>NC_059441.1:19728985-20445860 GCF_021028975.2 Sphaerodactylus townsendi | reverse complement strand
CAGGACCAGCATCTGCAGCCGCTCTCGCTCTATAGAGAGACTGCTTCAAGTACCTCTTACTCCTACACACAGAAAGACCATTTGTTCTGTTCCTCTGTACAATGCTTTCTCCAAGCTGGTACATCCTCTTCCGTTCCTCCCTTCACAAAAAGCTCACAGAGTATTCAATTCACGCTCCTTTATAGCCAATTGAAAAATTTTCCTTGATTTTAATAGATGTTGGACAGCGTCCAAAAGCCCTCTGTTTGTGTGTGCGCGTGTGCAGGCGCACTCTCTCTCCCCATTTGCAAGCAACACATTTTGCCACTGCTGAAATAAAGCTGCCAATGTTCATCTTAGGCTTCTACAAAGCCATTAAAAAAACCAGTTTAGGATTGTTGTAGAAAGACACATCACCCAACCCCTACAGTGTGCCACTCTATGTAAAGGACCTGAGATAGATAATTTTTGTTTGATTGATTATTCGATTTCTAGGCTGCCATTTACAGGCTCAAGGTGATTTACAGTGGTCAAATCCCAGATCTATGACCCAAATCAGACTCTGTAACTAAGAGGTTAAAAAGCATTTAACTTAGAGTTTAAAAATCCTTTAGGAGCAGCAGTGACGGAGTGGTGTACTCTAATCTGAAGGAACCGGGTTTGATTCCCCGCTGTGCCACTTGAGCTGTGGAGGCTTATCTGGGGAATTCAGATTAGCCTGTGCACTCCCACACACGCCAGCTGGGCAGAGGCACAGCAAGAGGGGAAAGCGCCTGGTTCACTGGTATGTCCTCCGCCCCCATCCCATGCCAGTGTGCCCCCACCATGCCCCTGGAACACCCCCACCATGTCTCCGGAATGCCCTTGCCACACCCCCACAGGGGCGCATGCTCCGTGCGTCGCACACAAACACACACCGCCCCCTTGGAGCTATGCCTCTGCAGATGGGTGACCTTGGACTAGTCACAGTTCTTCTGAACTCTCTCAGCCTCACCTACCTCACAGAGTGTTTGTTGTGAGGAGGAAAAGGAAAGGAGTTTGTAAGCCCCTTTGAGTCTCCTTGCAGTAGAGAGGTCCAGGGGAGCTCCCCAGAACTGTCCAAAACATTTTCGTTTTCCTGGGAAGAGGCTCTCTGTAACGAACTAGCAAAGTCCAGGCAAAAGTAACTGTTATGAGTTCTTTATTGAGCTGGCATTCTTGGTCAGAAACAGGCAATGCGAGAACTGAAACCCAGATTACAACCCACAGCTTTTAGCAGACAGGCTCCTGCCAAAAAGTAATAAACAAGGCAGGATTTCACACGGGGTTTCACACAGTCTGACAAGCAAGTAAAAGATAACCAAAACAGCTAAATTGGGCGTTGAGTCAAGAGAGTCCAGCAGAAACCTCATCAAGGTCAGAAAGCACACACACACTTTATCTCACTCTTTTGACCTTGGGTTCATCCTGCAATCCTGATTTTCAGGCCTTCTGTAGTTTGGGATAGTATTGCAGGCTAGGGAGTGGGGAAGAGGAACGGGGTATGACATACTGGGGTTGTTTGAAGGTTCTGGTAGAACCAGCTTTTTCCCTCTTACCCATGTGTCTACTGAAGAAGAAGAAGAAGAAGAAGAAGAAGAAGAAGAAGAAGAAGAAGAAGAAGAAGAAGAAGAAGAAGAAGAAGAAGAAGAAGAAGAAGAAGAAGGAGAAGAAGGAGAAGAAGAAGGAGGAGGAGGAGGAGGAGGAGTTTGGATTTATGTCCCACCTGTCTCTCCTGTAAGGGAACTCAAGGTGGCTTACAAGTTCCTTTCCCTTCCTCTCCCCACAACAGACACCTTGTGAAGTAGGTGGGACTGAGAGAGTTCAGAGAGAACAGTGACTAGCCCACGGTCACCCAGCAGGAATGTAGGAGTGTGGAATAAATAATATTTAAATAAATAATATTGTGACCAACACTCCATCTTGTGGCAATGAGTACCATAAGCTGATTATGAGTTGTATGAAGAAGTCCATTCATGGGACTACCATCCACCCACTTCATAGGGTGCTGTGGGTTCACATGGTTGCCCTCTGCCTCCCTCCACAAAAGAGCCAACTTATTTCAAGTGTCTCCAAATGATATCCTGGGGGCTTTTTCTTATTAAGCCCAAATGAGCGGCTATTTGCCAGGACGGAGAAAAGCAGCCGGGTGTTTGTCAGCCAGGTTCAAGAATAATGAATAATAATCAGCTAAGGATACAGCGAGGGGTTGGAAATGCTTTCTCATTCCACTTACGTTTTCACATTTATTTATTTACACGCTCGTTATATATAGGTAAAGGCCGTGTTTTACCCGCAACAGCTCCCAGGGTGGCTTGCAATAGAAACAAATTAATTCCATCCACAATTAAGACAATTAAAATCATAAAACGAATCAGCTGTGGAGCTGGGAATGAGCCTTTGTGTGTCTCTGACATTCCAGCCCTCTAGCTGTGTCGGCGGCTCGTGTTTTCTTCTTCGCTGAGCTCGCAGAGAGGCCGGGGCATATCCTCGGCCTGAAAGGCTTCGTAGGAGAGAGCCAGAGTGGAACCTTAGCTGATTACTGATGACAACATAGCCTATAGGCCCTGCTTGCAGGGGGTCAGGTTGAGATGCACTAGATGCTTGAGTACCTGCCAGTCTGGCTCATGTTCTGCTCGCTGGTTGAAAAGAGGGAGCAGGTCTTCCGGCAGGCAGCTTAGCCGTTCACAAGTGGCACGAACCTGTTGGGGCCTGGAGGGTCGCACAGGGTGACAAGGTGTCCGGGTAGAGGGCAGGGCAAAGCTGAAGAGAGCAAAGCTTAAACTCAATATATGCTTCTATCTGTTCACCACCCTGAGTCCTATGGGAGATTGGCAGGATAGAAATGTAATAATAAATAAAATAATAATAAATTGTTGGTGGTTGGTGGCAGCGGTGATTTTCTGATTTTCAGGCCGTCTGTAGTGTGGGATAGTATTGCGGGCTAGAAGAGTTGGATATATATCCCCCCTTTCTCTCCTGTAAGAAGACTCAAAGGGGCTTACAATCTCCTTTCCCTTCCTCCCCCCCCCAACAAACATCCTGTGAGGTGGGTGGGGCTGAGAGAGCTCCATAGAACTGTGACTAGCCCAAGGTCACCCAGCTGGCGTGTGTTGGAGTGCTCAAGCTAATCTGGTTCCCCAGATAAACCTCCACAGCTCAAGCAGCAGAGTAAGGAATCAAACCCAGTTCCCCAGATTAGAGTACACCTGCTCTCAACCACTATACCACGCTGGGAACAAAGCTAAACACATTGCTGATGTGTGGCTAGGGCAGTGGTGGCAGCAGGGATGTAGGAAGAAATCAGGTCTCCTCCCCTATTTCCTGGACAACTGAAGCTTTTATGGGGGGAGTGAAGGTAGTTGTGGAGAGGAGCTGGGAACCTGTGGATTAGGTGAAGCCACAACGGTGCACAGAAGGGGAGGAAACCAGATGACCACTGTAGAGAGTGGCACAACGCTCCTGCGAGAGAGACTGTGCATGGTGTGCTCAGCAAAAAAAGGCTGTAGGTTGAAATTACATACCTGCTTCATGTTCTGTGGAAAGACAACCTCGTGGGGACCTGCTTCTCAGCCAACTATACCTCTCACCCTGCCTCCGCCTTCCCAGACAGGGCCTGAGGAAGACCCAGCAACTACACTGCTCATCAGATTACAATTTGTGCCTACAACCAAAGTCCAGCACAATCAACTGTGGTTTCACACATACATTTTCTCAAACAGCTTAATGCGGGTTCTAGTTTTCCCCAAACTGTCACTGCTGTGCACCACTCAACTGCAAAAAGATTGTCAAAGAGTAAACCAAACAATTGATCAGCCTTTTAAAAAGAACAACTCATACCATCTGGGCGCCTTCCACACAGGCAGAATAATGCACTTTCAATCCACTTCCAATGCACTTTGCAGCTGTGCGGAATAGCAAAATCCACTTGCAAACAATTGTGAAAGTGGATTGAAAGTTCTGCATGTGTGGAAGGGGCCTGGGTGTGTATTTAAGTCTGTGTTATCGAGCTTCTTTTGTGCACGTGCATTGCTTCATAGCCTTACAGGAGGCCGTGTTCCCCCCTCCCCCCAATGTCATTTAATTCCCTGACCTGCATATCCGTTACCTTGGGGGAGAATAGTCTTCATCCACTGCAGAAATGTCAAAGCAAAAGGCAAAAGGAAATGAAGAAGAGTTGGTTTTTATACCCTGCTTTTCTCTACCCTAAATAGTCTCAAAGCAGCTTACGATCATCTTCCCTTCCCCTCCCCACAACAGACACCTTGTGAGGTAGGTGGGGCTGAGAGAGAACTGTGACTGGCCTGGGGTCACTTAGCAGGCTTCATGTCTAAGAGTGGGAGGACAAAAACCTTCCTCCTCCAGAGGGGGTGGGCTCAGAATATGCGGCTTCGTGACTGAGAGGTCTGGTCAGCAATTTGCCAGAGAAACTCGTTTCGGGAGATTTGTTCAAAGTTAATTAAAGATGGCTGGCTCCGGGTCATTGCCTTGGTAACAATTAAGGACTGGAAGGATGCTTCGTTGGGGACAGCATTAACAAAAAAAAATTTCTTTCGTATCAAAAAATTCCTGGTCGTATGAGAAAATATTGCCTTTTATTTATCGCTCTCTTTCCTTTTCCTTCCAAATAGCACTAGAGCTGTTCAAAGGGGAGGAAAGGCAGAAATGGCAAAGAGAAAAAGAATGAAATTATTTGGCTCTGTAGAGCACGGAACTGGCAGATTTATAGAAGTTTTTAAATATATCACCACCCTTAGCATTTATAGAGCGGAGCACTTCGCATTTATCCTCTTAGCAATCCTTGCGACGAACCTGTGCGGACAGCACTATATATAATCCCCATGCACGCGGAAAGACAACGGCTTGGTGGATTCATGGCTGAGATGAGATTTGGAGCAGAGATTTCCCAATCTAGGCTCTCAGCTGCTACACAAACAGTGAAATATTGTGCAGAATTACACTAGTCTGAGCCTATTGAAATGAATGGGCTCAGACTGGAGAAACTCTGCATAGAGAAGATTGCACTATAAAGCAAGCTCTTAACAGACTGTTCAGAGGAAACATTATGAATAGGTTTAGTGTATCCTTAAAACTGAAACCTATCACTGGTCTTGTAATGAGAGCCTGAAGGGGTTTTCCTGGCAGGGATTGGTCTACGCTGAAATATCAGGTAGCCAGCATGGTGTGGTGATTAAGATGACTAGGACCTGGGAACCCCTGTTCAAATCCCCACTGGTGCCAAGAAGACTTGCTGGGCGGCCTTTGGCCAGTCACATACTCTCAGCTTTGATCCCGACACGTATTTGGATGGGAGATCTCCAAGGAATACCAGGGTGGCCATCCCCCCCCCGCCAGCCATGCCCCCAGCCTGGGCAAAGGCAGGCAAAGGTGACCCAACCTCTCTACCTCCCAACCTCTCTAGCCTACAGGGTTGCCAGTGGTGTATCTGCCTGGGGACAAGGGTTACCCCTTGTTCAGGAGCAGCACTACCCTGTTTCCCCTAATATAAGACACCCCCGAAAAATAAGACATAGTAGAGGTTTTGCTGAAGTGCGAAATATAAGGCATCCCCCGAAAGTAAGACATAGCAAAGTTTTTGTTTGGAAGCATGCCTGATGAACAGAACACAGGAAAAATAAGACATCCCCTGAAAATAAGACATAGCACATCTTTGGGAGCAGAAATTAATATAAGACACTGTCTTATATTCGGGAAAACACGGTAGCGTAGTGGCTAAGAGCAGTGGCTAAGAGCAGGTGCACTCTGATCTGGAGGAACCAGGTTTGATTCCCAGCTCTGCCGCTTGAGCTGTGGAGGCTTATCTGGGGAATTCAGATTAGCCTGTGCACTCCAACACACTCCAGCTGCGTGACCTTGGGTTAGTCACAGCTTTTCAGAGCTCTCTCAGCCCCACCCACCTCACAGGGTGTTTGTTGTGAGGGGGGAAGGGCAAGGAGATTGTAAGCCCCTTTGAATCTCCTGCAGTTGAATCCAAACTCTTCTTCTTCTCGGGTGCCACTAATCTGGTCATGTGGGGGGCGCAAAATTGCCCCCCCTCCCAAGATGACAAGGCAGCAGGAAGTCCTGCTGCTTCATCATCTTTGGGCTCCCTTGGCCCCGCCCATGTCATCATCGACATGGGTGGGGCCAAGGATGCCCAAGAATGCCCAAGGACACCACCCCCACCCCTCCCTCAGACTCCTGGCAGCCTGGCTTTTACCCTCCACTCTGGGGAGAGCAGAAGAGACTGCCATCCTCAGTCCTCCAAGAGGTGCTTTTATAAGCACTGAGGCGGGGGGGGGGGCATGGCCACAATTTGTTTCCGGGTGCCATTTCCCATGATACACCTCTGGGGTTGCCATTAGTCATCTGTGACTAGAAAGCAAAACAAAACAAAACAACCAGAACATCCAATAATTATGTGCCATCACGTCAGAGGCGAAGCTGGGCCAAAGTGCGCCTGGTGCGCAGTGTGTTTTTTCTGCCACCCCCCCCCCCCATGGTCTCCCGCAGCGCCCCCCCTGCGGCACCCTGATGAACTATACTTCCCAGGAGACCTTGTGAGCCCCAAGGTCTCCTGGGAACTGTAGTTCCTCAGGCAGTTTTTAGCCTGAACTGTAAATAGGCTGCTTTTTTCAGCCTCAAAAAGTACTAAAAAAATAAAAGAAACGTAGGTAAGGGTAGGAAGGGGGTGGGGTGTGTGCCGTGGGGGGAAGCGCTGTGGGGGGCTGCAGGGGGCGCGGGGAAAAGGGGGAGGGGCCTGGGCGATTTTTCACCCCCAGGCATGCACCCGGTTCACGATGCACCCCCCCATCCCCTTGGCACTCTGCCACTGCATCACGTCACAATCAATTTATGGTGACCAAAGGACCATGGGTTTTTCAAGGCAAGAGAGAAGCAGAGTTGGTTTGTGATTGTCTTCCTTTCCAAAGTGGCCCTGATCTTCCTTGGTTTTTCCAGTCCGTCCGTCCGTCCGTCCATCCATCCATTTATACCCCACCTATATACCAGATATCTAGGCAGATCATTAAAATACCCTCATTAAGTTTTCTCTTTCCTCATCTAAATCCAACATATTCCTTAAATTCTTTAAATATATAAACTTTAATAAGAAGAGAGAAAAAACACAAATCTTATATTAACCACATAGCGATGTATTTTAAGGTTAGCAGGAAGTAATGGTTAAATTTACCGAAATAATTTGAATTTTCTTTTTTTTAAAAAAGAAAGTGTTATCTTTCTATATGTTTCTGAACTTAAGGGAGTTAATTGTAATTGTGATTTACTTAATGTGTATGTTTAGTTTGTAATGTTGTTTTTTTCTTTTTGGTACCTTTTTGTTAAATAAAGTTTACTTTTGAAAACTCAAAAAAAATACCCCCATTAAAATTTTACAACATACGAAAGTTAAAATCTCAAATCTACCCTACACCTACACCTACACCTACACCTACACCTACACCTACACACACACACACACACACACACACACACACACACACACACACACACACACACACACACCAGCCAGCAGCATCCTAGCGGGAGCCTCTAGAGAGATGAACCAAATGTCCTGATGAAGAGGAAAGTTTTCTAAACCTGTCAAGGGTAGGTGTTTGGTCCACCTCAGAGGAGAGATTGTTCCAAAGTCTGGGGGAAACCACAGAGAAAGTCTGCCCCCCCCCCCCGCCCTGTGTCTCACCAGAGGCAGGTACCACAAGGAGAGCCTCCCTCTGTGACCTCAGTGCCTGGGCAGGTACATACAAGTGGTAGGCGTTCCTTTAGGAAGGCAGAATTCAAGCTGCTTAGGTCTTTCTACATTAACATCAACACCCTGAATTGGGCCAGCAGTGAACTGGGAGCCAGTGCAGTTCCTTGAGGATCTGGTTGAATGAACAGTAAAAAAAGAAAAGAAAAAGAAGCATTTGGATTTATACCCGCCTTTTTCTCCAACAAGGACACTCAAAGGGGTTTACAAACTAATTTCCCTTCCTCTCTCCATAACAGACACCTTGTGAGGTAGGTAATACCCTGTTTCCCCGAATATAAGACATCCCCGGAAAATAAGACGTAGTAGAGGTTTTGCTGAAGTGCGAAATGTAAGACATCCCCCAAAAGTAAGACGTAGCAAAGTTTTTGTTTGGAAGCATGCCTGACAAACAGAATACAGAAATATAAGACATCCCCTGAAAATAGGGATACAGAAATGTACAGGAGCAAAAAGTGTCTCAGACACTGTCTTATATTAGAGGCTACACGGTAGTAATGTCGTTTATTGTCATGTAGCCAGAGACTGAAGTGGGGCTGAGAGAATTTGGAGAGAACTGGGACTAGCCCAAGGACACCCAGCTGGAATATAGGAGTGAGGAAACAAATCTAGTTCACCAGATAAGACTCTGCCACTCATGTGGAGGAGCGGGGGATCCAACCCAGCTCTCCAGATTAGGGTCCCCTTGCTCTTAACTACTATGCCACAGTGGTGTGAAGGGAAAAGATTCAAGAACTAACCATGCACAACAATGCTTAGCTTCCAAGTCCTGACAGGATTGGGCTAATAAGCCCGTTCAAGCTGCTTAATAGGCCCAAAGTCCAGCTGCCTTTATCCCCTACTGAGTTGGCTTTATCTTCTGTTTCAAAACGGTCCTCTTCAAATAGATCAATCCGTAATGGAGCTAACCGCAATAATCAGCCGACCGACATCAAATGATCTGTTCCTGTCTGGCTCTTGGGCTCGTTCTCTTTCTCCCGGCTTCCGTCCCTTCCGTGCTCTGCCAGCCGTTCATCCTCCCCTCAAGCTTCTCAAAGAAACGGCCCACTGTCAAATTGCAACTCTGCACCCTGGCAACGAAAGGCAGACTTGACGGATGGACTAGGATCCCTTCCTCTGTGAGGCCCTGCCATTGATAGGGCTCCCGGGCTCCCCTGTGAAGAAGCTGGCAGCAATAACAAAGTGCCAGGAAGGGTTTCCTTCCATGAACTTCAGGAGGAAACATTAGCCTGGGCATGCTAATTTGGCTCACAACCCCCCCTCCCCAAAAGGGGAGAACAAACTTAACCCCATTACCTGAATTGTGATGTCACAATTACAATTTGTAGTCTGGTAGCCAGTGTGGTGTAGTGGTTAAGAGCAGGTGGATTCTAATCTGGAGAACTGGGTTTGATTCCCCACTCCCCCATCTGAGTGGCACAGGCTTATCTGGTGAACCAGATGTGTTTCCGCACTCCTACATTCCTGTTGGGTGACCTTGGCTAGTCACAATTCTCTCAGAACTCTCTCAGCCCCACCTACCTCCCAAGGGGTCTGTTGTGGGGAAAGGAATGGAAAGGAGCTTGTAAGCCACCTTGAGTCTCCTTACAGGAAAGAAAGGTGGGGTACAAATCCAAATTCCTCTTCTTCTAAACAGTGTATTATTGTATCACTATTGACCACTGAGGAAGACCAGTTTGCCGAAATGCATCTGTATTTAAGTGTCAAAAAAGTGTCCCATAGGACCCCTCTTTGTGTTCTAACTGCGATATTGTCTGCATAAAGCAGGCCATCACGGGTCTTTCATAGATTTTTACTTGCTGTTGTGGGTTTTCTGGGCTGTGTGGTTGTGGTCCGGTAGTTTTTGCAAAAGGCCAAGTTTGGATATACCCCACCTTTTTCTCCTGTAAGGAACTTCCAAAACCCTTTTCCCTTCCTCTCCCCACAACAGACCCCTTGTGAGGCAGGTGGGGCTGAGAGAGTTCTGAAAGTACTGTGACTAGCCCAAAGTCGCCCAGCAGGAAGGCAGGAGTGGGGAAACAAATCTGGTTCATCAGATAAGATGTGGGGAATCAAACCAGGTTCTCTAGAGTCCACCTGCTCTTAACCACCACACCACTACCAGATCATAGCCACACAGCCCAGAAAACTCAAAACAGCCAGTTGATTACAGCTGTAAAAGTCTTCGACAATACACTGTCTTCTTTGCTTCGTTACATTTACGCTCCTTCTTTCTTCCCTCATGGAACTTGGGCCCCTTCCGCACATGCAGAATAATGCCCTTTCAATCCACTTTCACAATTGTTTGCAAGGGGATTTTGTTATTCTGCACAGGTGCCAAGAGCATTAAAAGTGGACTGAAAGGGCACTATTCTGCACGTGCGGAAGGGGCCTTGGTGTGCACTAAAGATACCCAGGAGGGAAACGAGAACTGGTTGGTTTTGAGAGGCATTTGGGAAAGGATAAAGGTTTCACGGATAAAAGGAGAATGTATAATGTCGAAATGTCTGGAACTATATGGAAACTGCAAAGGGAAAATTTTAGGGCATATACAAATATATGGTAGATGATAAGGAATTCATGATAAGAACATTGAAACAAAAATGGGAGAAGGAAGGATTTCTAGACACTGGTAATACTGAAAAATTAATAGACAGTTGGAAAAATATAAAGATTGAGAAATATATGGAGTTAGAAAGAAAAGTGATATTAAAATGATATAGAACACCAAAACAACTAGCATATATGATAAAAGGACTTAGTTCCAAATGCTGGCACTGTGGAGCCCAAGAGGCATATTATAGTCATATGTGGATAGAATGTGCAGAAGTAAAAAACATTTGGACAATTGTATTGTTATATATGGAGAAACTTGTGAAGATAAATATTGATTTAAATAATGACTTAATGTTTATGGCTGTAATGGAAGACAGAAGGGTGGATAAACAATATAGTTATATGTATAAAATAATTATTAAAGCAGCCCATGCAACAATAGCCTTGGGCTGGAAAGAAAAGGAAAAATGGACACTTCAGAAATGGTTAGAATATATCTGGGAACAAGTGACACTCGATATTTTCAATATATTAACCAAAAAAATAAGACGTGGCAAGATAACAGAATGAAATTTTGAAGATATGGATAATATACATGGACTGGATGAAAGAAGCTCGAGTCAATGAAGAAATATGGGAGAAGAGGCTACAGAGAATGAACTTACTGCTGTTTGTGTGACAAAACTATGAAGAAGAAGTAACGGGGAGAGGGAGAAAAGGGGGGGGAAGTATTGTTTGAAAATGTATGAAGAAGGAAATTACTATAAACTGTAAAATTCAAATGATACAATTAAAAAATTATTTAAAAGAAAAGATACCCAGGAGGGCTTCTATCTAAGCATGGACCCAACTGATCCCTGCTTCATTTCAGCAAGACTGCTACATCACATGCTGCCTTCCAGCTCCAGCCATCCCCTGTGCCCTTATGTGCAACTTTCTTTTACTGTAGTTGCTGCTAATGTTGGAAACTGAGCGAAAACAAGGCAGGGCCAGAGGAAAAGAAGATTAGAGGAGGAGATGCGGAGTGAGGCCGTGCTCCTGGGTGCCGTGACTCTGGTTTTATCTCTATCTAAGCACATAAGAAGAGTGCGGAGCTGCCCCGCCTTATCTAAAGCACACTGTCCTCCCTGTACAAAGCTGCAGGAACGTTTTTACAAGCTGACCATATGGGCAGGAGGAGGAGGGCCAGAGAACAAGGGACGTAGGCCGGACAGTTTGTGCACCTCACAATGGAGCTCTTGACCGGTGGCGACGCAGCTCCTTGTAACCCTCCACGGAGAGGCGACCTTTGCGAGGCCACAGTCATTGTGGGTCACTCCATAAAGATGTTATGAACTAGGAGCACGAAAGGGGGACGGGAACAATTTAAAACCAATTAGGAAGCTGTAAACTGCCCCGGCCCTCTCAGTTCATTAGGCAACCACAAAGCAACTCCACTTTAGAAGCTGGAGTTCTTCTTCAGAGTGGGGAAAATACTTTTTAAAATATGCATTTGGCTCAGGGAACCAAGACCCAAAGGGAAATGCAAAAGCAACGGAAGCAACCGCCTTAATAAAGACAAAATTCCCTCATTTATTTATGTATTTATTTTGATTTCAAAGAAGTGAAGCTCCTCATATCGGGTCCTTCAGAAACTCGATGATTCTCTCGACAGAAGACCTAGCCTGGGATGTAATTATTTGCCTTTCAAAAAAAAAAGCAGTTCTTTCCCCACCAGCTGAGAAATATATACCTCCAACCCACCGATCTCTCTCTCTTAGAGGGATTTCACGGCAAAGATTTTTTAAAAAAAGAAGAACAAAAGAAAAGGCAAAGACGCACACCATTTTCAAGTTAACATTTCATACTTTGACAGCACCTTCCATCTTGCAAGGGTGATATACATGTTGGTGTTGTGGTTAAGAGCAGGTGCACTCTAATCTGGAGAACAGGGTTTCATTCCCCGCTCTGCCATTTGAACTGCAGAGGCTTATCTGGTGAAGCCTCCTATGCCTTTGACACCTCTATGTGGAGTCGCCAAGCTCTCGGTGAAGTCTGAAGATCTCACAGAATTACAACAGAGCTCCGTACTACAGAGATCATTTCCCCTGGAGAACGCACGTGCAACCTGAGACCGTCTTCATTATTTCATTTTGAGACATGAAGCAGGAATAGCTAAAGTGGAAACTATAGTCTGGAAGAGAGCCATCAAATATTGGATTAAAGTCCACCTACACCCCCAGGGCCTATTACCAGCATTTCTGTCAACATCACCATACCCAATCTGGTCGGAGAAGATTATCCTGAAGCTTAAACAGATTGGGCTAGACCCTATGCTGATGCTTGAATGGGACTTGCCCTTAGCTCTTAAGATGGTATATCAGCTTGATTGGACGACATTGACTACAAAATGATAATGCCTCATTTCCTGCTCTATATAGACCATTGAAATCTAGTGGTAGTGGTACAGTAATGGCTACATTTCAACATATTACCATAGCCAGGAAATACCGATGGGCCTTTTCTAGAGCACAGGTTTGACACATTTCCATCATCTATGCTTATAGGCAGATTTGGGAAAAACCCTTGGCATTTGAGGAAATGTGTTTGTAACTCTGGGGACGTTGATTCTATGATACATATCTTGTTACACTGCATGCTGCATAAGGCAGAAGGAGAGCTCTTTATTTTACCTCTGCTTGTGCAACACAGCTTGATAATTGCAAAGGATCCTGACCAAGAGATTAGGAAAATGCTGTTGGAAGACAAGGATGCAACCATCTCCCAGCAGGTAGCAAAGTTCTGTGCATTGGCGTATAAAAAACGCAAGGGCCTACTTAATCAGGGATGAGCTGAAAGCCAAACATTCATGTAAATGGTTAGCTGTAATAATTGTTGTAATTTGCTGTTGTGAATGTGTGCTGTTGTTTTGTTTTGTCTTTGCTGGCCTTTGGCCGTATTAAACTATCTATCTATTATTTCATTTCGTGTCGTAATTTCTAGGCCACCTGGTGTCAAACTCCCTATTCAGACAACAACTCGCTTGAAGGGTTTAAGGATTTTATTGACGACCTGAGAGTAACATCAAAAGGCAGTTCTGGCGAGAAGCCACCAAAACTGTTGACAACACGTTGTAGCAATTGCCCACCCCTAACGTGAACCGAGACAGTAGAAAGAGTCCAGTCTGAGAGCTCGTCTAAGCTGCAGAGCTCCAAGGCCAGAGAAACTGATAAGCACCGGCCGTTCCCCCTCCCAGCCAACGGCCTTCTGACTCTTTGCCATAAATCAACACACAGCAATTTTAAAAAATCTAGAAAATGCAAACTGAAGTATCAAGAAGCAACAAAACGAGTAAAACTAATCAAGCAGATAATCTGAGCAGACTATCTGTTTAAAATTCAGGCTGTTACAGCTAAACACAAGAGATTATTCCTGTTCTTATTCTTATTAGAGAAAATAGCATAAAACAAAAAATATTCTCTTAGGGGTAAGGCGATGGTGGTATAGCCCTTGCTTAGCACACAGGAAATCCCATGGTGAATCCCTGGTACAGCCCTGACCTGGATAGCTCAGGGCAAGCTCAATCTCATGAGATCTTGGAAAGTAAACATGGTCAGACGTGGTCAGCATTTGGATGAGAGGTCACCAAGGAATGTGTTAAATGTCTCTAGCCTTGAAAACCCACGAGGTCACCATAAGTTGTCTGCAACTCTACCGCCAAAAAGGGGGAGGGGATCATAGAACCATAGAGTTGGAAGGGGCCATACAGGCCATCTAGTCCAACCCCCTGCTCATTGTGGGATCAGCCTAGAGCATCCCTGACAAGTGTTTGTCCAGCCACTGCTTGAAGGTCCTTTCAGCCCAAGTCAATGAAAATATTTGTGAAATGTTTGCAAAATGTTTTCAATGCTCTCCACCCACCAGTCTGTATCTTTCTTTGAATTTTGTTTATGTGTTCTTCTGGATGAGAGTCCCTCTAGTAAAAGGTTGGTAAGGGGCTCAGGTTGTACACCAAAATAAGCTTATTTTGCAGCAGCAGTGGTGTAGTGGTTAAAAGCAGGTGCACTCTAATCTGGAGAACCAGGTTTGATTCCCTGCTCTGCCACTTGAGCTGTGGAGGCTTATCTGGGGAACCAGATTAGCTTGTGCACTCCCAACACAAGCCAGCTGGGTGACCTTGGGCTAGTCGCAGTTCTTTAGAGCTCTCTCAGCCCCACCCACCTCACAGGGTGTTTGTTGTGAGGGGGGGAAGGGAAAGGAGGTTGTAAGCCCCTTTGAGTCTCCTTACAGGAGAGAAAGGGGGGATATAAATCTAAACTCTTCCTTTCTTCTTCTTATGTCATCCAATATACAGTGCGAAATGTGCCCCCTGGTTTAAAATGGTTTAGAATGTCTAATGGTGAGAAAAGTATTACGTTCAGCTATAATATGTCTGAAGACCATGTAGTGACCTGTTGTTATTATGCTGACTATAGTTCAGTGAGGTTTTAAAACAGTTATAAAACCCAAATGATAATTTATCTGAAGCCATTTCCCCACATATGAAAGCTCAATGAAGCTTTAAGCTGCCCGGTGAGCATAAGGGGCCAAGGAAGGCTTTAAAAAGCTAGTTTGCTAAAGATAGAGCGCATTTCTCAGTTGCAAAGCAGGCACAATGTACCAAACACCCACAATATGACAATAAATAATTTTAACGTCACTCAAAATGGGAGTTATTGTCACTGAAATTGAAAATTGGGAGGGGGGGAGAGAGAGAAGCAAGAGAAAAAAGGGATTAGCCAAACAACCGGAAAACACGCCAGTATCTTTTTTGTGTTCCGATTGATAATATTTGGGTTGACTGTTTTAAACATCTAATTAGCTTCTTTTAAAAAAGAAGACGTTGATTGGGTCTTCCGAAGATTCCTTTATGCAGGTAAATTCATATTTGAAAGGAATAACCAAGGAATGGGGGAAGGGGTTTGAAAGACACGTCAGGAACAAGAAAGAAGCACATACACACACACACACACACACACCGAAGTTCCTTTTTTAAAGGAGGAAATCTTCGGATGAAAGAAAAGAATCAGTTCCAAAAAAATCCCCAAAAGCGACACATTGAATGAGTCACTTTGCCTTCTTTCTTACTGCTGACGTTGTATACCTGGGCTGAATTAAACAGCCAAGGGGCAACATTTTAAGTGTACAGACATGGTTTGGGTTTTGAACTATTCTCCAAAAATACGGCCCTGTATGTATGTAACACACAATCTCCCTGCTTCCCTCTTTTCTATACAATTATATATAATTTCTCTCTGCCTTGTTTTCATGCCTTCTTTTATTTTTAGTGATCCCTCTTGCTGACTCCTATGAGTTTTCTTCTGCTCATACGTAGCAAGAATGGCCTAGTGGCTGGAGTGTCAGACTTGGATCTGGGAGAACCAGGGTTATTATTGTGAGGATAAAACGGAGGAGCAGAGAGTGGTTGCAAGCTATTTAAGGTCCCTCCCCAGGAGAAAAGTGCGGCACAGGTGCCTAAATAAATACATTTCTAGATAAGCCTCCACAAGTCAAGTGGCAGGGTGGGGAATCAAACCCAGTTCTCCAGATTAGAGTGCACTGCTTTTAACTACTACACCACACTAGTATGCAGGTATATGTGTATTAGCTTGAGGAAATGGTGTTGTGGGAGCCTGGTCCTATATTAACAAGGTTGCTGGATTAAACTTCCAAAATCCAGTATATTTGACTCTTTAGAGCACAGGGATTTGAAATAAAGGGTATCCATTGCATTCTGTGAGCTAAGGCCCCTTCCGCACGCGCAAAATAATGCATTTTCAAACCACTTTCACAACTGTTTGCAAGTGGATTTTGCCATTCCACACAGCTTCAAAGGGCACTGAAAGCAGTTTGAAAGTGCATTATTCTGCATGTGCGGAATGAGCCCAAGATAAATGGTGGGGTGCAGAAATTTTAATCAATAAACAGTAAACATCTAAGGAGAGTTGTGAAGCTTTAGAAAAAGATGACTGTTTAAAATAAATGTCATGTGGGCAGGTGTCTTGAGTACGCCGTCCGATTCTCTGAGTACACAGCTGGGGGGTGACATTTACCTTTCTGCGAGTATCAGCTTTCTTTTTAAAAAGCAAGTTTTTGCTCTAGTGATAGAGAAAATATGTGGATGATGCTGTGGGAAGTCAGAAATCAGGGCGGGGATAGAATAAGCCAATCGCTTCATTCCTTCCCCTCTCTGTCTCCTTCCGCACATGCAGAAGAATTTACTTTCAATGCACTTTGGATTTTATCGTGTGGAATAGCAAAATCCACTTGCAAATAATTGTGAAAGTGGATTGAAAGTGCATTATTCTGCATGTGCAGAAGGAGCCTCTTTAGTACAAGTTACATCTGAGTCTCCACAGTATATCTCTCACACTACATTCATGTAGGCCTGCCTTTGGGGAGATTATATGTACTACAGGCATGTGTGTGTAAGTTTTGCCACAGTGCCATCTTGTGGTGCAACACTGGTCTTGCTGAGATGAGCTTTCAGCCAGGATAAACGGGTTCCTTCGAACACAGCACAGTGCAGGTAACCCTTTAAGAATCCAGCGGATTGGCTCTGCGCATGCTTTGCTGTGTGGGCTTGAAAAGGATTTCCTTCTCTGGAGTGCCGAGAGGCTGACACAGAGAGGTCTTTGTCTGCCCACACAGCTCTAGTCTTTGGCATTTCCGAGCCATCTTTTATAGAACAGAGAGACATTGTCGGGAATTTTAATGCGCTTTGTCATTTTGGCCTTGGGAATTTTTTTAACGCGCCCAGTTTTTCGAGCTGAAGGCTGAATCGTACACACAGCTTGCTTCCTTTCGCCAAGCACAAACACACACACACACACACACACACACACACGCCTTAATGTAATAGGTAAACAAATAAACCGAACTGTATATTCAAGACAAGGTGGCTGAGGATTCTCCTGATGAACGGAGGGGTCCCTTATTTCAAAACCCCTGGAAGCTCATTCCTATCGGTCCCATAAGCCTTCCTTGGCAGATGCCTCCATAAGTGGGAAGCTTGAGGTTTTTGCCCCACAAAAAGGAGGCAGTTCTTTGGAGGAAAGTTATCTGCACGAGGGAAGCTATTCATGGTAGACCCATAAATTGGGGGGGGGGGGGGCGCGACGCTTGTGCCACCTTAAAAAGAAACAGTCTTATCAAGGCATAAATCTATGTGGACTAGAATCTACTTTGTGGTCCAATAAGCCTTCTGTATTCAAGCAGCTGTAAGATTCATCTTTTGCTGTTTTATACTCATCCTGGATTTCAGCGATTCTTTTCGTGAAAACGTTTTTAAAATGTTTTCACTTGTTGTGCAGAGCTCTTTGATGCCATTTTCTGAGCTTACTCCATTGCCTCACCTATTTACTTCCACCGTTTAAAAAAAGGGGGGGGTAATATCTTTAAAGCCACAAATCACAACATGTGGGAACTGCATCCTGAGGCTTTGAAACATCAAAGCTACGAATCTGCAGAGAAGAAAAAATAAAATGGGGGAATCAAAAAATGGCAGTCAGGAAGCATCTCGAGGGAGTGAGATGGGGTCGGACAAGGAGAACTGAAATCCAGTTTGCCAGATAAAAGTCCACCACTCATGTGGAGGAGTGGGGAATCAAACCCAGTTCTCCAGATTAGAGTCCACTAGCTCTTAACCACTACACCATGCAGAGGTGTAGATCCAAGGGGACGGGGGAACGTGATGCACCGGGCACGCACCCCTGTGGGGGTGTGGCGAAGGCATGGCGGGGGCATGGCGTGGCAGGGGCATTCCGGGGCTGGACGGGGCAGAGGACACTTTTCCCCCTTGCTACGCCTCTGACACCATGTTGGCTCTTAAGATGGCTTCCCAAAACAACCTCAACCTTCTGTATTGTTCCCAGCATTTAGGGAAACCTTTTGGGCTGAAAGGAGGTCAAAACAGCCAACCACAAGCCAAAGAAAGATGTAGTTGAGGAAATGAACTCAATTTTTTTTAAAATGCTGCAATCCCAGCCACATCAAACGAACATAAAATAGCATTCTTAGTAGCTAACCGCTTCTCTTACTGCCCTTTAAAATGACAACGGGAATTAGGATTCCCATCTTGAAAGATTACAGAATCGTATTTTTGCATTGAACCCCATAGATCAAAGAAGGGGTGACGTTCATCTGAATTACAGATAGGATAGATTGACATGTTTTTATAACAATGTTGCCAGTTCAACCTCACCCCTACTTAGTTTTCCCAGTACAGGCATCTTCAAATGCAGGAAATAACAGACAGACACACACACACACACCCAACCATATTGAGTGGTGTACTGGCTATACTTATTGAAGAATATCTATGTCTGGAAAGAAGAGGAAAAAATGGACTCAGTTTACCGCTCTTCTAGCAGCTGCTGCCTTGTGATTCTAAAACAGGCTAGAACACAAGTCAAATAATAACAATGAAAATTTAGCAAGATGAAAAAAAATTCAAGGGCAAAAGACGATTGGGGCAGATAAGTGTAAAAAATAATCCAGAAACAACCATGAAGACAAACGCAGCATAAGGAATAATAGGACACAGATCAGGAAAAAAATCAATTGCCTAAGAGAAAAAGAAGGGGGATTATTGACACAAAGATCAAATCGGTAAAAATGAAATAGATCTGTTCTTCAACATGTGTTTATCAAGAAAGCCAGGAAAGAGATATCGAAACCAGACAGATATTAACCAGGAGAGGACAAGAAGAAGAAATCCACATAGTTGGCAGAGGGGCATAGGAAATCGAAACCTCAATTCTCTTATAACTCAGTGCTCCAAGGCAAAATCTAACAAATATCTCTTTTTTTCATGTGCTTCGTTTGAATGAATTTTTCCATCTATAATATTATATTATATTATATTATATTTATTTATTTATTATATTTGTATACCGCCCTCCCCGAAGGCTCAGGGCGGTTCGAAGGCTCAGGGCGGTTGATATGCCAATAAAGGTTGATTTGATTTGATTTGATTTGAAATTAAAACCTTTTAAGGCCCGGAAGCGATTAGCTTTCCATTATCCCTCGTGCGCGTCCGAAAACAAAGGAACCCTCTTCAAATATTTTCTAATGCAGGGATACCTACCTGGCTAGGGCATCACCGAGATTGGTTCGGTGGCTGATTTGTTAGCGAGGGGAGTTCCGTGTTACACAATAACCAGAATTAAGAACATTAAAAAAGCCCTTCTGGAGCAGACTGGTGATCCATCTAGCACAGTGGTGGCGAACCTTTGGTACTCCAGATGTTATGGACTACAATTCCCATCAGCCCCTGCCAGCATGGCCAATTGGCCATGCTGGCAGGGGCTGATGGGAATTGTAGTCCATAACATCTGGAGTGCCAAAGGTTCGCCACCACGGATCTAGCACCACGTTCTGTCGCATGCAGTGGTCAAATCCATTCCTCTGGACTTCCAACACTGGGGCATAGAGGCCGAGGCCTTCCCTGAAACGATGCTTGCTGGCGTTGGGATTCAGAGGTTTACTGCCTCTATAGATGGAGCCTCCCTTCAGTGGTCACGGCTAGCAGCCACTGATACACCATAAATGTACCAAGTCTCCTTTTAACACGAACTATGTGTGTGGCCATTGTGTAAAGCAGTATTTCCTTTTGTGTGTCCTCAATCTACAGCTTCAAGGGACAGTTCCCCACTTCTCTTCTCACTTAACTGAGTGGCTCCTTTGTTTTCTTCTTTGTTTCTCTGTCATGCCCCCCCCCCCAAGTTAAAATAGGGATATTCTGATGCAGCCCAAGGAATTGGAAAACCCTCCATTGGAATATTTCTGAAGGTGGCACACAAGAGGCTCCTGTTATGAACTCGCAACGTGTAAACTGAAACGGTCAAGTCAGGTTGTCAGGAAGGTTTCAGGTTTAGCAGGTGAAAAGGCAATGGGAAGGAAGGAAATTTTGTATGGTTATATACAGTAGAAGATGGTTTGTCGCAAAAATGGCTACCTGGCCACCTTTATTGGAAAAGCTATGAAAAGCTGTCTGAACAAATGGAAAGAGCGCTGCTTTGTTGGGATGAGGGGAGGATACTGGTGTGAAAATCAATTGTCTTATGGCAGATACACTAAAGTAATTCCCCCCCCCCTTTCAATTGGAATCAAACTGCTGAGTATTTGAAGAACCTTAAGGTCCCTAAGTATCGCATCCTGTTTGCTAAGGCCCAGACCCAATGTATTACCCACTGAAATGCTCCAGGAAGGTTTGTAGGTATCCCTGGCACTTTTAGGCTATGCCCCTGAAGCAAAACTGTACGTTCTACGTTCCAATTCCTCAGTGGTGGGATCCAAAAATTTTAGTAACAGGTTCCCATGGTGGTGGGATTCAAACTGTGGCGTAGTGCCAACGGGGCTGGGCGGGGGACGACTGGCGCGTAAGTGGCGAGGGCATTCCTCGGAGGCGGGAGCATTCCCTAGGGCAGGGCTGTGGCAAGGGCACTTGGCTGAAAGCTCGCCAAGCGCCGGTCCTTGAAGGCTGAGAAGCGAACGCGCATGCGCGAAGGGCGCAGGCTGCCATCACGCTGCGCCGGTGCACCTCCTGCTAGACTGCTTCAAGTTCTGCACGCTACTGCTGAGAGGAACTAAGAGTAACTAAGGCAAAAATCACATGGCAAAATCACCAATTAGTAACCCCCTCTCGGCACACACAAATACTTAGTAACCTACTCTCGGGAACCTGTGAGAACCTGCTGGATCCCACCTCTGCCCTAGCTGTGCATATTTTGAGAAGAAGGTGCATGTAAGGTAGGGAAAACACCTGGAATTCAAACAATTACTACAACCCGTAATTTCTAAACTTGTTATGTAAATTTCTGCTGGGTAAATCTACGATGGATTCCCCGGGCAAGAAACCAATTTGAATCGATGCAATATGATTTAAGAAGGCACCCTTGTTTATTTTTGTGGTGTTATTGCAATGAGAAAGAAAAGATCGATAGGCATCCTATCAAGCCAGGAGGGGTAGCTTGTGTTTCTGAAATTGTTAAATTATCTTGCTTTTGGTGGGAAAAATCCCCTTCCCCACAGCAATTCCTATTTCATTGTTATTTTTAACAAATCCCAGTTCGCGAAGCTGCTAAAAGAAGGATAAAGACATATCTAATCGATCAAGCACATAACTCTCTCTTCTATACCAACTGCTAGGGAAGAGGGTTTGAGAACTGTGCATTTGTTTGTTAAAAAATACTTTTGTCTACGGTTCGGAGAAAGAAACGTTTCCAAAGGAACTGTAGAGGACTGTCAAAGAGACCTCTCGAAAAGAGGGAACTCTGTGTCCTTCCGATGTGGCTGAACACTTGGAGTTACTGCAAGCTTTTGGGATAGAAAGCCAGCGACTCGAGAAAGGCAGTATTATCCTCTCTGGCTTTAGGCCATCCCAAACCTACTGGTGGGGAGAACTTCCGCTCCACCAGTTCATTCTCCCTTTCTGACCGTTTCAAACGTTTCCAGCACCTGTCTTGGATAACGCTTTTCTTTTCAGATTGCTCACAGCAAAAATAGTCCACTTATATACATCTGTGACATTTTGGAACAAAACAGACTGGTTATATCATCCGGCTCGGGACTGTTTGGGTATCAAAATTGTGACTGCAGGGCAGTCGCAAGCCTCACATTAATAATGATGGTAAAAGTAGAATGTATATCTGCCAAGAAAGCTCTGCTTGACCTTCACAAGTGCTAGCTGTAAGGATCATAATATTCTCAGGGGTGTATGTAGGGCAGTTCCAGAGATTGAAGGACCCTTAAAGTGTTTGGGGGAAAAGGCGGGGGCTGATTCCCCGATCCTGCTGCTGAGGACAAACCCTTTGGAATAAAACTTTGGGGAGTACAGTGGAATTCAGAAGAAGGCGGAAGTGAGAAAATCCCTCTTTATGAGGTCTTATGAGAGTTAGCGTGGTGTAGTGGTTAAGAGCAGGTGCACTCCAATCTGGTTTGATTCCCTGCTCTGCCACTT
Source organism: Sphaerodactylus townsendi (assembly GCF_021028975.2). NCBI lineage: Eukaryota > Metazoa > Chordata > Lepidosauria > Squamata > Sphaerodactylidae > Sphaerodactylus > Sphaerodactylus townsendi. The sequence goes on along the minus strand of NC_059441.1, from coordinate 20,423,580 downwards.
GAGCTGTGGAGGTTTATCTGGTGAACTAGATTAGCTTGTGCACTCCAACACATGCCAGCTGGGTGATCTTAGTCACAGTTCTTTGGAGCTCTCTCAGCCCCACCCACCTCACAGGGTGTTTGTTGTGGGGGAGAAAGGGGAAGGAGATTGTAAGTCCCTTTGAGTCTCCTAACAGGAGAGAAAGGGGGATATAAATCCAAATTACTCCTCCTCCTCCTCCTCCTCCTCCTCCTCCTCTTCTTCTTCTTCATCTTCTTCTTCTTCTTCTTCTTCTTCTTCTTCTTCTTCTTCTTCTTCTTCTTCTTCTTCTTCTTCTTCGGTTCACTGGATACATGCCAGTGCAGAGTTGTACCGCCCAGGGGACATATGGGGTCAAATATCCCTGGGCTGCGGCCATTTAGTCACATGGGGGGGGGTGGAAAATCGCCCCTCCTCCATACACTGACTTGAAGACCTGGTGCAAAAAAATGTTGTTTAGTCATGGTGGGAGAGGGCGGCCAGCCATACAGGGGATGGGGGGCAGAAAATTTTGCACCAGGCTACATTTTCCCTAGATACCCCTCTGTGCCAGTTTGTGTGTTCAGGAGAGACGGTGTGACCAAGTAAAGATGCCTCGGGTTTCATTTCTGCTCCGCTCCTTATGACTCAACATAAAAATCCTTCTCAGTCTGGATAAATGTGGACACTTCACCAGTCCCCCCCGCCCCACTACGCTCCTTCAAACCATGTCAGGAATATACTGTATGTGGGAGGAAAGAGAGCCGATCTGACAGCCGTTTTAATATGCTGCTCCATTTGGCAGATTTAAATGCTGTTTTAAATATAGGCTGTGATGGAAAGTACTAAAATAGCGCCGAAAAATACCCTGTCAGGTTCCATACTGTGAGGTGCAAAAGAGCTGGCCGGTAAAGGGAAAGACATTTTTTAAAAATAAAGATAAAACATCTGCTAAATGCACACTATATGGAGAGCCAGTGTGGTTAAGAGTGGCAGACTCTAATCTGGAGAATCCGGTTTGATTCCCCACTCCTCCATACGATTAGTGGAGAACTGGGTTTGATCCCTCACTCCTCCGTGTGAAGCCTGCTGGGTGGTCTTGGGCTAGTCACAGTTCTCTCAGAACTCTTACGCCCCACCTACCTCACAAGGGAAGGAAATTGTAAACCGCTTTGAGACTCCGTAAAGGAACAGAAAAGCAGGATATAAAAACCTCATCCAACTCTTCCTTCTTCGCAGGACTCCTCCTGCTATGAAATGTCTCTTGCTATTGCCATTTGGGGTCACTTTCCACAAGAGCTACTTCTTAAATGGTTCCTGCTTCCCTGCCTATGTCCTATACACAGTCCCACAGAATCCTAGGCCCCTTCCGCACATGCCGGTGGCAGCTGGAGAGCTCCCACTATTACAATTGATCTCCAGGTGATAGTGACACACCCACACAAAAATCATCCTGTATCTACATAGCTGAGGGAGAATTTGAACCTAACGTGTTAATCGCTACCTGGCTCCTACTGATGCAATCCTTGGGAACTGGTTAACAACTAGCCAACAAAGCTACATTGCATTTGTTTACCTTCTGTAAAACCTGTTCAGGCTTTGTGCCCAGATGTGCAGAGGTTTCATCTGGTGAATAACCACAGGATACTTCTTGGATTAAATTGGGCCGCAGCCCTTATGATTGAGACAGAAGCTGGGCAACCAAGAGGTTAGCAGCTGGGTTGGCACTTTGCGATCAATAACTGGGGTTTGGATTGCAATTTGGGTACTCGGTCTTAAAAAGTTTCGCCATCACTGCTTTATGAGATGGTCAACTGAAGCAACCCTACCAAGGAAAGCAATTTATCCATGGAGAGAGACGAGGTACCGGCCTCCGTGTCCAGTAGGACCCCCAAATATACCAGCCGGCATGTGGGGCCCTCTGTCTTATCGGCCGCCAAGGGCACACCGAGGTCGGCCTCTAAGCCCTAAAAGACTTGAAGGGCTGTTGCACATGGTTCAGTGCCGCACACCCCCACAAATAAAAAATCATCCAGACAGGACTAATTCCCAGCCCCGCCAAATACCTCCTGGTGCGGGGCCAAGAAACCGCACTGGACATAATGTGACAGGTAGCAAAACGCCCGACAGTGCGCTTCTTCGGCGCCATAACGACACCGCAAACACCCTCAGGGAAATCAGGGCTAGTTCCCTTCACACCACAGGATCCCAAACCAACAAGTGCTGGTTCGGTTTTCTCCAGGCGTTGAAGAAGGCCATAGAAACCGCTGCTGCCTAATATATAGGGACCGTGCTCCTCCCCTTGCGCTCGTGCGTCAAGTGCAAACAGGCCAGGTAAGGCTCAGCTGCCCGGCCGGCCACAGGGCTCACTGCTCTGGAGCTCACCATGTGCCCTGCCCCCTGTCGCAATGATGGCCTAGTTTACTCTCGAGCCGTTATTTAGCTGCATCACAGATATTACAAGCAAGAATGGGCTGTACCTGTAAGAAAGCAGCTGGTGATGGAACGGACATGCAAGTCACGATCTAACCGCCCCAAGCCTTGCCTAAGCATGGTGTAGTGGTTAAGAGCAGGTGCACTCTAATCTGGAGAACCAGGTTTGAGTCCCCGTTCGGCCACTTCTGCTGTGGAGGCTTATCTGGTGAAGGCTTATCTGGTGAACCAGATTAGCTTGTGCATTCCAACACATGCCAGCTGGGTGGGTTAGTCACAGTTGTTGGGAGCTCTTTCAGCCCCATCCACCTCACAGGGTGTTTGTTGGGGGTGGGGGGGGAAGGGAAGCCCCTTTGAGTCTCCTTTCAGGAGAGAAAGGGGGGATGCTTTTCTATATTATGGCATCTTCACATTCTGGGTGGGAGCTCCGTTATATTCTCCTTGCCTAGATATACTTTCAGGAGAGAAAGGAGTGATATAAATCCAAACTCCTCCTCCTCCTCCTCCACATTACAGAAAAGCATGGAACAAGTGAGTCTGCAGCAGTATCAAAACCAAAGGATTTCCTCGCCAACATTCGGATTGACCTTAGTGCTCTCTCTCTGTTACCCAGTAAGCCGGGGCTTCCCGGACAGCAGCACCACCACCAATGCAGCTGCCCAGAACGAAAAGGGACTATTGTCTGTGCCAACTCGTTCATGCAACCAAGCGGAAAACATACAAGCAAATCCCCCAAAGGGGGACGCTGGCACCCCTGAAGCCAAAGTCTTTCTGTTCATCTCCTGATTAACAGTTGTAGAGCGGACGCATCTTATGCCATGATTGGCTGGCACAAGTCAGCAGTTTTGAGAAAGACCCCTTCGGCTTATAAGGAACCCGCTTGTATGTTTAAATATAGAGTTCATGGACAGGCGGTCTTAAAGAGAGCGTCCCAATTTTTTTTTCCCCTTATGGGCTAAGCTCTGAATTCTGCCCGAAGTCCTGGGTCATTTGGATGATACAAAAAGCAACAAGAAGGAATAAAGCACATGGGTATATCTAGGCAGGGAGAATATAACTGAGCTCCCACCCAGAACGTGAAGATGCTATAATATAGAAAAGCATCCGTCAAAATGTGCAGAGTTTATTTATTTATTCATTACACTTATACCCCGCCCACCCTCCTGAAGGACTCAGGGCTGCTTTACAAAGGATACATAATAAAAATATAATAAAAACAGTATAAAATCACCAAATAGAAATAGAAATACAATAGAAATACAATAGAATAGTAATTTAATACAACCTTATAATACAAACATCATCTGGGAAGAGGCAGCGGAACTTCTTAGATATAATTGGTATTTTTCGTTGTTGTTCATAACCTTTCTTGAACAATGTGGTTAAAACAAAGTTTTGAATTCCTGTTGACATCCGTACAAATTAACAAATAAATGTAACACCACTGACATTCATTGATGCTTACAGTTAACATAGACTTCCAAATCTTCTGTCTTTAACTTAAGACTTACTGGAAAACTTTAGACAGAAATTGGGTTCTCTTTTCTGATCTTTTGGGCTTCTTTTTATTTTTTTACAGATCTATGGCAAACTGTGATTTCAATTAACTGTAAAATTATCAGATGTCACAACCTGGGACACGGATCCAAAGGATCTATTTTTCTTATATGTTTCATTGCACTAGTGAAGGGACTGCAACGCCTTTTTTTTTTTGACTGATGTGAAATTTTGGGATTTTGAAATCTGTGTTTATTGGATTGTTCAGACTTGTGGACAGTTTCATCGCAGTTTTTGAAAAATACTGTTGGTGTCTTCAGCCTCGGACAATTAGAATCAAATTAATATCCAGCTATGTTTAAGTTTTAGCATGATTCTTCCTACGTCTTAAACCATGGACTTGGCCACATTTAACCATGGACTTGGCCACAGTTGTTTTATTGCATATGTGGCCATTTCTGATTATTCGAACACAACACTTGGTGACTAGACAGCCAAATTAGAGTCAAAGGAGCTAGGAAATTTATTATCATTATTTTAATTTTGTTTGATCTCACGGATGCCAGTTCTTTAGCTGGTTGTTGGCCTTTCATTACAATGCGAGCCTCACCTAGGCATTGTAATGTATCGGCGTAGCATTTGTGCGGATCCCAGCAGGGCTGTCTTCTGAATCTGACAGATATTGATTTTGGCACAGAGGAGGGCAACCAAAATGGTAAAAGGTCTGGAATCCATGCCCTGTGAGGAGAGACTTAGGGAGCTGGGGATGTTTAGTTTGGTGAAGGGAAGGTTAAGAGGTGACATGATAGACATGTTAAATATTTGAAGGGATACCTTGTCGAAGAGGGAGCAGGCTTGTTTTCTGCTGCCCCAGAGACTAGGACATGGAGCAATCGATTCAAGGTGCAGGAAAAGAGATTCCACGTAAACATTAGGAAGAACTTTCTGATTGTCAGAGCTGTTCGACAGGGAAATTCACTGCTTTGGAGAGTGGTGAAGTCTCCTTCTTTGGAGGTTTTTAAACAGAGGCTGGATGAACATATGTTGGGAGTGCTTTGATTCCTCCATGGCAGGGGGGGTTGGACTTGATGGCCTTTGGGGTCTCTTCCAACTCTATGATACTATGATTCTATTATTTTGTTGATTTCTAGGGGTTTCACCTTATTACTGTTATCATTATCATTGTTATTATTTATTCCCTGCCTTTTACAATAGTCGCAGGATCTCTATCTGGGTTGGTGATGGTCCATTCATACTCAGCCATGTAAACTGTCACTTTATATTGCAGTCATCATGGAATGAATCGTGTGTGAGAACCAGAGCAGCACTGATCCTATCTTTCTTTTTGTTTTCTACAGGCGAAGGTGTATCTGAGGCTCCGTGAATGGCAGTAACACAGCGGATTCCACTGAAGTTCAAGTCTAAAACTGGAACCAATATGACCCTGTTGAAAATGTTGTGGGGAAACCGCCATTGGCAGACAACACATCTGAAGTGCTGAGGCCTCCTTTTTTTGCAGAATTATTATGTTTTAGGAGGTTGCATAATCTGCTCTGGGAGAGAAGGTGGCACAGTATATATAGCCCAGTCTTATCAGATCTCAGAAGCTAAGCAGGGCTGATACTTGGAAAGGAGACCACCAAGGAAGACCCTGCAAATGAAGGCCACAAGGGCCATTACGTCCCACCCCCTGCCACGCAGAAACACACAATCAAGGTGCTCTCAACATATGCTCATCCAGCCTCTGTTTAAAAACCTCCAAAGAAGGAGACTCCACCACTCTCCCAGGCAGTGAATCCCACTGTCAAACAGCCCTGACAGGTCAGAAAGTTCTTCCTAATGTTTAGGTGGAATCTCTTTTCCTGCACCTTGAATCCATTGCTCCATGGATTCAACAGGACGGGCCTCAGCCAGCCGACATCTTCCACTTGGCAACTCAACCCTCCTGCTATGGGGGAACCACTGAATTCATCTGACAAGTCAGAGAGACAGAGACAGACAAACAGCCCCTTCAGCCTTCAATGGTTATGTGCAGCGCCCACCCCTTCGTGCCCTCATTTGCAATGCCTGAGTGGGGATTTCTCTATTTGGTGAGCTAACAATGCACGTTCCCAGGGCCTGGGATGACGCTGACATTGCTGAAGTATTGGTGGAGAGGGTGAGGGGCAGGGGTGGATTGAAGGGCTGGGAGGGAGAGACGCACATAATGCAGAGGCAGGCGTGGGAAACGGAGGCATCTGGTGGCAAAGTTCCTGCCAACCGCTTTTCATTCTCAGTCAACACAATCCCAGAGGGCTCGATGGGGCACGTGGGTGGAAAAGGCATCCCGACAGTCTCACGTCCTCTATCGCTGGGGAACCGGGGCCTGACGTTCCCATCGGGCCTACTTCAGAGACGACAAACACCTTTGAACTATCATCCATCAAGTGAAAGAATATCAGCGTTGGGGAGACAACAGGATGGCCCTCGGATGCTCTTACGCACAGACTCAAAAGGGTGGCCCGCAAATCCTTCCAGTTTTGCAAGCCAAGTTTTGGTGACACAAAGCTATGATCGCACAGGACATACAATAATTCACCCACATACACACTGCAGCATTGGCCCCTTCCACACATGCAGAATCCACTTTCAGTGCACTTTGAAGCTAGATTTTACTGTGCGGAAGAGCAAAGTCCACTTGCAAACAATTGTGAAAGTGGATTGAATGTGCATTATTCTACCTTGTGCCCCATGATGATGTCAAATTTCTGATCCCTGCAATTTCGACCTTCCTTTTGGTTTCACTTTTCCCCTGTTTGAACCTATCCCATGATTCTCTATCATCATGCAGTTTTCCATTTCCTGATTCAAAATTCAAAAACTCTACGGGTTTAGGCAAAGACTTTAATCTTCAACTGGACACTTGGCTAGCCTTCCTGGAAGCCCCGCTACAGCTGCTGGTCTTGGGTGGGGGGGGGGGCGGAGAAAGGAGTTGAATTGAATGTTATGATGTTTTGATTGTCATGTTTTATTTTTGATTTTTTGACTTACATATTGGTAATTTTATTATCCAGATTTTATTGTGAGACACCCACAGGATAAGGCAGGGTAAAAATTCCTCATCCTCATCCTCATCCTCATCCTCATCCACCACCACCACCACCACCACCACCACCACCACCACAATAATAATAATAATAATAATAATAATAATAATAATAATAATAATAATAATAATAATAATAATAATAATAATAATAATAATAATAATAATAAGAGATGTATCATACTTATACATTCTGGTTTCTTTATTCTGTGCCCAGCTGGACTGCCCACTTGGACCATGTGCCGACATGTAGCATCGCTTACAAAAGCATGTACTATGTGAATGTTTATTGGTGCTAGCAAAATTTTACTCCATCCTTCCCCCCAAGATATGCAAGGTTCTCCTCTACCTCCCTTTCCCAGTTTTATTCACAGAACATTCTGCAATGTGATGTAGTGGTTAAGAGCAGGAGGAGAGAACCAGATTTGATTCCCCACTCCTCCACCTGAGTGGCAGAGGCTTATCTGGTGAACTAGATGCGTTTCTGCACTCCTACATGCCTGCTGGGTGACCTTGGGCTAGCCACAGTTCTCTCAGAACTCTCTCAGCCTCACCTACCACACAAGGTGTCTGTTGTGGGGAGAGGAAGGGAAAGGAGCTTGTAAGCCACCTTGAGTCACCTTGAGAAAGGTTGGATTTCCAAACTCCTACTCTTCCTCCTATGTACATTAGGTTGAGAGTGACAGATCAGATGACTGCTCTGAGCTCCAGGGCATGTTTCCTAAATCCCAAGCTGACACAGTAACCATTACATCACACTGGCATAACACATAACAAAGCTATAACACCTGTGAGCAGCAGTGGCGTAGGAGGTTAAGAGCTCATGTTTCTAATCTGGAAGAACTGGGTTTGATTCCCAGCTCTGCCACCTGAGCTGTGGAGGCTTATCTGGGGAATTCAGATTAGCCTGTACACTCTCACACACGCCAGCTGGGTGACCTTGGGCTAGTCACAGCTTCTCGGAGCTCTCTCAGCCCCACCTACCTCACAGGGTGTTTGTTGTGAGGGGGGGAAGGGCAAGAAGATTGTAAGCCCCTTTGAGTCTCCTGCAGGAGAGAAAGGGGGGATATAAATCCAAACTCTTCTTCTTCTTCTTCTTCTTCTTCTTCTTCTTCTTCTTCTTCTTCTTCTTCTTCTTCTTCTTCTTCTTCTTCTTCTTCTTCTTCTTCTTCAACGCCAGCAAAAATGGAGGCCGCCAAGGTAATTTAAATGAATGCAAAAATAAACCAAATGGGGAACATGCACACATTCCTGATATGGACTGCAGGGTGCCAGTGGATGAAAGCTTATTCCCATTCTTGTTTGTCTTTGTGACACTGACCAAATCTGATTAGCTAGCCACAAGGTCCCCGGTTGATGCCATTAGCTGAAACAAAAAGAAAAGTTGGTTTTTATACCCTGCTTTTCTTTACCTTAAGGAGTCTCAAAGCGACTTACAAACGCTTCCCCTTCTTCTCCCCACAACAGACACCTTGTGAGGTAGGTGGGGCTGAGGCCCCTCCCACACGTGCAGAATAATACACTTTCAATCCACTCTCACAATTGTTTGCAAGTGGATTTTACTATTCCGCACCGTAAAATCCAGCTGCAAAGTGGATTGAAAGTGCATTGAAAGTGCATTATTCTGCAGTGTGAAAGTGCCCTAAGAGAGTTCTCAGAGAACTGTTAACTTTTATATTAAGCAATTAACTAGTATCTGGGTCTTAGGCAGTGGTGGGATCCAAAATTTTTAGTAACAGGTTCCCATGGTGGTGGGATTCAAACAGTGGCGTAGCGCCAATGGGGCTGGGCGGGGCACGACGAGGGCGTTGCCGGGCATTCCGGGGGCGGGGCATTAATAATTTCTCTGTTACTGTAAAAAACTGTTACTGTAAAAAAAAGTTCCTAATTTCCAGCTGGTATCTTTCTGTCCATAATTTAAACTCATTATAGCAAGTCCTATCGTCTACTGCCAACAGAAACAACGACTTCTCCTCTAATTGACTGCCTGTCAAATACTTAATACTTTCAAATACTTACTTTTGTTTCTAGAAATCAAAAGAAGGATACTTTCCTTAAACAAGGAACTTGACCATATTACTAAAACATGTTTTTAAAACAGCCCAACAGGGAGAATTATCCCGTTTTCTACCTTTGCTAACCAGCCACATAGGAAACAACAGGACTTTATGATTTTTGGACCTAATGAAATTTCTAACGGAAAAGCAGACCCAATTAGTAACCCCCTCTCGGCACACACAAATAATTAGTAACCCACTCTCGGGAACTGGTGAGAACCTGCTGGAACCCACCTCTGGTCTAAGGGGATGCTATTAAAAAAAACCCTATATATCTAAACGACACCTATGGCCTTCCACTGCCCAGCATGTGAAAGATACCAGCTCCATCCCTTTCACGATCTCCTTCTTTAGGCAAAAGGGGCAGTTCTTCTTTCCAGCACATTTGCCATTTCCTGGTCTAAGTAAAGAGTGTCATAAAGTGACAAGCTAAAAGCCACTGATTACTGTGGATTCATGGCATTTATTCTTCCCCTGAAAAGAGCAAACATCAGAAATAATGTGGTCCAGCCTGCCTTAGAACCTAACCCTGCAATTAATCAGCATTCATGTGAAGAAGGTGCAAAGCGCATCTGATGTGGAGAGAAAGAGAGGGGGAGAGTAAATAAAGACAGATGCTTTGTGTGCTGGGGGAAGAAACATCCTTAAAATGCACAGTGGATCGAGACACTCCAGATGCTAATGTTCCTTGTGCTATGAATTTCAGGCGTTTCTCATTAAGCTGCAAATGTCTGAGTCCCTTCATTTCCTGGACATTTGTCCATCTTCAGTGCAATGAACAGACCCTGCGGTGATTTGTAGGGCGCTCCAGGAATCCTTTGCTCTGGGGTGTACTTCTACAAACTGTTGCCTGCATTCTAAAATATCCGTACAACATTTTAATACGTGTGCTGGTCACCCAGTGATGTGTGTGTGTGATTTTGCTGTCAAGTCGCAGAAGGGGTGTGATGATCGTAGGATTTTCAGGCCAAGGGACATTTGGAGGTGGTTGCCATTGCCTGCCTCTACATGAAAGAACTGTGACTGGTCCAAGGCCACCCAACAGGCTTCATGGGGAAGAGGGGGGGATTGAACCTCTCCAAGAGTTATGTTAGACTAGGACAGGGGAGATATGAGTATGAACTCCCATGAAATTCATTTGATGGCCTTGGGCAAGTCATACCTTTTCTAGGCTGACAGGGATGTTGTGAGGATAAAATTGCAGAACTATACATGCCACATCTTACCTTGATTGGCCTCTGAAGTTGCCAGCCATAGATGCGTTTGAAACGTTGGGAGCTAAAAATGCCGGAGCACAGCCGCACAGCCCAGAAACTGGGTGGTACGCCCAGGGGGACATATGGGGTCAAATGTCCACAGGTTGTGGCCTGCATGGGGGGCAGAAAATTGCTCCCACACCCAGCAGTGGCGTAGGAGGTTAAGAGCTCATGTATCTAATTTGGAGGAACCAGGTTTGATTCCCAGCTCTGCCGCTTGAGCTGTGGAGGCTCATCTGGGGAATTCAGATTAGCCTGTGCACTCCCACACACGCCAGCTGGGTGACCTTGGGCTAGTCACAGCTTCCCGGAGCTCTCTCAGCCCCACCTACCTCACAGGGTGTTTGTTGTGAGAGGGGAAGGGCAAGGAGATTGTAAGCCCCTTTGAGTCTCCTGCAGGAGAGAAAAGGGGGATATAAATCCAAACTCTTCTTCTTCTTCCTCCTCCCCTCCCGGGTCCCTACACAAAATGTTGTTAGGTTGTGGTGGGGGAGGGTGGCCCCACATATGTGGGCGGGGCAGAAAACTCAGATTTTGTACCTGGCTACATTTTCCCTAGATACTCCTCTGCCCAGAAAACCCAGCCATTCTGTGCTTCTTGCAGGAGGGCTGGGATTAAAACGTGATGGCTAGATAACTGAGCTCTAATGCAATTTCATATTTGACATGCAGTACTATTTAAGACACGTCTGCCTTTAATAGCTGCCCGGTAAAAGCTGGTGAGCAGATAGTCGTCTTTAATATACGCAATATTGAACACTACTTTTAACATTCCATTATAGTTTAGCACTTAGTAACGGTTGACAGCCAACAATTTATGACATTTCATATTTCATGGCACAGTTTCCCAAACTGTGAATTTGAATTTCAGCTCTGAATGGTGAAAATAGGAACACTGGCAAAACGTAAATATTGGCAGACACTCTGGGTTCAACACTAGGATTTTGTGGTGAAACGCGGAGGCTCATTCACCCTTATTCTCTGGTCGCGTGGTGAATTCTCTGCCCCCACCCCCCACCCCCAATGACTCATAACACCTCTTCTGCCTTCCTAGAAACACGTTAAACCCTTTTTAAAATTCCAAAATCTCTGAATGTTTCTTTTCTTCAACAACAACTTGATGTTTACATTTTGAAATGCTAATTCAGCTTTGCGACAGATTGCTGATTCTATTGCTGATTTGATTATTGTCCGTTTTGCAGGATGCACTTAAAAGTTTTTGACCAATTTTAATTATTGCTGCTGGCTGTTGCTGTTTTAATTGTGTTCAGATGACGGCCTTGAGACGGTTACTTGAAACGGACTTCCGTCGGGATCGAACCCAGGTCGTGAGCAGAGCTCGAACTATTGTTCTGCAACCTACAACTCTGTGCCGCTGGGCTCTTTTCCACATTACAACATGTTTGATACATATATACTTGCTAAATCAATCAAACCCATGCATTGACTTCATCGCACAATCAACAATTATTCAGCAGTGATCGATCCACACATGCGAGCTTTCCCAAATTTTTAGGAACTGCAGATCAGTCAGTATCCTGAGGTGAAGAGCGTGGACACTGTCATTCCCCGCTATCTTCCGCACTACACCTGTTACAATACAACAACCTTTATTAGGCATATTAAAATAGGCTCCAGAGAGTTACAGACATTTCTGAAGTACAAATCAAAAGTACATTCAAAACACAGACAAATAAACTGTATCTAGCATTGGAGGTTACTTAGAAAATTCTGTCACTTGTAAAAGAAATTTTGCTACTTTTTCCAAGAGCACGGCCTCTGTGTTATTTAACAAAAGCTCCACAACAGAGTTGTCAGAGTCTTTTTCAGATTTGTCTAAGACCCGCCCAGGAGAGAAATTCCTAATACCCACATATCTCGGACAGTCAAGTATAATGTGAGCAAGAGTCTCCACTTGGTTTTTACAGTGTGGACAGACCCGATCCTGGAGAGGGATAGATAGGTAGCGACCCTTTGTAATAGCCGATGGAAAAGTATTGCATCTGGCCCTTGTAATAATCCATCTCTGTTGGGGTTCAGTTAATAGTTCAAGATATTTGGCTATGTGCTCCTGTTCCGGTACTATTCCGACAGAAAGGGGTGAGCGTGGCCCAAAACGTCTCTCATTGACCCCGAGCTCTTTTCTCGGCTAAGGGCACAGGCTGTTTGTTTTGCTACATGGACAAGAATATTTGGGGGAAACGCTCTTTTAATTTCGCTTTCCAAATTGATTATTCGAACCCTGACAGTTCAGCGGTGCAGAAAGCAGACTGGGGGTGGTGGGGGTGGGGGAAGAGCCTTTTCAAGGAAGAAATCGCTTGTGGGCTACTCTTGACCCATCGCCTGCCTCTCTGGACGACAACCCCACAGAGACCTTTAATCCACAGGGATCAGTAAATTAAGCCACTAAAGCATGAACAGCCTAAGCTGTGTTTAATCGGCCCCTTTTGTGCACAGCCCATGGCTAAATGACCGTACAAAGAGAAAAACCCACATGGGGGTCAGAAAAGGATGTGGCGGGTGATTAACCCCCCTAACCTCTCCGTTGCCAGGGCAAAGGCCTTGACCAAGAGCCAAGATACTGTCAGGAAATACAACTGGCGGTTACCAACAGGTGAGAAGGGAAAGGAACCCAATCGCCTGTATTAGGAAAGAACAAAATAACATGCCCCTCGGTTCCTATGGATACTACCGCGGGATATTTTTTTTTTTTTGCCGTCATCTTGGAAGGGGTATAATTGTCCCAAAATTAGCTCCGGTTGGAAAAGCGACCATAATTGGGCTCCCTGGTTGAGAGAGGTGTTATTTGGTGTCTGAGCATTCCTGGGCTTTGGGGTTTTCACTCAGCAAGATTTACTCTCACGACCCCCTTGTATTTTAAAAAAAATGGCTGCCATGTTTTATGATGTTTCTGTTTATTTACATGATTTTCATGCCACATACAACCAATGTAATACAAAAACCCAACAGTATATTTGAAACAAACAACCCCCCCCCCCCCGCCCCCAAATCAGTATGAATAACAGCCAGGACTAAAAATGGCATTTCAACTCAAAAGCCTTCTGGAATAAATAAGTTTTAAGTGGTGTTACAAAGCCTGCAATGAAGAAATTAAACCCATCTCCTTGGGAAGAGAGTTCCATAATGTAGGGACGGCTACTAAGAAGGCCTTATCATGGGTCTCTGTTGATGAAATTGTGATAGCGTTGCTTCCCATGACCAAGTCTTCTTGGCTAATTTCAAAGCGTGGTCAAGAACGCAGGAGGAGAAGACTTTGGATCTATACCCTGCCTTTCTCTCCTGTAAAGAGACTCAAAGGAGCTTGCAAACTCCTTTTCCTTCCTTTCCCCACAACAGACACTTTGTGAGGGAGGTGGGGCTGGGACAGTTCTGAGAGAACTGCAACTAGTCCAAGGTCACCCAGCAAAGGAGTGGTCAAACAAATCCAGTTCTCCAGATAAGAGACTGCCGCTCATGTGGAGGAGTCGGGAATCAAACCTGGTTCTCCAGATCGGAGTCTACTGCTCTTAACCCTTCACCACACTGGGGCATAAGTGGTCCTTTGGGTTCTTTAGAGCAGTGATGGCGAACCTTTTTGAGACCTAGTGCCCAAATTGCAACCCAAACCCACTTATTTATCGCAAAGGGCCAACCCTGAATGCTGAGGTTTTAGTTTAGAAAAAAACAGTTGTCTCCCTCTTCCTCCGCCCCACCGGCTTGAGCAGGGCCAGCCTGCTCTAGCCTCCAGCAAGTCCCATGCACACCACTCTGTGCCTCTCTAGCATCCCTGCCTCCTCTGCATCCCCCCCCCTCGGGCAGCAGCCACCCGGAGCACAGGCACCAGGCCCGCCAGCCGAGTCCTCCCTGCTCACCGCGGTGCACGTATGTCGTGCTCAGTGGCCCAGGCCAACCTAGATGTGTGTGTGGGGGGGGGTGTGATTTTCCGCCCCCCACATGATGAACTCTGTGTGCGGGTGTCCACAGAGAGGGCTAAGAGGGCCACCTCTGGCACCCGTGCCATAGGTTCGCCATCACTTCTCTAGAGATTTAAGAGATCAAAATGAGCCCGTTGAATTGAGTCTGGGCTGAGACATAATGAAAAGAAATAAAACTTACATCAAATTGCAAATGGCGGCAACCCCCAATTTACATTCTGGAGGATGCACTCTACAGCAGGGGACATTTCCAAATCGTTGTCAGAGGTGGCTCTGTGTAGACTGAGCTGCAGTAGCCACCTGGGGTCTGGCAACTCCACTCAAGCAGTTCAGGGCCTGTCCATAGAACATCACGCTATTCCCAAGGTGTCGTGTGCATACTGGAACTAAAAGTCAAGGACAATGCAGGACAAACCAAAGGAATCATCAGGAAATGTAAGACATGGGTGCAAATACACTCCACGCTAATCTTACATCCCCGTTATTTGGAAGGCAACAAACACGTGGCCATCTTTCTGAGCGAGCTGTCTTTATGGGCAGCTGTTTAGCCCAGCTGTTTTCTTCAGACTGCTGCTCCCTATAAACTCTGCTACCAAACTGGTTAGGTTCCTTTTTCTGAAGGGAAACAGAACACCATTTAAAAAGGGGGGGGGGGATAAATAAGTACAAATCTTTGCCTTCAGGGCAGCATCATCTCAGCCAGAACTGCCCCCTCTTGATGACAGTCTGTGATGTAGCTTTAGTTCAGGTCTTGGATCCATTTTAGAAAATCTAAGACCCCTTCCGCACATGCAGAATAATCCACTTTCAATCCACTTTCAATGCCCTTTCAATCCACTTTCAATTTACTGTGCAGCACAGTGAAATCCACTTGCAAACAACTGTGAAACTGTTTACTCCTGTTTACTCCTCCCAAAGGCACAGATTCCTTTCACTTTAAGACAAAAGAAAATGGTTTGACCATCATTGCTAAGGCTGCTATAGTTATTGAGGCATTTGTTAAAGGAACACAAATGCCTTAAGCATATATATATTCCCCTTTAAAGTTCTTAAAATCCCTTTTAATGTCTATGCTTAGTGTTTTAATGTGTTCTATCCTTTATGTCATTTATCTTATGCTGATAAAGATACTCTTAAGATATAGTGCTTTCTTTCAATTTGATCCTCAATATATTCCAGAGTGGGCCTTTCAAATCTTGCGGTCTGTCATGGCTCTAGTCAACTAAAATCTCTTTGCCACTCCTCTATTCCTACCTCAATATCAGGAAGGTGTTGCTGAAGCCACCCGACACCTTTACAGATGGTATATTTGTAAGAAATTCTCCTGTGACCATGAGAACTAGAAAGTAACTTGAAGAAGAAATAGAAAGAGGAGGAGGAAGAGAAGAAGATGACGACGGGCATTATTTTACTATATGCAAATCATACATGAATTGTAGATCGTATATGAATTGTAGAAAGCTGAGACAAAACCCCTATGGAGCCACATTCCTGAATCATTTTCCCATCCTATCGCCTTCTGTCTCCCCTTCCCCCTTCTCTTCCCTTCCTCAAATTTCCCTTAGAAGAAGAATAACCTGCAGTATTATTTTCCCCCTCTTTTCTAAAAAACTAATGGACTCCTTAAATAGCAAAAACTGCACCCTGTAATTAAGATCTTGCTTTTTAAATGATTAATCATTCTAAACCCCTTCAAGCAGCATCCCACGTATTTCTCCTCTCACATTGAAATGCAGATTGGAGGAAGAGGGAGGGGAGAGCAGCTACAGAGCAATTAAAATCTTTCACAGCTGTCCTTCCGTTCAGCGATCTCTCCAGATGTCCAGTTATATCGCTAAGCAGGAGGCTGCAAGTCACCAGCAGTAGCTGCGTCATTGCGGCCTGCGCTGAATGAACGATCCACCCATGGGTTTGTCCTCCGGTCTTGCAGTAGCCAGCAGTTCTAGCAATCCACGAGGCCCTCTTTGCCAGATCGGACCGAGATTAACCTTGCTGTCAGCACCAGACATTACTGGTTGCCTCCTAGGTTTCTTAACCAGCATCTAGGCCTTGACTGGAAGGATGCCTCTAACCACGGAGTCTCTGCTTAGCAATCGAGCTTTTGTGTAACATGTTACATGATAAACAGGAATGAGCAGGGGACCATCTAGGATGGTTTTAGCGCCACCTGTTTGTTGTTTTAATGTTTTAATACTTGATTGTTGTTTTATGGCTGTTTTAATCTGTATTTATTTGATGTTCGCTGCCCTGAGCCCAGCTGGGAAAGGGCGGGGTATAGACAGACAGATTGTCCGACCGACCAACCAGTGGCCAATTCTGAGTCGATCCATTTGGATGCTGGGATTCTTGCAAGGAGCTAGATTGGGTGGAGCTTGGTGGCGTAGGAGGTTAAGTGTATCTAATCTGGAGGAACCGGGTTTGATTCCCAGCTCTGCCGCCTGAGCTGTGGAGGCTTATCTGGGGAATTCAGATTAGCCTGTACACTCCCACACACACCAGCTGGGTGACCTTGGGCTAGTCACAGCTTCTTGGAGCTCTCTCAGCCCCACCTACCTCACAGGGTGTTTGTTGTGAGGGGGGGAAGGCCAAGGAGATTGTGAGCCCCTTTGAGTCTCCTGCAGGAGAGAAAGGGGGGATATAAATCCAAACTCTTCTTCTTCTAACCCAGGGGTCTGCAACCTGTGGCTCTCCAGATGTTCATGAACTACAATTGGCCATGCTGACAGGGGCTGATGGGAATTGTACTTCATGAACATCTGGAGAGCCGCAGGTTGCAGCCTGGTCTAACCCAATGGTTCCTGAACATATTGAGCCTGAGGGCAGATTTGGAATTTTGGCCTCTTCTGTACATGCAGAATAATGCACGTTCAATCCACTTTCACAATTGTTTAAAAGTGGTTTTTGCTTTTCTGTACAGTAAAATCCAGTTTCAAAGGGCATTGAAAGTGGATTGAAAGTGCATTATTCCACATGTGCGGAAGGGGCCTTCGACATGGCATGGTGCACACAGCCACAAAATGCCTGCCGCAAGAGGCAGAGCCAGCCACAAAATGATTTCCCACAGCTTAACTTCAGTAACAGAGTGCAGATCCTTGTGCTGTGGTTGCAGCTGCTTCCAAAGCAACATTGTAAAAAAGTCTGCACAATCAATCAAATCTCCAATATTCAATCAGAAGCATTGCTGGGCAAAAACCCTACCTGGTTGCCCCCGATTCCTAAAGGCAGGCACCCAAAAAAGGGTTGGTAAAAGGCGAAACTTATATGATCAGAAGAGAAACCAGAGCAAATGAACCAAATACACCAAAATGTGTTTTCCTTCATACCATAATAAACCTCAGGGGAAAATTGAAAAAAAATGTTGGTGGGCATTTTGGGCAGTGGGCACCCCTTGTCTAATCCACCAAGGAGTCGCTTCGTAAGTTCCCAAGTAAAAATGATCCTTTGGAATCCCCTAACATAGTGGTGTCTTAACTTTTTGAAGACTCACTTTATAAACTTAATGTGCTTTCAATGTGCTTTCACAATTGTTTGCAAGTGGATTTTGCTATTCCACACAGTAAAATTCAGCTGCAAAGTGTATTGAAAGTGGATTGAAAATGCATTATTCTGCATGTGCAGAAGGGGCCTGAGCAGCCCAGAATTGCTTCCATGATGGTTAAAGGTTTGCCTGCTAAGTCCGGCTCTCACAAAATGCTCAGGGGGAGAAAAGGACAGGGGCTGTAGGCAGTGGTGGGATCCAAAAATTTTAGTAACAGGTTCCCATGGTGGTGGGATTCAAACTGTGGTGTAGCACCAATGGGGCTGGGCGGGGCACGATGGGGGCGTGGCCGGGCACAACGGGGGGCATTCTTGGGCGGGGCTGTGGTAAGGACGCAGCCGCTGCGCCGGTCCTTGGGCGGGAAACGAATGCACGCAGGCGCAGGCTGCCACGCATGCTGGTGCACCTCCTGCTAGACTGCTTCAAGTTCTGCACGCTACTGCTGAGAGGAGGGGCGTAACTAAGGCAAAAATCATGTGGCAAAATCACCAATTAGTAACCCTCTCTCGGCACACACAAATAATTAGTAACCTACTAATTAGTAACCTGTGAGAACCTGCTGGATACATGTCTGCCTGAGCAGCAAAAATAATTGAGCCTGGGGCAGTCTTTTAACACATAAATCTATTGCAGCATAAGTTTCCATGAGCCAAAGCCCACTGAGCTAAACATGTTAGGGAAAGGAAGCAAGCATGCCCTCAAACACTAGCTCTAGGAAGTCACCATAACAATTTGGGGCTTGAAAATGGCACAAGATAGGAGGGACAGTGCCCCCTAGTGGCCCCCACTGCAATCAACAATCCAGAAGCAAATTCCCTGGAGCTCTCTGTAGGGCCCTTCACGCACAAACCTTTTAAATCATTTTGAGGCAGGAAATAAAATGTTTCCTCCAGGGAGTTCCATGTGGTTTTTACCCCGAAGCATTTTATTTGCAGCCTCAACAAGTTTTAAATGAATGTTCTTTTAAAATGATTCTTTGGTTGAAACGTTTTGAAAACGTCTTCAATTGTGCAATCTTTTAAAGACATCCCCCCCACCCCACCCGTGACATCCCATACTTCCTCCTCTGCATCACTTTCTGAGCTCAATACGTTTGTCCTTGCCTGTTGATTTTGATCGTTCCTGTGTGTGGTTTTTTTTAAAGAAGCTATGAGAATTGCAGCACAAAACTTTGAAGCACTGAATTATTGATTCAACTCATAACTCAAAGACAAAGGAAGAACAGTTAATGGAAGCCATGAATTGCTTCATGGGGGCGAGTGCGGACTAACATCATGGTAAGGGAGGTATTGAAAACGTTTTGCTAATGTTTTAGGTGATTTTTTGCAGAAAAGGTCTATGTTGGCACACACCAGAGTTTGCTTTTTGACACTTCAAGACTATAACAGACTTCTCTTGGGAATATAAACTCTGCTAGGAGTCTAAATCTATATGTCATATGTCATAGAACCATCACTGCTTTTTAAAAAAACATAGGGGACACATGGGTTTGCTCAGCAAGCCCAATAGTACCCCCCGGACCACTTCAAGAGCCAGTGTGGTGTAGTGGTTAAGAGCAGGTGCACTCTAATCTGGAGAACTGGGTTTGAGTCCCTGCTTGGTCACTTCTGCCATGGAGGCTTATCTGGGGAACCAGATTAGCTTGTGCACTCCAACACACACCAGCTGGGTGACCTTGGGCTAGTCACAGTTCTTTGGAGCTCTCAACACCACCCACCTCACAGGGTGTTTGTTGTGAGGGGTGGGGAAGGAAAAGGAGTTTGTAAGCTCCTTTGAGTCTCCTTACAGGAGAGAAAGGTGGGATGTAAATCCAACTCTTCTTCTTCTTCAGGTCGGGAGAACAGTCGGATGGAGGGGAAGGGTCAAGTCCATTCTTCACATGTGTTACGCTCCTGATTCCAACTGGACAATATGCCAGCCTAACTTAATCCCCCAACAGGACTGTTATGAGATGAAATGGGGGCCAAGAAAACACGGCTTGTCAGGCAAAGGCCTGAATAAATTGCCACATAAATAAAAATCAGCAGGATTTCGCATTTACAACAGGATAAGCCCAAGGGGTGAATCTGCTTTGAATTCTGGGCTATTATGCCTGGTGCTTTTGAAAAAAGAAAAGAAAACAATGCAGCTGCATCTGGCAAATAACAGTTTCTTGCAGAAAGGGCTGCAAAGTTCCAAACCCCCGTGGCACATTGGATGGTTTCACTGAGTATATTTTGCTTCCCGCTTTGCCAGATCTTCTGTGTACAAACTAGGCTGCGGTTGTTCCCTTGCTATTTCTTTTGTGCCCAAGAAAGCTTGGTCTGGTTCCAATGTTTTCCATCAGGGTGCAAAGGCTACGAATGGAAGACGTCCAAACTAGCAAATCCATGTGCCCCCCCCCACCCTTCCCCAACCTCCATCTTGCAGTAACCTCAGCATCAAACTCATACGCATCCATCTTCTTCATTTATGCGCATGAAATTCTCTTGAGGGGAGCATGTTTGGCTTTGGGGGGGGGTGATAGGAGACAGATACAGAGAAGTCATTCAAGGGACTCTGGAATCAAATGGTGTATAATGATTTCCTTTCTCTTCTTCGGCTATTGGTGGCTTGTCCGCCCCTCTGTGGGAGTTCTCGTCCAGTGGCGGAATGGGACCCCCTTGTTGTGTCTGGCCGCTCTGTTCCCTTCAACTCCATTGCGACTTGACCAAAGGTGGCCGGAATTTCGTTCTTGAAAAGCCTTAACGCAGACAGAATGGCTCGAGTCCTGTGGGTCTGGTCCTGGCCGTGGGAGGGGTGGGCCGTGGGGAGCCAGGCTTTGCCTTTTATGCCAATGCTAGCAAACAACACAGATGCCCTTTTCGGCTTCGTTCTTCATGGGCCAAGGCCCAGACAACAGTCCCTTGTCGAGACCGAAGCGACTTCAAATCAGTATGCAGAGGTGGTAGCCACTTGCTAATGGACTTGCATAAAACACTCTAGGAGGTAAATAGACACACACAAGCAGACACTGTGTGCCGTGCGGGGACGCCTCTTTGTTTCCACATCTCTATTGTTGTGATGCCGGCAGAACAGTGATAGAGAGGGCTCTCTGTGTTGGGTTCCTTACACTTTTGACTGCCGGATAAAAGGGGAGCAGAGCATAAAGAAATAGGGGAGAACTTTTTTTATTAAAAAAAAAAGTCCAGACGAAGTTACAGCCGTCTGTTAAACGTCAATTATGGCTGAATAGAGACGTCTGCTGGGAGCTTAGTTATGGGCGCCTTTCTCCCACAGAGATTTTTTTTCTTTTTGGCTAGCCAGAGATGCCTTCGGCAACCTAATTGGGAGATTGTAACTCTATAAACAAGCTCGGGCCTTAATGGCGGCTGGCGAAGATGCAAATGAAAAAGCGAAGGGGCTCCTTGGAAATCTGATGGCCGAGAACAGGAGTGAAAAAATAAAAGAGTGAAGCAGGGAGAAGAAACTTCGATAATAATAATAATAATAATAATAATAATAATAATAATAATAATAATAATAATAATAATAAGTAGTAGTAGTAGTAGTAGTAGTAGTAGTAGTAGTAGTAGTAGTAGTAGTAGAAGAAGAAGAAGAAGAAGAAGAAGAAGAAGGAGGAGGAGGAGGAGGAGAGGAGGAGGAGGAGGAGGAGTTTGGAAATCCTTTCCCTTCCCCCCTCTTGATGCTTGGGGATGTTGCTGCCCTATATAATGTTTATTGTGGTGCACATTCTCTGAGAAACTCGGTGGTTCTCTCTGAAAATATAAACGTCACTGCATTATCCCATGAATGATATTAAATTAATAGGAATAAGACTATTCTGGCACACAATGGCCTGCGTACATTTTGAAGCCAGGATTGGTTACATTTTTAATCTGCCGTTCCTCCATCGAGATCAGAGCAGCACACGCAATTTCGCTTTCCCCCATTCTGTCCTTGCCCCAGAACTGTGATTGAGGTGAAGGAAGGGGGCTGGCTGGCCCAGTGTTACCCTGGGAAGCTTCATAGTGGAGGGAGATTCAGACCCGGTTTTTCCATATGCTATTCCAAACACTACGTTGCACTGGAGTTATGAAAAAGAATCTATTCCCAGATTTAAATTTGCCAGAGTGGAACCAGGCAGTGCGGATAGAATGAAGCACTAACACAGTGCAAATGCGAGATAGCTGTTTGGACAGTATAGCTTAGGCTGCCAACCCCCAGGGGGTGGCTGGGGATCTGCTATTACTACTCGTCTCCAGGTGACCTGGGGAAAATCGCCAGTCTGAAGAAGAAGAGAAGAGTTTTGGATTTATATCCCACCCCCCTTTCTCTACTGCAAGGTGACTCAAAGGGTGTACAATCTCCTTTCCCTTCCCCCCTCCCCACAACAAACACCCTGTGAGGAAGGCGGGGCTGAGAGAGCTCAGAAGAACTGTGACTAGCCCAAGGTCACCCAGCTGGCATGTGTTGGAGTGCACAAGCTGATCTGAATTTCCCAGGTAAGCCTCCATAGCTCAAGTGGCAGAGCAGGGAATCAAACCCAGTTTTCCAGATTAGAGTGCACCTACTCTTAACCACTATGCCACTTTGAAAGGAGAACTTTATGATTATTTTTGTTGGAATTTCCCACACAGAGAAGCATCTCATGTGCTGATTAAAAGGACAAAAGGTTTATTAGGACCACATTTAGGATAGGAAAGCAGGAAAGATAGTATGCTGCTACCTTGCTAGCCTGGAAGAGTCTCTGTTCTAACTTCTGAGAAGGAGCAGGTCTGAGTATCAGTCTGAGGACAGATGTGACCCAAAAGGACAGAGGGGTTGCTAATTTTACAGCCCTCTTTAGGTGACCCCTTGCCCGCCCCCAGCTCCTTTGCATTGCTACATCCAACAATTATACCTCACTGAAGTCCTTTCCCTCCCCAAATCCCATCCTTTCTCAGCTCTGCCTCCAAATAATCTCCAGGTTATTTCCAAATCTGGAGCTGGCAAATCTAACAGTAGCCCCTTGCAATGGTAGCAACGTGACTTGCCGTCAAAGGGACTTTACACATTTCAATAAAAATGCAAAAATAATATATTGTTCGTCAGATAAAAATTTGAGATGAGCACATAGCGTAGTGTGGTGGTTAAGAGCTGGTGCACTCTAATCTGGAGAACCAGATTTGAGTCCCCACTCAGTGACTTGAGCTATGGAGGCTTATCTGGTAAACTAGATTAGCTTGTGCACTCCAACACATGCCAGCTGGCTAGTCACAGTTCTTCAGAGCTCCCTCAGCCCTACCCATTTCACAGGGTGTTTGTTGGGTGGGGGGGGGATATTGTAAAATCCTTTGAGTCTCCTTACAGGAGAAAAAAGGGGGGGGGATATAAATCCAAACTCTTCTTCTATAAATCCAAACATCACAAACTGCAAATAACCCTCCTGAGGTTGCAGGGCTGGCGGGGGGGGGGGGGGACATTCTCAAGCTTCAAATTCATGACACAAAAATTCAGAGCCTGAGTATAATCAAATATATAATTAACACAGGTATATGGGAACCACTGTCCCATGGCGTTTTTCTCTATTGCTCCAGGTGGTCCCACCTTCTGAGATTTTGTGGCAGTGACAGAGCCTTTTCTGTGAAGGCACCCTAGATCTACAACGCCCTCTCTGCAGGCAGTGTCACTCTTCAGGTGCCAAACTACATCTCCTCCATATTCCAGAAGTATGATTTATGGTAATACTGTAGCAGTTCTGTAGTGCTTTGATTCAACAAAAGACATAAGGCTTTCTAGCCTGCGCCAAGTTGCTGTGCTGTTCTAAAGGTGACAGGAGGAGCTTAAAGAATGCAAACTGAAAATAGATGTTCTGTATTTTGTTTATGTAGCCCTGAGGGCTTCTGTAGCTTTTTCTGAGTAAATAGTGTTTTTTTATTAAATGTCTATCTCACTGCACAATGACAACCAATTTTGTTGACTGACATTTGATTGAGAATTGCAGTTCTCCTTGTCTTAAGCACTCCTATTTTGTTTTAACTTGGGGGTTTGGGGCTATATTTTGCTGTTTTGCCTTCGATAGTTTATTGTTTTGTGAACCATCTTAAAAGCTTATTTTTCTGGTGGAAATCTAGGACACACATCTCTTAACATCACTTGTAATAATCTCTGTGGCTACCTGCTTTTGCTGAACGAAAAGGAGCCCAGTTTTTACAAGTCTTAAACTGTTAAGCCACTCAGTTTCCATATTGTTTCTGCTGGACGAAAAGGACCACTCAGTTTCCATATCTTGTAGAGCTCAACAAAACGCTTTTTCTGCAACTCAAAGTCCAAAATTGCACACACAACATTTTGAGCACCAGGACAATTGGGATCCTGACCGTTGCTATTCCTTCTGCCTTTGCATTCCTCGGAAGCATTTGCCTTCCGGATGCTTCCTCAGACTGGAAAACTGTACGTGTGGGAATGAGACGGGCCGAAAACAGCTGCCCTATAGGGAACAAGGGTTATCAATAAAAGCCTGCAAGTTTACAACCAAATTCAAGCAAATTGTTATTCATGGCAGCTTCTGCCAGTTCCTTTTTATGACCATGGGAGGGGTGAAGGTAAAATTACCCTCTTTCCCCCTCGTCTCCCATTCCCTTCTGCAGCCTATAATTCAAGAAGGAGACTGGAAGCTCCCTCCCATTATCCGGGGGTGGAATTCCAGGCGAGATGTTATCTGCCAATCAAATGCTCATTAAAAGGGAAGGAAGAAAGAGACCCTACAGAACAAGATGTTTAGTCTGAACCCCCTCATCCTGTTAACCTGAGGCCTGCCAGACTAGGCCCCAGCGTGCAATAGCCGGGTTCGTGCCTCGCCTAGCAACAAGCCCGGGCGGACCAGCCTGAGTCCTGGCCGGAGAGAAAAACCCCATTCATGTCCACGAAAGATTCATCGTCCTGGCTGAAAGTGGTTCCTCCCCTCTTTCAAGCGCTTGTCAGCAGGGTGAATGTGGCTTAGCTGCGGAGCTGATCAGATCATGGCTAATCTGTTATTTCTCGCCCTGAAAACTGCCACCGGACTTTCAAACAACTTTAGAGAGAGAGAGAGAGATCTGGGAGCAAGCCAAAGAGACGTCTGCCAAAGCCATATTCCAACTCTTATCCTCCACCTCTGCTCCACGTGCGAGAGTTGCCAACTCTGGGCAAATTCCTGGAGAGGGGAATTTGGGAGAGGGATTTCCCCTAGAATATGGGTTCTGAAACTGCCTATAATTTGTTCAGTTTCTGTTTTCAAACATCGGCTGCTTTCGCCTGCAGCCTCTGCCCAGATCTCAGCATGCAAACTCATGGCAGAAACCGTAAATAAACCTATTTAGTAATGTACTAAATTCTTTACTGGCCGTGGGGATCTGTTGGGACAATAAAAGAGAAGCCTTGTTTTGTCATAACTTTGTGGACAAAATATGCATGAGAACTCTATTCAAAAGTCAACTGCAGATTTCTCCGAGGGCTTATTTACACCTTGCTCTGTGCAACACTTTACCGGCATGTAGATCATAGCATAAAATGTACAGAATGTTTTTCTGCTCCGGATACACTCTCTGGGAAGCTGGGAGAGCCAGCGCGGTACAGTGGTTAAACATCTGGACTCAAATCTGGGACACTCAGGTTTGAATCTACAGGTGGGTTTGCTGGGTGACCTGGGGCCAGGTGCACAGTCTTCATCTAACTTTGCCTCACAGGGTTGCCGTGACAGAGAAGAGATGCTTTGGGGTTCCCATGGGTCATAAATAAATCAAATAAATAAATAAAGCTGCCAGATGTCAAGCATTTGTGTACCCTGAACAAATGGAAACCAAAACTGACTTAATTCCTGTCTTCAATGTTTTTGTAGATATGCCAAAGTAGCACACTGTGCTTCCGTTGCCTTCTTTCTTTGGCTTGCCCAGTCTACAATGTGCAGTATAGACTGGCCAATATTCACACACCAGCATGGTGTAGTGGTTAAGAACAGGTGTTTTCCAATCTGGAGAACCGGATTTGACTCCCCACTCCTCCACTTGAGTGGCAGAGGCTTATTTGGTGAACCAGATGTGTTTCCGCACTCCTACATTCCTGCTTGGGCTAGTCACAGTTCTCTCCGAACTCTCTCAGTCCCACCTACTCCACAAGGGGTCTGTTGTGGGGAGAGGAAGGGAAAGGAGTTTATAAGCCACCTTGAGTCTCCTTACAGGAGAGAAAGGTGGGATATAAATCAAACTCTTATTCTTCTTCATTCACATGCGCAAAGATACTTCTGCATTCCCTCCATGGGCACACACTGA
Source organism: Sphaerodactylus townsendi (assembly GCF_021028975.2). Classification (NCBI taxonomy): domain Eukaryota; kingdom Metazoa; phylum Chordata; class Lepidosauria; order Squamata; family Sphaerodactylidae; genus Sphaerodactylus; species Sphaerodactylus townsendi. Next base: position 20,397,533 of record NC_059441.1, on the reverse strand, counting down.
ATGTCTTGTTCTCCAATGCAAACCGTTGACCTCCTCAGAAAAGTTGCTCCGCACCGACTCCTTTCAAGGATTAGCTTATGATCTAAGCCCACCTACCCCTTCACTAATAGTAGGATTAAACACTACTGTTCCCTTGAGCCCACCTCTTTCCCCATTACTGCACTAACTAACATCCTCTCCTGGGGTAAGCTGCCATCTTTACATGATAATTTTTTTAACCTCTTTTCTGCTTCTTGGCCCGCATCTCTCAAGGGATTAGCTGCCAGTCCAGTCCTGAGAGCTTGGCTGAATGTGACTTGTTTCAAGCTGCCCTTCCCACCCTGGGAACCGGTCTCAGGATGGCTTCAGCCAATTGCTTCATCTCCTGGCGTTCAATTTGTACCTCCTAATCCCCCCACCCCCACCTTAAGACTAGGCCTGGAGTTTGAATGACTTCTTCACCCACATCTCTTATACATCCTCAGAAACAGGATAGACTTTTGCTTGGGGCAACCTTTGGTGGGGAAGGAGGAGGAGGAGGAAGAAGAAAGAGGAAGAGGAGGAGTTTGGATTTATATCCCCCCCTTTCTCTCCTGTGTGGAAACTCAAAGGGGTTTACAATCTCTTTTCCCTCCCCCGCAACAAACACCCTGTGAGGTGGGTAGGGATGAGAGTGCTCAAAAGAACTGTGACTAGCCCAAGGTCACCCAGCTGGTTCCCCAGATAAGCCTCCACAGCTTAAGCCGCAAAGTGGGGAATCAAACCCGGTTCCTCCAGATTAGAGCACATCTGCTCTTAACCACTGCGCCACTGCTGCTCCTTGTGGGATATGGCCTTGAAGCTTATACCTGTTCTCTCCACAGATGTTGAGACTTCAGCAAGAAATTATTTTCACAACAACTCTTTAGCTAAGGAATAAGTAAAACATCTAATTGTTGGCATAACTCATCCTTAAACATATGTTTTTGGGTATGTTTAGTCATTCGATTTTTCTAGGAAGTTATTGGACATATCAGTTTTGTATTAGAACATGCCTTGATTTTTGAGGACATCTGTGTACTTTTAAACTATTTGTCTGTCTCATGTTGGTTAACTGGAGGCCAATAAAAATGGGCCCTCCAGACCCCTACCACAGCCGAAAACCTTATATTACAACACCGGAAAGATAAAAACTCACCTCTGGAAAATCAGTGGATTGAGGACTCTCAGTATTCAAATGCAGGGCATATAGGCATCAGTGGCCCATGGACTTGCTGTTTAGATATTGGAAACCATTGATAGGAATGTTTGTCCGTGTCCAGGTTCAGGCAAGTCTCTGGAACCACAGGCAGCAGCAAGCAGAGCCCAAGGGAACCACACAGGCAGTTAAAAGCCCCAGCACCAAACCAGAAGGCCAGATCCAGAAAGCACAAGCCAGGTCACAGTCCAAGGTCAGGGGTGAATCCAAGAAACAATGTCCTAGCACAGCCCAAAGTCAAATGCACAGTTCTAAGGGGAAGCGTAACAGCCAGGATGTGAGGCTTCTAAAATGGTTCACCCTTTTCTGGCTGCTGCTATTAGGGAAACCCGGAACAGGAGCAGGTACAACCGCTCAACCTGCTGAGTCAGTCACAGGCAGGTGTCACTCATCGCTGGCTAAGCAGCCTCGGGGGTGTCAGTCTGATCCTGGGCTGATTCAAGCCAACAGGCAGAAGTTGGCCAGCGCTGGGCTGCCAACCGCACACCACAGCACTGCTCCTGTGCCTCCCTCCAAGGCCGCCTTCTCTGGCCTACAAGGGCTCTGGCAACCCTGGGGGTTAGTCTGGTGGTGTGTGATGAACTGTATTGAAGTCCCCAAACTTTCTGAGCCTGCGGGCACATTTGGAATTCTGGCATGGCACGGTGGGCACGGCCACAAAATGGCTGCCATAGGAGGTGGAGCCAATGACAAAATGATTGGCAGTTTAGCTTCAGTAAGCCCCACATAGTCCCACCCACTTCCTAGAAACATTTGGTGGGAGCCATAGAAGATGTCTGGTGCATTGCTTCCCACTGACACCATGCGGGGGACCCTGCAATATATATATATTAGTGTAAACGTCTCACTGAGATGATATACTACATTTTGAAGGAGATTATATACTACATTTCCAGAAAGTGACCACCAGCCAGTATGGTGTAGTGGTTAAGAGCGGTGGACTCTTATCTGGAGAACCAGGTTTGATTCCCCACTCCTCCACATGAGCAGCAGACTTTAATCTGGAGAACTGGGTTTGATGCCCCCCTCCTCCACATGAGCAGTTGACTCTTATATGGTGGTCTGTTTCCCTGCTCCTACAAAAGAATCCTGCTGGGTAACCTTGAGCCAGTCACAGTTCTCTCAGAACTCTTTCAGCCCCGCCCAGAGGCATAGCAAGGGGGAAAACTGATTGGTGCACTGGTGTGTCCTCCGCCCCCACCACACCCTTGCCACACCCCCACAGGAGTGCGCGCCGGGTGTGTTGCACGCCCCGCCCCCTTGGAACTACCCCCCACCTCCCTCACAAGGTTTGAGGAAAAGAAGGCATTTGTAAGCCACTTCAACTCCTTAAGGTTGAGGAAAGCGGGGTATAAATCCAAACTCCTTTTGTATTCTATGTTTGCATTTTAGAAGCATGGGGGGACTGTGGGGCATAAATATCTTGTTCTGGAGTGATAGACAGTATTAGTCTAAAGTGGACCTATACACTCCAACATGAAGTATAGCAGATGTTGGATAATCAGCTATTCCTTGAGCTTGGGGGGGCGGGGGGAATTCATACCAGAAGACACTGAGGCCCCTTCCGCACTTGCAGAATAATGCACTTTCAATCCACTTTCACAATTGTTTGCAAGTGGATTCTGGTATTTCGCACAGCTGCAAAGTGGATTGAAAGTGGATTGAAAGTGGATTATTCCGCATGTGCAGAAGAGGCCTGAGACTGCCCTGACACTATGTGATGAGTTAATTTAGCCCTTGAGATTATTCTTGATTAAATGTGTTAGAATATCAAGTGAAAAGGTGATTTAAGAACAACTGGATTGGCAGTCAATACTCCAATATGGAAAAAAAACACCCTTGGCAGAGTTTTAAAAAGGTTCTGCTGGAGCCCATGAAAAGTAAACAGGACATGTGAGATTGAGGCCAGTCTCTGGGGGTGTGCAAAGTGTTTCCCAGCAACAGACTTCTGTACTTACAAACAGGCAGCTCTTTCGGTAACCAACCCAAAACCGATTTTGTAAGGCGATCAGCAAATCGCCAACTCGGTTCTAAATGGAAAACGAAACATGGATGTCGGCCGAAACATCAGTCCTAACTGTCAAAGGCTGACAAGGACGCTGGGAGGACCGGGGCACACATAACTGATGGCAGCGATCAACAAAGTTGATGACGAGGTTGACTGCGCTCGCTCACCAGTTTTGACTGCTTATAGTAGCACAGGAAATCAGTGTGCAAAAGCCCTGCCGTGCAAAGGGATCCCCAGAGCCACCGCATGGAGCAATCTGGTCTTGGCCCGGCAGCCATCACATAAGCCTAGAGAAATTTGGGTACGTCACCTCATCCTTCACATAGCTCTGCGCTCGGTCCCTCTGCTCCTCAGAGGCAAAGGTGGGATCCAGTAGGTTCTCACAGGTTCCCGAGAGTAGGTTACTAATTATTTGTGTGTGCCGAGAGGGGGTTACTCATTGGTGATTTTGCTACGTGATTTTTGCCTTGGTTACGCCCCTCCTCTCAGCAGTAGCGCGCAAAACTTGAGGCAGTCTAGCAGGAGGTGCACCAGCGTGCCTGGCAGCCTGCGCCTGCGTGCATTCGTTTCCTGCCCAAGGACCAGCACAGTGGTCCTTGCCACAGCCCCACCCAGGAATGCCCCGCCCCTGGAATGCCCAGCCACGCCTCCATCATGCCCCGCCCAGCCCCAATGGCGCTACACCACAGTTTGAATCCCACCACCATGGGAACCTGTTACTAAAATTTTTGGATCCCACCACTGCTCGGAGGGTAATCTTTTGGAGGTCCCTGGCCCACGGGATATCCGGCTGCCCACCATGAGGGCCTGGGCTTTCAGTGCGCTGGCCCTACCTGGTGGAATAAGCTTCCAAATGAGATCAGGGCCCTATGGGACCTTGTTTCCTCAGGGCCTGTAAGTCAGAGCTTTTCCGCCAGGCATTTGGCCAACCGACCTGACCTGACTGTTCCTCCTGGCCTCTGTGGGCACGGCAGGGAGGGAGGGAAGTTGCCATTGAGTTGAGTCGTTTTTATTGCTTTTATTGGATTTTATGTATGTCATACTGTTTTATGGTTATCGATTGTTCGCCGCCCTGAGCCCTATGGGAGGGTGGGATATAAATGGAAAAATAAAGGAAGAATATATACTCTCTCTCTCTCCGAGGCTGACCTGCCAAAGAATCCTGATGCAGGAATAGAAAAATAAGGCCATAGGTTACTCCATAAATAATATTTATATCCAGGCGTATGGGTGTAGAGGATGGGGTTGTGGATGCCTTCTTTTCCAGACAAACCACAAACCCCTCCTCCATGAGGAAACCAGAGGGTGTAGAAGGAGACCACGAATCACAGGCAGAGAAGCCCAGCAGGAGAGGCCAGTTGGGCGTGGTCATCAGCAATGTCCTGAAAGGGGAAAGGCAGAGAAGATTTGTCAGTAGGTGGGTGACATCAACCCCCTCTTCCTTATTGGCTTGGATCAAGGCTGCTTGTTTATCACTATGTTTCTCATACTATTCCAACCCATCTAAAACGTGATGCTATCCAGTGGTGGGATCCAAAAATTTTAGTAACAGGTTCCCATAGTGGTGGGATTCAAACAGTGGCGTAGCACCAATGGGGCTGGGCAGGGCATGACAGGGGCATGGCCGGGCATTCCGGGGGCGGGGCATTGCTGGGCAGGACGCAGCCGCTGCGCCAGTCCTTGGGTGGGAAACGAATGCACGCAGGCACAGGCTGCCACACACACCGGTGCACCTCCTGCTAGACTGCTTCAAGTTCTGTGCACTACTGCTGAGGAGCGGAGGAGGGGCGTAACTAAGGCAAAAATCACATGGCAAAATCACCAATTAGTAACCCCCTCTCGGCACATGCAAATAATTAGTAACCTACTCTCGGGAACCTGTGAGAACCTGCTGGATCCCACCTCTGACGCTATCTCTCCGTCATGCTGAAGTGCTTTGATTGTGTGTTCCTGCATGGCAGGGGGTTGGACTTGACGGCCCTTTGGGTCTCTTCCAACTCTATGATTCTAAGTGATATCTACCCGCTGCCATCCTCGAGGACATGGCAAGTCAAGAAACAAAACCGGAAATCAGCAAATGCACAGATAAAAAGAAACCATACCCACTCTAAAACTTGGCCACGATCAGAAAGATGGATTAAGAGCTGGTCCCAGATTTGTTGGAATCCTGCATGGAATACAAGCTAGCCTCCTCATCTTCAAGCACCTTCATGGAGACAGAAAAACATCCATGGAGTCAATAGCATCTTCTTCAGAGCTGTTGTTTTATCCACAGTCTCTCGGCTCCTGGAGGCCACAGAGAGGATGCTCTGGCGTGCCAGACTTTCTCATAAGACAGGCCGCATCTCCACCTAGTGGCAGGTAATGTCTATGCACTTCAAAACAAAGGTTTGTTAAAATCCTCTGGAGATGCCAGCCACAGATGCAGGCAAAATGTCAGAAGAAAATACTACTGGAACATGGCCCTGCAACCTGGAAACCCCATGATATCCCAGGCCCTTTCCCCACTTACCCTTGTCGGAGGGTTGCTGCGTGCAATTCCCAGCATGCGCAATTCCTGGCGCGCGCCCCAGCTTCCCCATGACCCCGCGCTCTGCGCAGGGCCATCAAAAGGCGCCATTTGAAAAGGCGCCAGGAATTACACACGCTGAGGGGGCGCGAGAGAGGCAGCGTCGGGGCGGCTGCGTTCTCGCCGCCCCTGAAGTGAGGAATGCAGCTGGACCCCGCGCTACTTTAGGAGAGTAGTGCGGGGCTTAAGGTAAGTGGGGAAAGGCCCCCAAAGGTTTGTTAAGTCTGGGCTGGGTTTTTAAAAAAATCCAGCACAGGTGAGCAGGAATACAGTTTGAACGAAGGGAGAATTTAAACTTTATCTTCTACACCACACCCTTTTCCTGATCTGAAACAGCCTCATGGTATTACCATTTGTCTCACTGGAGCAAACACAGACACCTATGCAGTTTTAACATCTGAATTTTAGCGATGGAGTATTGCTGTGTGCTTTCTGTTAACTGAACTCCCAGCATTATGCACGTTCAGGCCCTTATAAGGGTTTTAAAAAGTGACAAAGATCCATTTGTCTGAAGTTTAGAAGCTCTCTTAAAATACAGAATATTACTAAAGTTAAGATCTGTTTTACTTAATATTTCAGGCGTGTATTTTTTCCCCTCTTTTGGTTAATTATGAAAAATAATAGAATTTATCAGAGAGAGAGAGAGAAGGACCCAGGTTCAACCTGGCACTTTGAGATTTCCAAAAGACTTTGGTCTGCTTAAGACCCAGGGGAGGGGCTATCAGTCAGAATGGGGGATACTGAGCAGAATGAACCAACTCTGAACAGGTCCAGGAGAGGGCAACCAAAATGGTTAAATGTCTGGAATCCATGCCCTATGAGGAGAGGCTTAGGGAGCTGGGGATGTTTAGTTTGGTAAAGAAGCAGAAGCAGAAGCAGAAGCAGAAGCAGAAGAAGCAGAAGAAGCAGAAGCAGAAGAAGAAGAAGAGGAGGAGGAGGAGGAGGAGGAGGAGGAGGAGGAGTTTGGATTTATATCCCCCCTTTCTCTCCTGCAGGAGACTCAAAGGGGCTTACAAGCTCCTTGCCCTTCCCCCCTCACAACAAACACCCTGTGAGGTAGGTGGGGCTGAGAGAGCTCCGAGAAGCTGTGACTAGCCCAAGGTCACCCAGCTGGCGTGTGTGGGAGTGTACAGGCTAATCTGAATTCCCCAGATAAGCCTCCACAGCTCAGGCGGCAGAGCTGGGAATCAAACCTGGTTCTTCCAGATTAGATACATGAGCTCTTAGCCTCCTACGCCACTATTTGAAGGGATGTCCTGTTGGTGAGGGAGCAAGCTTGTTTTCTGCTGCTCCAGAGACTGGGACCAGGAGTCATGGGTTCAAGGTGAAGGAAAAGAGATTCCACCCAAACATCAGTAAAAACTCCGATAGAAGGGCTGTTGGACAGTGGAATGCACTACCTCAGAGTATGGTGAAGTCTCCTTCTTTGGAGGTTTTTTAAGAGAGATTGGATGACCATCTGTCAGGAGTGCTTTGAGTGTGTGTTCCTGCTTGACAAGGGGGGGGTCTCTTCCAACTCTATGATTTCATGATTCTTCGGACCCTGTCAGTGGGATAAATAGATGGACCATCCACTGTTTTCCAAACAGAAATATGGTGCCCCTTGATACACAGGCTTCATGGTACTTGCGCCCATCCAGGGCCTATCCAATCATAAAAGCAATCTTGGCAACTATCTGGGATGCCACCAAATGCCAGAGATTGTGCGCTTCAATTCTCCTGGAAGTTTCCAACAGGCAACATTGCCACCTAGTGGCACACGGGCTGTTCTCTCTCCCTCTCTCATCTGTGTACAGAGACTTGTCAAATCCAAAACAGGTTTCTTCTTGAGGCCTTAACTGAAGTGTGAGCAAGGCCTCGGGTTTTTGCTGCCGTGCACTTGCAGAAGAGGCACACTGAAGAATCGTAGCACCTCACTGGTTGGCTGACATGCCCTGTATTCCACAGCTGACATGCCCTATATTCCACAGACCCACATGAACAGACAGGGAGATACCTTCTACTGGATGAATTTATTTGTGTGTAGCCACAGGTAGGAGTATATGTGATAGATTAAATTAAAATATACAGCACTGGCCAAAATATACAGCAATATTAGGTAAAATATATAGCAATGTACCAATAAAACATATCAAGAATCAGCTCTGAAAGACTGCTTTCTTCACAGTCATATTGGGCCTTTATTTATTTTAATTTTTTGCAGCCAGGGCACACAAAGAAATTCTATAAGAAATGTACTTACCAGCGTTAGCAAAAATATTAGATTCTCAGAATCAGAGTGGATATTTAAACCAGAAACCACTACCTCCTACTGATCTGGTCTGTGAAGGTGTATTCTTACTGGGAGTAGTTCTCCACAGTCTCAGGGGTCTTTCACACCACCTGTTATCAAATTATTTTAACTGGAGGTGCTAAGCGACGAAACCAATAATTTTCTCAATGCAAACTGGATGCTCTACCAACTGAGCCAAAGCCTTCCCTCCCTCCCCAGTTGTAAATAAAGGAATAAGAAAAGGTAAACCGCATCCTGCAGAATAAGAAAAGGTAAGCCAAACCTTGGTCGTGATCATTTTGTGAACTGTTCCAAGCCTGCATGCCTCACAAAAGCCCCTTCCGCACCTGCAGAATAATGCACTTTCAACCCCCTTTCAATGAACTTTGCAGCTGGATTTTATTGTGCAAAATCCACTTGCAAACAATTGTGAAAGTGGACTGAAAGTGTATTATTCTGCAGGTGCGGAAGGGGCCAAACACCTGCGGGGGGTGGGGATGGTGGAGGGTGGATCGGGGACAAACAGAGCCAAGATGACCCTGCAGAGCCATTTAGTAAGTTATTTACTAAAATGACCACTGTAAAGCCCTTTAGCATCACCAAAGGGCTGCCTGAATGCCAATCACTGTTAATCCAGAGGGGATCCTCTGCCCATAAGCTGTTACAGAAGGAACAGATTTAGAGTTCTCACCTCCCAATAGACATCATCATCAAAGCAGTTTTCGTCCGTCGGATCGCCAAAGAATGGCAATTTCAAAATGGTACCTGGAGGAAAGGACAATCGAAACACCAAGATTATTGTTACGTATTCACTAGGGCAAATGAATGCCAGCGAAATTCACTTCTTGTGTAAGATCTGAGTCAGAAAAATATCATAAGCAAAAGTCAGTGGGATGTCCAGGCTTCCTTTTCTAAGTTAATTTCACACAGGGGCCCGGGGGGGGGGGGGGGGCTTTGCATTCTTCTCATGGTAACATTGCATTTTAAAAATCACTTTCACGTCTGAAGTCCCATGGAAAGGATTCTAAATAATCAGAGTTCGGGTGTATTGTATGACTGCACTACATGGACACAGAAATCACAAGTTCCTGCCAGGATCCATCATCTTCAAAATGTCCCCTTTTCAATAGCTTTATTTATTTTTCTTTGTTACCAAAGCCAAAAGCAATTCCCTGGCTTATTTGAGAACCAAGGTTCTAGCCCTTAAGGGCTGAAAAGCTAAAAAGTGTGTGGTGTGACTCCCGACAAACCAACTCTAGGAGAAATGGCTAGGCAGGAAAACCATCCTTTGCTTTGATAGGACGCACAAGAGATCAGACAAGGGGAAACTCATTTCAAAGTGCTAAATGTGGTGCTTGAGTTTTTCTGCTGGAATCCAAAATGTTGTCTGGCAGGGAGTACACGGACCCATGGATCAGAGCATTGGTCAAAATTGACCCACCCAAAAAGGCCCACTGCTGAAAACTCTACTCTGCCTACTGCATTAGAGTTAGCATCAAAGAATCATAGAGTTGGAAGATACCACAAGGGCCATCAAGTCCAACCCCCTGCCATGCAGGAACACACAATCAAAGCACCCCTGACAGATGGCCATCCAGCCTCTCTTTAAAAACCTCCTAAGAAGGAGACTCCACCACTCTCCAGGGCAGTGAATTCCACTGCCCTGACAGTCCAAAAGGGAATGCCCTGACAGTCAAAAAGTTCTTCCTAATGTTTAGGTGGAATCTCTTTTCCTTCCCCTTGAACCCATTACTCCTGGTCCTAGTCTCTGGAGCAGCAGAAAACAAGCTTGCTCCCTCACCAAGATGACATCCCTTCAAATATCTAAACATGGATATCATCTCACCTCTTCACCTTCACCTTTCATTGATTTAAAAACACTGTGTTAACAGGCAGACTGTATATATGATGTCCATGCACGGGCAGAAATTATAACACATTCACGACCCATGCCAAGGTTTAATTTCTAGAAATTCTGGGCGGGGAGCAGAATGCTACAATGAATTACATTACTAGCGACTCACCCGACAAAATTTTAACAGAGCCCAAATCAAGATTTAAAAATGGGAAGGTGATTTGCCAAGGACCAGGAAACAGGAATTGCCCAAAATAGGTATACACTGAAGGAACATACCTACTCACCTACAATGGCCCCGCCCACCAAGGCCATGCCCAAGGAGACAGCAATGCCAGCTGCCTGATACCCCCCTTGGATACTAGGCGTCCTGGATGCGTAAACACCAGTAAAGTCAAAAGCACGGATCAGCCTACAAGGAAGGGAGACATGGGGAAAAACTACAGTGAGACTTTTCTCTGAGTGAAGAAAGACTCTGGAGGAACAGAATGGTGTAGTGCTTACAGAGTGTCTGGTAGGACCTTGTTTCAAAACCTCTGTCATGAAATTGACTGGGGGCCTTTCATACCCTCTCCCAGCCTTACCTGCCTCACAAGACTGGTGTGTGTGAGAGCCAGCGTGGTGTAGTGGATAATAGCCAGTGGATTCTAATCTGGAAAACCGGGTTTGATTCCCCACTCTTCCACCTGAGTGGCAGAGACTTATTTGGTGAACCAGATTTGTTTCCGCACTCCTACATTCCTGCTGGGTGACCTTGAGCTAGTCATAGTTCTTTGGAAATTTGTTCTGGGCTTCATGGTCCAGTTGTTCAAAAGCCAGTTCACTCTGGGCTTTATGAGCCAACTGATGTAGTGGTTAAGAGCAGGTGGATTCTAATCTGGAGAACCAGGTTCGATTCCCCACTCCTCCACCTGAGTGGTGGAGGCTTATCTGGTGAACCAGATGTGTTTGCACACGCCTACATTCCTGCTGGGTGACCTTGGGCTAGCCACAGTTCTTCAGACCTCTCTCAGCCACACCTGCCTCACAAGGTGTCTGTTGTGGGGAGAGGAAGGGAAAAGAGCTTGTAAGCCACCTTGAGTCTCATTACAGGAGAGAAAGGTGGGGTACAAATCCAAACTCTTCTTCTTCTTCTAAAGTGGGGCGAAGGAAGCCATATTTATCCCTCCTTGAGCTCCTGAAGGGAAGGTAGGATAGAAATGGTTAGATAGAATTGTCAGTAGTTCTCCAGGTCTCTGGGCCTTTCATTAAAGGTGAATTAGCATGCAATACAACTGTTAATTATATATGAAAGAGAGTGTGGATGGGATATGTGTGTGCAAATAATCCAGAAAAAGGAAATAAACAGATGACTAATCACACTATAAAAATGGATAGTAAAATATTTACTTAATTCTTATTTTGTGAATAAAAATTTAGAAAGTAATTATCATATTTACCAGTGTCCTTTGAGCAATTTTGGATTACTAGCAGAATTTTTATCAGTAATTTTGAAAAAACTTTTAAATAAAGTGATATGTATAATCTTGTTTCTGTCTTGAGAATTAACTGGAATTGTGATTCGATTCTTCCGTTTTGGTAATTTCTATTTATAGAAAACAACCACGACAACAATAATAAGCAAGAAAGTGACCATCATCAACATAGCAATACCTGGTGACAGCAAGGCTGTTAAAAAAGAATATGAGAAGGTCACTAAATATCACGATTTGAAAATCGAGATTCAGTGACTACACTGTTTCCCCGAAAATAAGACATCCCCGGAGAATAAGACATAGTAGACTTTGCTGACGTGCTAAATATAAAGCATCCCCCGAAAGTAAGACATAGCAAAGTTTTTGTTTGGAAGCATGCCCGACGAACAGAACACCAGAGCATGCAGCTGTGGAGTGGAAAAATAAGATATCTCCTGAAAATAAGACATAGCGCATCTTTGGGAGCAAAAATTAATATAAGACACTGTCTTATTTTCAGGGAAACATGGTATGGCACAAGCCAGCTGAGGTTGTTGCAGGGCCAATCGGCATCCTGGGCACCATTTCAAAAACACCAGGGATACACTTGAAACATTTGTCAAATCGACACAATCAACATCTATCACATTCAGAAGGCAGCCCTGCTAGGATCCGCACAAATACTGTGCCAATACATTACAATGTCCTAGGCCTCTGGGTGGGGCTTGAATTGTAAGGCAAGGCCAACAACCAGCTAAAGAACTGCCAGTTGTGATATTAAACAATAATAATAAAGACCTGGCAACAAATGTGAGCTTTAAAAAAGTCTCGAGAGACCAAAAAAGAAAAAAAGAAAGGCAATTTAGTAATCAGGCTGGACCCAATTTTAGTTCTGACAGTTTTGTTCCTCTGTTTTCCCCAACCTTGTCCCGGTGATGCAATCGAAATGGCCATACCCTTCATATCCATAGACTCCCTCTGTAGCGGCAGCAGCTGTGACAGCTCCCACGATGCCCCCAATTAGCCCCGGCATGCCATGTAAGTTGTGGATGCCACACGTGTCTTGGATACGCAGCTTGGACTCTAAGAGAGGCTGGTAGGAAGGAAGAAGGCACAGAGTTGCTCAATGCTCATCTTTTTCTTAAGCCATCTGCACCCATCTATCTAGTCTCCGGATACTCATGTGGATAAAAAGATGAGGCCAGCTGCAGCTCCACTAACTTGGCTCCACTAACTTGGGACTTGCAGGGGAAAAATGAAATTTGGCTTTTTAAATGTGTGAATTAACACCCCCCCCCTCCCCCATTACATAACCTGCAAAAAAAATTAAAACATTCTGGCAACATCTAATGGGACTCGCTGTCCCTCCCTCTTGGGGGAGGATTTAAAAACTGGGATTTTGCGGGACGCCTCTTATTATTTTTACTGCTGTTTTAAAGGTTTTAGCAATTATATTTATAACTGTATTGAGATTTTATGTTGCACACCGCCCGGAGCCCCTCGGGGATGGGGCGGTATAAAAGTCTAAATAATAAATAAAATAAAATAAATATTGGAACCCCAAAAGGAACCTTCTATGCTACTGTGGCAATAGCCATCACCAACTGGAAGAAGGAGAAAGCAGGGCAAAGTGGAGGGAGAAATATGATTTCCCTGTTCCCCAAGTCCTGAAATGTCCACCCTGCCTCGTATTAAATGTTCAGATAAATGAACGGAGGAGGCCCTCTCATCCGCATCCGGCACAGCCAATGTGGCTGAGCTCTTACTGTGAGAAAGACAAATCCAACAGTAGAGACGATGCCACACATAAAACCAATGATGAGGGATCCATATGGGGTCAGCATCATCTCCGCAGCAGTCCCGACAGCCACACCCCCGGCCAGGGTAGCATTCTGGATGTGGACCTTTGCAAAAGAGAAAAAAAATCAAGTGCCTTTCAATGCTTACTGAGGCCTTGGCAGTAGAGGTGGAACATGGGGGCTGAGGGGGGGCGGAGACACAGACGCCACTTGCAGGGGTCACATGGGGGTGCACTCAGCCAGTTGCCCTCCCCTGCCCCCCATGCCAAGAAAGTGACTGGAGCCATGGATCGTGGGCTCTGGGCAGTCGGGGGCAGAAGGGGCTCCAAAACTTTGCAATTCTCTCCTTGGAGAGATCATCTTGGCCTCTACTAGAAACTGGTAGTTAAGACAACCCCATTCCCGAAAGAAGAAGAAAAAGAAGAAGAGGAGGAGGAGGAGGAGGAGTTTGGATTTATATCCCACCTATCTCTCCTGTAAGGAGGTGGCTTAAAAGCTCCTTTCCCTTCCTCTCCCCACAACAGACACCTTATAACAGTGGTGGTGAACCTTTGGCACTCCAGATGTTATGGACTACAATTCCAATCAGCCCCAATTGGCCATGCTGGCAGGGGCTGATTGGAATTGTAGTCCACAACATCTGGAGTGCCAAAGGTTCGCCACCACGGCCTTATGAGGTAGGTGGGCCTGAGAGAGTTCTGAGAGAACTGCAACTACTAGCCCAAGGTCACCCAGCAGGAATGTAGGAGTGCGGAAACACACCTGGTACACCAGATAAGCCTCTGCCACTCAGGTGGACCAGTGGGGGATCAAACCCGGTTCTCCAGATTAGAATCCACCTGCTCTTAACCACTACACCACGCTGGTACTGGGCTTGTCATTTTTAGATTCTGTTCTGCGGATTTTGATTACGTGGTGTTCACTTTTGTCTTCTTATTGTTCCTTGTAGTCATGTTTTTTAGATGAGTTGGGTTATTGTTAGTTGTTATTTCCAGCTTCTGAAAGGGATCTGGGGATCTCCTGGAATTACAGCGAATCTCCACATTACAGAGACCAGTTCTCCTGGAGAAAACGGATGCTTCCAGGAGATGGGAATTGCACCACACGGAGGTCCCCAGGCTCTGTCCCCGAATCTCCAGGAGTTTCCCAACCTGAATTTGGCAACCCCACCCCCATCCCCCACCAATGGCTAGGGGGTGTTTAGCAACCCCTCTGTTGCCATGTTAGCAACTGGCCACGGGAAGACTGCAAAACCTTTTGCTCACCATATTCAGCCTGCCTTTCTTTTCCAGCACGCTGGAGAAGGCCACGGTGGTGAGGACGCAGGCCGCCAGAGAGCAGTACGTGTTGATGACGGCTCGGTGCTGGGCGTCCCCCCGATCGGAGATGGCCGAGTTGAAGCTGGGCCAGTACATCCATAGGAAGAGGGTGCCTGGGAAAGGAGATGAAGGTGTGTCTGGTGGCAGCCTCCACCTAGATCACAGGTGTCAAACTTGCGCCTCTCCAGATGTTATGGACTACAGTTCCCGTCATCCCCTGCCATCATCATGCTGGCAGGGGATGATGGGAACTGTAGTCCATAACATCTGGAGGGCCGTGAGTTTGACACCTGTGACCTAGATGCACCCAAGCAGTTCACAAAGGAGAGAGCAATTATGGACAGGCACGGGTAGATAATTGCTGCCCACATTTAGCCAATGTAATTGAATCCGTTTCTCAGATAGTTCTACATCAGGGGTCTGCAAACTGCGGCTCCGGAGCCGCATGCGGCTCTTTCAGGTTTATACTGCAGCTCCACGTGACCTAGAGGTCGGAGGGTAGCGTGGGTGTGTCCCTCCTGCCCTCCAGAGCAGCGCTGGAAGGAATGGTGAGTGGAGGGGCCGCTTTTCGCGTCCCTGCCACTCACCTCTCCTTCCAGCACTGCTCTGGAGGACTGTAGGGACACGCCCACGCTGCCCTCCAACCCCTGGAGGTTGTAGCATGGGCATGTCCCTCCAGAACAGCCACCACCACCCCTCTGCTATCCCCACAGCCGCCATCCCCCCTCTGCCCCACTGGGCAGAGTGGGTTTCCCTCCCCGGCGCTGCTGCCTCCTGCTGCCTGAGAGGCGGCAGCACTGGGCAGGCCACAGACACCATCCCCCATGTGCCCCACAGTGCAGGCGACTGCCTGCTCCGTTGGGCAGAGGGGGTTTCCCTGCCCGGCGCCTCCGCCTCCCAGCACTGGAAGGAAAGGGGAGTGGAGGGGCCAAACCAGAGGTGGCTCCGTAGATCTTCGGGGCTGTGGAAAACGGGTCCAAATGGCTCTTTGGGTGGTAAAGGTTGCTGACCCCTGTTCTACATTGTGAGTTTTACACTGAAGATAGACCGCACTTAATTACCCACCCCCCTGTTACTCAGCTTTAAAGTTGTGGTCTATTATTTGGAGGATGCTAAGAGAGTTCTGATGAAGCAGTGGTTTGAAAATAAACAGGCTTCGGTATCACACGCTGTAGCAAAATTTTGTCGTTTAGCTGTCAAGAAATAGAACGTTCTGATAAGTAAGAAGGTAGACTAATGATTTTATATGCAAAGAGAAGGATAACCGGATCCCCAAGGATTGCCTACTTTTTAGTTGTGGCAGAGGACTTTTGAACCGTTACTTGATATTTGTTTTTTGTTTTCCCTCCTGCATAAAAAGTGTACTGCAAGATTTTACTCTGAACTGTATTGACAGATGCTGGTCGATTGACTGTAATAAATTACTGTTAAAACAGGAGACCTTCTGTGAGCAACACTGCAGAATAGAGAATTGGCATAAAATAGAGAATTTTGGCTCCAGGGCTTTTGTATCAAGCTGTCTGCTGGGTAAGGGAAAGGGACTCATTTTAGAAAGGTTAATGATGGAAAGAGGAAGAGGAGGAGAAGACGTAGTAGTAGTAGTTCGTATTTAGACCCCACTTTTTCTTTTCTGTAAGGAGACTCAAGGTGGCTTACAAGCTCCTTTCCCTTCCTCTTCCCATAGCAGACACCTTGTGTGGTAGGTGCGGCTGAGAGAGTTCTGAGAGAACTGTGACTAGCCCAAGGTCACCCAGAAGGAATGTAGGAGTGCAGAAACGTATCTGGTTCACCAGATCAGCCTCTGCCACTCAGGTGGAGGAGTGGGGAATCAAACCCAGTTCTCCAGATTAGAACCCACCTATTCTTAACCACTGCACCACACTGGCAACCTGAGCAAATCTCCGTGGAGCTTGGCCACCACGAAAGCTGAAGGCATCTTTTTGGAATGCCCCCGACCCAAAGACGAGCTCACCCACCGATCATGGAGAAGAGATCCGAGTGGTAGACAGAGCCCTGCTTGTCTTTGGTCTGTTCCAGGTTGGGTCGATACAAGATGGCGGTTACGGTTAGACCAAAGTAAGCGCCAAAAGTGTGGATGGTCATTGATCCACCGGCATCTTTAACCTGAGGAAGAGAAAGTTTTGGTCTGGAGAGGGTTCTCTTAGCATTGAGTGGAAGGTTGTTCGATAGTCTCCCACACACCAGCAAATTTCCCCAACTGCAGGAAAAGTACATGGAAGTCATGGCCATGTGTAAAATTCAGGATCACATCGCTGGGGCTAGTTCAAGACATTTTGGCCCCACCTCTAGCTTCTGAGCCCTCCCACCACTGCCTGAGTTTTAGGGATGCCAACCACTCAGGGGTGGCTGGGGATCTCCCACTATGACAACCAGAGGTGGGATCCAGCAGGTTCTCACAGGTTCCCGAGAGTAGGGTACTAATTATTTGTGTGTGCCGAGAGGCGGTTACGAATTGGTGATTTTGCCACGTGATTTTTGCCTTAGTTACGCCCCTCCTCTCAGCAGTAGCGCGCAGAACTTGAAGCAGTCTAGCAGGAGGTGCACCGGCGTGCGTTTCAGCCTGCGCCTGCGTGCATTCGTTTCCCGCCCAAGGACCGGCGCAACAGCTGCGTCCTTGCCACAGCCCCGCCCAGGAATGTCTCGCCCCCGGAATGTCCAGCCACGCCCCCATCGTGTCCCGCCCAGCCCCATTGGCGCTACACCACAGTTTGAATCCCACCACCATGGGAACCTGTTACTAAAATTTTTGGATCCCACCACTGATGACAACTGATCTCATTTCCAGAGACCAGACAGCCCACCAAGACTCTGGATTCCCCTTCAGTTTGTTTGAACCACACAGAATAGAGCAGGCTTACGTGGAGCAGATCCAGCAGGATGTATTCATTCACAGAGAAGAGGGTGACTTGAAACAAAGTCATGATGAGCACCTGCACGGGGCTGACCTTGCCCAAAAGAGCCCCAAACGCGATGCAGACGGAGCCCACGCAGAAATCGGCTCCAATCAAGCTAAGGGGAAGAGAGGAGGAGTCAACAGAGGGCAGGAAAAGAGCAGTATCCTGATAAGTAAGAGGCAAATCAGGGGCGTAGTGGTGAAGAGCAGGTGCACGTCTGGAGAACCAGGTTTGACTCCCCCACTCTGCCACTTGAGCTGCGGAGGCTTATCTTGTCAACCAGATTAGCTTGTGCACATCAACACATGCCAGCCAGGTGACCTTGGGCGAGTCACAGTTCTTTGGAGCTCTCTCAGTCCCACGTACCTTGGCAAGTTTGGGCAAGAGACATGGTTTGCTATTGCCTGCCTTTGTGTGCCAACCCTGACCTTGCTCAGTGGTCTCCCATCCAAGTACTCACCAGGGCTGGCCCTGCTTAGCTTCCACAATCTGATATAACTAGACTAGTCTGAGCCACCCAAGTTAAAGCACAGCAGATCGTCTGATCTTCATTCGTCTCCCGTTAAAAGCTTCTCTTGCATACCTGTCCCACCCCTTCAGATTTTAAGGTGACGGTAAGCCAATGGTACATCCAATTCTAAAGGAAGAACCAGACCTGTCCTATACGTGCCAAGGAGGAGGAGGAAATGAGAAAGTACAGTGGTCCATAGCAATTCAGATTGCAGGATTTTGTGTGTGTGTGTGTGTGTGTGTGTGTGTGTGTGTGTGTGTGTGTGTGTGTGTGTGTGTGTGTGTGTGTGTGTGTGTGTGTGTTCTACTGCTATGATCCAACTTAATGTTGTACTGAGATTCATCACACATAGACTGTCTCTCAGGAAGGCTTTCTCTTTCAGCCAGTTTGCAATGCAAAGAACAAGAAATGAATTTCTTGGTTCTGGCCCCTAGGTTTGCCAACTCCAGTTTAGGGGGAGGAAGAGGAGGAGGAGGAAGAGGAAGAAGAGGTGCACCTGCTCTTAAGCACTACACCATGCTGCACACTGCACACTGCACACTGGAGATTTGGAGGGGGTGGAGCCTGAATATGGAGGGATTTAGAGAGGAACTTGGGTGGAGTATAACGCCACGCAGTCACCTTCCAAAGCATTCATTTGCTCCGGGCAAACTGATCTCTGTGACCTGGAGATCAGTCGTAACAGTGCAAGATCTCCAGCTGCCCCCTGGAGGTTGGCAACCCTACCACCCCAAGTCCAGCCCTGCTCTTACCTTTCAATCCCAATGAGTATCTTCCCATTTTCAAAGGTGTGGAGCCAGCCCTGCATCAAGAGAGCCCACTGAATCCCAAAGGCAGCCAGGAGGAAGTTGAAGCCGACGGCTCCGAAGCCGTAGCGTTGCAGAAACGTCATGAGGAAGCCGAAGCCCACGAAAATCATCACGTGGACATCTTGGAAAGCTGCGTTATGGAAAAGCAGACTTGTTCAAGTTTGCAGCTTCCCCGTCTTCATCTGGGGCCTAAGTTGTGTGAGTAGTGACCAATGCCCTTCATGGTGCAGGGGTGTACCACCCAGGGAGACATAGGGGGTCAAATGTCCCCAGGGTGTGGCCATTTAGTCACATGGGGACGGAAAATCACCCCCACACCCCTCCTCCTTCCCCCAGGGCCCTTACAGGGACTTCAAAACCTGGTGCAAAAAAATTGTTTGGTTGTGGGGGTGGGAGGGTAGCTGCCCACAAGGGGGCAGGGAAGAAGCGTGGAAAACTCAGGTTTTGCACCAAGCTACATTTCCCCCAGATACGCCTCTGCGGTGAGATCTAGTTCACACACTTGGTGCTTTTCACTAGACGACTGCAACATCTGGGATCGACTCATGTGCATACTAGGTACTGCAGCTGCGTCTGCGATGCTGCAGGCAGAACTCTGTTGCGGAACATGGAGAATGCAAGCTATAGACCAGGGGTCTGCAACCTGCGGCTCTCCAGATGTTCGTGGACTGCAATTCCCATTAGCCCCTGTCACCATGGCCAATTGGCAGGGGCTGATGGGAATTGTAGTCCATGAACATCTGGATTACCGAAGGTTGCAGACCCCTGCTATAGACCTACCTGTGCAAATCAAGGGGGGGGGTTGCAATTGTTATAACTGGAGACTGAAAGCGGGACATTCTGTACGCAAAGCAGACGGCCCTTTCCCCAGAAAGAGGAAAGGGGGGGCATATTTTGTAACAACATTGCATAAACCTGAAGGTATTTAATGATTAAACCAAGTCCGGCTTGATCCAGGGTTTCTGCGAAATTGGGCAATAGAATGTGCTGGAAACCAGTGCCAATTCTCACTGATTCTCGCTAATGAAGTGAAGTGTTTAGGAAACTTAAGCAGAGGGCATGTGGTTTTACTCCCTAGAGCAATGAATCAGGAACCTAATTTCAAAGTTTTAAGTGCCACTCGCGAATTGGAAAAACTCAGGTCAGTTTAACAGAAAAACAGAACCTTCCTTTTATTCCCAATGAGGCAATTTCACAAACAGGGCAGACCGCATAGCAATGTGATGCCCGGGTGAACCGAAGTAAATTCCTGTCCAGGGCTGGGTCTCCAGAAGTGCAGTTCTTGTTAGCTTCAACTTCTGACAGTGGATTATTAGCTGCTTAAATTCCTGACAATGCATTCTTATCCCATTCTCTTGGCAGGCTGCGGCAATGGTAGGACTAGAAAGGGAACTGCCCCACCTAAAGCACTGTTTGCAGGGAGTAAAAAATGCAGGTTGGAAAGCAAGAGGCAAGAATCCTGCATTTAAGTCACCACCGGGTGAGCGCGGGCCTGACACTGTCTTGGGACATTGTCTCCGCCTAACTTTGCCTTAAGAACATAAGAAGAACATAAGAACTAGCCTGCTGGATCAGACCAGAGTCCATCTAGTCCAGCACTCTGCTACTCGCAGTGCCCCACCAGGTGCCTTTGGGAGCTCACGTGCAGGATGTGAAAGCAATGGCCTTCTGCTGCTGCTGCTCCCAAGCACCTGGTCTGCGAAGGCATTTGCAATCTCAGATCAAGAAGGATCAAGATTGGTAGCCATAAAAGAAGGTGGAGGGGAAACTGCCATGCGTAGCCACAAGCGGAGAAAGTCGAGAACTCAAAGTGGTTTTGCTGGCAGGTGGTCCCGGGTTCCACAGCCTTCAGGGAGGACGGCTAGGGGAAAAAATCTTGTGCCCGAGGACCAAGCAAGTTGTAATGCTGGGGATCTGTGGCCCCTTCCGCACATGCAGGATAATGCACTTTCAATCCACTTTCAATGCACTTTGCAGCTGTGCGAAATAGCAAAATCCATTTGCACCAACAATTGTGAAAGTGGATTGAAAGTGCATTATTCTGCATGTGCGGAAGGGGCCAAAGTGTGGATCGAAAGAGGTACAGCAGAGGTACTGCAAAAAAGCCCTTGCACGAGAGAGCAACAATGTGGATTGAGGCCTCTCCTCTGTCCTGTGTCCTTTCCTGCCCTTCCCACCTCCACCTCGCTGCTTTAAGACCCAGCGGGCCCCTATTGCTGGTAGGGGGAAAAGACAGACTCCCATCTTTGGCCTTAAAGCTGCTTGAGGGAGCAATTGCTGATTGGGGAAGTGGTGGGCACAGAGGAAGAACTGAGCACCCTGTCACCAACTCTGGGGTTCCCGATGCTTGATCAGAGACAGAGAGATTTAGGCCCCTTCTGCGCATGCAGAATAATGCATTTTCAACCCACCACAACTGTTTGCAAGTGGATTTGGCTATTCCGCACAGCTGCAAAGTGCATTGAAAGTGGATTGAAAGTGCATTATCCTGCATGTGCGGAAGGGACCTTAAGGTTGCCAGGTCCCCCTGGACATTGGGAGGGGATGGGGCGGGCTGAAAGATCCAGGTTGGGAAATTCCTGGAGATTTGGGAGTGAGGCCTAAGGAGGGCAGGGACCTCAGTGGGGTACAACACCATAGAGTCCACCCTCCAGAGTAGGGGTGGCCAACCTATGGTGCTCCAGATGTTCATGGACTACAATTCCTACCAGCTGGCAGGGGCTGATGGGAATTGTAGTCCATGAACATCTGGAGCACCACAGGTTGGCCACCCCTGCTCCAGAACATCCATTTTTTTTCTCCAAGAGTGCTGATCTCTGTAGTCTGGAGATGAGCTGTAATGGCAGGGAATCCCCAGGTCCCACCTGAAGGCTGGCATCCCTGCAGACGTTGCAGCTTTATACATCTGCAGATGAGTGTAAAAGTCCCATTCGGCCCTGAGACTTTGCAGTGAGACCTTTTATCAAGAGGAAACAATATTGGGGGTTTGATAACTTTACTGCAAGAAGGCTCCCTTTACTCATGGGGAGCGGCACGGAGCACATTTGGAGGTTTAATCTCCAAATCACCCATGAAAAAGACCTCGGGCATAAGATCTCAAGATCAGCCTCTGCCCTGAAGTCTAGAGAACACACACACAAAAGGATATGGTACTTACACAACTCTCTTAAAATGTTTACATTTTAAAACTTGTCTGCACTTTCTTGTCTCCACACCAAATTCTGAAGCGGCTGTTATCGACAAGCATTTGTGGGCAAGAAACCACAGTCAAGTTTTATAAGGATTCTTTTAATTTTAAATTTTTATTTATCTGTTTGTTTATTGCATTTTTACCCCCACCAAATCTGCTGGAGGACTCAGGGCGGCTTACAATAAAAGCATATAAAACAACAATGCAATAAATAATATAAATATATATACATTAAAAGGCTTTAAAAACAAGTTACAATAAATAGCATAATTCCATACCTTACAGAAGTACCAACACAATTACAATACAAATCAGTGAGGCCAGCACTAATGAAAAACCCCATCGGTGTTAAAATCACTCTGTCGAGCGGTTGGCCCTCATGAGAACCATAAAAATAACAGCAGCAAACCACCTAAAAACATGGCAGGACTGTCAACATGAGAAACTGTTCAGATATATAGAAAAAAAAACTTTTTTTGCAAACCTGCTAAAAAGGGAGAAACATTCAAACAACAACCGGAAGACTAAATATGACCTGGGAGTAGTGAATGTTAACCACCATTGAGAAGGATTTGGATATGACTGCCCAAAAGTCTGCAGAGACTTTGTCAGCCCAGACTAAACAATCGACAAGAGGGTGAACCAGTACAAAATGGCTTTCATATGCTCCTATATGCCGCACAGAAGTCGGGAAAGGGTGTACACGTGGGGGGGAATTGGCATTTATAAGTAGTGTGTTTAATATGACTCACATGGGTATCTGAAGTAGAAGTCATTCTCAGCGTCGCTGGTGATGTTCTTCTGGTACTTCTCCTCCGGCCAGCCGGCTGCGTCGGCTTCTGGGTTAAAGCGCACGAAGACCCCAAAGAGGATGACCATGGCCACCTCCCAAAGGAGACACACCAGCGGCAGGCGCCAGCGCATGTCCGTGTTCCTCGCCATCAGGTTGAACCTCGCCATGGCTTCACTGCCCTCCTGGCTCTTCAGCGAAAACAGAAGCCCAGAGGAACGGCAGGAGAGCCTCGGGCCAGAGCAGGGGACGCTGAAGGCCGCTGGAGCATTTTATGTGGATCTAAAGGTGTGTGGATGTGACAACAGAGCTGTCAGTCAGAATAGCTGCTTCGGGATAGGTTTCTCAGGCCCAGGTACAAGGAAAAGGGTGGGGCGTGTGCCTCAGGTGGAGACTTTTCACTCAGTAAAGAGGCTGCTTTTTGTTGGAACAAACAAACAAATGCACCGTCTCAGTGCCTTCAGGGACTTGGCCCCAACAAACTTTTCAAAGCAGTGCTCCAATATCTGGAGTGCAGTTTGGACTGGGTGTCTGGCTTTGCCATATCAGATACAGGTGTTTCCGTATTGGCAGGGGGCACAGATCTGGGATAGCCTTGTACACAGGTTCAAACCCTACTATCCCCAATAAGGGAGAGCAGGAGATCTCCCACTATTACCACTGATTTCTAGGTGACAAAGATCATCTTATCACTAGAGACAGACCCATATCAAACTGTGCTTCTCACTTCTTTCATCTGCCTCGATTCATTTTCTGTCTCTAAATTGCAGCGATCATGGTGTAGTGGTTAAGAGCAGGTGGACTCTAACTGGGAAAACAAGGTTCGATTCCCCGCTCCTCCACATGACTCTAATCTGGTGAACTGGATTTGTTTCCCCACTCCAC
This sequence comes from Sphaerodactylus townsendi, assembly GCF_021028975.2. Lineage (NCBI taxonomy): Eukaryota > Metazoa > Chordata > Lepidosauria > Squamata > Sphaerodactylidae > Sphaerodactylus > Sphaerodactylus townsendi. The sequence goes on along the minus strand of NC_059441.1, from coordinate 20,373,941 downwards.
CCCGTGAAGCCTGCTGGGTGACCTTGGGCTAGACACATTTCTATCCAAATTCTCTCAGCTCCACCTACCTCACAAGACGCCTGTTGTGGGGAGAGGAAGGGGCTTGTAAGCCACCTTTAGACTCCTTATGGTTGAGAAAAGCTAGGTCTAAATACAAACTCTTCTATTCCTCGGCTTCAACACAATTAGCCAACCTGTCACCGTTTATCCAGTGAGCTGTTCTTGCACAGACGGCACAACATCTGGCTAAATAACTAGATGGTCCATGGGTTCCCTGATTCTTTTTCCACCTTTAACCCGATACCTTTGCATGCAGAATGATTAAAGCAGGCATCTAGATTTTCCTATCTCTGTCCTCCCTTCTCCAGAACCCCCAAATGGCAAATTACAAAATGCTGGTTGGCCTCTCCATGTGATTTGACCTTCTCACTCACCCAGCCTTCCAAGGGATGCCGGCCTTCTGCAGAGAGATGGGGAGCTACCCTCCCTAACCAGCGCTAAGGTTGCTATGGCTTGGCTGACTCTCTTGAAGTTCAGAACCTGAGGCTCAGGGGCGGAGCTTGAGGACTACGGGCCAGTGACTCATAGATCGGAGGGCGGGGCCTAGCGGAACAGGGTGCAGAGCCCACCTGTGTCCAGGTGGGAAGATGTTGAGCCTGAAGGTGAAGCAAGCAACAGGAAAATAGGAGGTATCTGTGGCTCTGAGTTTTTGATTCTTCTTTCACTGTTTGAAGGTCAGGATGGCCAACTGGTGGCCAAGGTTGTGATACAGGTTCCAAAGACATTTTTAGAGCTTGGCGTTCAAAACAATATAGCCCACTCTTTGATTTGCAAGAAGTACTATGTTTACATGCCTCTTCTAGCCAGTATATTTTAGCCTGACCTGGATAGCGCAGGGGAGCCCAATCTCTTCAGATCTTGGAAGCTAAGCAGGGTCACTGAAGGGAAGACCACCGAGGAAGTCCAGAGTTGCCATACAGAGGCAGGCAATGGTAAACCACCTCTATTTGTCTCTTGTCTGGAGATGAGCCACCATTCCAGGGGATCTCTGGGTTCTACCAGGAGGCTGGCATCCCTGCTTAGCATCTGAGATCTGATGAGATTGGGCTACCCTGGATCTGGCAACCTCATGTCCCCTCCCCCCACACCACTGGGCAGAGGAGACCTAGTAACCCTAATACTTCTGTTGGAAGTCCCAAGGTCAAGCCCCGACACTTTATTTCAGCACTGCCGTGTGGGCACAGCAGTATGTTTTAGCTGTTGCCTTTCTACACATCCGATGGAGCTGCTATGAAAGCAACACAACCCCAACCTGCTTCACTTTGAATGTCTCTTGTAATCCCCCTGCCTCTGCATTCCAGCATAAGAAGAAGAGTTTGGATTTATATCCCCCCTTTCTCTCCAGTAAGGAGACTCAAAGGAGCTTACAATCTCCTCCCTCGCCCCCCCCCCCCACACACAATAAACATCCTGTGAGATGGGTGGGGCTGAGGGAGCTCCAAAGAACTGTGACTAGCCAGTTGGCATGTGTTGGAGTGAACAAGCTAATCCAGTTCACCAGATAAGACTCCACAGCTCTAGTGGCAGAGCGGGAAATCAAACCCGGTTCTCCAGATTAGAGTGCACCTGCTCTTAACCACTACACCACTCTGGCTTCTGGATGAATCTTAAAAAATGCGGAGGAGCTCATCAGGGAGCAACCGCACAGAACGGCAGCCGGAACCTTAGTGATGAATCCATAAGTCCATTTTTTAGTGGTGGTGGTGAGGACCCAGAAGACAGTCTGAAAGCTCCAGACCTGTTAAAGCAGCATCACAAGGTGACTCTGTCCTAAAAGCCAAACCAAAGAAGATCCCTCTTTCCTTTCCCCTCTCCCAGCCAACCCTTGCAGATAGTGACTCGCCAAGCCCTATCAATTCTATGGGATTCTCAGCCACTTTTTAATTTTCTCCAGTGGGGGGGAAAAAAGCAACTCGGCTTATCTGCTCTTTAAACATTTTGTTTTCAGTGTGGAAAAAAGGAAAAGCTGTTCCTTCCTTTCCCACTGAACCAACACGACTCTCTCAGCCGGCTTCAGGTTTCCCACCTTATCAGTTTTCAGATCGGTCATTTAAGAGCAGTCATTCAAGTTGCAAAAATGCCACGCTCCACTGCTGCTCCTCACAAAGATAAGGCTGTTGGCTTTTGCCCGCTGATTTGCGTGAGGCACAGTTGGCTGCCGAAGCCCCCGCCCCTCCTTTCAGGTCACCCTCCGGAGGAGTCATAAACAGTGTTCCAATGGTTGCAGCAACAGATTAATGCGAAGGTACAAAAGGTAGCCGAGCAAAGAGGACATCACAGGAAGGCATTCAAGGGGACAGGTTTTCCCACACATAGAATTATGAACTATGCTTTGATACTGAGGAGCCCCATAGGGCAGAGCAATAAGCTGCAGTACTGGAGTCACAGCTCTGCTCACGGCCTGAGTTCAATCCCAACAGAAGTCGGTTTCAGGTGGCCACCTCAAGGTGGACTCTGCCTCCCGTCCTTCTGATGTTGATAAAATGAGCACCCAGCTTGCTGGGGATAAAGTGTAGGCGACCCTGTAAAACAAAGTGTGCCTAGTAAACAGCGTGAAGTGGCATAAGCTCACGAATCAGCCATGACCCAATGCTTGCACAGGGGGTTACCTGGCCCTTTCAGATGATATTGTACTGCCTGAATGCCAGGATGGCCAACTGGCAGCCATGGTTGCGATTTGGTTTCCAGAGACATTTTAAGCATAGGATGGTTTAAAATAATATTACTCACTGTTTGATTTGCATCTTCTAGCCAGCATATTTTAGCCCGATCTGGCTAGCCCAGGGTACAGTAAGGATTTCAACCTGAGTTTCCTAGGATCTGGGGTTCTCAGATCCTTAACCACTACACCATGTTGGGTGTCCTTGGGCCATTCACATACTCTCAGTCTCGACTCTGGCAAATATTTGAATGGGAGACTAAAGGTTGGAAGCTTGGAAGCTACATAGGGCCAGCACTGGTCAGTATGTAGATGGAAGACCACCAAGGGATACCAGGGTCAGTACGCACAGGCAGGCCATGGCAAACCACCTCTGAATATCTCTTGCATTGAAAAACCTATAGAACCGCTATAAGTTGGCTGCTACTTAATGGCAACAGAACAAGTTATTTTAACCAGGTGGGAAGGTCTCTAGGCACACTCCTCAGAAGCAGAAAAGGTGGCAAGTTATGTCAATCCAAAGTGACAGCTAAAGGTAATCTCAAGGGACAAGGCTGACAGGCTTAGCTTGTTTTAGAAGGGACGGGACACACCACAGCTTTGGGCAGTCCCTAGGATGAGTCATGAGACTGGAGCAGAGAGTTCAGTGTGACGTAGGGAGCGGTGGTGGGGCTTGGAGAAAATCCAGCAGAAAAATCTGTTGCAGGATGGGAGAGCCCTGGTTTCAAGAAGACAAGAGACCAGTGCAGGTGAGCCTTGTCCTGGTGCACCTTCTTCCTCTTGCTTGAGCACCTTTGGGCATGTCTCGGGATATGCAAGACGATCTGACCAACAGGCAGCCGTTTAAAGCAGCACTTAGAGCGAATTTCAGAGATTACATGTATAAGAACTGTCCTGCTGCCACATGGGGCATTTTAACACAGTAAGGTCAGTAACAGTCTGAAGGTCAAACAGGCATGGTGATGAGAAACCGAGAATTTTTGAAGGCTACAAAGTGCTAAAGAAAGGCATAACTCAGATTTAGGCCATTTATTTATTTGCTTATTTTGTTCAATTTATAGGGCCTCCTGGATGGGCTCAGGGTGGCTTGAAACAGTAAAATGTAACAGTATAAAAGTATAAAATCAGTATAAAAGTGAAGAAATATATAAATGAACCAAAGGACCTGGCACCAACTGCATGTATTCCAACTCCAAAATTATCCTTAGGGTTTCCCCTAGTTAAACTGGAATTCATGATAACTAAAATACAACAAAACTGTAGAAAAGCAAGAAACTGAATGGTGAAAATCCACAAATCTGTGCAAAAAGATCCTTAAAGGAACAATTTGAAAGTTTCTCACAGTATCTGTGGTGTCCGTTGTTTTTAAAAACAACTCCAATGACATTCTTTACTCTGTTGTGGAGGAAAGTGTAAGAATAGCACCCCAAAATGGAGTTAGTTCGAGAGTGACGTGCCCTTATTTCAAAGACCACGTGTGTGAAGCTAAAGCTAAAACTTCAGGCCAAAGGAATGTTTTAGAACAAAGACTCATCAGATCAGACAACACAAAAAGTGCAATTTCCGCTGGCCTTAGAGAAAGACAAGGAAGATCAGATCATTTTTGCAGTTTGCATCACATTTGTCAGTTTCGGGGTTGCCATAGGTCAGCTGTAACTTGGCAGCAAAAACGCCAAACAAACACTGTGGCTGACAACACAGATTATCACTGCACTGAGTATTTTTCTCAGATTACCTGGACGGCCTCAGCCTAGCAAGGCCCCTTAACACAGCAATGACGAAATACACACCAAGCATTACTCATTAGGACAAAACAAGGACGTTTATTCCTCTTTGCTACATATGTATTTTTAAAAAGGGCAAAGCAACAGGATGACGAATCCAGGAAAGAGTCTGTAAAATAATGACTGAGCTCCAGCACGAGGGCTTCCCTCCAGGGGCAACAGATCTTCTGATCACTCACCCTTTGAACACCCATCACAAAAGGCTCCTTTAAAAGCTACTGCAAAGATACACAGGAGAGGTGTCGATCAGTGGCTCTCCTCTGAGGCTGCAGTTTAAGTGCAAAGAGTGTGGGGTGCAGATGAAAAATAAGATGTTGAGCGATCCACGAATGAGTCAGTTAGGTGTGCTTACGGGCAAACTGTGGTCAGATGCAGCAACCTCTATTTGGACAGACATCGCAGCTTTGGGGCGAGGGCCTGAATGCTCCACGAAGTGCAATTGATTAAAATCTACCCTGACCTCCTTACCCTTCTCCAGGCAACTACCAGGAAAAGGAAAACAACCTAAGCTGTCTGGGACCTTCATATCCAACATTCACCAAAGAGCATTAAGCTTAGTGGGTAACAACCTACTGGTGGTCTGTGACTCCAGCCTGGCGGAACACTCTCTCAGGGCCTGAGGGATTTGCTGCAATTCTGCATGGTCTGTAAGACACAGTTGTTTTACTAGGCCAACAGTTGACAGCAACAATGGGGTGCCAATGGAACTGAAATTATTCTGATTTTAGCTTTGTGAAATGATTGCTGTGAGCCGCTCTGTGCCCATCTTAGACAGGGGAGGGAGGGATACAAAACTAAATAATAATAACAACAACAAATTCAAAGAGGCTATAGCAAGCCTATGCACCTATATCGACTAACAGCAACAGTTACAGTTTGTTTCAGCTGTTATTGGGAAGGGATGCAAAACTTGATTCTATTAGAGATAATCGGTGCTCCAGTGCCTTCAGTGTTGCTGTTGCCTATTAAAGCAAGAAGACATTATTTTTACATTAAACCATACACAGTTGAACCACAATAAAATATAATAAAAAACACACACATACTTATCTATATTATAGAACATGCCAACAAATCACAGCTGACTTATGGCGACCTTATAGGGTTTTCAAGGCAAGAGACTTTCAGAGATAGTTGCCATTGGCTGCTTCTATGTGGGCTGAGAGGTTTTTGAGAGAACTGTGACTAGCCCAAGGTCACTCAGGGGCCCTTCCCCTGGAGGAGGAATCAAACCTGGTCCTCCAGATTACAGTCTGCCACACTTGACCACTATACCTCACAGCTCTCATTTCAAACCTAATTAACTGTAGGTGGCCCCCTAACAATAAATTCCCTCCTTTATCTCATTTAGCCAGTATAAAAGGAATCACTTGATGTGGGTAAAATTTCCAGCAGCAATAATGTCAGTGAGTGCTTTGGTTCCAACATCACACAAGGCTACAGTTTATTCAAACTAATTATGAGTTAAGGTGGTTATCTGGCAATCCACTCCACCCTACTAACTCTCAAAATAGGGTCTGAAATCACGGCCTGAGGTTTATTAACCACAGTTAGTCTCAACTATGTTTTTTTATGATGCCACCCTTATCACATTGTGGGCTGGGATACCAGGTGATTTTCTGTGGTAGGAAAGATTAAAAACAACAAACCCAGGATTCATCAAAGCAAACAAGGAACTGCACGGTCATCTGTATGCTGAATCCTGATTTCATCAGCTCTGGGGACAACTGCAATTTTTGGGGTGTCAACAGAGGCCCGGCAAAAATGCGTGTCAAGTTTTTTTCTTCAGTGTTACAAGGCTACTGAGTTAACCAAAACAAGCAAAACAACAACAAACAAAACAATAAAACCATCCACAGTAATAGGAGTTCCGCCATTAACAAACAAAGCATGGAAACCACCGCCTCCTTACCCTTTCTAGTGATTCTTCCAAAACGGCCTGACTTTCAAGGGTAAGAGGCTCCTCATCCACATCAGCTTTTCGTTCTGCACTTCCTAGGGTATAACTTGGACATTTGACAGTTATTAGGAGCCTGGCGATCATCTAATTAAAGCAAGACGTCTGACAGTGCCTCAACTGAAGTAACGCCAATCAACAATGACAGTTGCATCTGTAGCATCTTCTGCTACAGAATGAGGCATCAAGTGACTGAGAGGAGCCTATTTCCATCAGCCCTCTCCTAACATTTTACTGCAAACCATAGGCAGCGAGTGCTATTTGCCTGAGTAAATTTGTAGCTGAGAATACGCCATTGACATGTACTGTACTGGTACAGAATTCAAAATAGGGGTATGATAATTAAATGAATATTATCATGATTAAAATGTTGCAAACACCATGCCAAAAATGGGACAATAATCAATGTCTATTTAATGCAGTGTAATGACTGAACAACTGCTGCACTCTCCCTTTTCTCTTGCCTGAATGTGTACAATCCTAAATAAGCCCCTATATTTTTAACCATGTATAATAAGGGAATCACAGGTCAACACGATCAAAACCCTTTGTTTTACTATCAGACAGGTTTTGTACAAGTTTATCAGCATGGCTGATTTTCTAGCAGCAAGTTCCGTATTTCAGAGGTTGCATAAGATAAACATCGTTGCCAGTCCTTTTAAGCCCTGGCTGGGATAGCCCATGCTAGTCTGATCTTGTCAGATCTTACAGGCAAAACAGAGCCGGCCACAGTCAGTATTTGAATGGGAGCCCAACACAGAATGCCAGGTTTGATCCACAGCGGCTTCAAACAAGGCAACACCTCAGCATAAAACCATATCCATTTTAAGACAATGGGTCTTTTCTACTTGGCAACAATGAACAGGTTGGCAGAGAAGAAGAAGAGGAGGAGGAGGAGGAGGAGTTTGGAGTTATATCCCCCCTTTCTCTCCTGCAGAAGACTCAAGGGGGCTTACAATCTCCTTGCCCTTCCCCCCTCACAACAAACACCCTGTGAGGTAGGTGGGGCTGAGAGAGTTCCGAGAAGCTGTGACTAGCCCAAGGTCACCCAGCTGGTGTGTGTGGGAGTGTACAGGTTAATCTGAACTCCCCAGATAAGCCTCCACAGCTCAGGCGGCAGAGCGGGGAATCAAACCCGGTTCCTCCAGATTAGATACACGAGCTCGTAACCTCCTATGCCACTGCTGCTCCTAGGTGACGGTGACATCAGCAGGCACAAAATGCTTATAACCAAAGACGGTTATAAGAATCTGGGGGCTAAAAGGAAGTCGAGTTCATTGAAATCTACTTAAATGCTGGCCAAGATCAGAACCAGTTCTGATCTTTTTCCTTATCCTCCATGCACATGAGAAAGAAAAATGTGATTGAAGGGAATCCATGTGCAAAAACAAAACAAAGAACCCGCTCCTAAAATGTAAAGATAGGAGCAAAGGAAAGAAAAGCATCATATGCCATTAATAAAATTTAATGGAACGTTATCCCCATGCCTTGAAAAGCTTCCGTTGCCTATTTCCACACCATCAATGTCTATTAAAGAAGTAGGAGTGTTTTCCCCAGGCTGGTTGGCAACCCTGGCAAGGAATCTCTCCCATCAAATTCCATGCACAAGAAAAGGAGCTCCAAGCCTCACACTATTGAAAGTTCCCAATCTAATCAAAACAGGAACAGAACGCTCGCTTGGCCATTTAAAAATGTTCTTTCTTACCTTTCAAGACAGTCAATGTTTAAACAGTACAAATCTCGTTTATAATCGAGATGCCTCGGGGTGCATCTGTATATGCTTCCAAGGGTCGTTTTGCATCCAGAGCAAAACAAGGTTTCAAGCACGCTACAGAAGCAAAAACAAAAAAACCCTTCTTTAATAAAAAAAAATACCATGGTTAGACTAGCTAGTATGTCATTTATTTGACATATAGACATAAGAATTATACGTTCATATCCCTCCTTTTCTCATAGTTCAAGGCAGTGTACAACAGTTCAAAACATTTTCACTGAAAACCAAAAATAAAATCCCAAATATGTCATAGTTTAGAACATAGTGACAAGACGCTGCTTCCCCGTCCTGCTTAGTGACAGGCTCATCTATGACCACCTGTGGAGACTTATGGATCTAACTGGCTTCTGGAATGCTCTGCAAGACCTTAGACCCTCTGACGGCTCCCTTGATAAACTGGTGGAGGTCTAGAACCAGAGGGGCCAAACCAGAGGCAGCTACGAGCATGAGGGCGCCGCTTTTCATGTTCCCTCCACTCACCTCCTTCTAGCGCTGCTCTGGAGGGCTGGAGGGACATGCCCACGCTGCCTTCCGACACCTGGAGGTCGGAGGGCAGCATGGGCATGTCCCTCCAGAGCAGCCGCCATCCCCCCCTGCCCCATCCCCCGCCATCCCCCCCTGCCCCATCAGGCAGAGGGGGTTTCCCTGCCCGGTGCTGCTGCCTCCCGCAACGCGAGAGGCTGCGGCACCGGGCAGGCCACAGCCACCATCCCCCCTCTGCTCCATCGGGTGACATCAGTGCTGGAAGGAAAGGTGCTGGAAGGAAAGGTGAGTGGAGGGGCCGAATCGGAGGCGGTTTCGTGCGGAGCTGCCTCTCCAGCTCGGTAGACCTTCGGGGCCGTGGAAAACTGGTCCAAATGGCTCTTTGGGTAGAAAAGGTTGCCGACCCCTGGTTTAGAATATTCAGCTCTCTTGAAGCCATCAAGGCTATTCCTCCTCCCCCCCTGCCCCCATGTCCTTTCTGTTCCCAGGCAAACCCAGCCCCCTGGTATACTGAGGAGCTACAGGTGATGAAACGGTAGCTGAGACATCTAGCTTTCAGGGAAGAAAATAAATTCAAACCTGGGTTGCCCAAATCCCAGTCCAACACTCTGACCACCACATCATAGAGTTGCCACACTGAACTTTACTGTCTTATAAGGGATTTTTAAAGGCAAAATAAATGTTTGCGGTGAAAAGAATGTGCTAGCTATCCCAGCGGGAAGGCTGCCTACAAGCCATATTGGACTGTCCCTCTGGAACTGGACACTGCTTACCAACCACGCTCCTCTGGCCAGTTTGAAAGCTTTTGCTCTTTGTCCACTGTGACAGTGGAAGAAACAGCTGTAACAGGAAAAGATAAATCAAAAACACAATATGCCACCAAAATAAAATGCATTAATATAATTAAACACTCCGTCCAATTACATGACCATGCGTTTACATGTAACAGCAAGGCATGGGAGTGGAATAGCATTGTTTTCTGGCCCAAAATAGTTTCCCATTGCCATTGGGTCATGGTATAGTGACCTAGTCAAACAACTGCTAAGCATAATTAGTGACAACAGAAGTCAGCAAGGACCTGGAGCCTGCTACTGTCTTCGTGTCCATCTTCCCGGACAAAAGCAGGTGGGTTGCTTATGCCATTTCTTAAGAAAGCCAAGGTATGCTTTTCATGAAGTCTAACATGGGTGGGGAGACTTCTTTTAAAATATGTCTTGTTTAATCTGTTTCAATAATAATTTTATATGTAACATCTCCAGGGAGCCACTTATGCATTTTTTAAAAGAATGCGCCAGAGAAATAGAAATGGCAGGAATAGACTGGGCTGGTATTTCAACAAAAATATTGCCCCCATCTGCATCTAAACAAATACTCTAGAGTAGAGGGAAAGGAAACAGGTGAGCGCACCACATGCAGAGGAAGAATAAATAGCACAGGTTTGAGTAAATGTTTCCACTAAATAAACTTTAGCTACACAAGCTTCTTAACTGTCAGACCTCAAGAAAAGAATCCTTTTTTTCCACTAGCATCAAATTAAATACCACAATTCCAGCTAAAATTAAACTACGATTTCGAAGATAACCCTGATCCGTTCTGTAATTTTCATAAATCCCTTAACCCCCATTTTTGTTGAAGACACAAATTTTGCCATGTAAATACATTTTCACTCTGCAACAGGAATATTAGGGTGTGTGTGTATACAGAAATCTCTACATCCTGTTATTGGTACTTATTGCACTTTCATTGTATTACTGTATGTGTGAATTGTTGGGAGCTAACCTGAGCCCACGAGAAGGGTGGCATATAAAACTAATAATAATAGGTATTGGTTACATGCAAATGTTGCTACAGTGTCAGATTTTCTACAATTGCCTAAACTTTTAATTTTTTAAAATTGGGAAGCTGTCCCTTTAGAGCAGGAGCTCCATGCCCCATTGGATTCTTTGCTTTGCAGAAACTTAACCTATATTTTGCCTACTGCGGTTTGAGTTTTTATTCCCACCTGGACCAAGGGACCTAAATCCAGGCTAAGGCCCCTTCCGCACATGCAGAATAATGAACTTTCAATCCGCTTTGCAGCTAGATTTTACTGTGCAAAATAGCCAAACCCACATGCAAACAATTGTGCAAGTGGATTGAAAGTGCATTATTCTGCATGTGCGGAAGGGACCGAAGAGAGTGACGGGTGTAAATCGCATTTACGGAGGATGAAAACAACCAGGCCGCGCAGGCTACTCGCCCCTGAGGAGGAGGGACCGGGTGTCTTCGTCGTTGGCCTCCCAGTCGAGCGTGTCTCCCACCGCGCGTTTGCAGCCGGCGCACAAGAGCACCATCGGCAGGGGCTCTCCTCGCCCCGCGGCCTTCGCCGGGCCTTCCCGGTCTTCGCTGCCCGCGGACTGCATCACTGACCAGGAGCCGTGTCTCACAGAGCCGGGCGGCGCCGCCACCGCCGTTCAAACCACCCGCGCTCCGCCTCCTCAACGCCCACAACGGTTCTCCCGGAGGCAAGGAGAGCGGTCTTCGTGCGCATGCGCCGGTCTTCCCACACCGCAGACGCCGCAACGGAATTCACGGGGTCTTCGTGCGCGTGCGCACAACACACGTAAACTGTCATCTCGGGACAGTTAAAGGATGGACAAGTCAAAGCCTAGAGCGACCAAAACACACCGCTCTTATTTTTTTACTGAGCGACTTAGTTCCCCCGCCCCACTACACAATCTCGCCAATTATCAGCTTTTGTGAGGATGCTTCCGGTATCAGAGCCGGAAAGGGAAGTACTCCAGATAGTCGCGAGATTGTGGAGAGGCTGGAGAATCCTCGGGACCAATGGCAGGGTAGCGCCTTGGAGCCAATGGGAGCGCGAGGTTTCGAGCGCGCCAGAGTTGGATTGGGGGGTTTGAGATACGGAAGGTCATGATGGCGCCGTGATGGGACCCCCGGACCCAAAGAGGGGCTGAGCGGGATCCGCGCTCCACGGGACTGGTCCAGGCTTGGAAGCAGCGGGGCTAACGCTCTGTGGGATCCAGTGGCTGGGAGCGGGCACGTAGGGATTCATTGTCAGATTGCTGAGAGGGGACCTTAGGGGTTAATTATCAAGTTATTAGGGGTTAATAAGTTAGGAGTTAATAAGTTATTGAAAAGGAGCCTTAGGGGTTAATTATCAAGTTAGTAGGACTTAATAAGTTACTGAGAGGGGCCTTAGGAGCTAATAAGTTATTGAGAGGGGCTTTAGGTGTAATAGTCAATTTATTGAAAGACCCCAGTAGGGCAGGCGGGGGTGGGGTAGGTAGGACAAGGCAACAGGAACATATTGGGGAGGGGGATGAAGTAGAAAGATTTATGAAGGAAGATTTCCCAGTGAGCATATTTGAGAGGTTAAAAGCACCAAGAAGGGGACTTTGATGTTCCTCATGGAGTCAGCTGTTGGCTGAGGCACACAAGCCTTCCTCACCTGGTGAATACAAGTTGGCTGGAATATAGAATATCTTCGAAGGCATCATGACCTGCTCCCACAATGTGGTCTTTCTCCTGGACACAGCTGGTTCTGTGCAGAAGGCTCATCTTCATCTGGGCACCTTGAAGATCCTGAATTACTTGGGCTGCAGGTTTGGCCTGGCCAAGGTCCGGTGGGGCTTCAAGTTCTTTGATTCCTTAGGTGTCCAGGGAAGAATTTCACGGGTTGGCAGTTTCCGTGAACTTGGTTCTCGCAGCTGGGAAGACTTTGAAGAGGAACTGGAGGCCAGGTTTGAAAACTGTTACCGCACTCGGAACTTGCCCGGACCACCTCCTCGAGCCACTCTTGCTCAGAATGTACTGAAAGAAGCAGTGCTGGATTATCAGTGGGACCGACCTGAAATCGCTTCTCCGGCAAAGCCGGTGCTGAGGAGCCAAAAAAGCAAATTAACAGGGACTTCAGAGAGCTCTGACCTTTCTGAGGGTTTTATAAATGCTATTTTCCTCTTCTCTCCCTGCCCTCATTCCCGGAGAGAACTGTTGCAGTTTGTTTCTGGAAGTCATGCTTCTTTGTCTGATGAGCTGCTCCCTTCGCAGGACCTGGCAGAAAAATTCATACCCAGGGGAATTCAGGAAATGATGGCAGAGCAGAAAATCACTTTGCATTGGGTGGACACTGCTGATGACTCCACGGTAATGAGAGAATGAATCATTTGGGTTACATTACAACTGTTTTATTGACTTTTTGGTCAAACATTAGGTAGTGTTTTAGTTTTGTTTGCTAGTCTTTGTCTGTATGACAAAACTGACAACGAGGGAGGTCTTTTGTAATGCTTCACTCCTTGTTCACCTGAAATCTGTTGTTCATTATATGTTCTCTTTTTTCAATCCTGCTTTTAATGCTAATATGCTGTTTCTTTTTCTAAAAAGCATGCTAGGCAAATGCATAGGCAGGCAACCGAGAAACATTGGAAGCATACTGTTCTTTGTGTGGGATTAAGAGCATCAGTTTTCATCAACAGGGAACTAGTATTTAATTTCAAAAATGGCATCTTGAATTGCAGTATTTCTGTGCATCATATAGGTTTCCTTGTAATGTACATTTTACTGTCATCACCTCATTGATATAACTAAGCAGTGTTTTCTGTTTCCTTCTTTCAGCTTCTTGATTCTCCTGATCATGTTGGGTACCACATATTGACTGAACTGATGCACATTTTGAAGGGCACCATTTTGCCCTCAGGCATCTTCCTTCCACGTTTGAGTTGTCACAGGACAAGGACCTTCCCTTTTGAGTCCATATTCCCTGAGCCGTTCTTTTCACAAGCTATGATGTTGCCTTTGGATTCCACCCTGAACTGTCTCTTCTTTTCGCCTTCTGCGTTACAAGCGTCATTCCCCCAACTGGAAGGAATGTTATTTCTCAACAGGGATGGTAATAAAAGCACTGCTACTATTATATTCTGTAAGGGTTTCTTGCCCAAATTAGGTGCATTCAAAAAGTAGGCATTGTTCTGTTATGTTTTTGTATCTCTGGATGAATTAATGGATCTACTTTTATGCAGTGAACCGTAATGAAATTGAATTCTCTAAGTAATCGCAATTGCGAAGTTGAGCTGTAAAACTAGGCTGCCTTGAATTCTCTCTTTAAAAATTATTTTCTTAATTTTTCATAAAAATATAACATTGTAAAAATAGTTAATCAAACAAAAGAATAGGAGCCAAGAACAACATGTAACTTAATTACAATTCCAAATATAAGGAGAGAGCCAGTAGTTAAATGATGTTGTATAAGAACATAAACTGATGAGCTGATATACTTTAAATATTTTTTCCAAAATTATAAAATCTATAAAGTTATAAACTTTTGTCCTCCAGCATGAGCATCACCATGATTCTATGTACATATGTTACGTTTCCACTATTTACATTTCATTTCATTGTTTCTTTATGAATAATATGGGAAGTTCTTGAGTAGGTCTTGGCTAAACTCGTAAATTTTGCCATTGTTTCATATCCCCTTGACTTATTTTCCCAATTCTCTAAACATAGCTGCCTTGAATTCTTAATACAGATTTGAAACAATTAACATATAATTTATTGCTGAAGTCATCCTCATGAGGAATGGAGGGTAGCAAATCTAATACATCTGAAAAGGAACCCAGAGAAGAAGCTGCTGGGTTAACCCTTGTCCCAGATAGATTTGTGGGAGGGTATTTGTTGCTTGCAGAAAAGTTTCCTTGTGTGTTTCCCAAGCTGGTAAACAAAGCATGAATCCTTGCTTGTTCCAAAGTTACCAGTTTACTGAACACATTACTTTGTCTTGGTTGGTTTACCTGTTTCTCGTTTGAAAGCTTTTCAGTCTCACTGGCTTCTGTTTATTGTCTCGAACAGGAACTCAAAAACCACAGAGCTGTGCAGTGACACTGGTGCCCTTGACTGTGAGCCAGAGACGTTTTGAGAATCCAGTCAGTATTTCTCTTAAATGTGCAGTGGCAGCTGGGGATATGATGCGTACTAGCGGCTTCCGCACAGAGGACTGGATAATTTGGAGTTCCCCACTGGACCAGTCTGTTCAGGAGACTTCTTTGTTTCAGCATCTTTTAAGGTGCATCGTGGTCCAAGGATTACATCTGGTAAGTGACTGGCTCTGTTTTGAATAACACCAGATAGCTAGTTGCGAAGAGATAAGCTAACAGCTTTTTATATCCGTTTATTTCTCTTACATCCCATCTTTCAGCAGCAATGGGACAAATTTCCCAGTGGGTCTTCCATACTGTCTAGACTTGCACTTTGTTAAGCTTTCAACACCTTAGCACCATTCTTGGGCCTGTCCTGTTGGTCATTGCTTTGTTTGCCCCTCATAAATTCTATTGCTTCTTTTGTGGGTTTTTGTGGGGGCCTTGAGGGAGCAATCCTAATCAAGTTTACTTGGAACTAAGTCCCATTTTATTCATTGGGACTTATTCTGATGAGGGTGTTCTCCATGCTGCTGCCTGAATCTTCTAGATTCATACATAAAACGCTGATAGAGAGCCAGCGTGGTGTAGTGGTCAAGAGCAGGTGCACTCTAATCTGGAGAACCGGGTTTGATTCCCCGTTCTGCCACTTGAGCTGTGGAAGTTTATCTGGTGAACCAGATTAGCTTGTGCACTCCAACACATGCCAGCTGGGTGACCTTGGGCTAGTCACAGTTCTTCAGAGCTCTCTCAGCCCCCTCCACCTCACAGGGTGTTTGTTGGTGGGGGGGGGGGGAGGGAGGGAAAGGAAATTGTAAGCCCCTTTGAGTCTCCTTACAGGAGAGAAAGGGGATTATAAATCCAAAATCTTCTTCTAGATGTTTTGGAAGCATCATTCTAAATTATTGTGCATCCTCTAAGTCGGTAGGCGATTTATCTGTGTAACTCTTGCTGCATCTTTGTTTCTGTTGGGAAGGTCGCTGACGTGTCTCCACCTGGATCCTGCTCCCCCTGTACTGGGATTTTTTCCCCCATTTCCAGTACAGCTGCAGTTCTTTCCCTTCTCTGTGCTGAAAGAACAGCTGAAGTTGAGAGATGTCTCCTTCAGACTGCTGAGGAAGGGAACCTATTGAAGGAGGCTGACTTCAGCTGTCCAGAAGCGGAGAACAGCTTGCTGGGTCAAGTAAACGACTTGAAAGAAAGTGACCCAGCTAGTCCAGGTAAGTTTGTTTCTTTGCTTATTGAAAACTGCCAATTTAAAATTTTTATTTAACCTGATATGCTGCCCTTTCCTGGCCCAATGGTCAGGCTTAGGCAGCTGACAACATTCCAAATAAACATCATTTACAATGCACATAAAACTCACCACTTGCCCGCCCTCTGCTGGGTCTTCTCAGTACCTTTGCACATTAGACGTTGCTACATCCAACAGTAATGGGGAATAAATACTGTGCTGTGAACGCCTATTAAATTAGGTGCTGCGGAACACTGGCAGGATAGTGCTGCTGCAGGCATCTTGCTTGCAGTTTCCTAGAAACACCTGGTGGGCACTGAGTGAACTCGATGAGCTTTGGTCTAACCCAACATGGCTTTTCTTATGAAAGCATCGTGGTTTTCCTCCTGGGGAAATACACCTGGAGTTTGAGGCTGCATTCTTTTAGCTGTGGCAAGGGCTGAGGCTGTTGATTGTTATTTAGGATTTTTGTTTGCTTGTGTGTGTTTGTAAACGGTCAACAGAGACACCAGTTCCAGAGTGGGCCCAGCAGGAGCTGCTTCGGGCACGTCGCTGGAGCCCTGAAGTGATTGAAGGCTGGTTCCCTTTGTCAAACCTCTGTGGAGCAAGCTTCCCTCTGATGGAATCGCTAAGGTAATCTTCAGAGATACTCTGTTTGTAGAATTCTATCCAATTTGTTTATTGTCTTTGTGCCAGTAAGACTTATGGTAACCCCATAAAGTTTTCAAAGCAAGAGACATTCGGAGGTGGTTTGCCGTTGCTTGCCTCTGCATCGCAACTCTGGTATCCCTTAGAGCAGTGGTTCTCAACCTTCCTAATGCCGTGACCTGTTAATATAGTTCTTCATGTTGTGGTGACCCCCCACCATAAAATTGGTATATATAAATTATAAAAAGACCGTTTTCTGATGGTCTTAGGCGACCCCTGTGAAAGGGTCGTTCGACCCCCAAAGGGGTTGCAACCCCCAGCTTGAGAACCACTTCCTTAGAGGCTGCCCATCCAAATTTTAAGCAGGATTTGCTTAGCTTCTGAGAATTGACCAGATCAGATTGGCTTGGACCATTCAAGTGAAGGTGCTCCCCAGTTAGCTCCTCTCAAATACAATTTAAACTGAATTGAAACCCAGTGTGGTATAGTGGTTAGAGTGGCAGACTAGGAGACACCTGCCTCACAAAATGTCTGTTGTAGGGAAAGGAAGGAAAAGGAATTAGTAAGCCCTTTAAGTCTCCTTAATAAAGAAACTTCTTCTACCTGAAACCGACTACTTTTGGGATCTTACTTGGCTCATGAGCAGCCCTTGGACTGCAGTACTACTTCTTGCCATTCTGCATATTGCCTTGTATAAACCCCAGTTTAATCATTAAAAAGTAGTTTCCCGTGGAGCGTTTCCATTTGGTCAAAACTGCAGCAGTGTGATCTGGGATGGCACAGGGTACAATGATTGTGTTAAATGGCACAAGAGAATAGGCATTCTGGTCTTTAGTCAATAGAAGGATATGAGATGTTACTTGCCATAGGTCTCTGCAGCAGGGAGAAGCAGCTCTTTTCCTCCTTGGGCCTATAACCCTTATTTTGGTGGGGATCTTTATTTCCACAGGTTACTCCAAGTAGCTCCACCTACTGCGGAAGAGACTTTGAAGTCCGAAATAGACTTGACCCAGAGCCTGGCTGAATTTTATCAGCGGAGAGCCTCTGACGTCTCCACTACATCTCGTCGACAGGATCACAAAAAGAGGCGTATGCACAATTTATGTTTTTGCTGATGTTCTGCATGTTAACCATCCCCAGTACCAACCTGTTCTTTTAAAAAGATTGCATTCTGCTGTCCTTGATTGCATTAATGTCTACAGCATTTGAGTGTGGTTGGTTGGTGATAATTTGTCTCAACCTGGACACACTTTTTTTTATTTGGGCAGGTGGAGCTCCCCGTACTCCGGTCAGACAGAAGATGAAGAGCATGCCACGTTCCCTTCAGATGCTGAATGTTGCGAGGCTGAATGTGAAAGCCCAAAAGCTCCAGCCGGATGAAGAGCCAGCAGCAAGTGAGAAAGTGGCCCAAAGGCCCAGAAGATCCGATGACGGAGTGGAGGAAAATGGAAGAACCGCGAGAACCAAGCTAGGTAGGTCCAAGATGAAATCCACGTATTTTCATTCTGGGCCCATAACCCAGATGGCCTTTCTGTCGCTCCCTCCACCCCAGCCTCCAGCAATAGTGTTCTGTAAGAACTCAGTGTAACATGTGCTAATGGGGTATAGTGGAGAGCCAGCATGGTGTAGCGGTTAAGAGCTGGTGGATTCTAATCTGGAGAACCGGGTTTGTTTCCCCACTCCTTCACCTGAGTGGCAGAGGTTTATCTGGTGAACTATATGTGTTTCCGCATTCCTACATTCCTGCTGGGTGACCTTGGGCTAGTCACAGTTCTCTCCCAACTCATCCCCACCTACCTCACAAGGTGTCTGTGGGAGAGGAAGGGAAAGGAGCTTGTAAGCCCCCTTGAGTCTCCTTACAGGAGAGAAAGGTGGGGTATAAATCCAAACTCTTTTTCTTCTTCGAGGGTTGGACTAGGATCTGAGAGACCCAGATTCAAATCCCCGCTCTGTCATGAAAGCTTGCTGGGTGATCTAGGTCCAGTTGCACACACTCCGCCTATCCTGCCCCTCGGGGCTGTTGGGAAGATGAAAATAGAGGAGAAGAACACTGCAAACTGCTTTGGTTCCTGTTGGGGAAAAAAAGCAGGGTATAAATGAAGTGAATAAATAATAGGTGCTGCTGGGGTGTGTGTAAAGTCCACACAGGCCACAGATGAGTTACAGCAACCTCTTAGGGTCTGCAAGGCAAGAGGCATTCAGAGGTGGTTAGCCATTTGTTTCCTATGCTTGAATTTGCTTCGTTGTCTCCCACCCAAATACTTACCAAAACTGATCCTGCATAGTTTCAAAGATCTGATGAGATCAGGCTAGGCTGGGACTTCCACGCCAGGCTGTAGTTTGCTGCTGTAGTAATGTCTAGGATTCTGTGTCTTGGCAACTGATTTCAATTAAAATCACAAACAAGAAACAGACCGGCTCTAAGAGCTGCGCCAAGAGCGAATGAAGCTGAAGGGAACAACAGCCCTGCTTTGCTTCGGAGATCTAACAAAATTGAGTTCTACCGTGCTGGCCTCCTCCCGCCCCGTCTTCTACTATCGCCTTATTAAATGCAAGATCTGCTTGCTTCAAAATGGAGTTAAGCGCCTTATTAGTATTGTTTGCATTGCAGAGGACGTTTTTGTGTTCAGCCCTTGCTTTCTATCAGTTGCCTTTTTGTATGTCTGTGTGTTTGGAAAACAGGCTTCAAGACTGAGGAAGAGATGGTCTCTTACACAACTGCGAGCTACCAGAAGGCTGTGGCCAGCGGAGAGAATTTGTCCCTGTGTGCTCGTGATATTGTGGCAGCTACGAACGTTTTTCAGATAGCAAGTGAGGTCCAAGAGAGAGCGGTAAGTGGATAGGCATCCTATATGCAAAATTGTGTGTGTGAGACAGAGACATTCCTTGGGGGAAAGAAAAAAACAAGCATGCAGTGGTTTTTTTGACATCAGGTAGTTGTTGCTGATCTATAACTAATACAATAGTATGTTTACCAGTGTTTCTTGCATTGTGGAGATTGAGTCTGCTAAATTTTGGCTATAATAGTATGTGTACTTTTTTGTACATACGAGCAGGCTCTGTTGGAACTGGGGTCCATGACAATATTATTTGGTTAATATCTTTTCCAGCCAGCATGGTGTAGTGGTTAAGAGCAGGTGTATTCTAATCTGGAGAACCGGGTTTGATTCCCTACTCCTCCACTTGAGTGGCAGAGGCTTATCTGGTGAACCAGATGTGTTTCTGCACTCCTACATTCCTCCTGGGTGACCTTGGGCTAGTCACAGTTCTCTTAGAGTTTTTTCAGCCCCACATACCTCACCAGGTGTCTGTTGTGGGGAGAGGAAGGGAAAGGAGCTTGTAAGACACCTTGAGATAAGGGTGGGGTATAAATCCAAACTCTTTTACCTCCCCAAGCATCCCTCAAGCCCCCAACCCTGGAGACCCCATTGGGGTGAAATCACTAGCAGCATTCCCAAGTAGTGCAGAGTCTCTAAGGTTGCCCCAGAGATAAGGCTGACGTTGGCTGACCCAAAGGTTGAGGAAGTTACTACGCACCTGAAGCAAAGGAAAACAAGCCCCCCGGCCATAGTTTCATGGCAAGAGCTGAAATGTTAACAGTTCTTAGCAGGGTCTTGACACTTGTCTCTTTGCTCTTTAAGCCATTAATTTAGCAAGTTTAATTATGATGTCATTGTTTTACCGCTGCTGTTTTTTCTTCTCTTTGTGTCCACAGGCAACCTGTGCAGGTGCTGTTCGAAGCAGCCTCCTGAGGACCAGCAAAGCCCTCCGTCAACAGCTGGGCAGCATCCCCGATCAGCAAGTCAAACTCAGAGAGTATGGGCCCATTGTATGCTTTCTGAAACTGTTTGTTCTTACTCCCATGACATATGGGCATTTGCCTGTGCAATAATGGCTGTCTCACTGTGTGTATATGTGGTGCAGGCGCTGCCGAGTCGCAACCGACCTACCCACCTATTAGAATACTTCCTTGTAAAGCAAATGGTGAAGTACTGAAGTCTATTCAAAGAGAGAACGCTAAACCTAGGGATTATGCAGACTTCTGTGAACCCATGGGCATCTCCAGACCTCACCATCCGTTTCTATGTAAATTATAGAAAGTTGAATGCTGTCACTAAGACAGATGCTTATCTGATGCCCCGAGTGGGTGCTTTGTTGGAAAAATTATATCTGCTATATATACTATAAGGAGCAGCAAAAATTATATCTACTATTGATCTGTGTAAGGGATTTTGGCAATTCGGGATGAACAAAGGGTCTCAATGTAAAACTGCCTTTATAGCAGCTGATGGGTTGTATGAGTTTAATGTTCTACCTTTGGGCTTGAAAAACTCCCCAGCCTCATTCCAGAGACTAATTAATTCACTATTGAATGAAATTAACCAACCCTATAGAGTTTTTAAGGCAAGAGACATTCAGAGGGGGCTCGTGTCTGGTCTAGGATCCCACTCAATGACAGGCTCTGGATTTGTCAATCAGAAGCTTTATTGGAATGGACACTTTGAACCTGGCTTTGCAAAAGCCAGTTCTGATCCGCCACTCAATTTCCCACAGTATAACCCCTCTGTTGCCACACACAACCCCTACCCCCCGTCCTGCCCCTTCCCATGTAGCGCAACAGCAGAAGTGGAGGAAGAAAAAAAGTCCCCCCTCCCCAAGGTCGGGCGAGAGATAGAAAGCCACCTGGCAGAGAAGGCCAGAGATGCCTCTGTTATCTATAGTTCCAAGCAGACAGGAGAGAAGGGAAGAATATCAAAGGGTGATCAAGAGGCCCAGCGTGAAGCACCTACAGGCCCCCTGGCAGTTTGCCATTGCCTGTCTCCACATAGACACAGAATATTCTGAAAGAACTGTGACTGGGTCAAGGTCACTAAGCAGGCTTCATGTAGAGGAGTGGAGAATTGAACATGATTCTCCAAATTAGAGTCCACCATTCATGTGGAGGAGCGGGGAATCAAACCCGGTTCTCCAGATTAGAGTCTTGCCGCTCTTAACCACTGCACCATGCTGGCTCTCTGGGCTGTTTCACTACAATTCTTGCCATTATTAAGTGTAGCTTTCTTCATTAGACTCATGGTAGCCACACGTGTCTGATATAAAACTAAAGTTCTCAAAATCAGCAGGCTGCAGCAATTAATATAATAATAATTGTCTGCTATCAAGTCACAGCAACTCATGGCAAGCCCAGGACTGTGGGCAAGAGATGAGCAGAGCCGGGCTAATCCGGCAATGAGTTTTCAAATTGTTAATTAATTTTTTGCTGACTTATGGCAACCCCTTAGGGCCATGCTGATGGGAATTGTAGTCCATGAACATCTGGAGTGCCATAGGTTCGCCACCACTGCCTTAGGGTTTGCAAGGCAAGAGGCATTCAGAGGTGTCATGCCCCTGATATTCATAGCGTCATAGAGTTGGAAAAGACCCCAAAGGCCATCAAGTCCAACCCCCTGCAATGCAGGAACACACAATCAACCCATCCTTGACAGATGGCCATCCAGCCTCTCTTTAAAAAACTCCAAAGAAAGAGATTCTACCACACTCCCAGGTAATGCATTCTACTGTCCAACAGCCCTTAGTGCCAGGAAGTTTTTCCTGATGTTTGGGTGAATCTCTTTTCCTTCACCTTGAACCCATTACTCCTGGTCCTAGTCTCTGAGACAGCAGAAAACAGGCTTGCTCCCTCACCAACATGACATCCCTTCAAATATTTAAACATAGCTATCATTGTCCCCCCTTAACCTTCGTTTCTCCAGACTAAACATCCCCAGCTCCCTAAGTCTCTTTTCATAGGGCATGGATTCCAGACCTTTGACCATTTTGGGTGCCCTTCTCTGGACATGCTCCAGCTTGTCAATATCCTTCTTAAATTACGGTGCCCAGAACTGAAAACAGTACTCTAAGTGAGGTCTGACCAATGAAGAGTAGAATAGTACAATTACTTCCCTCTGTTTAGACACTGTACTCTTATTGATGCATCCCAGAATTGCATTGGCTTTCTGGCCTGCCATGTCACATTTCAGATCCTAGTCTGTCACCTTAACCACATTATTGCTCTCCCCCTTTTTTTACAGGTGCCAGCTTCAAGTGTATTTGCGCTTGGAGATGTCTGTGCAGTGCCCCTGGGTACAAAGCAGCACAGATGAAATGGAACAGCTTGTCGAGGAGGTAAGCTAAAAGCCCGGTTTCACTGGGCTCCAGAGAACTGTGATTCAGTAGAAACCAGAATTGCGATCCAGTGGCTGTGAATGGTTTCTTCGACTGCTCTCAGGCCCATTCCGCACATGCAGAATAATGCACTTTCAATCCGCTTTGCAGCTGGATTTTACTGTGTAGAATAGCGAAATCCAATTGCAAACAATTGTGAAAGTGGATTGAGAGTGCCTTATTCCGCATGTGCGGAAGGGGCCTTAGTTTAATTGACCTGCAGCTACTTTTCCTCCCCTCCCTCCCTTGCAGATGACGGAAGTGCTGCGCATCTTGTGCTTGACCGAAGACCCAGCGTACCTTACCAAATTTTTAGAAGATGTTGTAGAAATGTAAGTCCTGGCTCGGATCATGGAGGAACGTATCCTTATGCTTGGTTGATTTCATCAAACAGTGATGGCAAACCTTTTCGAGACCGAGTGTCCAAATTGCAACCCAAAACGCACTTATTTATCGCAAAGTGCCAACACGACAATTTAACTTGAATACTGCGGTTTTAGTTTAGAAAAAATGGTTGACTCCAAGGTGTGCATTACTCGGGAGTAACTTGGTGGTAGTTGGTGGCTTTGCTTTGAAGCAACCGTGCAACTCTTCCAACGGGTGAATCATGACCCTAGGAGGGTTTACTCAGAAGCAAGCCCCATTGCCAGCAACCGAGCTTACTCCCAGGTAAAGGATCACACTTTAGTTCTTTGCATGAAAATCAGTGGGGTTTAACAGCGCTTAATAGGGTTACCTACACTGCTTCCCCAAAACTAGGTCTTAGGTTTAATGCTAATAATCGAGCCCAGCGGCCCAGGCCAGCCTAGATTGGGGGGGGGGGGGTGCTCTGTTTGCGTGTGCCCACAGAGAGGGCTCTGAGTCCCACCTCTGGCACCCATGCCATAGGTTCGCCACCACTGTCATAGAAGTATCTTTAGCTGGTACATAGATAGAGAGATAGAGATAGATATTTATACGTTACTATTTCCCTGTAGCCTCTGGTTCGTCGGTTATGACGGATTGGACCACTGTTCCATCTGCTTCAGTACTGTCTACTATGGCTTGCGGTAGCTTTCTGGGGCTTCGGCAAAGAAGGGTGGCAAGAGACCCTGTTGCTTAGTTCATGTTCTTGTTACGCTGTTTTTCTAGATATATGGATTCGATACCCAAAACCCTCGGGAGCTTATACTACAGTCTGGGGACGCAGGTGCCGCCCAAACTGGCCTCCCTCCTGCCAGCAGACTTCTTTGGCGATGATTCCCTGAGCCAGGAAAGCCCCGCCCCGCCCCATCTGGCTTCGGCCGCTTCTGTCCCCACTGCCAGGCCGGGTTCTGTAAGCGACGAGGGGAACAAACTGGAGGAGCTCCGCACCAGATCAGCCAAGAAAAGGTGAGAAGTAACACTGGACTGGAATTGGATCAGGATGCAGTTTATTTCTGGATGTCATAGAATCATAGAAACCAAGTCGGAAGGAACTTCCAGAGACCTCTAGTTCAGCCCTTTACACAGTGCAGGAAATACACTATTACTGCACACAAACACACACTCATTGGGCCTACTCCAGGCCCGGAAGATGTCAAAAAGCCTCCAGTTTTGCCAGGAGAAAAATTGCTTTCTAACCCCAAAGTGGCAATAAGTGTGTAAGAACAGGCCACAAAGGCTGAGCTAATTCATCCCCATTCTTGCCTTCCCCTGAAGTCTCTGAACTCCAGATTGATAAAAGAACTGAAATTACCCAGTTCTTTAGCGGGGGGGGGGAGGAGGAACGCAGCAGAGTTATAAAAAAGAAGTTATCCTTTAATAAAGTTCTAGATATAAAAAAAGTTGGGCTACAAAACATATTTACAAAAGGAGGAAGACAAAAGAGCTAAAAAGCTCTGGCAAGCAAACAAGCTGACACAATAAGTGAGCAAGAAAAAAAATACAGCGCAGCGGCACACAATGATGCAGCATAAGGACCAGGAGGAGAGCAGGATTTCTGGAGGATGCTTGAAATATAAGCCCTACTCCAAAAATAAGCCCTAGGTTCAGATTCCCTGGCGCAGCTGATCTAGTCATGTGGGGGGCGCACAATCATGGAAAAAAAGAAGACATCCCCTGAAAATAAGCCTTAACGCATCTTTTGGAGCAAAAATTAATATAAGACCCTGTCTTATTTTCGGGGAAACACTATGGAGCATAGAAAGCTACACCATGATATACAGACAATGAAGGTGACCCCCAATTAACTGCCCAACTGCCCTGCATTAACATACAGCAACCCAATGATGCAAATGTCTTGCTCCGGCAATGACTTATTCAAGAGATGCCAAACATTCTAACACAGATTTCAAAGACTTTTGCAGACGGTGCAGAGTGGAGGCGGTTCTTCTTCAGATCAGGGCTGAAATGTTACAGTTACAACATGATCTTCTGCTTGTAGAAAGAGCACGTTATCCAGGCACCGAAGCGTGACCGACTCATCACTGAACTTGCGCCAAATAGAGATCCCTCGAGCACGCAGAACTCGGATTAGAAAGGTAAAAATGTTGTGCAAAAATTTTCATGTAAAATTCATGTGAAGGTAAAAATTTTCAGGGAGAAAGACCATACCTGAAATCTGTGACCCCTTCCGCACATGCAAAATAATGCGTTTTCAAACCACTTTCACAACTGTTTGCAAGTGCATTTTGCTATTCCGCACAGCTTCAAAGAGCACTGAAAGCAGTTTGAAAGTGCATTATTCTGCATGTGTGGAATGAGCCTGTGTCTATTTGCTTTGTGGCTATATGTGATCTTTAGGAGGACTTGATGCTGAAGATCACATATAGCCACAAAGCAAATAGACACAGGCTCATTCCGCACATGCAGAATAATGCACTTTCAAACTGCTTTCAGTGCTCTTTGTTTTAATTTCTTACTGGAAAAGAAACGGCATGGGGAAAAACTCAAAATCCAACCATTAAATATAATTTTTGAAAGATATACATAGAGACTAAAAGTATAAATGGTGGCAGAGCTACATATAGCTATAAAAGGTTTCCAAATATCTAAAAATAAGTCCATATACAGCTGTTGCCTGTATGTCATATGTCCAATATTGATAGAGTTCTGAGGTCCTCGGTCGATTAATTTACTAGAGGTGAGCTTTTATTCGCCCTATCATTTTAATTTCATATGGGAAAACACATCAAACGGATGTTGTCGTGACACAATGCTCCATTGTTCTCTAGCTGCAGAAATGGCAAATGGCAATCTAGCGTAAGTAGGTGCATTCCATTTTGTGGGGCACTGGACAAGAAGCCCTCAATAGTTACTCCAAGCTAACATGTCTGCTGATGATATAGACTAACATCAGGGAAGCCAAATCCTCTTTGATGCTGTTCACATTGTACATCGAAAAAAGTTCCATTTGGTTTCATCCTGATTTTTAAACAAACAATGCTACACTTGATCTTAGCCAAGAGACGGAAAAGCCCTATTGCTCCACTAATTATTTCAAGACCTTAACTGTTCCGCATTATCATAGGTGTTTTACAAAAGCAAGGTTAAATGTATTCCCTTCGGAATACCTGAAAGGTAGGTTCAAAGGTGTACCTCTAGCTCTCAGGACACGGAAACTGTCTAGACTGTAAGTTGCCCCATCGTGAGCACCAACTGAGGTTGTTTTCAATGTTGTTGAACCTGAGAGGAAGTTCTGCGCAGTCCTGTGTCCCCTTTCTGGCAGGGTTTCTTTGGCAAAAAGTTTGGCGGAGGTATTTAGCTTGAAAAACCAGAGAACCTCGGATGCTGATTCCTGGCGTTAATTGTTTAGTTTTAACTCTGTCTCTTGTGTACATTTATAATATTTTATCGGCTGTGTTGCTATTCAACTGGTATTATGTTTTTCATTTTGTACATGGTCACTGGTTTGGGTCAGTAGACTTGCAGTGTTAGTTGCCGGAACAAGGCCTAGGCATATAGATGCAGTTTAGAAATCATTCCAATACCTTCTTCTAATGCCTTCAGGACAGTTCCCAGGTGTCAGTTGATCTGAAACCATTCCCAGCAGCACAGAAAACACCAGTGCAAGGTATGTCTCCTTTTCTTTCTTTAGTCAGAGCCTAGTTGGTGGCTTTAGGTGTGTTTTAAACATGCTTGTTTTCTCCCTCTGGCTTGCTGACGGGCACAGCAGGTAGAAAGGAACAGTGGTCTGCCTCATGGAGACCTTGAAGGGTTTTCAAGGCAAGAGGTGAGGTGGTTTACCATTGCCTGCCTCCACGTGGGCATAGAGAATTCTGAGAGAAGTGTGATTGACCTAAGATCACCCAGCAGGCTTCATATGGAGGAGTGGAGAATTAAACCCAATGAGAATCTGCCGGTCTTAACCACCACACCACAATCAATTGAAGAGATAGGGAGATAAAATACATTCTTGTCTGACACCTTTGCCAATTGGAAACCATTCTGTCCCAACAGTCGCCTCCATAGTACGTGTTGCATATCAAACAACCAGATGCCGTGGCGTACTAATTTCTTTTAAGACCAACCATATAATGCCACTTTGTTGTAATCTATGAAATGCAAATGTTTATTCTCAAATTCTCTTGTATGCTCCAGTAACCAAAGTAGATTTGCAAATTTACAAGAATGTTGCTGATGTAGTTTTTCAGCATGATGAATGTTTTGCTGTTTTTCATCACTTTTCTTTCATATTGAGGTAGAAGTCCTCTCTTTTGCTTAGCGTTTGGCTTTTCTTGATGCTTTCAGAAGTGACGAAGGTGCGACGGAACCTTTTCAATGAGGAAACGCAGGCTCCAGGCAAAAGGTCCTTCAAAAGGATCCCTCGAAGCCAATCGGTATCAGCTTTGGAAGGGCTGAGGCCCAAACACAGCCAATCTAACGAAGCTCCTAGAGGTAAGAAGAGGAGTTTGCATTTATACCCTGCTTTTCTCACCCATAATGAGCCTCAAAACGGCTTACAAGCTCCTTCCTTTCCTCTCCTCACAACAGACAGCTTGTGAGGCAGGTGGGGCTATGAGAGTTCGGAGAGAACTGTGACCAGCCCAAGGTCACCCAGCAGGCTACATGTGTAAGAGCAGGAAGACCAATCCAGTTTAGCAAATAAGAGTCTGCTGCTCATGTGCAGGAGTGGGGAATCGAACCCGGTCCTCCAGATTAGAATCCACATGCTCTTAACCACTAAACCATTCTGGCTCTGAGAGAACTACTGCAGTTGGATAGGGTTCTCGCCTTATCAGGGCTATTCTTGCTTTTTCTGAAATAATGCATCCTATAATTTCCTGCCACGTTCTTTAAAGCAGTAGCTACATCCACTGTTCTCTGAAACTTCCCGACAGTCAGGGGTGTTCAACAGTGGAATGCACTAACTCTGAGAGTGATGGAGTCTCCTTTGGAGGTTTTTCAAGAGAGGCTGGATGGCCGTCTGTCAGCAGTGCTTTGATTATGTGTTCCTGCATTGCAGGGGGTTGGACCTGATGACCCTTGGGGTCTCTTCCAACTCTATGATTCTTTGCAAGCAAGCTTTGCTAAGCTTCAGCCACAGTGCAGGCTCAGGTGCCTTGCATGACCATTGCTTCCTCTCTTTCAGATCATCACAAGCTACTGACCAAACGGGTGGCTGAGACGCCGTTGCACAAGCAGGTCTCCCGGCGGCTGCTGCATCGGCAGATCCAAGGCCGGTGAGTTGCACACCAGGTAGCTCAAACTGCTTTGGGCAGAGAGGGAAACGGTCACAAACTCCCTCCATCAGGTGCTCTTTTCCTGTTCCATTCCGCATGCAACTCTGCCAGTAGTCCCTCTACCCCTTCCGTCCCTCTGCACGCAAGTTCCCTATCTCTGCATGGAACTGAGCCACCTGCGAGAGCTTCCCCTGTTGAACGGTCGCCCAATCTGCGCGGCACCAACACAGTGTCTGTGCTGCCTACAGGGTACATTGAACTCAACTGAGCTTTCCCCTTAACCCCCCACCTGGTGCCAAACCTTCAGACTTTTTCTTTATTTTATTTAATTGATTGGACAGTATTTATTTACAATATTTATTTATCAACGACCAGCACAAGATTAAATAATAATAATCACAGTATAAAAATCCTCAATACAAAACCCAAACACAATTAAACTTACTAATAACAATTGAGGGCAATATTTGTTGTATGGAGTTATCCAGAATTATCCTAGTCTTCGGTGCTGTCGGGCCAAATTTAGTGACCTTGTTTCAAAATTCTTATCAGGCAGTTTTATCTTGGACTTTTACTTTGTACGTTGTCTGGGATGACCGATGTTACTGTTAAAAGGGCACTACAAATCTGTTTGTGAAAAGTACAGTCCAACAGAACATCTCTGATCAGTTATTTCTTAATTTCTTTTCTTTTCTCACGAAAAACAAATGAACAAAACATAATGTATTACACATCACATATATATTGACTTCCAGCTGTCCCATCTTTGTTTAAAGTTCACTCTAGATTCATGCATATAATTAAGACATTACTTCAATAAATGTTTCTTAAGTGTATTCTAGTGTTTACAATCTATTGTTTTCTTGAGATTTCAAACCCTGCCACTGCTTCTCTATTTGAATAGGTTTTCAAAGATATTCTGTAAAAGGTTTCCAGTTTTCTAAAAGTTGTCCAAACCGTTGCCTCTTAATAGCCATTTCTGAATATTCTGTGACTTCCAGAATCCAGTCCTCTTTTGTTGATATCTTATTATCTCTCCGTTTTGCATGTATAAAGTCCTTGCTGCGGTCATCATATACATAAACAGAGTTCTATATTGCTTAGGAAAGCCCTCTCTCATAATCCCCAACAGGATTTCTTTGGCTTTTGACTTTCTTTGGCCACTACTTCTCTATTTGAATTTTGAGCCCTCTGGGGGAGGGCGGTATATAAACCCAACCAATATAAATAAATAAATAAATAGGTTGTCCAAAAGTATTCCGCAAAATGCTGCTCCTATCTTGTTTTATGTAATTATATTCAATAAATCAAGGGCTGTTTTCACTGCAGGTGTTCAGACCCAGGGCCTGAAGTGGGTGTTGTGGAAGAATCTCCGGAAAAAGCTCCAATTGGTAGGTATTGGTGTAAATCGAAATCTTTTTCCTCTGTTCTGGATGACACAAACTTTGGAAAACGGTGGTCCCCTCGCCATAATTGATCTTAGCAGACCAGGTGCTCGGGGGGAGCAGCAGCAGCAGCAGAAGGCCATTGCTTTCACCTCCTGCACTTGAGCTCCCAAAGGCACCTGGTGGGCCACTGCAAGTACCAGAGTGCTGGACTAGATGGACTCTAGTCTGATCCAGCGGGCTCTTTCTTATGTTCTTATCTTTGAAACTCAGCAATGTGCATTATTCTGCCTGTACGGAAGGGGCCAGAATCTCACCCATTTGGTTTTGTACTAAAAAGGCATTTGCTGTTAGGAGGGGGAAAGCTGGCCGTTGCATTCCTTCTGCCCAAAGAAATTTCAGATAATTTCAGATGCAGATAATTTGTTTCAACAATTGTAGAAACTGGCAGCTTTCTTTTTTTTTTTTTTTTTGGCAGGATATAACCTATTTCCTGGAGTTGTGGGGAAAATTTGGACTTTGCTTTGCTTATGTAGGAAGAATTGCTGGGGAGAAGGGAAGGGCCCAAAAGCATAGCGAGCAAAACTGAATTTCTCAGTAGTGGCAGGTGGGTGGTAGGGATAGAAGCAGAAGTTACTTTTTTGACATGGGTGGTTCAAGCCTTCCTTCCGTGGTCAGGAACATAGTCTTGAGGACATTTTTTTTAAATGTTAATGCATTTCTCTTATTCCCTTTAAAGTTGGCTTAAGAAGGAGCCCTCGGATCAAGCGGTTGTTGCTGGATAAAACGTTATCTGGTTCGTTCCCGTCCTCCCAGGCTACCTTGAAGAATGTTCAGCACACTCCAGAGGATTTAGCAGGTATGCGAGCAGGTTGGTGCTCTGTCCCGGTGAGGAGATGCCTCTCTGGGTCCAGCAAGATTGATGCTTCCTCTGGCCTCTTCACCAAAAATCACACCCGCTTTCTGCCTGGCGACTGTATGGCAGAGATTCAGATTTCCAAATGTAGGTCTGTAAAACTTGAAATTCTTGCTACACTCTTACCCACTAAAAGCAAGTTTGTCCTGGGCTTCATCGGCCAACTGTCCTAAATTCCCCTTCTGCCCTGGGGTAGAAAGTGAACCAGCTAACACGCTGCCCAAGAACTTGAGGATACAGAAGCCACAATAACAGACATTCTGGTGTTTTTTCGTAGGCCAGGCTTTGCTGTGCCCTAAAAAAACCATCCAGTCCCCCAAGAGCCTTCTCTTCGGAGCGCTTCATGACACACCCGGTTCTGGAGGGACCGAATCACACAGAACAAGGAGAACATCTTTAGTCTCAGATGATCCTGTTGCTTACCAGGTAAAACACCTTTTGTGTGGCTTCTGCTTATATCTAGTTGTCTCTATGACTGCAGGCTGTCTGTTGCAAGGTATAGCTACTTGGGCTCGACTAGACACAGTCCGAGACCAACAGAAAACACTGAAATACAATACAGTAATAACGTTCATGAGCAGTTTCGCATGACGCCAGTGATCTCTGTCATCTGCTAGCAATGTGGCAAAACGCTGCCCGTGAAGTGGCTGAGTCCTTATCTCCAAGTAAAAACTGAATGCTCAAGTTATTAGGGTAACCGGGGGTAACTAGACAATCCAAAAGGCTTAGTCAAGCAGGGGCAAGATTAATTGGTTTCCAATGTCCTTGCAGAAGTTACAGTATTGTAGAATGTGATCCGTCATGGTGTAGTGGTTAAGAACAGATGGATTCTAATCTGGAGAATCGGGTTTGATTCCCCACTCCTCCACCTGAGTGGCAGAGGCTTATCTGGTGAACCAGATGTGTTTCCGCACTTCTACATTCCTGCTAGGTGACCTTGGGCTAGTCACAGTTCTTCTGAACTCTCTCAGCCCCACCTACCTCACAAGGTGTCTGTTGTGAAGAGGGGAAGGGAAAGGAGCTTGTCAGCCACCTTGAGTCTTCTTACAGGAGAGAAAAGTGGGGTATAAATCCAAACTCTTCTTCCTCTTCTCTTAATTGCATTAGCATTACAGGGACATAGACGTGCCTTCCTAGGCCACTTCCGGAACCTTCCGCTAAGCAGGGCTGATAGAAAAGCATTAAAACAAGCTGTTGAGAAAGCCCATCAAAATTTAATAATAGCAATAACTGTTAAATGTGGTGCAGCACCAACAGCCTCAGTCGAGCTGATCATTTCATAACGAGCAATGGCGCAGAGTTGTTGATAACACAAAAGCAGGAGAGACCAGCCGTTGAGGGTGCCCTGCTTTTATCCTCCCCTCTGCTGTATAGGGTCCCTAACGTCATCGGGACCCATCATTCGTCTTGGGAGGGTGGCATATGGGTTCGTGGGATACTGTTTTAGATTGTAGATTTTAAACTTTTATATGTTTATGTTTATATATGCTTTTATATTGTTCACCGCCCTGAGCCCTTTGGGGATAGGGCGGTATACTAAATCAAATAAATAAATAAATAAAATGCTGTTCTTGGTGCTCCAAAGTGGTGATCTGTTGTCATTTCCCTTCTGCAGACACCTAAAAAAACTCCCCACCGG
This sequence comes from Sphaerodactylus townsendi, assembly GCF_021028975.2. Taxonomy (NCBI): domain Eukaryota; kingdom Metazoa; phylum Chordata; class Lepidosauria; order Squamata; family Sphaerodactylidae; genus Sphaerodactylus; species Sphaerodactylus townsendi. The sequence continues at coordinate 20,341,644 of NC_059441.1, read as the reverse complement.
TCTTCTCAGAGACTGCTGAGCCCCCCCGGCACTGTCCTGAGAAGATCTCCTCGGATTCAAGAGAAGGCCAAGCAGGCCCTTCTGAAAAGCCCAGTCCAAAAACAGACAGCGGCAAAGAATTTGGGCTGCCTCTTCTCCCCTCCCAAGCGGAAGAGCAAACCTTCACCTGCATCCGCTAAGAAGAAAGGAGAATCTCTGACTCACGCTGCTCTGCCAAAGGGAAACTTGTCTCCGCCTTGCACAGCTTGGCTGCAGCATACACCCAGAAAGCAGGAGACGGGGGAAGCTCTGGATGAGGTGTTTGGTTCACCCCAAAACGGTTCCCATTCAGCCTCCTATTTCATAGCACCAGCTCTGTATCCATTGTGTCCCAGGGAAAGCTCTCCCTCTCAGCTTCGCTCTCCTAGGCGATCCTCAAGAATTATCCAGAAACTGACCTCTCCAGCTTCCGCTCGGAAGAGGCAAGAAAGGCCAGAGGAAAAAAGATCGAGAGATCGGAAGCCTCTGACGCCATTGAAGTCAGACTCTGTGCCAGCAGACCGATCCCCCAGAAAATCTCTAGGTGGGCTTTTGGATCAGTCTTTGAGCCCCGAGAGCATTGGGGTTGCTGAGGCTTCTTGTCCTCAGCTGTCCCCGTCCAGTTTGGAAGAGGCGCCCACACCCAAAAAATCATGGAAAGCTCAGGATGCATCCGGCATGACGCCGGCAAAATCTGTCCAGTCCCCTTCCAGCACGTCAGAAGATCCCTTGCATGCACACAGAAGTAAGAGGGGATCTCTTCAGTGGGATGTAAATGTCAGTCTTTCCACTGAAAAAGATTCGTTCTGCAGACCTGGAATTAATGAGTGTGTCTCTTTGGTGCAGAGATATGAACAGACTGCAGGAATTGGGACCCCAAATAAGAGTCGTTCAGATAAATGTCTGTTACCTGAACTCTTGGCTAGAGATAGTGAGCGTGTTCTGGATTCCATAGCAGCATGTGAGTGCATAGATCCTGCCAACGTGGGGAGCCACAAATTGCTCTCAAATACATCTGCACGGCCACAAACCCCCACAACTTTACCAAATAAAGTTTTGCCAGCAGCAAAGTTTTTGGATTCGCAGCAGCCGGTTTTCCAAACCCCTCCCAGACACGCCACAAAACCCCTGGCCCCGAAGCTCGGTTCGCGCACCTATGTGCTACGCTGCACTCCAGACAGAAGGCAGCGGGAAGCTGCCGCCCGGCTGGGCAGCCTCGAAAGCACCTTGCTTACTCCGCCAAGTACTCACGCTTTGCCTTGTGCGATGGGTCCACCTACCTATGAGGTTCAGCTGGAGATGCAGGCGTCCGGCCTGCCCAAGCTCCGCATCAAAAGGGTTAGTTCCGGGGTACCCGTGGAACCACCATCCCAAGCAGAGGCGAGAGAACTCAAGAAAGAGGACGGTGAATTTGACACAGGGGAACTTTGTGTGAGCTGGTGTGGCCGGCATTCCAGTAGACTGGAACCAGTCTGCATCTCGCCATCTTGTTGCCGGTCTGCCCACAGTACTCCGGGGGAGTCGGGAGGGGGGCAGACATACATATGCCAGTCCTACACCCCATCTCGCTGCATCTCAAGCTCCACTCCACCATCGAATGGCCACGTAGGGGTTTCTTGGACACCTTCTCCGAAGCAGAAAATCAGAGTCACCCCCGAAGCGATCAAAGACTGGCCGCGGAGGAAGAGGGCCGTGGTCGGCTGCAGCAAGAGCGAGAGGCAAGCGGAGCTCACTGTGGAAATCCCAGCTGCTGACAAGTGGGGAGGGAGGACTTTGGAGCTCTCTGGGGGCAACGGAGCCCTGGGTGCGGGTGAGTTTGAACTGGAGGGCGTCTACAGGCTCCAAGACCAGTCGCCGGGCAGTGACACAGAAACACATGCGGATAAGTGTGTCCCCAAAGGGACTTTTGGAGTACGGTCCCGGAAAAGGGTTTTTGAACACCTGTCTCCGGAGGAGGAAGCTGGTGGGGAAGTCAAAAGGACCTGCCCCGTCAGAGAGGACTCTGCTGGGTCTGTTCACCCGACGGAACTGGTCAACGTAGCCCAAGAAAGAGCGTCACCAGTCGGAACAAATGGGGAAAAAGAGGAGGCCTTCGGTTTTCCAGGTGATTGTGATCAACACTTGGAAATTCAAAACTCGGTTGTAACAGAACTGCCCCGGAACCCACAAGGGTTGAAATGGAGCGCCCCCAAGCTGATCTGAGGCACATCAATGGGGGTGTTCTCGGTCAATGGGGAGCAGACCTTCAGGACCGGGTGGGGAGGCACCAGTGTGTTGGGTTGGGGGTGGCTGGCAGGGAGCGTGACCCTCTGACCGAAGCCCAGTGGCATAGGGCTGGGAGCTGGAGGAGCATGATTGGACCAAATGAGCTTTGCTCTCTTTTGCTCTGAATTTAGGGAACCTCCCTCTTGGCCATTGCAGGTCACCTGAGGAATCACAGAGCCTAGTTAAGCAGCTTGTTTGTCCATTCCTGCCAACAGAGCAAGAGGGGAAAGAAACGGTTTCTTCTTTGTTTCCTGGTCCCAGGCAACCAAAGCAGTCTCACAAATCAGCAAGAAAACCATTAACTTGTAGACCCTTTCAAAAAATTGTCCTTCATTTAGAAGCAGGCAATGACAAACCACCTCCTAATGTCCCTTGCCTTGAGACAGGCAGGCAATGACAAACCACCTCCTAACATGCCTTGCCTTGAGAGAGGCAGGCAATGACAAACCACCTTCTAACGTCCCTTGCCTTGAGAGAGGCAGGCAATGACAAACCACCTCCTAATGTCCCTTGCCTTGAGAGAGGCAAGCAATGGCAAACCACCTCCTAACATCTCTTGCCTTAAGAGAGACAGGCAATGCCAAACCACCTCCTAATGTCCCTTGCTTTGAGAGAGGCAGGCAATGGCAAGCCACCTCCTAACATCTCTTGCCTTGAAAACCCTGTGGGGTGGCCGTAAGTCACCTGTGACTTGAGAGCAAACCCCACTTCCCCGCAAAAACCAGGCACACTCAAGAGTCCTTTGGATTTGGTAAACCTCTAAGCAATCAAGATTTCATTCAGCTGTACCTCATTTGCTGACCCTTCCTCATTTCCCCTTCCCAGGCTTAACTCCACCCGGTTCTTCCATGAAGAGCTCCATCTCTGCTAGCAGTCTTCGGGCGCTGACAGTGTCCCCCATGCTTTACCAGGGACGTGCCACATCGTGGAGGAAGCGCCGCCCAGGTAAAAAAAGAATGTGATTGGGTTAAAACTGCTGAGAGCAAGCGGAAGGGGAGGAGGGCAAAGATTTGGAAAGGCAAGTTCCCTGAGTGGATGGAGCATCATTCAGGAGAGAAAAGGGAAGGGTAATAAATCCAAACTCCTCCCCTTCTAATTTCACAAGTTTCCTGTTTTAAAACTGGGCAGGCATCAATTTAATTGGCTGTGTATTTGGGGCAGCTGGGACTTGAGAGCCAGTGTGGCGTAGTGGTGAAGAGCAGGTGCACTCTAATCTGGAGAATCGGGTTTGAGTCCCCCCTCTGCCACTTGAGCTGTGGAGATTTATCTGGGAAACCAGAGTAGCTTGTGCACTCCAACACATGCCAGCTGGGTGACCTTGGGCTAGTCACAGTTCTTCAGAGCACTCTCTGCCCCACCCACCTCACAGGGTGTTTGTTATGGGCAGGAGGAGGGAAAGGAGATTGTAAGCCCCTTTGAGTCTCCTTACGGAAGAGAAAGGGGGGATAAGAATCCAAGCTCTTCTTCTGGGGCTGGAACTGAGCACTGCCTGCCAATCCTTTAATGGGCTCCATTTCCCTCCCATGCAGAAGACAACTCTGAGCTGGCGGCTGCAAGTGAAGAACTATCTCCATTCCAAAGAGCGCCCTCTAGACGGCACCTTCTCAGCAGGACATATTCGCGGAAACGCCTGCTGAGCTGAACTCGGGTCCACGACCGTGCGAACACTTTGAGCCAGGTAGCGAGAGTTGGCTTTGGACAAGATCCTTTTAAAAACCAAAGCCCAGGCGTCGCTGGTCCCAGCGGAGGCGTCTGTTGTCCAGGGGCTGCATCTCCCCTCTTGAACCTTTCTGCAGTGGGCTCCTTCGTTCCCGTGGCCAGGAAGGAAAAAAGAAGGAACAGGAACCGGAGGGAAAAGCTTATTCCTCCATAAACGTGGCCGGGTGCCGTTGCAGCGGCCCACCTCCCTTCAGCGACCGAAAGGAAGCAAAATACTGGGATGGAGAACTGTATTACTTTTAACTGATTGTTTTGTAAAATAAATTTGATAACAAGCTTGTTGTCATGGTGCTGAAATTCCGAGCATTCTGAATGCTGGAGAACTCGTAGACCAATACTGAAAGATATAAGGCCAGCCAAGCCTAAAAAACAAGGACTGTATATATAGGGATACCAGCCAGAAGTCAGAATGTTATAACTTCCATACGCATGAGTTAAACGTGTTACTCAGCCAGACTGCAGAGTTCTGGACAGTTGGGTTTAGAAGCGAGGCTGACTGTATGTGACTTACCTGCGCTCTGCAATTTTACCCATTCCACTGGGAGCCTGGGCAGGGACAACAGGCCCATCAGGCTATGACCAAATTGTTTTCCGAAGCTGAGGGCGCTTCCGCACCTGCAGAATAATGCACTTTCAATCCACTTCGCAGCTGTGCAAAATAGCAAAATCCACTTGCCAGCAATTGTGAAAGTGGATTGAAAGTACATTATTCTGCATGTGTGGAAGTGACCAGAGGGGAGCATGGCTGTGCGAGAGAATGCCTGCTGCCCAGCAGGGGTTCAGCCTGGCTTCAGTGTTGGTGTGTAAATCTCCATTGAGTGGCAACCAACTTGTGGCGATCCCAGCAAGGGACTTCCTAGTCAGGTGAGACACAGAGGTTTGCCGTTGCCTCCCTTGGTGGTCTTCCATTCTGAGATAGGGCTTTACCATGCCACCTTCCCTTTCTGGATGATCTGAAGTGTGGTTAAGAGTACTGACCCTGAGTTTCCGAGATCCGATGCAGTCGAGCTATACCATTCTGCCTTAGAACATAAGAACAAGCCAGCTGGATCAGACCAGAGTCCATCTAGTCCAGCTCTCTGCTACTCGCAATGGCCCACCAGGTGCCTTTGGGAGCTCACGTGCAGGATGTGAAAGCAATGGGCTGCTGCTGCTGCTGCTCCTGAGCACCTGGACTGTTAAGGCATTTGGAATCTCAGATCAAAGAGGATCAAGATTGGTAGCCATAAATCGACCTCTCCTCCATAAATCTGTCCAAGCCCCTCTTAAAGCTATCCACGTTAGTGGCCATCATCACCTCCTATGGCAGCATATTCCAAACACCAATCACACGTTGCGTGAGGAAGCGTTTCCTTTTATTAGTCCTAATTCTTCCCCCCATATGCCTTCCCTCCACATGGCTTTATTTTAAAAGTTTGAGTCCAGTGGCCCCTTTAAGGTAAACTAAGTTTTATTGTTGGTAATAAGTTGTTGCGTGCACGCACGCCGCTTCAGGTGAAGGAAACACGTGGGTGAAAGCGTCTACCAAGAATAAAGCTTCGGTTTTCAAGGTGCCACTGGAGTCAAACTTTTTCCTGCTGCTTCAGACCAATATGGCTACCCACCTGAATCTATTTGCACGGCTTTGTTAAGGTTACCACCACACAACGGCTTACAAAAAAGGCTGCGTGTTTATTCATAAGCTACAGTATAAAAAGTCTAAATATACACTTTCCTCCATTGCTTGAAGCAGCAAATCGTGACCGTCTCCCGCCTCCCTAAATGGAGAAGTTGGCCCTGTGCCAGAGGTAGTGGTCTTTCCCAACGCTGGCAACTCCCCACAGGAAACAAAGCTCTCCTTAGAAAAGGCACAAGTTTGCTTTTCACTTCTTCTAGGCCTCAGGAGTACCACACCGCAGAGCTTCTACACGTCTATATCTTTCTCAGGCTTGGTACCATCTTGCCAGGTTGTGTTTGCTTTCATGCTATCCTTTGAAACTGCTTTTGTTGCTCTGAGCCAGCATGGTGTAGTGGTTAAGAGCAGATGCATTCTAATCTGGAGAACTGGGTTTGATTCCCTGTTCTGCCGCCTGAGCTGTGCAGGCTTATCTGGGGAATTCAGATTGGCTTGTGCACTCCAACGCATGCCAGCTGGGTGACCTTGGGCTAATCACAGTTCTTCGAAGCTCTCTCAGCCCCACCCACCTCACAGGGTGTTTGTGGTGAGAGGGAGGGAAAGGAGTTCGTAAGCCCCTTTGAGTCTCCTTACAGGAGAGAAGGGGGATATAAATCCAACTCTTCTTCTTGCAATGTTGTATGGTTTGCATATGTTGGTTTGTGCTGGGCTGGTGGCGGATTCTTGCATTGTATGATGGCATGGATTTTCTGATTTTACATTCCTTGGGCTTGCCACAGCATTCCAATACAGGGTTGTTTGGAGGGATCTCTGGTTTAACATTGGCCTGGATTCTCGGGGTGTACATTTGTTGCATTAGGCTTGCCATATTGTCCTGTTCTTCTGCTGAGGTTCCCTGGTTCTGCATTGGTTCTTTGGGCTTGGTGTAGTGGTTGGAAGCGGTAAACCTAATCTGAAGACCTGGGTTTATTTCCCCACTCCTCTACATGAGCAGCGGACTCTTTTCTGGTAAACTGGACTTGTTTCCCCACTCATCCACATGAAGCCTGCTGGGTGACTTTGGGACAGTCACAGTTCTCTGAGAACTCTCTCAACCCCCCTCCTTCCCCCACAAGGTGTCTGTTGTGGGGTAGGGAGGGAAGGAGTTTATAAACCACCCTGAAACTCCTCACAGGACAGACAAGTGGGATACAAGGAGCAGCAGTGGTGTAGTGGTTAAGAGCAGGTGTACTCTAATCTGGATGAACTGGGTTCTATTCCCCGCTCTGCCGCCTGAGCTGTGGAGGCTTATCTGGGGAATTCAAATTGGCTTGTGCACTCCAACACATGCCAGCTGGCTGACCTTGGGCTAGTCACAGTTCTTCTGAGCTCTCTCAGCCCCACCCACCTCAGGGTGTTTGTTGTGAGGGGCAAAGGGAAAGGAGTTTGACAGCCCCTTTGAGTCTCCTGTAGGAGAGAAAGGGAGGATATAAATCCAACTCTTCTTCCTCTTGGTTCTGCCTGCCTCAAGATACTTTTGGCCACTGGTTGCCGTTGTGACTCTGACTGTTCTTTGCTCTGGTTAGAGAAGGAATGGTAACAATGGAGGCTGGCTGGAGGGGCGTTGCTCAGGGTCCCAGATCACTTGACATTTGGGGATTCTTTAATGGACAGGGCACCACCAGCACTGCTACAATTTTGGTGCCAAGTGCTCTACAAAAAACTGGGAAGGTTTCCCATGGGGAATAATGCAGCTGATGACTTAATAGCACTTAACGCGCTCAAATACTTTAGAAAAAATCTGGATCCAAATACCAAACTGGTATTTAGAACTGGGCTAATGGGCAATACTGATCTGGTGGGGGGTGGGATGCTTCCTTATGTCTGGAAAATATCAGTCTTTTGAGCTGAACATCTCTAGAGTGGATATTTCCTGACATCTATGATCGCTGGGCAAGACAGTCCAGGAAAACCATTCAGGGCCCCTCTGTACAATTCTTTGCGGGATTTCAGAACAGGAGCCAAGCTTAAGGGTGGGGACACTTCCTTGGCCTGGCCAGATCGGAGCAGGAAGTCGGTATCTTTCTGGTGAAGGTCTTCTGGCATTGGTATGTTGGCAGAGGACTGCGAAGAGCGCCTCCAGGTGGCTGGCAAAGGTGCATGCAATACATCCCTGTGCCTCTCCAGGGGTTCCAGCATGCCATTATTGCTGAGGTTATCTTGCACCCTAAATGAAACAGGTCTATCCCCGGCTGCGTTTCGTTCCATTCCTATAAGAGAAAAGAGGGAAATGTTCCATGGTATAAACCTTCTAACCTCTTACAAACAGGGGTGAATTCCCAATAAGAAGGGATGCCACAGATCTGAAAAAATCAGTCCCTGAGCATGTTTATGTGTGTGTATTAATTGCCATCAAGTTGCTTTCAACTCTGAATGAATGTTCTCCATTCCGTTATAAACAGCTTTGCTCAGGTCTTGCAAACTGAGGATTGGCTCCAATCAATTTCATGTTGGGCCTTCCACTTTTCCTAGCATGGAAAACAGGAAATCATTCGGACGCCAATTCCAACAGTCTCCGCAGATACCTCCGTTTTCCCTTCGTTTTGATCGAAATCTATTTCTAGCCTCCTTTGCTGCAGTTTATATTACCTAAAGAAAAGTTTCCCCTTCAGTCGTGTCCGACCCAGGGGTGCCACTGCGAGCAGTGATTTCATAGACAAGCCTCTTTTGTGGGGTAGTTTGCCATTGCTTTCCCCGGCTATTCTTTACCCACTAGCTATGAGCTCGGTACTCATTTACCGACCAAGAAATGGACGGATGGCTGAGTTGACCATGATGCAGCTGCCAAGATATCTGACCCACAGGGGGTTTGAACTCCTGACCGTGTGAGTGGCAGTACAAGCACTTATATTACCTACAAAGAAGCTAAACTGACATTCTGGATTGAAGCTGAAGCAGTCAGGGAGAAGTACTGGATCGTTGTCTGGCCAGTCCTCAGAACTCCTTCCTTTTGCCCTGTTCCCTCAGGTCAGTCACAAGGGGAGGGGAGGGGTGGGGGATCAAACCCGATCCTCCCAGAGTGCCACTCACGTGGAGGAGCAGGGAAACAAAGACTTTGCTAGTGTGTTGTGGGTTTCCTGGGCTGTATGCACAGGTGGGATCCAGCAGGTTCTCACAGGTTCTTGAGAGTAGGTTACTAATTATTTGTGTGTGCCGAGAAGGGGTTGCAAATTGGTGATTTTGCCACATGATTTTTGCCTTAGTTACGCCCCTCCTCTCAGCAGTAGCACGCAGAACTTGAAGCAGTCTAGCAGGAGGCGCACCAGTGTGCGTGGCAGCCTGTGCCTGTGTGCATTCGTTTCCCGCCCAAGGACCGGCGCAGTGGCTGCATCCTTGCCACAGCCCCGCCCAGCAATGCCCCGCCCCAGAATGCCCAGCCATGCCCCCGTCGTGCCCCGCCCAGCCCCACTGGCGCTACGCCACTGTTTGAATCCCACCACCATGGGAACCTGTTACTAAAATTTTTGGATCCCACCACTGGCTGCATGGCTGTTTTCCAGTAGCATTTTCTCCTGACGTTTCACCTGCATCTGTGGCTGGCATCTTCAGAGGATCTGATGATAGTAAGAAGGCCAGCATTTTTCATGAGTTTGCCCGTGACACCAGTGATGATGCCTGGGACACGGGATGATGAAGATGAGGCCTTCTCATCTTTCCAGACCTTGAACTCTAAAGTGGCCAAGGGCCCAGCAGTACAGGTACTGGAGAACCACAGTAGGCTGCGTAGGATCTGAGCGACCTCAGGCAGCTCTGGATGAAGTACAGAACAACTGCAAAGTTCTCAAGTCTATTAGTGAGGCCCAGGTGTCCAGACCTGGTATATATACTCCACTTGCTTTACTACCATCAGATCCTCTGCAGATGCCAGCCACAGATGCAGGTGAAACGTCAGGAGAAAATTCTGCTGGAATATGGCCACACATCCCGGAAAACCCACAATGCCCTAGTGATTCCGGCAGTGAAAGCCTTCGACAAAGACGTCGCTGCTTCCGCAACTAACCTCCCAGGTGGCTCATGCTCAGTTTCTGGTTCAGTTCTTGGTTCACCCACATGCTGTGGGCCAGCTCCTTCTCCAGGGCTTGGATCCTTCCTTGGAGCTGAAGTCTACTGGTTGCCTGCCTCTCTTCCATGTGCTCTGTGTAAAAAAGAAAAGGCAAAAATCGGCTAGGAGTCCAAAAGCCGAGCGATGAAGCCCTGTTTAGATACTTGAAGGGATGTCCTGTTGGTGAGGGAGCAAGCTTGTGTTCTGCTGCTCCAGAGACTGGGACCAGGAGTAATGGGTTCAAGGGGAAGAAAAAGAGATTCCACGTAAACATCAGGAAAAACTTCCTGACAGTCAGGGCTGTTCGACAGTGGAATGTACTACCTGGGAGTGGGATGGAGTCTCCTTATTTGGAGATTTTTCAACAGAGGCCGGATGGCCATCTGTTGGGAGTGCTTTGATTGTGTGTTCCTGCATTGCAGGGGGTTGGACTTGATGGCCCTTGGGGTCTCTTTCAACTTGATTCTATGAAGCCGACACCCTCTGAGAGCCTTCGTTTACCTTGGCTCTGCTGCAGCAGCAGCTGGATGTTCTGTTCGTGCTCCTTCTGCTGCAGAGTCAGCCGGCGGTCCATCTCCAAGCGCTGGCGCTCCAGGGCCACCTCCAGCCAGAGCACCAACTGCTGCTGCTCCTCCAGGTGCATCTCAAGCTCAGAAAAGGCAATGTGTTGCTTGTGCTGATCCTCTCGGAGGGTCACCACCTGGCCAGAACAATGTCAAACTTGATGAACGCGTTAAAAGTTAAGTTTTAAAAACCCAACAGACAACAAGCAAGACAGATGATATTGTTTTAGTATATGTGCTGCCGAAGCAAGCACAATGATGATATTGTTTGACAGCACAGTTGAGTAAAAGCCACTATGAGGCTTTTGTTTTGTGATTGTTACCAAATAGTCTAATCTCCAGTGCCCTTCATTTAAACTTCTTAAACAAAGAGGGAGAAGAGGTTAGATTTATATCCCACCTTCCCCTCCTGTAAGGAGAGTTCTTTTCCCTTCTTCTCCCCAGAACAGACACATTGTGAGGCAGGTGGGGCTGAGTGTGTTCCCAGAGAACTGTGACTAGCCCAAGGTCACCCAGCAGGAATGTAGGAGTGCGGAAACACATCTGGTTCACCAGATAAGCCTCTGCCACTCAGGTGGAGGAGTGGGGAATCAAACCCGGTTCTCCAGATTAGAATCTACCTGCTCTTAACCACTACACCACACTGGAACATATCTATCGCTCTGTGCATCAGTTTGGAATACCAAGTTCCTCAGATCAAATACTTTACTAGAGTATGGAATCTGGGATAGGCTAATAAACTTGAATATTATTATTGTGGGAAAGTCGCGTCGTGTCTGTTCTTAAGATTGATTCAAAGTATAGTTTGGAAAATATACTGCCTGAGTTAGACATATGTTTTATCCCGAATTTTAATAGGCCTAGATCAGGGTAGGGAACCTGCGGCTCAAGAGCCACATGTGGCTCTTCTGCCCTTGCACTGTGGCTCCACGAGCCGAGCCGCCGGCCCCATCCTTGCCCGCCCTGCAGGCAGCAGGGCAGGCACATCCATGCGCTTCTCAGAATGAGCAGAGTAAAAGGTTAAAAAAACCCCTATATATATATATATATAGTGTTATCTTTATTTTAAATGTCAAAAATTATTTGCGGCTCCAAGTGTTTTCTTTTCCCGTGGAAAATGGGTCCAAATGGCTCTTTGAGTGTTAAAGGTTCCCTACCCCTAGCCTAGATTGACACGAGCTCTAATAGGCAGGAGCTCACGCCCTGCTCACATATATATGTTGGGGGTCCTTTTGGTAAAACTAAAATGCACCTAGAAAAATAATTTAGGATAGATTCCAAATTGGGACACAACAGTTCGTTCCAACCCCATACCTTATCAAAGTACTTGCAAAGCAGCGCCCGGGTCTCCGAGGACGAGAGGTAGCTGAGTTTGGCCATCAGGTTCATCTCACACTGGGACAGAAGGCTGGCGGAGGATCGCAGGACCCGCTGCCGGCAAGTGATCGACTCGTTTTTGTACTCGATCGCGGCGTCCAGAGCCTCGATAGCTTCATCCAGCTGGAAAAGAATCCGCTCCTCCTAAAAGCAGACACGAAAGAGAGAAGAAGAGTTGGATTTATATCCCCCCTTTCTTTCCTGTAAGGAGACTCCAAGGGGCTTACAAGCTCCTTCCCCACCCCAAAAAACAAACACCTTGTGAGGTGGGTGGGGCTGAGAGCGCCAAAGAACTATGACTAGCCCAAGGTCACCCAGTTGGCATGTGTTGGAGTGCACAAGCTAATCTGGTTCACCAGATAAGCTTCCACAGCTCAAGTGGCAGAGTGGGGAATCAAATCCGGTTTTCCAGATTAGAGTGCACCTGCTCTCAACCACTACACCACACTGGCTCTCAAATGGTGTTCTAGCAGGCGCTTATTTCTGCTTCGATAAAGTGATTTGCAGTCCCTTTTGCAGAACGGAGGCCGGGTTGAGATTTGCCCAAAGCCGCCCAGCAAAGTCTCCGTAGCCAATTCACCTCGGGGGACAGCAAGGTGCCCTGCCGGAGCTTCTTGTCTATCTCCAGCCTTTGTTTGAGCAACTGGTCCTTCTCTTGACGCAGGTTGTTAATTTCTTGCCGGATCTGCTGCTGGTCTTTGCCGCTGCTGTGGCAAAGCTGCCCGTTCTTCTGCATCAGTTCCTTTTCCAGGTACTCCAGACGGCTGGACACCCGCATGATGTCATCATTCAGCGCCTGAAGCAGGGAGAGAAGGAATCGGCCCATACAAAATTAATCAGCTTCTACCCCAAGCCTCTACGCATTCACTGACCCTTATGTAGAAGAAGATGATATTTACAGTCTTAGACCAAACGTTTAAAATACAATTTAAACAGTCGAAGTTTTAAAATCCATATTAAATGACTAGTATAAAATATAGTTAAAGCATCGATCTTGCTGTATTTCAACAGCAGAATACAACTGAGATAGCAAAAGCTTGAGATGGCAATTGTCACAGCCTATTTTAACAAAATCACAAGACCCCTTAATTCTTTTTTTCAAAATTCCTCATTTTACAAAGATTTAAACAAAATCTAGCAACTGACAATGTAGTATTAAGATCTATCCCCATTAACAACTATCTTAATTTATTCTTGTAATTACTACCAGCAAGTCCCTCCAATGTTGGGCCCAAAATATCTTTGTGAGGCTTATCAAGCGAAGGACACCTAAGGACATAAGTTCCATGGTATCAATCTCTTTTTATGAACAGTCACATAGCCTTTCTTCCAAAGGGATTTTCTTCCATCTTCCCTCATATTATGTTTGTGTTTCAGAGGAGATGATTCCCAGTTGACCCTACTTAATTCCAAGCAGAAGCAAATATGGTAGCTTCTTTGCATTGGATTTTGGCATGGAATAAACAGCTCCAATTTGTTCTTTCTTTTTGAATTACAGGCTAAAAAGTTAGAGTAGATATAGTACAGAAACTCAGTTCCCCAGATTAAGGTTCGCTGTTCTTAAGCCCTACATCATGCTGGCTCTCTTAAAAAGATTTCTAGCCTCAGTAAAATAGTTTCATTCGAAAGTCACATAATACAGAGTATTTACACTATCTGCGCTATAACTTACACTATCAGAGGAGGTTATCTTAAGATATCTCCCTTGCAAGACTCTAGATGGTAAGGCATTTTGGTGTGCCAACATGTAGAACAAGAGTTTGATTTATATCCCCCCCTTTCTCTCCTGTAATGAGACTCAAAGGGGCTTACAAACTCCTTTCTCTCCCCCCCCCTCACAACAAACACCCTGTGAGGTAAGTGGGGCAGAGGGAACTCCGAAGAACTGTGACAAGCCCAAGGTCACCCAGCTGGCATGTGTTGGAGTGCACAAGCTAATCTAGTTCACCAGATAAGCCTCCACAGCTCAAATGGCAGAGTGGGGAATCAAATCAGGTTCTCTAGATTAGACTGCACCTGCTCTTAACCACTACACCATGCTGGCATGCCTTTACCAATAGACTACCCTTCAGTTCTGCAGATAACATTTGTTGAAAAGATGAAATGATTATACTTCAGACGCAGAAAACAAAATAGCTGGCCGACCCCACCTGGCTCGAGCGAAGCCTCTTATTTTCCAGACCGCTCTTCTCCTGAAGGAGAGCTTCCTTTTTCACCACGATAGCTTCGCGTTTTGTCAGCTCATCTTCCAACTCCTCCAAGGCCCGGCGCTGCTCGAGGACTTTCTCGATCTCTGAATCCAACCACTTTTTCTGCTCCTCAATTTTCTGAGGGGACAGCCAGAGAAGCCTTGTTAGATGGATTCTTTTTACAAGGGAAAAGCAGTGGCGTACCACCACAATGCGGTACCTGGTCCCCGACAGTCTCCCCACCCCCCACCCAACTCCCCCTGCCGCCGCCGTATTACCAAAGAGAAAACAAAGAACCCTTTTCCTTTGGTCCATCCAAGCAGTGCTGGCTGGTAACCCACTGGTCTGGTGGATCTTGTTCCTAACGTTTCGCCTGCATCTGTGGCTGGCATCTTCAGAGGGGTATCACAGTGGGAAGTCTTACACACTGTGTCCAGTGAGAAGGGAATGTATATCGTCCATATCCCAAGGGGAACCAATCAGTAAGTGTATGTGCCAGAATGTGCCAGCCACATTCCCTTCTCACTGGACACAGTGTGTAACAGACTTCTCTCTGTGATACACCTCTGAAGATGCCAGCCACAGATGCAGGTGAAACGTTAGAAACAAGATCCACCAGGCCACGGCCACACAGCCCGGAAAACCCACCACAATCAATGCACTTTTAATTCACTATTACAATTGTTTGCAAGTGGATTTTGCTATTCCGCACAGCTGCAAAGTGAACTGAAAGTGCATTATTCTGCAAGTGCGGAAGGGGCCTAAAAAACAGCTGTCGCTGGGGTCTAAACCCAAAGTGGGCATGGGAATTTGGTGTCTTGAAGACGTGCTAAATGAATTAGAAAAATGACCAGTGAAGAGTGAGAATAATAAGGAAAAATATCTATATAGCTGAGAGAGGAGAGGGGAGTATTAAATCCAGCATGCATCTGTGGGCCCAGCATTTGACTTCCTAAGCAGAACAGTCTTGGCTACTTTGGTTTTAGAGATTTTAGAGAAGAATATGAATTGATCTAATAGTTGCTTGATGTCGCACAGCAAGAAAGCCACCGCTGTTCTTTACCTGCTGCTGCTCCAGACTGATAACTGAGCCGTTGCTCCCACTCCGGCGCTTCCTCTGGAAGGCAGCGATCTCCTCTGTTTTGAGGCGCAGGATCTTCTGGTGCTGTTCGTGTTTCAGCTCCAGTTCCTGGGAGAAGGAAGGGGAGGGACACTATCAGACCAAAAGGAACACACAGCAGAGAGTTTAATCTATGGGCCAGCGTAGTATAGTGGTTAAGAGCAGGGGGATTCTACCCTGGAGAAAAGGGTTTGATTCCCCACTCCTCCACCTGAGTGACAGAGGCTTATCTGGTGAACCAGATGTGTTTCCACACTCCTGCATTCCTGCTGGGTGACCTTGGGCTAGTCATGGTTCTCTCAGAACTCTCTCAGCCCCACCGACCTCACAAGGTGTCTGTTGTGGGGAGAGGAAGGGAAAGGAGCTTGTAGGCCACCTTGAGTCTCCTTACAGGATAGAAAGGTGGGGTATAAATCCAAACTCTTATTCTTCTTCTTTCTCAAATGACCATACTAACATCTTTATCTGAGACAGAATATAGCTCCAATCCTTTCCCCACCCATAGTAACTGGCTTCTTTCTTTCTTTCTTTCTTTCTTTCTTTCTTTCTTTCTTTCTTTCTTTCTTTCTTTCTTTCTTTCTTTCTTTCTTTCTTTCTTTCTTTCTTTCTTTCTTTCTTATTTGACTTCTATACCGCCCACCCCTGGAGGGCTCTGGGTGGTGTACAACAACTGATATAATCTAAAATAACAAGAGCACATTCAATAAATACATACAATATAATAAAATTAGGGCTCTAAATTTCACATTAAAACCATTTAAAACAGCGCACAAAACACCACGTCAGCAATCTAAAAGTCCCTCTGAGGAGGGAACGGAAAGGCCCAAGATGTAAGGCTGCAGCTTTACAGCTTGCTGCATTATAAAATGTTAAATATTTTAAGGCACGGAAAACTGTTTTTTTAAAAGGCTGACCTGCCGCTTGAGATGGACAGTTCCCCCTGCCCAGCCTTAGGGCCCGTCCCATTGCATCTCACTGGCACTCTCTGACCAGCTGCGTTTACCTTGACCCGATGCTGCCCTCGGTGCATCTCCGTTTCTAAGCGCCGCTTCTGTTCCACCTCCTCCCGCAGCCGCCTCTGGAGCTGCCCCTGCTGCTGCCGCATCAGCTGCACGTGCCTCTCCAGCTCCTGCACCCGCGTCTCACTTCGAGTGGAGAGAGACGCCAGCCTCTCAGTTGCCTGCTTCTTCTCCTGCAGCACCTGCTCCCGGAAGACACAGGAAGTTGCCTTGGACTCAATCGGATCCTCAGTTTCCCAAAGTCAGTATTGCGTCCTTTCCTTTGCTTTGGGAGGGTGCAGCAGTGGCGCAGTGGTTAAGAGCAGGTGCACTCTAATCTGGAGGAACCGGGTTTGATTTCCCGCCCTGCCACTTCAGCTGTGGAGGCTTCTCTGGTAAACCAGATTAGCTAGTGCACTCCAACACATGCCAGCTGGGTGACCTCACAGGGTGTTTGTTGTGGGGGGGAGGGAGGGAAAGGAGCTTGTAAGCCCCTTTGAGTCTCCTTACAGGGGAGAACTGGGGGGATATAAATCCAAACACTTCTTCTTCAACATGTGATTTTGCATTGTTACTTTTATGCAAACATTCAGGACATTTTAATTCATAACCTGACCATCTCGACACATTCTCTGAGCTCACCTTGGCCTTACTCTGAGCTGCCGCCACTTTGCTGCGGTATTCTTGCAGCTTCCGTTTCTCCCCAGCATCTCGGGGCTCTTTGCCTTCCAGTTCCTGCAGCTGCCTCTGGCTGTCGCCCAGCTCCACCCGCACCTGCTCCGCCTCCTGCTCCAACTCGCAGATCTTCTGGCAATACTGCTTATTCATGGTCTGTGCGTGCCGGCCTGCAACGGGCGAGAGAGCTCTGAATTTGCCACTGGAGGACCAGGCTGGCTTCTGACTCTCAGGAGAACCAGGCGACAACGGAAGCTGAAGCGCTTGGATTCCAAGGAAGCATCAGAGAAAATTACAAGTCGGGAAAGAGGTTTGTATGCTAGATAATGGGGAACAACGAACCATAGAGTTGGAAGAGACCACAAGGGCCATCCAGTCCAACCCCCTGCCATGCAGGAACACACAATCAAAGCACTCCCGACAGATGACTATCCAGCCTCTGTTTAAAAACCTCCAAAGAAGGAGACTCCACCACTCTCCGAGGCAGTGAATTCCACTGTCAAACAGCCTTGACAGTCAGAAAGTTCTTCCTAATGTTTAGGTGGAATCTCTTTTGCTGCACCTGGAATCTATTGCTCCGTGTCCTAATCTCTGAGGCAGCAGAAAACAAGCTTGCTCCCTCTTCGACATGGCATCCCTTCAGATATTTAAACATAGCTATCATGTCCCCCCTTAACCTTCGCTTCTCCAGACTAAACATCCCCAGCTCCCTAAGCCTCTCTTTCATAGGGCAAGGATTCCATACCTTTTACCAGGAAATGACATAGGAGGAAGGAGTAACAGAAGCATCACTTGAGAGTCCCAAAACCACCTTAAGCCAAGCTAGAAAACCAGCAGAATATTGGTCCTGGCTCTCAGCCACAAGGGCACATTTGGATTGAGCTCTCGGGATTTGGAATTTTGCGTGTTACAGAGACCCGGCACAGGTAAGAGTTGGTCAGCCTTTCACCTGTCTTGATAAGTTCCGTGATCAAGTCTTCTTTCATGCGGATGTTGATGGCCAGCTCACGGATTTTCTGCTGAGCCTGTACCAGCCGCCACTCCGAACCTTTCCCCGAACAGCCTTCTCCGACGTTGACCGGCTCTGGTTTCCTGCCGTCCACTGCGACTGCAAAAAATGGAAATTCACATGTGCAAGATTCCCGTCTCAGCTGGGAAAGGAACAGAAAGCTCTCAATGAATACATGTGAAATTTAGATGTAGATGCAGGCATACTACTAGACTTGGGTTCAGCAGGCAATGAAAAGTCAGATCTTAAATACAGAAACATGCTTTACAATGCCAGAATGCACAAGTTTGGCTGCGTTCAGCCACAGTGTGTGCCAGCCACAATCCTTATGGTGAAGCTCTCCCTGAAAAAATTGGGGCACTAAGGGAAGAAGAAGAAGAGGAGGAGGAGGAGGAGGAGGAGTTTGGATTTATATCCCCCTTTCTCCCCTGCAGGAGACTCAAAGGGGCTTACAATCTCCTTGCCCTTCCTCCCTCACAACAAACACCCTGTGAGGTAGGTGGGGCTGAGAGAGCTCCGAGAAGCTGTGACTAGCCCAAGGTCACCCAGCTGGCGTGTGTGGGAGTGTACAGGCTAATCTGAATTCCCCAGATAAGCCTCCACAGCTCAGGCGGAAGAGCTGGGAATCAAACCCGGTTCCTCCAGATTAGATACACGAGCTCTTAACCTCCTATACCACTGCTTCATGCTTTCTCTTATGGACGCAACAGCAAGCCTTGGATAGGAAAAGAACAGTTGGTTTTTACACCCTGCTTTTCTCTGCCTTTAAGGCGTCTCAGAGCAGCTTACAAACTCCTTTCCCTTCCTCTCCCCACAACAGACACCTTGTGAGGTAGGCAGGGCTGAGAGAGTTCTGAGAGAACTGTAGCCCAAGGTCACCCAGCAGGCTTCATGTGGAAGGATTGTGGATCGAATCCAGTTCTCCAGATCAGAGTCCACCATTCTTAAACACAACACCATGCTGGGATCTGCCATTGTCTGCCTCTACATGGGCTGAGAAGGTTCTGAAAGAACTGTGACTGGACCAAGGTCACCCAGCAAGCTTCAGGTGAAGGAGTGGGGGATCAAACCTGGTTCTCCAGATTAGAGTCCACAACTCTTAACCACCACACCATGCTGAGCTTCAGTGGGAGCCAAAGAGAGAAGATGGTATTTTTGGAACTGCAGGAAAGATATCTCACGGGCTCCTTGTCATTTGGAGCCAACTCCAAAGTTCTGGTCTCCAGCACCACTCCCCAACTCTGAAATGTCTGACTCAGGTAAGCTATGTGTAGGGTAGTGGCAGCAGAGGCAGCTTACTCAGGTAAGCTATGTGTAGGGTAGCAGCAGCAGAGGCAGCTGAGGAACACGTTCCCTCCCGCAGCTCCATGTCAAAGAAGAAGAATTTGGATTTATACCCCACCTTTCTCTCCTGTAAGGAAACTCAAGGTGGCTTACAAGCTCCTTTCCCTTCCTCTCCCCACAACAAATACCTAGGGAGGTAGGCTGAGAGAGTTCGGAGAGGACCGTGACTAGCCCAAGGTCACCCAGCAGGAATGTAGGAGTGCAGAAACACATCTGGTTCACCAGATAAGCCTCTGCCACTCACGTGAAGGAATGGGGAATCAAACCCGGTTCTCCAGATTAGAATCCACTTGCTCTTAACTACTACACCGCGCTGGCTCTTAGCAGATGTGTCAAGTCTTATCTGCTCTTGCTTTTCCATCCAACTTCTAGTTTTGGTCAGCTTGTGTACTATTTCACGCTATAAACCAAGAGCCCTGACCGTTGTTTTCATTCTGCAGAATTCTTAGAAATACCAAATGGGAGCTCTTCCCCTGATTCTCCTGGTTAAATTGAAAGAGTCTACCTTTGGATATTTCTGGAGGTTCCTCCTGCATCAACACTGGGTTGCTTTTGTTCCGTTCTCTGCCTCCGTTGCTTGAAATCTTCTCTCTGATCCAGTGGATTCCATTTCTAAAATGGCACAAAAGGATCAACTTTAAGACAGGGATTACACATGATTCCAGAGGACGGATGAAAGAAGGGGGGGGGGAGGAATGATTCCTTTAAGTTTACTTAGAGATCGTTTATCTTGTTTGGCTAGGTCTTAAACAACGCAATCTTTTGCCTCTCATTGAAGTTGCAAACTGTGTTTGTGTTTACATAATGGAAATTAGATTTTACAAGGCCACCTCCTAAACCTGCCAGATAGGTCTTAATTACCAAGAGTGATCAGGTGGGGGTCATCTCCCTCTTCCCGGACTAGAAGAGAAGATGCTATAAAAGAACTCTGACAAGCGGCTAGATATTTTCAATTCAGACTTTCTACAGGAATTCATTCAAGTCATGCCTTGAATTGTATTGCCTTTGATTCTTGAAACTGTTTAGAGCTGAGAGAGAGCTATTTGTATTGTTTCTTTTTCTTTCCTTTTAATAAAATTTTTAAAAACTCAGCTGTTTGAGAGTATCTGGATGAAGAACTCTGGTCTTGGTACATTACAGGAAAAAGGGCCCTGACTTAGGACAAACCCTCTTATCCTTCACATCTCAGCCCAAAGAAACCTTCAGATGCTAGGGAGTGAATATGTGCCCTTTGCAATGCAAGCCAGGCAAACTAGCATGCTCGTTTCACCTGCGCCGGTAAAGGGGCTGCGTCTGCTCACGCTCTCCTTCCTCCTCCTCTTCTTCAGCCTCTGGGGCTGCCTCCTCTGGAGTCTGGTCAAGTTCCTGCCTCCATATTTCATCATCAGATTCCAAGTCTTGAGGGCAACTTTGATGGCCCGTTCCACTGTAATCTGGGGGACTGCAGAGCTGTATACAGAGGAAAAGAGAATGGAGACGCTTAGTGGCGAAGGTGCATTTTGCCTCAGCTTAGAGATTACTCATCCTCTCAAAGGGAACATTCCTTAGGTTTGGACCTCCCAAGAATGTCAGTTCTTCCTTCTTTATTAAATCCTCTTTGCCCAGGATCAGAGGCACCATGATTATTAGTCTGTTTACTAGCCCTTTACTAGACACACCCCAGAGCAAGCCCAGTCAAGGAACTTATTCACTAACCAACCAGAACCTTCGCACTAGGAAATGCAATGGTTGCAAACGACCTCCTCTTTTGTGCAAAAACCTATGAAACCGATGAGCTCCAAATTACTCCTCAATGCAATGCAAACTGCAGTGTGCCATCGTGTTTGCAACTGCGCCTTAAGAATAGAAACTCCAAATTACTCCTCAATGCAATGCAAACTGCAGTGTGCCATCGTGTTTGCAACTGCGCCTTAAGAATAGAAACTTTCTAGGCTCAGTTTATTCAAAGTTTTATGGATGGTCTCTGACTGCAGTAACTCTCTTCTGCAGCTTCTTTTGTGCCTGAATTTATTTAAACGATGGAGCAGGGAGAAAAGTCAAGGCCGGTCCCCGAAAATGACTCTGACAAAGCAATAAAACGCATACAGCGTCGGCACAGGTTGCCACAGAAAGCCCCACAAACCTTGTTGTGGTCGGGAAGGCCAAGCTTGGGCCAGGGGGGAGGCTGGGCAGCACCCATGGGTGCTGTGTGAGGTCTCTGGCCAAGTTGAACCAGGTAGAGACTTTGCAGCAGTTCGGGCACTCCTGAGTTCGGCCTTTCCACCTGCAGGCATTTGTGTAGTTCACAGATGAGATCTTGTTGCTCCTGTAACTTGTCGCTCTGCAAGGAGAGAGACAGATGCTGTTTACACTGGTTGAAACGGAAATTTCTCCCAAACCGACCGGTCTGTTCAACATTTCAGGAGACTTTTATCTCCCGGATTGAGAATGGTGAGGAATAAATCAGGTTATTGTGGTTTTTCCCAACATTTTGTTGTGAAGATGGCTTATACTCAGGCTGAGGCACTGCTGAAGCAAAGAATAGCAGAAGTAGAAAGTCAACATGATTTGACTAGAGTAAAAAATGTTCTACTTGACATGAGCCCCATGAGCTTGATAATTCCGAGTACAGGACAGCATTTACATTGTTAAGATGCAATGCACTCCCTTCTGCTAACCTAGGTATAGGTAGGATAGTATCCAAGTTGGGCAGATTATCAAACAGATGTGGATGAATAAAGATCAGTGGGAACTGAGGAGGTAACACTGACTGATATTAGCTGGGAAGATATTCAGTGGGCATTGCAAGTGCCCATGGTGTGAATATGAGACACAGTTGCATAAGAGAGAAAGAGCATTTTGTCCAAATAGAAGAAGAAGAAGAGTTTGGATTTATACCCTGCCTTTCTCTCCTGTAAGGAGACTCAAGGCAGCTTGCAAGCTTCTTTCCCTTCCTCTCCCCACAACAGATGCCTGGTGAGGTAGGTGGGGCTGAGAGCGTTCCAAAGAACTGTGATTAGCCCAAGGTCACCCTGCAGGAATGTAGGAGTGCAGAAACACATCTGGTTGACTAGATAAGAGCTTCCTACTTGTGTGGAGGAGTGGGGAATCAAACCTGGTTCTCCAGATTCAACTGTTCTTAACTAGTACACCACACTGGCTGCTAGCCAATGATACCTGCTGTTTGTACTGCTCCATGGCATCCTCGAGGGCGGCGAGGAAATCTCGGTTCTCTTCTTCTAACCGTTCCATTTGTCTCTCCAGCCTCGCCAGAGAGTCCTCTCTGACTGTTTCAGATCCCTTTGGATGGCCTTCCTGCTGAAGAGAAAACAGAAAATGGGTTGTGCTCCCACACCGCCTTCGGAACACCCTTGCTGCCTTTCCGCAGAGGGAAAAGATGAGGCACAGCATCTGCAACCATGGATACGGCACAGCCAGATGGACCAAACAGGGGTCTTGCATTTCCACCAATTCCCCTTCCTGCTTCAAATTTTCTCCGTGTCATTCCTCTGGTCCCCTAAACGCAGCATTTTGTGGAGCTCACAGTGTCAGGCATGGCTCCTGCCCTCCCTGGTCCCACACCGGTCAAGGCCCAGGCAGCACCTGGGCCTCCTTTACATGTACCTTACTAAGAGCATAAGAACAAGCCTGCTGGATCAGACCAGAGTCCATCTAATCCAGCTATCTGCTACTCGCAGTGGCCCACTTGGGAGCTTACATGCAGGAGGTGAAAGCAATGGCCTTCTGCTGCTGCTGCTTCCCCAAAACTAGGTCTTAGGTTTAATGCTAATAATCGAGCCCAGCGGCTCAGGCTGATGTGTGGGGGTGGGGTGAGGGGGGACTCTGTGTGTGCCCACAGAGAGGCCTCTGAGTGCCACTTCTGGCACCCGTGCCATAGGTTCGCCACCACTGCTGTAGGAAGATGGGTGAGAGTGTTTGAGCAGGAAACTGAAAGGAATAAATATGTTTGCAGAAAGCCAGACTCCTAGATCTGGCTTCTTGCAGTTGGAGTCTCTGCTGACAACCCAATAAAGACTATTAATTTTATATCTAAAGTCCATTTTATTGAACGGTGTACCAGGACCTAACACAAGGGAGCAGAAGAAAAGTTCAATTCATCCACTGGAACATTTTAGCTGGATCTAACCCCATATCTTATGCCAATGGCTCCCTTTCAGCGTGGTGTAGTGGTTAAGAGCAGGTGCACTCTAATCTGGAGAACCAGGTTTGATTCCCCACTCTGCCACTTGAGCTGTGGAGGCTTATCTGGGGAACTAGATTAGCTTGTGCACTCCAACACATGCCAGCTGGGCGACCTTGGGCTAGTCACAGCTCTTTGGAGCTCTCTCAGCCCCACTTATTTCACAGGGTGTCCGTTGAGAGAGTGGGAAGGGAAAAGGGTTTGCAAGCCCCTTTGAGCCTCCTTACAGGAGAGAAACAGGGGGGTTAAATCCAACCCTTCCATCTTTTTCTAGCATTTCCAGTCTCGGTGGTGAAAAGAACTGGTAAATTTCAGCAGACGCACAGCAGCCCTGCAGGGTTTTCAAGGCAAGAGACATTCCGAGGTGGTTTGCTTTCCTCTGTGTAGCAACCCTGGTATTCCTGGGTGGTCTCCCGTCCAATTACTAACTAGGGCTGACCCCGCTTAGCTTCCTAGATCAAAGGAGATCAGGTTAGCCAGGGCCATCCAGGTGAAGATCAGTCAGTCCAGATAAGACCTCGCCTCACTTTGCGATGCGTTCCTTGATCTCTGGACCGTCGCGGCCTCAGAAACTTTAGGAAAAGTGCAATTAGCGCTTGCAGAAACACCCTGGCGCTCTGCCGTCACAATGAATGCGCTCTGTTGTGGGGAGAAATTACTGCAGCTAACGGGCTCTTCAATCTCGCAGGGGACAAAGACCAATGGTGAGAAGACAATGGCCAACACATTCCAATTAGACCCATGATGCGTGTTTAGCTAAATGGTGTAGACAATCTGGGCTTTATTGCGCACAGCCGCCTGCCACAGACAGGGGAACGTTCCTCATCACTTGCTCTCTTCAAACCAGCAGAACGAGCCCACCCTGAATTTCAGGACGGGCTTCAGGGAGTCCCTCTGGGGGGCTGCAATGGCTACCTCAAGTTGGGGCAACAATGGTGTTCACGCAGGACACTGTCTACATGGGAAGAGAAATGTGGGGGGCTTCAGCTTCACGCTCTCTTTAACAAGGCTCAGTTCATTCCCAGGTCATCTTGTCAATCAATTCAGGCACCACACTGAACTTCTCCACACAGACTCTTTGATTTCTTTTCTCTTTCCATCTACTCTTGCCCTGGGGAAACACCAGCATCTGGAAGTAAACAACCACCGTGCCTGTTTGGTCACTTTTGAAAATGAAGAATGATGCACTTTCAAGAGAGCCAGCGTTGTGTGGTGATTAAGAGCAGATGGATTCTAATCTGGAGAACCGGGTTTGATTCCCCACTCCTCCACCTTAGTGGTGGAGGCTTGACTGGTGAACAAGATGTGTTTCTGAACTCCTATATTCCTGTTGGGTGACCTTGGGCTAGTCACAGTTTTTTCCCTACTCTCTCAGCCCCCCCACCTCCCAAGGTGTCTGTTGTGGGGAGAGGAAGGGAAAGGAGTTTGGAACCCACCTTGAGTCTCCTTACAGGAGAGAAAAGTGGGGTATAAAGCCAAACTCCTCCTCCTCCTCTTCTTCTTCTGAACTTCATGGCTCATTGGACCACGGTGAATTTGAACTCAAATCTCCTCTGTCCTCATCTAACATAACTCTGGGAGAGTTTCTTCCTCATGAAGCCTGCTGGGTGGTCCTGGGCCAGTCACAGTTCTTTCATGTGGAGGCAGGCAATGGCAACCACCTCCAAATGTCCCTTCTTTTCTTCAATCCACTTTGCAGCTGCATTTTTACTGTGCGGAATAGCAAAAACCACATGCAAACAATCGTGAAAGTGGCTTGAAAGTGCATTATTCTGCACGTGCGGAAGTGCCCTCTGTTTTTCTGTTGAGGACAAACTCTACTTCACGGCAGACTTTCTGACTGTAGTCTGCCAGTCCACCACAATTGGAGGTTGGACCATTCAGATGTATGCCACTGTGTGTGTGTAAAGTGCTGTCAAGTCGCAGAGGACTTACAGCCGTGATAGTGAACCTTTGGCATTCCAGATGTTATGGACTATAATTCCCATCAGCCCCTGCCAGCAAATTGGCCATGCTGGCAGGGGCTGATGGGAATTGTAGTCCATAACATCTGGAGTGCCAAAGGTTTGCCACCACTGACTTACAGCAACCCAGTAGCGTTTTCAAGAGACTAACAGAGGTGGTTTGCCATCATCTTCCTTTGCACAGTGACCCCAGTATTCCTTGGTTGGTTTCCCATCCAAATACTAACCAGGACTGACCCTGCTTAGCTTCTGAGATCTGATAAGATCAGGCTAACCCCGGCCATCCAGGTCAGGGCAGACACTGAACTACTGAACCACAATTCATCTTCTTTAACAAGGGCTTGGGGCAATGTTGGAACTCAAGCAATGCCTCTGTTTACCAGAGATAAGAATATTCCCATTAGCTAACCTGATGAGCTATGGAACCAGTAGGGGGGAGTATGGAGTCAAGAATCCCTATGCTTGCCAGGAAATCCCGTCTTTCTTTCAACTCCTTTAATCATATAAGAAGAAGAAGAGTTTGGATTTATACCCCACCTTCCTCTCCTTTAAGGAAATTCAAGGCGGCTTACAAGCTGCTTTCCCTTCCTCTCCCCACAACAGACACCTTCTGAGGTGGAGGGGGGGGGGGGCTGAGAGAGTTCAGAGAGAACTGTGACTAGCCCAAGGTCACCCAGCAGGAATGTAGGTGTGTGGAAACACATCTAGTTCACCAGATAAGCCTCGGCCACTCAGGTGGAGGAGTGGGGAATCAAATCCGATTCTCCAGATTAGAATCCATCTGCTCTTAATCACTACACGACGCTGGCTCTCTTGAAAGTGCATCATTCTTCATTTTCAAAAGTGCCCAAACAGGCACGGTGGTTGTTCACTTCCAGATGCTGGTAAAAACGCTGGTAAAAACGCATCAGAGAATCTCAGATGTTACCGCAAGTTCGGATCGCGCAGAGTTTGGAGGGGGCGGGCTCGGGTCGTTGGCCCTCCTAGCGCCTCCGAACCAGCTCAGCTCGGGCCAAGCCGAACCGCCAAGCCGTGCAGCTGGGTGGCAGGACTAGCAGTCAGGGGCACACATGCACCTGGCCGACCCACCTACTGCGCTGGTCTCCCCTGGATGCTGCCTCTGCCTGCTGTCGCTTGCCTGCCCCCCGCATCTCGCGCCATTTCGCCAGTAAGGGGGGGCACCTAAGTTCAGTCGGCAGGGAGGGGGGAAGCCACAAGCCATTAGGGGAGGAGGACGGGGGAGCTCCACCACCTTCCACTGCCTATGGGGAGGCATCAGGTTTTGCCCAGGGCTCCAGTTTGCCTTGTTACGCCCCTGTTGTACCTGGTGGTTCCGGTCATCTGCTGAAGTGCTCTCAATTCCACTGTCTAAGCCGGAGGCCGAGCTCAGCCCGCTCCTCTCGCTCTCCACAACGCACAGCCACTCCTTCACACGCAGGATCTGATCCACAGTCAGGTTGCCTTCTTCCTGCAACTCCGTCATGAGCCGGTAGGCAGCATCGGTGCACGTCCTGTAGTGGGAGCACTCCGCCAGCAAGCGGGTGGTGCGGTCCTGCGAGGGGCGCTTGGGGGCCAGGTCAGAGCGGTTGATGATACGGGTCTCTGCGCGGTGACGCTGCTCCGTCGCCCTCTGCAGGCTCTTGATCTGCAGCCGCAGCTCCGCCACTGGCTCAGCTTCCTTGCGGCAGTTCACCACTGCCCTGTTCTTGATGTTCTGAGCACGGCTGGCGTAGTTCAACGTCGTCAAGCTCTCGTCGAAGTCAGAGGAGGAAGGGCTGACGCAAGCAATCATCACAGTCTGAGCGTTCCCACCGAGGGAGTCTTTCAGGATCCTAAAGGAGTGAGCAGAATAAAAATAAGGATGCCATTCCGCTGCTGGGACTCAGACTGAATGGACAAAAACATGAATCCCAACATGTGGAGGTGCAAAGTACCATTAGCAATCATCTTAGCCACATTTAATATCACCCAAAAAAGGGAAATTGGCATGGTATAGTCCTATCTCAAAATGGAATAGCCCTATCTCAGAATGGGAGACCACCAAGGAAGGCTGTGCAAAAGAAGGCAGTGGCAAACCACCTCTGCTTCCCAACTGCACTGGAATCCCCTTGCTGGGATCAACATATGTCATGTGTGACTTGATGGCACTTATGGACATAATATCAACCATGGAATACTGCAAATCATTTCTGAAACTAGTTTCAAACCAGCGAGGTCCACCAGCTCACTAATGAAACCTATTTTATCATGAGAGCTCTACGGGGGTCACATTGGCAGAACAAAACACCAATGAATGAGTCAGTTGTCTTTCTCACAATTCCATGCTAGGGCTTATGGCTATTAAAGCCTCCGCGCTCACGGCAGTAAGAGCCAAGCTCCTCTCATTCCGTGGAGGGTGTTTTCTATCTCCAGGAGCTCAACCCACCTAGCAACAAAAAACAGATGGTTCATTTCCACTGAGTGGGCAAGGATTTCGCTGGAGGCAACACGTTTGAACGATGAATCCGACCGATCTGTTTTTACATCCTGGCAACGGCAAATTTCCACAAAGGACTGAGAACCCTGAGCAATCCAAAGGTTCTTTGAGGTTTTTTCCCAGCATAACATCAACAGGGATAACAAGCTGCTAAATCTAAATCAGAAACTTGTGTGTATTTGAGTGAGTGAGTGTGTGTGTGCATGCTTATGGGGTTTTCGAGGCAAGAGATGTTTGGAAGTGGATGGCCATTGCCTGCCTCCATGCCACAACGCTGGTGTTCCTGGGCGTCTCCCATCCAAATGCTTTCCAAGGCTGACCCTGCTTAGCTTCTGAGATCTGATGAGATCGTGGTAGCGTGGAGCTCTCCAGGCCAGGGCAAGAGAGATAACAAGCTGGTAAATCCAAATCACAAACTGGTAAATCTAAATCAGAAACTTCTTCTTCTTCAAGCAGAGCATCCTAGAACAAAGATAGTCCAGGAAATGGTGGAGGAATTCACAAATCTCTTGTCATATTTATCCTGAACAGGGTATAGCTTCTGAGATCTGATGAGATCGGGGTAGCCTGGAGCTAACTGTTGCCAAAGCAACAGAGATAACAAGCTGGTGAATCCATATCAGAAATTTAGAAATAATTAAGGAGGGCCATCAAGGCTTAAAGCAACTGCTCACCAAAATGTACAGAAGTGTGACTTTGTGCAGACAGGAGAAGTCACAAAGCCAGTGTATTGTCGAAGGCTTTCACAGCCGGATTTAACTGGTTCTGGTGGGTTTTCCGAGCTGTGTGGCCGTGGTCTGGTAGATCTTGTTCCTAATGTTTCGCCTGCATCTGTGGCTGGCATCTTCAGGGGTGTATCACAGAGGGAAGTCTGTTACACACTGAAGATGCCAGTCACAGATGCAGGTGAAACGTTAGGAACAAGATCTACCAGACCATGGCCACACAGCCTGGAAAACCCACCAGAACAGTGGTTCTCAACCTGGGGGTCGGGACCCCTTTGGGGGTCAAACAACCCTTTCACAGGGGTCGCCTAAGACTCTCTGCATCAGTGTTCTCCATCTGTAAAATGGATAACTGTTAGGGTTGGGGGTCACCACAACATGAGGAACTGTATTAAAGGGTCACGGCATTAGGAAGGTTGAGAACCACCGCACCAGAACCACATAGCCAGGGTCGACCTACCTGGTGATTTTGGAATCCCGGTAAGGAATGTGACTGCCTTTCCGGCGGGGGTCCCCCAAGGCACTGATGACGTTGCCCAGCGCCAGCAAACTGCTGTTGATCTGGATGCTCTCCTTGAGCCTCTCCCCGGTGCTGCCCGTCTTCACCACCCGCTCCGAGCCGGCCAAGTCGACAAAGTGGAACTTGGAGGTCAGGACTTGGCCAGGGACTGGAACCAAGGCCTTGTCTTGAAGGGTGAGGCGCCCAGTGCTCCGGCGCTGCTCCATTGTCACGGTGAAGATGGTGTGCGAGCGGCTGGATGTTTTGTTGATGTGGGTGGTACCGGTGTGCTTGGCCGTGTTGCCCATTTCCAGCAGACTCACAACCTCATCCAAGCCCTCCACTTCAATCTCCTTGACCCCATACAACACTGCAAGGAGAGAGGAACACCAAGGATTAAAAAGGATGATGAAGACGAAGAGTCTGGATTTATACCCCACCTTTCTCTCTGGCAAGGAGACCCAGGGTGGCTCACAAACTCCTTTCCCTTCCATTCCGCAGGGGTCACTGAGAGCCAGAATGATGTACTGGTTAAGAGCAGGTGCGCTCTAATCTGGAAAACCAGGTTTGATTCTCTGCTCTGTCACTTGAGCTGTGGAGGCTTATCTGGCGAACCAGATTAGCTTGTGCACTCCAATACATGCCAACAGAGAGACTTTGGGCTAGTCACAGTTCTTTGGAGCTCTCTCAGCCCCACTTACCTCACAGGGTGTTTGTTGTCGGGGAAGGGGAAGGGAAAAGAGATTGTAAGCCCCTTTGAGTCTCCTTACAGGAGAGAAGGGGAGGTATAAATCCAAACTCTTTTTCTTCTTCTTCCTCTCCCCACAACAGACATCTTGTGAGGTTGAGCAGAGTTCTGAGAGAACCGTGACAAGCCCAAAACCACCCAGCAGAATAGTAGGAGTGAAAAAACAAATCTAATCCACTAGATCAGAGTCTGCCACTCATGTGGAGGAGTGGGGAATCGAACCCAGTTCTCCAGATGACAGTCTACTGCTCTTAACCACTACACCACGCTGGGGTATGACAGTTTTGCAACTGAAACCAACAGTCCTAAAACAAGTTCTAAAAGGGACTATCAGGAAAACAAGAGGAACAGCAACTTATCCACACGTACCAATGTTGCCTTTGTCGTCTTCTCGTATCTGAATGTCTCTGCTCGCCGTCTCCACTTGCAGGAGGTCCCAGAATTCCTCCTTATACACTTCCAGGTAAGAAATACGGACGGTGTAGTCCAATAAATCATTCTCGTCCATGAGTCTGAAGGCTTCAGCCATGGCTCGGGGGATGACGCCCTGCTCATCTTCATTGATGGAGGCTGGCCAAGAGAAACATCAACACAGTTGGGAGGATGGGGGTATCACTGGCAGTAACAAGCGTAAGAAGAGGAAGAAGAAGAGTTGGATCTATATCCCCCCCTTTCTCTCCTGTAAGGAGACTCAAAGGGGCTTACAAACTCCTTTCCCTTCCCCCCTCACAACAAACACCCTGTAAGTGGGGCTGAGAGAGCTCTGTGACTAGCCCAAGGTCACCCAGCAGGCATGTGTTGGAGTGCACAAGCTAATCTGATTCACCAGATAAGCCTCCACAGCTCAAGCAGCACAGCAGGGAATCAAACCCAGTTCCTCCAGATTAGAGCACACCCGCTCTTAACCACTAAACCACGCTGGATCTCAGGAGGAAACGATCCTGTTGCCAGCAAAAATGTCAAGATGGGAGAGCTAATTTACACAACTGGTCCAAATGGCAACTTTGCTGCAATGGGAAATAATGACCCGATCCCGTGTACATACAGAGACGATGGTACCACATAAGGCAGACCTGGTCATCTCTATCACAGTGCTACTATATGTCTCCTTCTGCACATGCAGAATAATGCACTTTCACAACTGTTTGCAAGTGGAGTTTGCTATTCTGCACAGTAAAAACCAGCTTCAAAGTGCACTGAAGGTGGATTGAAAGTATTGCATTATTACACAGGAACCTCTCCAGCCTTTTATGTTGCTGCTAATGCAGACTGACATTGCTGTAAGAGCAGCAACAACAACAAAAGTGATTAAAATTTATGGAACATTTTTAAAAGTTCACTTTCTGAACATGGGTAGTAAATGCTGCCTGAAGACAACCCTAAACAGTTGGAGCAAGCAACAGGTTGGCATGAAGACTCTTCAAAGCAAAAAAAATTTTCTTGTTTGGGTTCCAAACCAGCCAAGATTTACATACCAAGTTTCTAAATGCTAGCATTCACATTTAATGGACAAGGAAAAGGGAGAGCTCAGAAATTAACGCAGTAGAGGACAACAGAACTTACAGACAGTAACTTCTCCGATGGTGTAGGTCTTGCCAGACCCTGTCTGGCCATAAGCAAAAACAGTCGCATTGAAACCTTGGAAGAAGGCCTCCACCAGCGGCTGGACACAAATGGCATATACGGACTCCTGGCTGGCGGATTCGGTTAAGACAGTATCAAAGTGGAAATGGCGATTGTGCCCTAGGGTTACTTCCTTTGTCTCCGGGTCTCCTCGCAGGCAAGTCTGGTGGCCACGCAACTGTTCCTTAGGCAGCAGGGGTCGAATGCGAACAGCCACCTGGACGGGGATCTCCTTGGATTCAGCCTTCCGGCCCATGGTCAGTCGCAAGTGAAGAGTCAGACGTGTAAGCCAAGCAGGGGTGCCATAGTTCCACCGGCTCTGCCACGAGAAGGTAAAATTAGAGCAGACACCCCTACATAAGGAATATTGGCAACTTGGTTCCAGAAGTACAGTGGTCAAAGCAGGGCACCTGCAGAGCAAGAAACCCCACAAAGCACAGAATCCACTACTGTCAGGATTCTCAGAGAGTTCCACTATCACAAACACCAGGCTGCCTGTAGGAAGCAAACACGACTTACAGAAGAAACAAAAGTTGGGTGTGTAATTGTGCAATGTATGGAATGTGCAATGTATGGAAGCATGTAACTGACATGCTGGTGCAGTGTGTGGAAGCATGTAACTGACACACTTTGCAATGGAGGAGCAGGGAGAGGGTAGCATAGGAACACTTTAAACACAACTGTGGGTTAAATGCGGAATATGCCTCTTTTGGCTGAGCTTTTCCCTGTAACTTTTTTTTCAGGCGGACCTTTCCTTGTAGCTTTTAGCTGCACACCAAGAAACGTCCCCCCCGTTTCTTTCCAAAGATGATACCTGCATAAGACTCTAACCTCGCGCCAACACACAAAAGCTTATATCAAGGGTGACACTTTTGTCAATCTGTAAAAGTGCCCCAAGACCCAAGGGGGTTTTTTTGCAACTGATCCGAGGTGATGGAACAGTAAATACAGTTGCTAACTGGAAATCATAGTTTTTGCAGTCAGTCAAGACTTGCCATGCTCCAGTTTAATATGCTATATAATATGCAATATATGCAATATATGCAAAGCTATATAATATGCAATATATTGTGCCATATTATAAGCACGAACTCTTCTGCTACGAAATTTGGTGGCGAACCTTTGGCACTCCAGATGGTATGGACTACAATTCCCATCAGCCCCTGCCAGCATGGCCAATTGGCCATGCTGGCAGGGGCTGATGGGAATTGTAGTCCATACCATCTGGAGTGCCAATCCTGCTTATTTCCCTACCTGGAGGTTGGCGACTCCTTCCGACTCTCCCGCGCCCTTTCCGGGAGAAAGCCGCTCCCCGGGGCCAGGCGGGCGCCTTCTGCACGCGCTCAGAGGCACGCCGGCCGGGCCAACGACGCGGAGGGTACCGCCGGGACGGGCCTCAGCGCCTCCATGGCTAGGCCCAAGCCGGGGGCTCGGGTGGAGGAGGGGCCCGGGCCAGCGCGGCGCAATGGCGTCAGACCGCGCCCCTCCCCTCCAGCCGGGCCGGGGCCGTCCCAGGGGGCGGAGGGGAAGGAGGGCGAGCGGGGCGGACCATTGGGGGGGGGGGGGCGGCGGCTGCGGGGTCTTCATGTGGGGGGCGGGGTTTGAGACCCACAGAGATCCCCTCCCAGTCAGAAAAAAACATTTACAACGTTTTAAAATTAGTTTTCTGTTTTTTCCTAACATTTTTACTAATGTTCTGATTCTCCCAGCATTTTTTTTTATTAATGTTCCAATTCTTCTAACAATTTTATTCATTTTCTAACTTTTCTAACATTTTGTTAATGTGCTGTTTTTTAACATTTTATTGATTTTCTAATCTTTTCAAACATCATCAATTTTCTTTTGATGGTATTGTTAATTAATTTTCTCATAATCACTGACAAACCAAAAAGGAAACGTATCGCAGAAGAAGAAGAAGAAGAAGAAGATGATGATGATGATGATGATGATACAGCTATCCCAAGAAGTGTATGGGTATTGTCTGTCTATATATTGATTCTTAAATACTTAATTTTGTGGGGAAAAGCATCACAGTCAGTTGTCTTTCCACTGTTTGTTATATGGCAGTGATGGTGAACCTTTTCGAGACCGAGTGCCCAAATTGCAGCCCACTTATTTATCGCAAAGTGCCAACACGGCAATTTAACTCGAATACTGAAGTTTTACTTTAGAAAAAATGGTTGACTCCAAGGTGTGCATTACTCGGAAGTAAGCTTGGTGGTAGTCGGTGGCTTTGCGTTGAAGCAACCGTGCAACTCTTCCAACGGGTGAATCACGACCCTAGGAAGGTTTACTCAGAAGCAAAGCCCCATTGCCAGCAACCGAGCTTACTCCCAGGTAAAAGATCACACTTTAGTTCTTCACATGAAAATCAGTGGGGTTTAACAGCGCTTAACAGGGTTACCTACACTGCTTCCCCAAAACTAGGTCTTAGGTTTAATGCTAATAATCGAGCCCAGCGGCCCAGGCCAGCCTAGATGGGGGGGGGGGGGGGGCTGGCTCTGTTTGCGTGTGCCCACAGAGAGGGCTCTGAGTCCCACCTCTGGCACCCGTGCCATAGGTTCGCCACTGTGTTTTGTTAAGAATCTTTAATTTTCTGACGGTTGGTTTTATATTCAGCAAAATGTCCAGATAATCCTATTTGATCTGTCAGATGTGTAATTGAACAGCAGGGGTTACTTATTGGCACCGCAGCAGCAGCAGCATAATTCTAATCTCGAATTCTCCTATTTTTAGATTCATGAATCTTTGATCTTGTCTAATCTCTGTTGCCAAGAGTTCCCAAACCAGGATGAATAATAATGGCAATAAGGGCAGTCCGCTCAATTAATGGAAATCCGCTCAAAAATTTTCATGGGGTAGACGGGGCAGTGCCTCATCACTTGTTTTCTTTATGGAGGTCTCATAGTTGCAGAAAAGAGCCAGCATGGTGGTGTGGTTAAGAGCAGGTGGATTCTGATCTGGAGAACGCGGTTTGATTCCCCACTCCTCCACCTGAGTGGTGGAGGCTTATCTGGTGAACCAAATGTATTTCCACACTTCTACATTCCTGCTGGATGACCTTGGGCTAGTCACAGTTCTCTCAGAACTCTCTCAGCCCCACCTGCCTCACAAGGTGTCTGTTGTGGGAAGAGGAAGGGAAAGGAGCTTGTAAGCCACCTTGAGTCTTCTTACAGGAGAGAAAGGTGGGGTATAAATCCAAACTACTCCTCCTCCTCCTTCTTCACTCTTAATCCTTTAGGTATTATATTTGGTTGCTTGAGTTCAGATAGAAAGGTGGCCACACACACCTGACAGTTTCTCGGAGATAACTTCTTTGCTGTGAAACTTAACAGAAGTAATGTACAGTGTATGATACACTCCTGGGTTTTTGTGCCCCACAAGCTAATGCTTACATGGTATAGCCGTCTGTCTACAGCACCATCCTGTGAATTGCTAAAGCACAAACATACTGTGAACCCCTTCCACATCTGTGCCTCATCCCTGATTGGAATCGGACCCTCATAGTGCTTCTAATGATGCACCCATACATGAAGAGGAAGAGGAGGAATTTGGATTTATATCTGGATAGCTTTAAAAGGGGCTTGGACAGATTTATGGAGAAGTTGATCTATTGCTACCAATCTTGATCCTCCTTGATCTGAAATTGCAAATGCCTAAGCAGACCAGGTGCTCGGGAGCAGCAGCAGCAGCAGCAGAAGGCCATTGCTTCCACATCCTGCATGGGAGCTCCCAAAGGCAGCTGGTGGGCCACTGCGAGTAGCAGAGTGCTGGACTAAATGGACTCTGGTCTGATCCAGCAGGCTCTTTCATAAGTTCTTATGTACAGGAAGATAGCATCTTATGGCTTCGATGTCAGAAGCTTGGATACTTACTGATGCATACTTATTATCACTCATCTTGATTTTTTAAATAATACACTTTCGATACATCACGTGAGCAACTTTGCAAAGGCTGCCAATTTTGTTTATAAAATACTTTGGCAAAAGATAGGCCACAAACACATGCACCTTGCTTTCTCCTAGGCCATTGGTCCTGGCAAGAGTCAGACAATTGGGGTGCTGTGTAGTTTCCGGGCTGTATGGCCCTGTTCTAGCAGCATTCTCTGAAGATGCCAGCCACAGATGCAGATGAAACATCAGGAGAGAATGCTGCTAGAACACAGCCATACAGCCCGGAAACCACACAGCACCTTAGTGATTCCGGCCGTGAAAGCCTTTGACAATACAGTCAGACAATTCTTTTTGGGATGTCTGAGCAAAGTACAGACAGCATTGAAAATAACCTGGATCACAGCTGGATTTTCCCACTAATACGGGGGGGGGGGGGGTTGGACTTTGTCTGTACTAGTTATGTTCCTAGGGCTTGTGAGCAAAGCCCCTCCTATTCATTAGGAATGGTACAGCCCATGCAAATCACCCCTACGAATGTGGTGGGGAAATGAATCTATTCCCATTCTGCTTAAACAGAGAGAAGCAGCTAAGACTGGGTGAAGAAAATGGTCCTCAGAATCCCTCTACGAAGAAGTACCAGCTTGACTCCGGACCACCAACCTGTGGTGGAGGTGCCCACCCCCACCCCACTGAAAATGGATGTAAATGTGGTGGTTTTAGGGGGAGACAGCGTGGGAAAGTCAGGTGAGTTTTGTGCCTATCAGGTGTACTGTTAGGTGAGCTAAAAGTGGAGAAGTTTGTAACTTTGTGCCGTTAACTTTGAGAGACACAGGATTGTAAGGGGTGTGTGAATATGCTCAAGTGATGTGCGTGTGTTTTGCACACTCCTGGTCAATTTTAATGACAGTCATAGACGAGCATAAGGTAAATAAAACATAACTCAAAGGATGACATGTTTTAAAATAGTAAATATGTATCCAAAAGAATTGACCAGTGATATGAAACTGGAAATACAAGAGAGTATGGAAACATAAAACAGGATAAAAGCTTAAGTATTAAAGGGGAACAGAAACATTTAAAAACTATTTAAGAACTATTAAAAGCTATAAAAGAGGGATAGGCACTGAGGTGGGATTCAGCCGGTTTGCACCAGTTCTCCAGAACCCATAGCTAATTTTTGTTTAGTTTGGTGAACCAGTTGTTAAATTATGTGTATCCCACCACTGGATAGGTATAAGGGAGCAATAAAATTGGTAAATAAAAGGCTGTAACTAATCCTGCTTAGAAACTCAGACCTTCCTGCAATGTATCTCAATACCTGCTACACAAAACCCGGCAGTGTTATATGTTATGTCAGGACTGGTATCTGGAAGCAGAATAGCATTGTTCTGTGCGACCTGGAAATCTGTGCAGCAGTGGTGAAAAAAATCTAATGCGTATATTTTTGTAATACCGACAAAGGAAAAACACACTCAAGATGCAGGGGCAGAACATAACTTTGCTAAGCATTGTCAGTTAGGCATGATCTATGAGCAGCAATAATTGTAAAGGAAATAGCATAGCTTTTGCCTCTGAGCAAATTACAAACTGGTGTGACATAGCATCCATTTGGCCTGGGAGGCTGCTGATTTGGTTCACATCACTGCTGCAAACTCACTAGTTTAGGCAAGCGAGCCACTTTCTCAGGGCTGTTGTGAGGATGGCAACTACAGCCAGTGTGCTTGTTCCTAATGTTCCTAATGTTTCGCTCGCATCTGTGGCTGGCATCTTCAGAGGTGTATCACAGAGGGAAGTCTGCTACTGGACACAGTGTGTAACAACTTCCCTCTGTGATACACCTCTGAAGATGCCAGCCACAGATGCGGGCGAAACGTTAGGAACGATCTACCAGACCACGGCCACACAGCCCGGAAAACCCACCACAACCAATCAATGGGTAACTTCGGGCCGGTCACATGTACTCAACCTAACCTACCCAGTGGAGAGGTGAACAATGTGGGCTGATTTGGGCCCCTGTTGGGGAGAAAGGGAGGATGTAAATGAAGAAATAATAAATAAAATCCTGTAGGTCAATTGCCCGTCCTATACACAATTATTCCCATCTAAGCCTGTTGGGTTTCAAATGCTGTGAAAATGCTATTTGTATTTGAGAAGAATAATCAGATGTGCTAAGTAAACACTGACAGAAAAATAAAAGGAAGACATTGTTAGGGCATTTCACAGCTTGGGATTCGGTCTGCGATAACTTCCTTTATCCATTTTATAACTCTCCAAGTTGTATCCAGAATTATATCAAATTGATCCATGAAATGACTTCTGTATTTGGAAAATGATGTCCCTACACAGCAGCGGCCTGGCTTGGATACCCATCCAGGATTTTGACATTTTGACATTGCTGATATATTAACTGGATCTGAGGACATTCGTCCTGTCAATCGTTGTGAATATATCCCAGCCAGGTCCACAGGACTTATTCCCTATTAAAAATGTGTGTTAGATTTCAGCCTGAATTTATTGCCAGCCCTCCTTTGTTTGAATTAGTGCACAGGTAAATACTGCAAATAATGTGATTTCTGAGTTTAACGTGCAAGGATCAAGCCTGGGGCGCTGCAAAAACTTTGGGAGTTTATCCTATTAAAAATGTACATCATTGATGCAGCCCAAATCTGGCTAGTTGAATTTTTGAGGGCTTTCTTGGATGCGGGTTTAGGTTCTCTCTCCACGCCCCCTTCCCGCTCAGCTCAGGAACATAAACAAATGTGTTTCTCCTGCAAACACATCCAATGTGGCAATCACAGCTCCCACTCTTCTTTGCAGCTTTGACAGTTCGCTTTCTCACCAGGCGATTCATTGGTGAATACGGAGAGATGGGTGAGTGCCGTCATCCATCGGGCGGATTTGCGCTTGATGTCCTTGTGGATGTCTCAATGACAAACTTGATCAGAAAGGGTGGGCATCCAGGACTGGTGTCAGGGGTTGGCACGTCTGAGCACCTGGTGAGGGTCCTTGCCCATCGGGAAACCCTGACCCAATCTAATGTCTGAAGGCAAGCAGAGCACAGAACAGTAACATCTCCTGAGAGCCAGTGTGGTGTAGTGGTTAAGAGCAGGTGGATTCTAATCTGGAGAACCGGGTTTGATTCCCCCCTCCTCCACCTGAGCGGCAGAAGCTTATCTGGTGAACCAGATGTGTTTCCGCACTCCTACATTCCTGCTGGGTGACCTTGGGCTAGTCACAGTTCTCTCTTTACTCTCTCAGCCCCACCCTACCTCACAAGGTGTCTGTTGTGGGGAGAGGAAAAGAAAGCAGCTTGTAGGCCACCTGGAGTCTCCTTGCAGGACAGAAGGGTGGGATATAAATCCAAACTCTTCTTTATCTTTGGGGATAAGCTGAAGTGATACTGAGGAACTGAAGTCTGCTTCCCAGGCATATACTTTAGCTGCAGAAACGCAGTTGCTGGTTGTAAGAATTGAGTCTAGGGTGTTGGGAAGAGTGGCTTGATTGATGGCCCTGCGCTTGTCCCCCATAAAAAATACTCCCCCCTCCAATCTAACTTAAGTCTTTTTTGCCATCAAGTCACAGCTATGGCACCCCTGCTGGGTTTCAAGGCAAGAAACACTGGGAGGTAGCTTTCATTGCCCCTTTCCCTGGTATTCTTCAGAGGTCTCCATCCAAATACTAGCCGGAGTTGGAAAGTTGTATTCTCAAATTCGGTGGGTCTTACTGCCAAGCCGACACATTTATTCAGCAAGGCAACTCTTAGATATTGGGGGTGGGGGAGTCACTGGTAGCTAGAGGAGTATCTAGGGAAAATATAGCCCAGTGCAAAATCGGAGTTTTCTGCCTCCCCCCATATGGGTGGCCACTTTCCCCCACCACGACCAAACAACTTTTTTTGCACCAGGTCTTGAAGTCAGTGTATGGACCTGGGGGGAAGGAGGAGGGGTGTGGAGGGGATTTTCTACCCCTCACATGAATAAATGGCTGCAGCCCGGGGACATTTGGCCCCATATGTCCCCCTGGGCGGTACAACCCTGCTGGTAGCTCACAGTGTACTACTGGCATCACAGGAAAAAAGATCTGCGTCACTGGCACACCTGTGGCAGAAGACCAAGAAACTGGGGGCTGGCCTCAGACGTCAGGTTTACGTTATTTCCTCTGTGGAGCTCGCTGCTTTTAATACCTAGAGAAGAATGTCAGATAGGAGAAGGTGCAGCAGGGCAGCTGCAGGGTGGGTAAGAAAAGGCAGGGTGCTTGGGAATGGTTTCCTGGCAACTTTGCATCTTTTTTTCTTTCCAGAGTCTCTCTACACTCACACGCTAGCAGCGGAAGGCAAGGAGTTTTTATTCCACATCTGGGACTTCCCTTGCTCACAGGTGAGAGGTTTCCTGCTGGTCTTTGAATTCCTAGAGGTCCTCAGTTACCTGGAGGTATCCATCAGGACACACCAGCGCAAAGGCAGAACTCTGTGTGGGTAAAGAGGGGGGCCCCAAGAGGGCTAAGAGCAGGTGCACTCTAATCTGGAGAACCGGGTTTGATTCCCCGCTCTGCCACTTGAGCTGTGGAGACTTATCTGGGGAACTAGACTAGCCTGTGCACTCCAACACATGCCAGCTGGATGACCTTGGGCTAGTCACAGCTTTTTGGAGCATTCTCAGTCCCACCCACCTCACAGGGTGTTTGTTGTGAGGGGGAAGGGAAAGGAGATTATAAGCTCCTTTGAGTCTCCTTGAAGGAAAGAAAGGGGGGTATAAATCCAAACTACTACTACTACTACTACTCTTCTTCTGCTTCTTCCTCTTCTTCTGACTTGGCCCATTAACTTCACCCTGCAAGGTTGGTTAGAGCAAGAGAGCGTGTGACTGGGTCCAAAGCCACCTGGACAGTTTTATATTAGATCAGGAATTTGAACCTTTGCTCAAACCAC
This sequence comes from Sphaerodactylus townsendi, assembly GCF_021028975.2. NCBI lineage: Eukaryota > Metazoa > Chordata > Lepidosauria > Squamata > Sphaerodactylidae > Sphaerodactylus > Sphaerodactylus townsendi. The sequence goes on along the minus strand of NC_059441.1, from coordinate 20,301,636 downwards.
AACGCCACTGTGCCAACCGGCCCACAGAACGGGGTGGCTATTGAAAAGCGCTGGGCAGATCTAAAGCGGCGCGCGACTGCCCATTTTGTGGCGCCTTCACGTTTCGCAACTTCTCTCTCCTTTCAGCTCCGAGCGGACGACGGCTCTTCCGAGGACAAGCGGATCCAGTGGGCCGATGGCTTCGTCTTGGTGTACAGCATCTGCGACCGAGCCAGCTTCACTAGCCTGCAGCCCAAAGTCCAGTGCATCAAGGCCGCCAGGGAAGGTGCCGGCCAAGACAAGGTGCCCATTGCCATTGTGGGCAACAAGAGGGACCTGCACCACCGGCGAGCCGTCTCAAGCGAAGAGGGTCGCCTCCTGGCGCTCTCCTTGGACTGTGAGTTCTACGAGGTGTCTGCGGCCGAAGCCTATCACGGAGCGCTCATGGTTTTCCACGGCCTGGCAGAACGCGTCTGCGAGGCCAAGCTGGCACTGAAAAAAGGCACGGGCATCCGCAGCATTGTCAAGAGTGTCTCTGCGGTGTTTGCTCGGAAGAGAACAGACTCGATGTGAGCTGTCGCCAAGCTGCTGCTGGGAACTTAATGGCGGGTGGCCACCATCTGGGAGAGCGGCGCACGATACCGCTCTCGTGTCAACAACTCTATGTGGCGATCTCTCGTCCAAGGCAGTCTGCAGACTGGCTCAGACCATTAGGCAGTACAGCCGATAGCTGGCGGGGGGGGGGGGAGAGCAGAATTCAAGAGGCCCCAGCCAGTCGTCAAGGGGGACAATATGCAGCCCACCCACCTCAGAATCTTGAGACAAAACAATTTGTAGCTGAGAGGGGAGCATTGTTTTGCCCAAGGTAATTTTGCACGGGGTGAGCCGGCGTGGTTGTAGCAGCTAAGAGCAGCAGGCTCTAATCTGGAGAACCGGGTTTGATTTCCTACTTCTCCTCATGAAGCTGCTGCGTGACCCTGGCCCAGTCACAGTTCTCTCAGAGCTCTCTCAGGCCCAGCGGAGGCAGGCTGTGGCAGCCCCCAGTATGGTAAAGCGGTTAAGAGCGGCGGACTGTAATCTGGAGAACCGGGTCTGATTCCCCACCCCACCACAGGAAGCCTGTTGAGTGACCTCGGGCCAGTCACAGTTCTCTCAGAATTCTCTCAGCCCACACAGAGGAATCCAGGGCAGGGCAGGGCAGGGCAGGGATGAAGAAAGTGCAAAGCACAATCCCTCACCATCCAAGAGAGCCAGTGTGGCGTAGTGGTTAAGAGCAGGTGGATTCTAATCTGGAGAACCGGGTTTGATTCCCTGCTCTGCCGCTTGAGCAGCGGAGGCTTATCTGGTGAACCAGATGTGTTTCCGCACTCCTACATTCCTGCTGGGTGACCTTGGGCCAGTCACAGTTCTTCAGAACTCTCTCAGCCCCACCTACCTCCCAAGGTGTCTGTTGTGGAGAGGAAGGGAAAGGAGCGTGTAAGCCACCTTGGGTCTCCTTGCAGGAGAGAAAGGTGGGGAATAAATCCAAACTCTTCTCACTACCCTTCCAGGTCTGCATAAGCCCCTCAGGGATGGGGCGCGGGGGGGGGGGGGGCTTCAAAGGAGGCCTATTCAGGATATCAGCCCTCCCAGCAAGGGGGTGTTGGGTCTGCAGCCTGCTCTCTAGTTGAGGCATAATTAGGCACTTTGTGTGATACGATCTTGGCCTCGCCCTGTAGAGCCTGGGATCCATCCTTCCGTGATATTAGCAGCTTGGGGCAAAGAAATCTTCAGCTGCATCTCTTTCCTCTGAGATCTTTGCCAAATTCTCCTTCAACTTCCGGTTCTGTCTCACTCGCCTTCGTTACCAAGGCAAGTATGTGCCAAGAACTGGGTGTCCTCTTCTCCCTCTCGATCCGTTCCCTGCCAGCACGTGGCGGCTGTTGTTCAGCGATGCCCTCGCACATGCCTGGACAGAGGGAGACGTGGCTTTTTTCCAGAGCTTGTGTGGGTGTGGCAGATCTGGCATAATCGAGCCCCGGGCGGATGCTGCATCTGCTGGAAAAGGATCCCCCAGGCGCTTGACAGTTGGTGAAGTTGGCAGGCAGCAGGGCTGACTCGTGAGGAGGAAGCTGGATCTTCTGCTCTCGAATCCCAAATACACAGGGCGCCTGGCGACGGAGGTGGGAAGGCACTGCATGGTGTGGTGGTTAACAGCAGGTGGATTCTAATCTGGACAACTGGGTTTGATTCCCCACTCCTTCACCTGAGTGGCAGAGGCTTATCTGGTGAACCAGATGTGTTCCCACACTCCTACATTCCTGCTGGGTGACCTTGGGCTAGTCACAGTTCTTTCAGAAGTCTCTCATAAGAACATAAGAACAAGCCAGCTGGATCAGACCAGAGTCCATCTAGTCCAGCTCTCTGCTACTCGCAGTGGCCCACCAGGTGCCTTTGGGAGCTCACATGCAGGATGTGAAAGCAAGGGCCTGCTGTGGCTGTTGCTCCCGAGCACCTGGACTATTAAGGCATTTGCAATCTCAGATCAAAGAGGATCAAGATTGGTAGCCAGAGATCGACTTCCCCTCCATAAATCTGTCCAAGCCCCTTTTAAAGCTATCCAGGTTAGTGGCCATCACCCCCTCCTGTGGCAGCATATTCCAAACACCAATCACATGTTGCGTGAAGAAGTGTTTCCTTTTATTAGTCCTAATTCTTCCCCCCAGCATTTTCAATGTATGCCCCCTGGTTCTAGTATTGTGAGAAAGAGAGGAAAATTTCTCTCAAATCCCACCTACCTCACAAGGTGTCTGTTGTGGGAAGAGGAAGGAAAAGGAGCTTGTAAGCCACCTTGCGTCTCCTTACAGGAGAGAAAGGTGGGATATAAATCCAAACTCTTCTTCTTCTTTGTATACGTCCAGAGCCCACCTCTACCATCTCTCAGTCGGCACAGAACCCAGCACTAGCCCTGGAAAAAGACTCTTGGATTCAGCTTGGGCGAGAGTGTGGTGTGGTGGTTAGAGCATTGGATTAAGAGCTTGGAGACCAGATTCAAATCCCCCGCTCTGCCATGAAAACTTGCTGGGTGGTCTTGGGCTGATGGAACATTATCAGGCTAACCTGCATCGTGGGAGTATTGTGAGTTGAGGAGAAGAGAGATAAGCTGTTTTGCAGCCTTATTGAGTGTAAACAAAGTAAATAAATAAAAACAGAGTACAATCGCTGAATACATTTGCTTATTTCAGCCGAGAAAACGACGCTGTCCGATTAAATAAAAGCCACACACGTGGCCTTGTTGGATTAAACCACAAGCACACAGTCACTTTTGCCTGCCAAAGATCCCCAGAACAGTCCACCTTTAAGGCTGGATGGATATAACCATCCTCTTGCAAGGGTTGCTTCTGGTGTAACTGGAGACTGGCAAATTTCCACAAGGACTTATCGTGTTGATCTATGTGTGGTTGGATTCAGTGCTGTGCTGCCTGCCTGTGAATAAACTGCGTTTTGTGGGGTTTTGGAGTTGTGTGCCTGTGATTTGAATAGCCACATGGTAAGTGGAGGTTCTGCAAGCACAATAAACAGAAGGGCAAGAACTGAAAAGCGGGGAGAAAATGTCTTCACCGGCCACTCTCTGGAAGTAGAAACTTCCTTCCCGCTCGGGCTGAGGCTTATCCTATGAACTGGATCGCTGCTGGATTCAGGATGGGCAAAAGGAAGCGCTAAATCCTGTTGGTGGTGCCACAAGATTAGCTAGATTTAAAAGGGGGGGTCGGACAGACATGGAGGAGGGGGGGTCTTGAGAGAGCCAGCATGGTGTAGTGGTTAAGAGCAGGTGTACTCTAATCTGGTGAACTGGGTTTGATTCCCTGCTTTGCCACTTGAGCTATGGAAGCTGATCTGGTGAACCAGATTAGCTTGTGCACTCCAACACATGCCATCTGGGTGACCTTGGGCTAGCCACAGTTCTTCGGAGCTCTCTCAGCCCTGCCCACCTCACAGGGCGTTTGTTGTGAGTGGGGAAGGGAAAGCCCCTTTGAGTCTCCTTACAGAGGAGAAAGGGTAGATATAAATCCAAACTCTTCCTCCTCTTCTTTTGCTTGAACAGAAGAGGAGAGACATATTGAGGTATCCCTGGTGCATGATCTAGTTCATGTCCCAATGCTTTGTTGAAGCCTTAATGTCCAAGCCTTGCGGTAAACATCTTGTCCGTATTTGAATGTTCCCATGCTGGCATTTTATGATGTTTTTTAAAAGAAAGCACAGAGACAGGACATTCCAGGTTCATCCTTTGTTGTGGGCCAGGCAGGGGTGGGGGTGGGGGAAAAATGCACTTGTGAAGATGGGGGTAGAAATCAAGTTGTAGTAGCTAACATGCTTTCAGCGGGTCAGAGATAATCTGCAGAAGCTATCGTTTATTGAAGCAAGGTGTTCATTATAAGCAGGTAAAAGTTTCCAAACAAACAAATAACTGATCTGATATATGTGATGCTAACAATTTCTCAATGCCAAAATAACAGACTTACGGCCAAATGCTTGCTGTCTCCCTTGGCTTTTCCTGCTAAGGGTGATGCAAAGTTGCTCTTTCCGACATTTTGGAAACTGCAGAGATTCCACGGTGAGTTTGGGGGAGGGGAAAATATTACTGTGAATCCAACCCGAAGGGAATGTGGACTTGATGCGAAGTAGCCCACAAGTGCATAAATGGCAACTGTCTTTTGAGCAAATCCCTGATCCTTCCATTCATATATTTTAAGCATCCGCACAACACCCCCCACCCCCAAAATTTGGCTTCCACACACAGCATGACAGGTAAGCTACGGTCCCAGTTCAAAAGGAACTTGTGAAAGCTTGCAAAGAAGAATTAGCCGACTTGGACTGAAAAGAGATACCGAGCTTGGGTTGTCTTCCCTTCAGTCTTTCTTAAGGGCGGTGCCGTGGAGGCCTGTGTAGTGAACCTTCCCGTAGGCAGACTCTAAGCTGGGGCGGCACAGCCCTTCGCTCAACCGCCGGCTGCCGGCTGCCTCTTTGTATGGCGAGAAGGCAGATTTGCGGGTGCCGGGGTGGTCGGCTTCGAAAGCTGGGGCCCGGTGTTGGAAGGGGGCTTGCTGCGCCGGGGTGGGCTCATCGAGATTGAGGAATGAGAGGGGAAAATGGCCACGGTTGGACCGCCAGTCTCCCTGTGGCTGGTAATGGGTCCTTTCCTGGGCATGAGTGGCTGGCTGGTCACTTTTCTGCAACTGGGCTGTCTCAGCCCCATCCGTTGCCACGGTCGCAGTCCTGTCTTCCTTCACCAAGAGCCTTGCAACCTGAACCAGAACCAGAAAGAGGCACACAGAGCAGGTAAACTCAGCCGGGGGCCCAAACAGCCTGCAGAACTTCTGCTCGAGAAGTTCTGGGTTCAAATCCCCTGGTAACACAATAAACAAAAAACACCGCCAGTCCTGCAGCTTAAGAACACAAACACACAAACTTCGATACTTACTAATACCTTACTAAGTGAACTGAAAAGTGAAAATAAGCACACTGTTGTCTAGGGTCTAAAACAGATGGTTCCAGTACGCAGCGAAACAAAAAGAACTCACAGATTATAATTGTTCCTATGTATACAGTTGTATTTTATGTATATGTGTTAATGTGGTTTGTATTTTTGTAACTTTTGGAATTTATGTATATTTAAAACTGTTTAAAACAATAGACAACAGTGCACTTATTTTCACTTTTCAATTCACTTAGTAAATCAGTAGTAAGTATCGAAGTTTGTGTGTTTGTGTTTGAATCAGTAGCACTGGTGGTGTTTTTTGTTGTATTGCTGTTTAGTACGCTTAGGGCCTATTTATAGTGTGTTAAGTTCAAATCTGCTCGTCCCAACACTCTGTTGATGAACCTTCCAGGCAGAAGATTTAAAACTTCCTTTGTGTGGTGGCTGTCACGCACATACAATCGCAACGGTTCCAGTTAAGAGAACTGGGATGCATCCAAACATTATTAATTGCTGCTTCTGCAGTCTTGGACTCTGAATAATCCAGCTGAGAAAGGACTGCTATCAATCGGGAATCAGAAGTTTTGGAAATGAGAAGATGGCAATGACTCAGGTTGCCAGCTTCAGGCTGGAGATTTAAGGGTGGAGCCTGAGGAGGGCGGGGTTTGGGAAGGAAGGGCGGGACTTCAATAGGGTCTAAAGTCTGTCTTCCAAAGTGGACATTTTCTCCAGGTCAACTGATCTCCGTCGCCTGGAGATCAACCATAATAGCAGGAGATTTCCAGCTGCCACCCAGAGGTTGGAAACCTTCAAGAAGAAGAAGAGGAGGAGTAGGAGTTTGGATTTATATTCCCTCTTTCTCTCCTGTAAGGAGACTCAAGGTGGCTTACAACCTCCTTCCACTTCCTCTCCCCACAACAGACACCTGGTGAGGTAGGTGGGGCTGAGAGAGTTCTGAGAGAACTGTGACTAGCTCAGAGTCACCCAGCAGGAATGTAGTAGGAGTGTGGAAATACGTCTGGTTCCCCAGATAAGCCCCTGCCACTCAGGTGGAGGAGTGGGGAATCAAACCCGGTTCTCCAGATTAGAATCCACCTGCTCTTAACCACTACACCACGCTAGTTGTCACAGGAGATGGAGGCAGAGACAGGCTCACTGGAGAGCAGGAGAGCATCTTGCCTAATTCCCAGTCGCAACATGTCCTGCTTCCTATCTATCAGCTCATCAGTTGTAGCAAGAAAGATCACTTACTGGTACATAGTGGGAGAGAACTCCCAGAAGGCTGCTGGTGGCGGCCTGCAAGATCTCCCACAACACGGCCACTTTTGTGCTCAGTTCTGGCACCGCCCTGCGTGGGGAGAGGTGCGAGCGCTGCCCCGCAGCATCACAGGGTGTGACGTGGTCTCCCTCCTCAGCAGAGATGGTGGCGAAATTGGCTGTTTGCACATTCCAAGTCTGGTTGACCATCGAGGCCTGGCCCTCATCTCCACTGGCGGGCCGGAGGAAAGACTTCTGAAATGTCAAGAAAGGCCATCACAACACAAACAGCGCAAAGACACTTCTAGAGCTAGAATGAAGCATCACGCAGGATCTGGGACAGCTGGGTTCAAATTCCCACTCCGCCGTGGAAGCGTGATGTCTGACCTTGGGCAAGTTGCACACACTCAGCCTAACCTATCTCCCATGGCTGTTGCGAGACTAAGGTCCTTTCCGCACATACAGAATAATGCTCTTTCAATCCACTTTCACAACTGTTTGCAAGAGGATTTTGCTATTCCGCACAGCTGCAAAGTGCATTGAAAGTGGATTGAAAGTGCATTATTCTGCATGTGCAGAAGGGGCTATAAATTTAATAAATAATAAATAAATAAATTGAAGCAAAGGCTGTAAGCCATGTGGAGTCCTTAATGGAGAGAAAAGTGGGATACAAATAAAGTAAAATTCATAAAGGAATATACCATGTTTGTTGTGTCATCTTTGTTCTTTCTTTCTTCCTCTTTCTCAGATGCCTTTCTCTGCCCTTCGCTTGTTGATTCTTGTATTTTGGAGAAGACTTGCTGGGCCAAACCACCCTGGACAGAAAAGAGAAGAAGAGTTTTGGATTTATATCCTGCCTTTCTCTCATGAGACTCAAGGTGGCTTACAAGCTCCTTTCCCCACAACAGACACCTTGTGAGGTAGGTGAGGCTGAGAGAGTTCTGAGAGAACTATGACCGGCCCAAGGTCACTCAGCAGGAATGTAGGAGTGCAAAACACATCTGGCTCACCAGGTAAGCCTCCGGCATTCAGGTGAAGGAGAGGGGAATCAAACCTGGTTATCCAGATTAGAATCCACCTGCTCTTAACCACTACACCACGCTGGCTCTCAGCTAACTGGCAGGGGGCTGAATGGGTGGGAAAGATCCACCCAAGATGCCTGCCCTGTCCATCTGCAATCTTCATACGCCCATCTCGCAGCCGTGTGGCATCACACACAGGGGGGCGGCTATAGTGGAGTCCATGATTCTTCTCAGACCCAATAAGTTGGCTGATCATATCAAGAAGAGAGTGGAAGAGACAGTATGTTGAGAACCCAGGGAAGAGTGAGCGAAAGAAGCATGTTTATCTACATGAGGAGCCCTTGATACAAAGACCATCTTGGCCAAACTTCACAGAGGTGCAATCTTCAATCAACCTTTCAGTAAAAACAACATCCACATTTTTTTTCAGAGCCAGGAAAGCAAATATATTTAAATATCTTATGGACTAGCACCATGATTTTAGACATACTTGCCAATTAAAAAGAACTCATGCCTGCCACAGAAAGTAGCGGCGGGGCACTCCCTCGCATCTCCCTGGTACAGTTTGAAAAGAATGTTGTAACTGAAATTCCCTGCAGTTCTTGAGAGGGAAAAGGGCCAGGGAAACTCTGGTGCCTACCGTACATGCAGAATAATGCACTTTCAGTCCACTTTCACAATTGTTTGCAAGTGGATGTTGCTATTCCACACAGCTGCAAAGTGCATTGAAAGTGGATTGAAAGTGCATGATTCAGCCCAATCAAGACACGTTCGGCACAGGCAAGCTCAGAGACAAGCACACCCAACATCTCCAAAAGACCCTTCCTTGCCTTCTCTCTCTCCCCCCCGCCAGATACTATTTCACCCACGTACCCTCACCACTCCAATGCCCAGTGCATCCCAGTTGTGGAAAGCTTGAAGACTTCAGGACTAAAGCCCAACACCAGATTCACCTGAGGCAGGAGAACACAATGAGGTTCTCTTACCAGGCCTGGAATCCACATCGCCCATTCTTGTCCCTTGTCTCTGGTGTGCTGGGCGGCTCGGGTTGTCTCTCTGTAGGCATGCTGGAAAACAGTGTGGGCCAAAGTTCTGATCTTTCTAAAAATGCTGGAGGGAAATCCTTCCCTTGAGGCGTGAACCCCTGAATCCACACGAACTGGGAGAAAATGTGCAGAGAGATAAACATAGGCAAAAGAGTTAGAGTTCTCAAACATTATGTGACATCACAGCATGTCAACCAATCATTAGGAGGAGAAATGCAAGAGATGCTCGTAGTTTACTGTTGCCTCTGTATAGCAACCCTGGACTCACTTGGTGGTACACCTGGGGACCCCCATTTTTGGCATCTCCTGTTCCCCTTTTTTTCGGTACACATGTATACCATAATGTCTCCTCCCATAGGAGGTCCCCTCCCAGGGGGGTAGAAGGTCTTTTTTCTTGAGTCACCATCTGTGGTTAGGTTTTTTGCTATGATGTTGTGTCTTAATTGTTTCTGGTTTTAATTATTGATTGTAATTATATGATATTAAGATCACCTCTGCTATCTCAATCCTTCTAAGTAGCACTGCGCCATCTGCTTAACAGAAACATACAGTTTTAATGACTCTCCACAAGTGGAAATAACCCCAGTGCCACCTAGTGGTAATAATTGCATCTTTTAAAAATAATAAAATCAAGCTTTATTTAAGGTCAGCAAGGTTCATTCAGTCATTCATTTATTGGACTTGTGGTTGTCTTCTTTTTTTATTAATAATTTTTTATTTTCCCAACACAAAAAGGGGGGGAACCCACAAAAATACACACGTCCACAATTTCATTAATACAAAATAGAACTAAAGAATGCAAAAAACCACAGGAAAGAATAAAACACAAATCTGACAATCTCTAAACCCAGCCAATTAGGTAATAATTGCATCTTGATTTTGGGGCACAATGGGAAAATAAATTACACTATAGCCCCTGTTTCTGCCCCAAGGTATGTTGCATGCAAGCAACACAGTTTGCAACCATGAGTGACCTCAACCAGCAGGTGGAAGCACTTTATAGAGCAGTGATGGCGAACCTTTTTGAGACTGAGTGCCCAAATTGCAACCCAAACCCCACTTATTTATCGCAAAGTGCCAACCCCGTAGTTTAACCTGAATGCTGAGGTTTTAGTTTAGAAAAAACCGGTTGGCTCCCTCTTCCTCCACCCCACCCACTCGAGCAGGGGCCAGCCTGCTCTAGCCTCCAGCAAGTCCCGCATGCACCGCTCTGTGCCTCTCAAGCATCTCTGCCTTCTCTACACCATCCGCCCCCCTCGGGCAGCAACCACCCAGAGCACAGGCACCAGACCTGCCAGCCAAGTCCTCTCTGCTCACCGCAGTGCGTGCACGTCGTGCTCAGTGCCCCAGGCCAGCCTAGATATGTGTATGAAAATCACCACACACACACACACACACACACACACACACACACACACACACACACACACAATGAACTCGGTGTGCGCGTGCCCACAGAGAGGGCTCCGGGTGCCACCTCTGGCACCCGTGCCATAGGTTCGCCATCACTGTTATAGAGGAAGACTTGAAGCATTCCAGGCTACTATGGAAAGAAATTGACACATGGAATTCATGTGGAATTCACAATATTGCTGAAAGAAATTGACATGTGGAATTCACATGGAATTCACACTAGTGGAAAGAAATTGACATGAGGAATTCACAAGGTGTCTAGGTGACCGAAGGCACATTTATTGGGCACTGATAACAGTTCTAAGGAGATATGCCACAAGATTGAACATACAGGAATAGATCTTGACGCCTTGGCCTTCTCAAATATGAATGACATCCTGAGGAAGGTTAAGCAAAGATTACTAGACCATGAAGAACAACTACTGTGTCCAGCCAAACCAAAATTTTGCTCCCCACAGTTATGTGGAAAGGGCCATTGTTATTCACCTGAGTTACTCTTAGGTTTTGAAAGGAGGAGGTCCACCAACTTCTTCACCTTTCCGGTGGCTGTGTCCACCCCTGTTTCAGCCAGGTGGCTCACTTGACTGCTCCTGGTGCCTTTGGCTGCCTCCCTCACAGTAGATTGAGTCTGCTTGTACCTTTCTGCAGCCAGCCCCAAGATCCGGTCCAGGGCATCAGCTATAGAGTGCACAGTGCTTTGGACATGAGTGTGGATGGAGTCCTTTAGTTCAGAGGTCACCTGGAGGAGAAATGACAGAGAAGAGTGCTGACCACCTGGCTCTAACATCTGTGCTATACATCTAAAGGGGTCCCAACAGGGAATTTCAGCCACAGAGGTGAAAAAGCAAATTCACAGAGTAGAAGTCTAGCAGCACCGATTATCCAGAAATGCCAAATAGATCCTCCATGTTCTGAAGCAGTGTACCTCCAAATAACCTAATTCAACAAAGCAGGGATTTTTTAAAAAAAAAACCTTACTTCCTCCACTGGCTTGTGAAGGGCAGGAATCCTTTGCTCCAAGTGATCCAGCCCTTGGCAGGCCAAGACGTTGGCAGCTGCAACTGAATAAAGAAAGGATACCAGTATTAGCACAGTACGGGAGGCAGCGTTGACCAAAACTGTGGATTTCTCAAACAAAACTTGGACTGGAACAGCACAACAACAAAATAAGTCTTTATTAAAAAAAACACACACATGCATTTATTGTTCCATTTGATTGTAGCAACAAGAATAGTCCTTGCCAGACACTGGAAAACAGAGCATTTACCTACGGCTGAAAAATGGCAGGAAAAGGTCCCACATTTATATATGATGGGCAGGCGTTCGCATCAAGAAAAGCAACCATCTGCAGACATTTATGTACAAAATTGGCAGTTGTGGACAAAATACATTTCTAAGAATTATGATTTGAATATTCAACCAGTGGAATATTAAGGGGTAATAAAAACTCTATAATATTAAATATGGTAAGGTAAAAATAGAATGTAATTTCTAGAATTCTCAGAAGACTGTGTTTTGATTTATAAGATAGGAACTTTAGTTTGTTAGAACTTGTATAATGATAATGAAGAATTCCATTATAAAATAATAAAGGGACACTAAGTAACTAGTGTGCCTAATGGAGAAGTTCATTAAGGTGGTATGGAGGGAGGGATAGGAAGAGGAAAGTATGTTGAATAAATTTTTGTTTGGGTGTTCTTGTTCTTTTCTTTTGGTTGGATTTTAATTTTGGAACTGTATAATTCTAAATAAAGTTTAATTTAAAAAAAAAAACCTGTTTATCACAGCCATCCTGTGTGTGGGTTTAGTGCTCTCAAGAGCCCCTGAGATTAAAAAAGCAGGAAACAGTACCCATAAACATCGGTGCAGTAAAATAGGATTCAGAAATGCTGGCATGAAACATTTTGCCAGAAACTACCAGGACCACTGGAAAGGATACAAGACAGGCAATGCTCACGCTGAGGTTCTAGCTTCTGTACGACAGGTTCCACACTCCACCTGGCAAGGGAGCTGGCGGCTTGGACTCCTCTCTCGTAAGCTTCACACACCGACGCCACTAGAGGATGCAATTCTTTGGTAGCATTGTATGTCTTTTGGAGGCTGATGCATGCCGAATTCACCATCGGCAATCGCAAGAATCTTTGGAGGGCGTTATCCCCCTGAAAAAGAAGAAGAAGAAGAAGAGTTTGGATTTATATCCCCCCTTTCTCTCCTGCAGGAGACTCAAAGGGGCTTACAATCTCCTTGCCCTTCCCCCCTCACAACAAACACCCTGTGAGGTAGGTGGGGCTGAGAGAGCTCCGAGAAGCTGTGACTAGCCCAAGGTCACCCAGCTGGCATGTGTGGGAGTGTACAGGCTAATCTGAATTCCCCAGATAAGCCTCCACAGCTCAGGCGGCAGAGCGGGGAATCAAACCCGGTTCCTCCAGATTAGATACACGAGCTCTTAACCTCCTACGCCACCCGTGTCGATACGCCGGTCAACTGACTGTTCAAATATTGCAGTCTGACTTGCAGAAATTATTCCTGTGTCAAATGTCATGAAGCAAGAATACCAGGGCTGCCGGGGTGGAAATTTAGGAAGCCTCAGACACTGACAGGACCTGGATGATTGGCCATGCTGACAGAGGCTGATGGGAATTGTAGTTCCTGAACATCTGGAGAGCCGCAGGTTCCCTACCCCTGGTTTAGAAGATTTGTTTTCATGTTGTGTTTGGTTTGAGTCTCGCTGTGGGAGGAGAGGCCCTTGGGAAATCTTTGGCTGGCAGGCCTTAGAACGCCACTGTTTTGATGCCAGCCGAGGGCCACTTGACCCTGTGCCCTGCGGCCAGACTTGGCTACCCAGGAAGACTGGACCAGGAATGTTCCACACCCTCCCGTGGGCATTCCTCATAGGCAGATTGTAGTCTGGTGGCTGTTTACAACTGCCTTGTGTGTGTGTGTGTGTGGGGGGGGGTTCTTCTTTTGTTTTTTGATCATGAGGTGATGGAGAAGAAGAAGAGGAGTTTGGATTTATATCCCACCTTTCTCTCCTGTAAGGAGACTCAAAATGGCCCACGAACTCCTTTCCCTTCCTCTCCCCACAATAGACACCTTGTGAGATCAGTGGGGCTGAGAGAGTTGGGAGAGGTGACTAGCCCAAGATCACCCAGCAGGAATGTAGGAGTGTGGAAACACATCTGGTTCACCAGGTAAGCCTCTGCCACTCAGGTGGAGGAGTGGGGAATCAAACCCAATTCTCCAGATTAGAATCCACCTGCTCTTAACTACTATGCCACACTGGCTCTCAGATGACTTACGGTTATCCTGTGGGGTTTTCCAGGCAAGAGATGCTGAGAGGTGGTTTGCTGTTGTCTGTATAGCAACCCTGGACACACTCAGTGGTACCCTGAGGACCCCCAATTTTGTCATCTCTTGTCCCCCTTTTTCTGTATACATGTATGCCTTAATGCGGGCATAGAAATGACAGAGAGACCCTAAAGTGGTATCAAAGTCACACTAAGGTGGAAGGAAACACAGGGCATCTTTTCTATCCACCATGGAAATATCTGTCTTAAGAAGAAGAAGAGTTTGGATTTATATTCCCCCCCCTTTCTCTCCTGCAAGGAGACGCAGAGGGGCTTACAATCTCCTTTCCCTCCCCCCCCCCACATGAGGTGGGTGGGGCTGAGAGAGCTCCGATGAACTGTGACTAGCCCAAGGTCACCCAGTTGGCATGTGTTGGCGTGCGGAAGCTAATCTAGTTCACCAGATAATCCATGGCTCAAGTGGCAGAGCAGGGAACCAAACCCAGTTCTCCAGATTAGAGTGCACCTGCTCTTAACCACTACACCACGCTGGATTAATTCAAGGGCCATTTCTCCCAAGGATCTCTGACCCTTTTTTCAGGTAACAACCCAGATTTCCAAACCAACAAGCAATGCCAACATCTGCTTGACCTGAATTTTAAAGAGAAACAGACACTTCTTCCCTTGAGCAACTGTGATTGAAATGTCTAATAACAGAACAACTGTCTTTCTTCTGGGACTTTCCTAATCTTTCCGGGAAGAGTGGTTGGTTTCTTGATCTGCCCTTTAATTAAAGTTCTCTTGGAGGAACTGAATCTTCAATGAAAGGTGCAGATGGGCAATTATCTGCTGATACTACCTTTCCCACCGGGATGATAGATCTACAGGAATTATAGAATCAATAATCACATCTCTCCTCAGGATAATTTGCATACCTCTTTAAGGAAAGTAATTCACAACACATGGCTGCAAACCTACCTGGTGGCTTCCATTCAGCATAGCTTGCTTGCTTTTGGCTGCCATTGCTGCTAAGTGTTAGCCTGCAAAAGTAATATGCAGTGAATTAAGTGAGAGGTTTCACCCATATACAACATGTTCTCGATTCTGCTTTTTAAAAATGCTCAGCTGGCATCTTCAACATTTACTGGTTAGGGCTGCAACTTCAAGCAGAAGGAATGTCTTGAAAACACCAGAAAGAGAGAAAATGGCTTTCACAACTGAACCAAGACTATGGACAGCCTGTTGCCATCCTGCAATGGAGGAAACCAAAAACCAAACAGGATAGTTAACAGTGAAGTTTCGATATGGGAAATGCGCCCTCTTGCATAGGGGTAATTCTCCTACACAGCTGGTAGGGAGTGACTTGTAGCTCCATGGTTTTCCTCCTAATTCTTTTTAGTTCCGTGATATCACAATCCAAAATGTGACAGAAAGAAACAAGCTTGTTAAAACCTACCATTTAATGGCTAAATTCATTTCTAGGGTGGAATCCTGGAAACTCTGAGGCGATAACAGAGGTGCATCTGAACATGGACAAAGTGCTTTCCCGCCTTTACAGTAGTCACAGTATTTGGGGATTAAGAAGAACTTCTAGAATAGATAAGTAGGGCTCTTAGTCTTGCTTGAAGAAGAGTTTGGACTTACACCCTGCTTGTAAGGAATTCCATAGAAGCAGAAATAAAAGGCTCTTTGGTGAAACCCCCCACCCATGCACTCAAGGTTACTTTACCATCAACACCATTGAAACCTTTACACTGCTTTTCTCAACCGTCAAGGAGTCTCAACCTGGCTTACAAACTCTTTCCCTTCTTCTCCCCATAACAGATACCTTGTGAGGTCAGTGAGGCTGAGAGAGTTCTGAAAGAACTGTGACCCACCAGCCGGCTTCATGTGGATGAGTGGGGAAAACAAACCCAGTTTACCAGTTTAGAGTCTGCCACTTATGGGGAGGTGTGGGGAATCAAACCCGCCCACTGCTCCAGATTATAGTCCATTGCTCTTCACCAGTGGACGCTGCTGGCTCTCCTCCATACCTCTTTTTAAGGAAACAAGGGACATTTAATGTGAAAGACCTCCAGCATACAGTCAGTCGGAGTACACAATACAGACTTCTGATGGACAAATAGTCTGATTCTGTAAAGGGCTTCCTATTCAAAGGCCTCTTCCACACATGCAGAATAATCCACTCTCAATGCAACTTTGCAGTTGTAAAGTGGAATAGCAAAATTCACTTTGGTAAAACAATTGTGAAAGTGCACTGAAAGGCTAATATTCTGCACGTGCAGAAGGGGCCAAAGTGTGCCTTAATTTTGACTCTCCTTACAGGTCCTGATAACATCCTGATTTCCTTGTTCCCTGCCCTCTTTCCCCTGTGCTAGAACCTTTCTATATGTTAGAGACACAGCATAGAAAGAAATGTGTGTTAGTTGAACATATACGCAAACTGCTTGAGCTTCTTGTGTCCCCATGCTAGGGGACTGCAGCCCCTTTGTCATGTGCAAGTTATAAAATACATTGCTACAATCCGCGTCTAGTGCAATATATAATCCTTGTAATCCATAAGTGGTTTTGGAAGCAACTGTTTAACGTATGATACCATTGATGATTATATAATCAGTGACCTTTCCCTTTTCATCTTCCTAATGGAAGAAAACAAGAATTTAGAATTAAATTCTTCTTTATTTACCTATCTTTTTCTATCTTTTTATTTATTTCTATTGTTCTTTTCTTTCTTTTTGTTCTTTTTTCTTCTCTCTCTCTCTTCTCTCTCTTCTTGTACTCAAAGAAGAAGAAGAGTTTGGATTTATATCCCCCCTTTCTCTCCTGCAGGAGACTCAAAGGGGCTGACAATCTCCTTGCCCTTCCCCCCTCACAACAAACACCCTGTGAGGTGGGTGGGGCTCAGAGAGCTCAGAACTGTGACTAGCCCAAGGTCACTCAGCTGGTGTGTGTTGGAGTGCATAGGTTAATCTGAATTCCCCAGATATCTGAATATCTGGGGAATTCAGGCTAATCTGAATTCCCCAGGGAGCAGCAGTGGCATAGGAGGTTAAGAGCTCGTGTGTCTAATCTGGAGGATCCGGGTTTGATTCCCAGCTCTGCCGCCTGAGCTGTGGAGGCTTATCTGGGGAATTCAGATTAGCCTGTATACTCCCACACATGCCAGCTGGGTGACCTTGGGCTAGTCACAGTTCTGAGCTCTCTGAGCCCCACCCACCTCACAGGGTGTTTGTTGTGAGGGGGGAAGGGCAAGGAGATTGTCAGCCCCTTTGAGTCTCCTGCAGGAGAGAAAGGGGGGATATAAATCCAAACTCTTCTTCTTCTTTGAGTACAAGAAGAGAGAGAAGAGAGAGAGAGAAGAAAAAAGAACAAAAAGAAAGAAAAGAACAATAGAAATAAATAAAAAGATAGAAAAAGATAGGTAAATAAAGAAGAATTTAATTCTAAATTCTTGTTTTCTTCCATTAGGAAGATGAAAAGGGAAAGGTCACTGATTATATAATCATCAATGGTATCATACGTTAAACAGTTGCTTCCAAAACCACTTATGGATTACAAGGATATATTGCACTCGGGCACGGATTGCGCAGCAATGTTTACTCTTTGCACATGACAAAGAGCTGCAGTCCCCTGGCATGGGGACACAAGCTCAAACGGTTTATGACATGTTCAGCAACACACATTTCTTTCTATGCTATTAATCTCTAACATATAGAAAGGTTCTGGCTTTGGGGGAAGAGGGCAGGGAACAAGGAAATCAGGATGTTATCAGGACCTGTAAGGAAAGTCAAGTGGGCACACTTTGGCCCCTTCTGCACGTGCAGAATAATGTACTTTCAGTGCACTTTCACAATTGTTTGCAAGTGAATTTTGCTATTCCGCACAGCTGCAAAGTGCATTGAAAGTGGATTATTCTGCATGTGTGGAAGGGGCCTTTGAATAGGAAGCCCTTTACAGAATCAGGCTATTTGTCCATCAAAGTCTGTATTGTGTACTCCGACTGACTGTATGCTGGAGGTCTTTCATGTCAAATGTCCTTGTTTCCTTAAAAAGAGGTATGGAGGAGAGCCAGCATCGTCCACTGGTGAAGAGCAATGGACTATAATCTGGAGCAGTGGACGTTTGATTCCCCACACCTCCCCATAAGTGGCAGACTCTAAACTGGTAAACTGGGTTTGTTTTCCCCACTCATCCACATGAAGCCGGCTGGTGGGTCACAGTTCTTTCAGAACTCTCTCAGCCTCACTGACCTCACAAGGTATCTGTTATGGGGAGAAGAAGGGAAAGAGTTTGTAAGCCAGGTTGAGACTCCTTGACGGTTGAGAAAAGCAGTGTAAAGGTTTCAATGGTGTTGATGGTAAAGTAACCTTGAGTGCCCACCCCCCCAGTGGGACCTTTTCAGATTACTAAAGGGATTAATGATGTCACTGCCCGCTTAGGTGTGCCTATCTCGCTTGGTAACATCGAGCCTGTCTTCCATTCCAGCTTACTCAAGGGGGCTCCCGCTTCCGATGCTTGGCACGACTCACCGGAGAGGCCCCCCCCCACCGACTCATTATTGATGGCCACAAATACTACGAAATTGACGCTATCCTGGATCTCCCGCTTTAATCGCAAACGCTCAGAATATTTAGCTTCTTGGGTGGATAATATTCCTCTGGGCATAATCAATGGGTTTATTCCGAAAACATCGAAGCTCCCACTCCTTATTAAGCTGCTTTCCAATCCACACAAACCTGGGGGGAAGGGGTCTTCTTTAGGGGAGGCAGAGTGTAAAGGATTCAATGGTGTTGATGGTGAAGTAACCTGGAGTGCATTCCATTGTTCGGGCCATGGGCCAGATGCATCGGGCGGAGACTTTATCTTTGCGCTGAGATGAAGCCTCTGTTCCCATGGGAAGCAGGAAGGGGGGATGGGGTGACTGGTATTATAACCTGTGCTTCTGGCGGGAAGTGTCATTCCTGCCACTGCGTGTACTTGAGCTTTCTAAGATGTCTTAATAAATGGACTTTTACTCCCAAAGCCTTTTATTTCTGCGTCTATGGAATTCCTTACACCAAACTATTTCCAAAAAGTTGGCCTGCATTGACAAACCTTCCCACGTGACTCACAGTCGAGGAGGAATGTTGCGTCTGAGCTCCAGCAATATGCCCAGAGGTGGGATCCAGCAGGTTCTCACCAGTTCCCGAGAGTAGGTTACTAATTATTTGTGTGTGCTGAGAGGGGGTTACTAATTGGGTCTGCTTTTCCGTTAGAAATTCCATTAGGTCCAAAAATCATAAAGTCCTGTTGTTTCCTATGTGGCTGGTTAGCGAAGGTAGAAAACGGGATAAATTCTCCCTGTTGGGCTGTTTTAAAAACATGTTTTAGAAATATGGTAAAGTTCCTTGTTTAAGGAAAGTATACTCCTTTTGATGTTTTAGGAAACAAAAAATTAAGCATTTGAAAGTATTAAGTATTTGACAGGCAGTCAATTAGAGGAGAAGTAGTTGTTTCTGTTGGCAGTAGACGATAGGACTTGCTATAATTAGTTTAAATTATGGACAGAAAGATACCAGCTGGAAATTAGGAACTTTTTTTTACAGTAACAGAGAAATTATTAATGCCCCGCCCCCGGAATGCCCAGCCATGCCCCTGTCATGCCCCGCCCAGCCCCCTTGGTGCTACGCCACTGTTTGAATCCCACCACCATGGGAACCTGTTACTAAAATTTTTGGATCCCACCACTGAATATGCCCTTTGCTCAAGTGCAGCTGAGCCAAGCTTCAGCGGTGCTCAGAGCAAAAAGACTGTTTATCCTGGAACATGATGCATCCTCCGCAATATGTAAGGCTTCCATCAGAGAACCCCAGGGTTTCCCGGGCACACAAGCTAATCTGCAAACTATTCCTTGAAGGCAGAGTTCAAAAGCAAGTATGCGATTGGGATTGTCCAGGAGAGGGTGATGTTTCTGCCCAAATCTGAGAGAGAATCCAGCAATGTCAAAGGCTTTCACGGCCGAATTCAACTGGTTGTGGTGGGTTTTCCGGGCTGTGTGGCCGTGGTCTGGTAGATCTTGTTCCTAGCGTTTCGCCTGCATCTATGGCTGGCATCTTCAGAGGTGTATCACAGAGGGAAGTCTGCTACTGGACACAGTGTCCCTCTGTGATACACCTCTGAAGATGCCAGCCACAGATGCAGGCGAAATGTTAGGAACAAGATCCACCAGACCACGGCCACACAGCCCGGAAAACCCACCTCAACCAATCTAGCAATGCTTTTACGGGCATGAAAAAGTTTAAAGTCCCTCTGCACACTGTCTCCTCACTTCTCCCAATCATATTTCACCTTACTACTGAATGAACAGGGGTAGAATTGCAATATAAAGCACCACGTATCTCCAGGCTACGGTAACAGCATAAACCGACTTCCCTGTGCAGGTTAGGTTAAAAGTCTCCAGTTGGTGAGCTTTTGAGCTATGGAGAGACAAACAGCGCCCCTCCAATACGTCACCTCTTGGTGATGGAAAGTGTCATCCAGTCACAGCTGACCTATGGTGACCTCTGGGGATGTTCAAGGAAAGAGATATTCTGAGGTGGTTTGCCACTGCCCGCCTTCCTGAGGGCTGAGAGAGTTCTGAGAGAACGGTCACCAAGAAGACTTCACATGGAGAAGTGGGGAATCAAACCTGGTTATCCAAACTAGAGTCCACCACTCTTAACCACTCCCAGCATGGTGTAGTGGTTAAGAACAGGTAGATTCTAATCGGGAGAACCGGGTTTGATTCCTCCACCTGAGTGGCAGAGGCTTATCTGGTGAAACAGATGCATTTCCACACTTCTACATTCCCGCTGGGTGACCTTGGGTTCGTCACAGTCCTTCAGAACTCTCTCAGCCCCACCTGCCTCCCAAGGTGTCTGTTGTGGGGAGAGGGAGGGAAGGAGCTTGTAAGCCACCTTGAGCCTCCTTACAGGAGAGATCCAAAGTCTTCTTATACCTTCACTCAAAACCACTCTCTGCAAGGCCTGGTTTCTTTCTGTTGTGCTCCTCACCCAATTATTCACACACATGTGGGTGAAAAGCAACACAGCTGTAAGCCTGGGGGAAATGTCTTTGCTAAGCCTGAGAATGAATCACTCCTTTCTCCAGACAGAAGTCCAAAGGGCAGCTGGAGCCCAAAACAGCTGCTTGGGTACTTAGCAACCAGCTGGCACTTGGCACTGAATGCAGTTAATTACAAAAAGCCACAGCACAAACTCGTCGTCCAAGAAGGAAGAGGGGTTAAAGAGCACCACCAACTGCAGACCAGCAATAGGCAGGGGCAGAAATACCCCAATAACTCTGCTTGGCTGCCCCTTGTAAGCAGCCATGTTGGCCATTTGCCATTTTGCTGTTCCCATTTGGTTCCATCCCCCTTTGTTCCTGACTCCGGTTCTTTCTCCTCCAGCACTGCTGTGTCAGTCTTGTTCAAGCCCCGCGGAGGCGCTGGCACTGTGTTCGGATCCTCAGATGTAGCTGAGGGAGGCCTAGTCTTAGAGCCAGCGTGGTATAGTGGTTAAGAGCAGGTGCACTCTAATCTGGAGAACCGGGTTCGATTCCCTACTCTGCTACTTGAGCTGTGGAGGCTTATCTGGGGAACTAGATTAGCTTGTGCACTCCAACATATGCCAGCTGGGCGATCTTGGGCTAGTCACAGTTCTCTCCACTCTCTTTCAACCCCACCTGCCTCACAAGGTGTCTCTTGTGGGGAGAGGAAGGGAAAGGAGTTTGCAAGCCTTCTTGAGTCTCCTTACAGGAGAGAAAAGCAGGGTATAAATCTGAACACGTCGTCGTCGTCATCGAGCTCAGCCTGTGTTGTGGTAGCAGCTGCTGTCCAAGCAACTTTCTAAAAAAAACTGCACAGCCAATCACAGCTCCTGTAGCAATTAGATTAAAACTCTTGTGGCACCAGTGGGGTCACTGGGTGCAATGGGACCCCCGGGTACCACATTGGACCCCTGACATAAGGGTTCCTCCCTTAACCATATAAAGTGCAATCCTGTGCCGTCATTTGACATTAGCCCTGCTGAACATATTGCTCTTTCCTGGTGAGAAATCCATACAGCATTTGGGACCATCGCTCCTCATGAGACATTAAACATGTTATCCAAGTGTTGTTCTGTAAACACATGTCTGATCTTTGACCTTGTAAGACAATATGGAAGAGAAGTTGCTCAGGGAAGGATCACTGTCGGCTGCAATGCCCAGATGTACCAGGACGTGCCAGTACCTTCCTGATCGGCTTCCAAGATTGTAAAGAGTCAACTCCATTGGGGCGAGACAGCAATTCGCTTTACAAAACAAGGGAGAATTATCTGGGAAACCTGTCTTCTTTCTTCCATTTTTGGACACGGACTTGACCAGAATCCACTTTCAATCCACTTCCACAATTGTTTGCAAGTGGATTTTGCTATTCCACATATTAAATCCAGCTGCAAAGTGCATTGAAAGTGGATTAAAAGTGCATTATTCTGCATGTGTGGAAAGGCCCCAAGACAGTTTTAAATATACAGAGTAGATTATAAAGCCCATAGCTCAACAATGGAGCATATATTCTGCATGCAAAAAGGTCCATCTTCAGTTAAAGACTGAATGGTGGGAAAGACATTCCTCTGAAGTGGCATACAATCTTCTTCCCTTCCGTTCCCCACAACAGACACCTTGTGAGGTAGGTGGGGCTGAGAGAGTTCAGTGAGAACTGTGACTAGTCCAAGGTCACCCAGCTGGCTTCATGTGGAGGGACAGGGGAAGCAAATCCAGTTCAGCAGATAAGAATCCACTAATGAGGTGGAAGAGTGGGGGAATCAAACGTGTTTCAATTGAGTCCACTGCTCTTAACCACCACCCCACACTAGAATACTAAGCTAGACAGTGTATGGCAGCTCCTTATAAAGGATTACATTCCATCGTTTTTAAAAAACAAACAAATACCCTTTAAAAAAATTTAAAGTAAAAAATGAATACATCGGCTATAAGATTGATAGGATGGTTTATTGCTGCATGAGCTCTTCTTTTGAAAGGAGAGAATTTGGGAAGATTCCCTTACAAGCCCCGTGCTCTGCAGGAAAGTAGAGCAGTTCTATAGGAAGGCCCAAGAAAGCCAAAGAGATTTTGGTACCCAAGGTAGAAAAGCCAGAACCCCTGAGAACTAACACACACACACACACACACACCCCACACGCAATAATTGGCAATTATTGATGGCTTTTTTTAACAGAATCATCCCATATCTGCTTCCTACTTTAGCCTGGTGTGGCTAGGATAGTACCCAAGTTAGGCAGATTATCCAACAGATGTGGATGAATAAACATCAGTGGGAACTGAGGAGGTAACACTGACTGGGAAGATATTCCCTGGGCATTGTAAGTGCTCATGGTGTGAATATAAGGCACAGTTGCATAAGAGAGAAAGAGCATTTTGTCCAGGTGAGCCACAAACGAACACAGCTCCTACGTTTCAAACACCACAGCACATAAAACATCTGAGTGGCTGAACAAGTTTTGTTCCATTCCCTCCAAAACGCAACAAAACCAATTTGGCCAGAGGTACCACTGTGACAAAAGGTGGCAGGAGATGGTAAATCTGTCGAGGGCTTTCACGGCCAGATTCAACTGGTTGTTGTGGGTTTTCCAGGCTGTGTGGCAGTGGTCTGGTAGATCTTGTTCCTAACATTTCGCCTGCATCTGTGGCTGGCATCTTCAGACACAGACTTTTCTCTGTGATACACCTCTGAAGATGTCAGTCACAGATGCAGGTGAAATGCTAGGCACAACATCTACCAGACCACGGCCACACAGCCCAGAAAACCCACAACCAGATGGTAAATCGGTTTTAAGAAAACTGGACCACAGCTTCACTTTCCTTGGCATTTTTGGCTGTCAAATCACTAGTTAGCTTACCCTGTAGGGTTTTTAAGGCGAGTTGTACTGAGGTGGTTTGTGTTGCCTGCTTCAGTGTAGCAAAACTGGACTTCCTTGGTGGTCTCCTACCCATGTCCAAACCAGGGAAAACCTTACTTAGCATCTGAGATCTGATGAGATCAAGCAAGTCTGCTAGCTCTTTGCCCCCATTATTACCTCTGGTCAAAAAGCTTTGCAGGTTTTGGACCATTACCAAACAGAAACAAAAAGCCTGCAGCACCTGTTGCAAAAATGGGAGGGGCATACAGGCCCCATGCAGAATTTTTGTCTTTCTGATCATCACCCACTGCTGCCCCACCAATACCACGATATCCTACGATGTTACACACCATCTCAACCGGGGGCAGGTTGTATAGTGTTTTGATCTGTCCATTGCATAGTTCAAAGAAGTTTTTACTCCATCTTTTACAAGCCACAGATGACTTCATCCTCTCTTCTGCTTGGGAACAAAACCCGCATTCATAAAGCCAAGAGGAAACATGGCAGAAAAATACAGCCTTCTCAGAACAAGCCCCACTGGTGGAGGGGAATCCCAATGTGTTTTGCAGTCATCCCTTCCCCATCGCCACTTCCCCCATCACACCTTTGATATATGGCAGGTCAGGATAAGGAATTAAATGGGAATTTTCAGGAAGTTTTGCAGAAGCTGCAGACAATGCACGACGGCCAGAAGACGACACAGAAACAGTTTAGAAAACTCAGAAATGCAGAAAAAAATATGTCTAATATTGTATAATATCAACATTTTTTCTCTTTTAATATCATAAATATACACCATTTCTTTTTCAAAGCTAAAAGAAAAGAAAAAAAATTCAAACTTATTCTCTGGTACAAAGGGAAGGCCAAAATTTTTCTACACGGATTTCCAGTTTGCGGAGGGCACCTTGGCCCTAATCACAGCAATGTGAGATGGATAACTGTATAGAGAGTTTGGATTTATATCCCCCCTTTCTCTCCCATAAAGAGATTCAAAGGGGCTTACAATCTTCTTTCTCTTCCCCCCATCCCCACAACAAACACCCTGTGAGATGGGTGGGGCTGAGAGAGCTCCAAAGAACTGTGATTAGCCCAAGGTCACCCAGCCGGCATGTGTTGGAGTGCACAAGCTAATTCAGTTCCCCAGATAAGCCTCCACAGCTCAAGTGTCAGAGCGGGGAATCAAACCCGGTTCTCCAGATTAGAGCGCACCTGCTCTTAACCACTAAACCACGCTGGCTCCCAACAAAGGGTTGCACTGGAAAGCGAGGAGGAAAGAGGCTATCCAGGGAACCCCGGAGTCAATGCTTCAGCCTCAGACTCGGACTGGCAATTGTCAGGATCCCGACCAGGGAGGAGATGATACCGCAAAGCCCGATGACTCCCTGGTTGGTCTTGTAGATTCCCAGCCGGTCCAAGGGGCTCGAGAGATCGCAAAGGTTCTTCAGGGTGTCGAGCAAGAGAGGGGGGTGCTTCCTCAAGGTGAGGCAGAGAAGGAAAAGGAAAGGCTGCAGCCCCCCTGTGAGATGGGAAAGGAAACTCCGGAGTCGCTGGCCACACGGCGGCAAGTCCTCCTGGTCCTTCTCTGTCCGTGCTGTCTGCTCCATGCAGCGGCAGAGCTCATACAAGTCCTCAGCCAGGTTCATCACCAGGGAGTAGTAATAACATTTGGTGGCCCGTTTGCGCCATTTCTTCTTGTTGATGTTCGGGAGGAGCCCCACGCTTCTCACCCACAGGAGCATGTCGCACACGAAGTACAAGGCCCGGTTCAGGTTGGAGACGGTCAGGCAGAAGCGGGGGACCAGCTCCGGCAACTGGTTGGACTGCCGGGCGGCCACGACGGCGTGCACCATGTTGCCGAGCCGGAATACTGCAAGAGAATTTGCAGAAGTTACAACCTGTTCGTCTTGGGCGACGGCTCCTCTCTGCCAGCCACTAGTTCCATGTAAAATTATTAGGTTTAATAGGCTGCCCCTCCCCTCTGGGCCTGGGGTGGCTTGCAACACAGATATAAATATACGTATAAATTAAAAATCTAAAAAAGTTAAAACATTCCAACAATATTTAATCAGTTGGTTGTTGTGGGTTTCCAGGCTGTGTGGCTGTGGTCTGGTAGATCACAGAGAGAAGTGTGTTATACACTGTGTCCAGTATGTGTTACACACTGTGTCCAGTGTATCACAGACAGAAGTAACACACTTCTCTCTGTGATACATCTCTGAAGATGCCACAGAAACTTTAGGAACAAGATCTACCAGACCACGGCCACACAGCCCGAAAAACCCACAACAACCAGTTCAATCTGGCTGTGAAAGCCTTCAACAATACAATATTCAATCAATTCAACTACTAATCTAAGAGGCAGATATAACAGTCTTATGGGGTGGGGGGTAACACAGTAATGTCCCGATAAGAGGAAGGAAAAAACAGGAAAAGAGAAGCAAGAAGGGTGTGGTGGGGGGAGAGGAAGGGGACGGGGTCGGATGACACCAAAACTGACTCAACCAGAATGCCTGGTGGAATTGCTCTGTTTTACAGGCCCTGCAGAATTGCATAACGTCCCATAGGGCCCTCTGGTCTCACTACACAGCGTGTTCCAGCAGGCTGGGGTCTGGGCTGAAAAAGCCCTGGCCACAAGCGAGGCCAACCAAACGTCTCTGGGGCCACAGACCACCAGAAGGCGACTATTTCCAAATCTAGGTGCTCTTTGGGGAATGTACCAGGAGAGACAGCCCCTAAGGTACGCAAGCCCCAAACCATTAAGGGTTTTGTACATGGGTACCTGATTCAGCGCTCTACCGGGAGTCAGTGCAGTTAGTTGAATATCAGAGCAGGGATTCCCACTTGTAAAGGCTGCAAGCACCGTTGTAAGTTTGAGCACCACCCCAAAATGGCTTCCATCAGAGGCGGACTCAAACCCAAAATGGAAGCCTCAGGAAGCGGAGCCAAACAGAATACCACCCTCCTCATACCTCCTGGAAAGAAGGGAATCCTGGAAGGGAGATAGAACCACACTCTGGCTAGCCAACCAGCCAACTAGCCCAAGGTCACCCAGCCGCCATGTGTTGGAGTGCACAAGCTAATCTAGTTCACTAGATAAGCCTCCACAACTCAAGTAGCACAGTGGGGAATCAAACCCGGTTCTCCAGATTAGAGTGCACCTGCTCTTAACTACTACAGCATGCTGGCTCTCCTTAGAAAACCAAGCAGGGTCTATATAAGGGGGAGCTCCCCCCCCCCCCCCCCCAATATACATATTTTGCCTTGCAGACTCAAAAGGGAAAGGAAATTATAAGCCCCTTTGAGTCTCCTTACAGGAGAGAATCCAAACTCTTCTTCTTCATTTTACACAAATCTATACTGATAAAATTTACGCAAAGAAGTAAGAGAGGGAGACTAGGGAGCTATGAATGAAAACACTCAACCCTCCCTTTGGAAATCTTTGCCAGCAACCCCTTCCTGCCTTCTGCAGACGTCCTCCTTCGCCAGTGAGGGAAGCCACTAGCAAGCCCTGCCTTACAATGGACGCCCCCACTGCTTTCGGAAAAATGTGGTGGGTGCCAAGCAAAAGACAAATAGGTGCCAGGAGTGCCCTGTAAGGATGAATATCCTCTGCTGACTTCTCCCCACCGAGACTCACCTGCATTCATTCCCCAAGATTTACGAATATCCAGATTGCAACCAACATGCAAAATATGAAGCAGAGTTATATTAAGAACATGAGAAAGAGCCTGCTGGATCAGACCAGAGTCCATCTAGTCCAGCACTCTGCTACTAGCAGTGGCCCACCAGGTGCCTTTGGGAGCTCACATGGAGAATGTGAAAGCAATGAGCCTTCTGCTGCTGCTGCTCCCGAGCACCTGGTCTGCTCAGGCATTTGCAATCTCAGATCAAGGAGGATCAAGGTTGGTAGCCATAGATCGACTTCTCCTCCATAAATCTGTTCAAGCCCCTTTTAAAACTATCCAGGTTAGTGCCCATCACCACCTCCTGTGGCAGCATATTCCAAACTCCAGTCATGCGTTACGTGAAGAAATGTTTCCTTTTATTAGTCCTAATTCTTCCCCCCAGCATTTTCAATGGATGCCCCCTGGTTTCAGTATTGTGAGAAAGAGAGAAAAATTTCTCTCTGTCACCATTTTCTATCCCATGCATAATTTTATAGACTTCAATCATATCCCCCCTCAGACGTCTCCTCTCCAAACTAGAGAGTCCCAAACGCTGCAGCCTCTCACCGCCCTGAGCCCTCCGGGGGAGGGCAGTCTATAAACCCAATAAATAATGATAAAATAATAATAAAGGTGCTCCAGTTTGTTTGTGTGCCTCTACAAGATAACATCAGGGTGGAGAATACCTTTGTTTCTTCTTGAACAGGTGTTGCCATCCCAAGCACGTTTACCCAAGAAGTCGGCTCACTGAGCCTCTCAGCTCATCACTTCATCACTGTGTTGCAGCAAACGGGGGTTGGCAGATTAACAACCCAAAGTGAAAGATCTGTAATCATGCAGCTGTCTGGCAGCTTGGATTGGTTACTAAGGCAAGAGAGCGTTTCAGTCTGTCCTCCCAGGGAAAAGAAGAGGAACAGTTTAGATCATTTATACCCTGCTTTTCTCTTCTGTAAGGAGTCTCAAAGTGGCTTACAAACTCCTCTCGCTTCCTCTCCCCACAACAGAAACCTGGTGAGACCAGTGGGGCTGAGAGCGTTTGAAATGTGACTAGCCAAAGATGACCCAGCAGGAATGCAGGAGTGGGGAAACACATCTGGTTTGCCAAGAAAGAGTTCGCCACTCATGTCCAGGTATGGGGGATCAAACTTGGTTCTCCACGTAAGAGCCCACCTGCTCTTAATCACTACACCACAAAGGACACGCCAAAGCTGAAGATAGTTGAAGCTACAGAGAAAGACAAGACTAGGAGCTAGTGTCAGTCTTTTGAGAGCCAGTAGTATAGTGGTTAAGAGCAGATGGACTCTCATCTGGAGAATCGGGTTTGATTCTGCATTCCTCCACATGAGTGGCAGACTCTTATCTGGTGAACTGGATTTGTTTCCCCACTCCTCCACATGAAGAAGAAGAAGAAGAGTTTGGATTTATATCCCCCCTTTCTCTCCTGCAGGAGACTCAAAGGGGCTTACAAGCTCCTTGCCTTTCCCCACTCACAACAAACACCCTGTGAGGTAGGTGGGGCTGAGAGAGCTCCGAGAAGCTGTGACTAGCCCAAGGTCACCCAGCTGGCGTGTGTGGCTAATCTGAATTCCCCAGATAAGCCTCCACAGCTCAGGCGGCAGAGCTGGGAATCAAACTCGGTTTCTCCAGATTAGATACCTGAGCTCTTAACCTCCTACGCCACTGCTGCTGAGTGGCCTTGGCCTAGTCACAAATTTTCCGAACCCTCTCAGCCTCACCTACCTCACAATGTGTCTGTTGTGGGGAGGGGAAGGGAAGTCGCTTTGAGACTCCTTCCAGGCAGAGAAAAGCGAGGTATCAACACCAGTGGTGGGATCCAAAAATTTTAATAACAGGTTCCGATGGTGGTGGGATTCAAACAGTGGCGCCGCTGCACACACGCACCTCCAGTCCCTATTGGACAGGGAGGTTGCTTTAGTAACCCCTTCTTGGCACTCAGAAAAAAATAGTAACCACTTCTAGAGAAGTGGTGAGAACTGGTTGGATCCCACCTCTGATCAACACCCTCTCTTCTTCTTCTTCACATATTATAGGAGGGTCTCTCTGCCTGAGTCTATGTTCTGGCTTATTTGCCCCTTCTGCAAAATTCCTGGGTGCTTTATGCCATCAAGTCACGTCCTGCTTATGGAGGGGTTACCATAAATGAGCTGTGAGTGAGCCTACAGTACACATGTCCTCCCAAAACTGGTTGTTGTGGGTTTTCCGGGCTGTGGGGCCGTGGTCTGGTGGATCTTGTTCCTAACGTTTCGCCTGCACCTGTGGCTGGCATCTTCAGAGGTGTATCACAGAGAGAAGTCTGCTACATACTGTGTCCTCCCAAAAGTTCTCCCGTTAACAGCCTTGCAAACTGAAGACCATGGCTTCATTGACTGAGTCAATCCATCTCAGATTACTCCACTGAGTTCAGCGTTTCCTAGCATTATCATCATTTCTAGTGAGTCTTTTCTTGAGCACGTTACAATCTGTCCCCCCTTCTCCTCAATCCCAGTGTGGTAAAATTGAAAACTAATTTAAATTGGGGGTGGGGGGAACATTGCTTTTATAGGAGGACCAACAGTGGAGCCTCAGAAATTTTTAAATTGTCGGTGGCCATCACCGGCCAGATGATTAATTACATTTTTAATTGAGATGGTTAGTGATTATTTTATGTTGAACTGTGTTACTGTACATTTTAATTATGTGAGTAAGCTGTTCTGAGCCCGGCCTTTGACTGGGAGGAGCAAGGTACCAAACTTAATAAAATAAATAAAATTGTAATTGTCGGTTGCCATCACTGACCACATGATTAATTAAATGTTTAATTGAGATGGTTAATTGACATTTTATGTTGAACTGTGCTACTGTATATTTTAATTATGTGTATACGCTGCTCTGAGCCTGCACTTTGGCTGGGAAGAGCAAGGTACCAAATTTAATAACATAAATAAAGTAAAAGTGAGTTTTATTTTTATAATTTGTTTTCCTGAAAGCGAGAAAGGAGACTTCCACCAGCTCGCACAGCTGGTCGCGGAAATGCTGTCTGTTGTTCAATTGTTCAAACAAAGGAAGCATTGCAAAGAAGAAGAAGAAAGAAGAAGAGTAGGATTTATATCCCCCTTTCTCTCATAAAAGGAGACTCAAGGGGGCTTACAAACTCCTTTCTTTTTCCCCCGTCACAACAAACACCCTGTGAGGTAGGTGGGGCTGAGAGAGTTCTAAAGAACTGTGACTAGCTCAAGGTCACCCAGCTGCCATGTGTTGGAGTACACAAGCTAATCTAGTTCACTAGATAAGCCTCCACAGCTCAAGTGGCACAGCGGGGAATCAAACTCGGTTCTCCAGTTTAGAGTGCACCTGCTCTTAATCACTACACCATGCTGGCTCTCCATAGAAAACCAAGCAGGGTTTATGAAAAAAGGAGCTCCCCCCCCCCCCCCCCCCCATACATATTTTGCCTTGAAAATTCAAAAGGGAAAGGAGATTATAAGCCCCTTTGAGTCTCCTTACAGGAGAGAAAGGGGGGTATAAATCCAAACTCTTCTTCTTCATTTTACACAAATCTATACCGATAAAATTTACGCAAAGAAGTAAGAGTGGGAGACTAGGGAGCTATGAATGAAAACGCTCAACCCTCCCTTTGGAACTCTTCGCCAGCAACCCCTTCCTGGCTTCTGCAATTTCAGCAGGCACCCACCTCCAGGCATACCTTTGCAGACATAAGGACTAGTAACTTGGGGTGGGTGGCACGTTAAAGCCAAGCTGGCCGCCTCAACAGTTGCAGACGAGTTTAGACGGAAGAAAAACGACGAGGAGGGCAAGGAGGAGAGAGAGCGCACGCACACACTTCTCAGACGGTGACATACTTACGCTTGCGGCCAGAACTCATGCTAGTTTCCAGGTGTTTGAGCTTCATTACCACCTCTTCTCTGCCACGCTTATTCTCTAACACATAGCTAAGCAGCATGCACGAATACTGAGTTGCACTAGAACAGGGGAAAATATTCATATCACAGGTAAGGCAGGCAATTGGCAAAAGACAAGGAACGCCTCTTTGCAGGCAAAGCAGAAACAAAGGCACCCAGGGGTGAAACCTCTAGCAAGTGTGGGACGCCAAGTTATTGTTGCCTAACTATAAAAAGCACCCCGGTCAATTTTAAAATCCAAGCTGGTTTTTAAAATTACAAGCAAGCGCCCCGGAGAGAGAAGGAAGGCCTCATTGATCCCGGAATGCATCAGTCAAGACTTATAGATTCCTTCCTAATAAGCAGTTTCTTAATCTCTTGGAATCCACACGTTCACTGATGCCAAAACAAGATACTCTCCCTATGAATCTTAGTTGTGCCAGTGGCTACGCAGAAATAATGGCAGTTCAATCGCTACACTGTCCTGGCAGCTAATAAATTAATGATTTTAAGGCATTTAATAAATATAACTTGCGCTGATTAATAAAATAAATGTCTCTGTGGGTGCACGTGCGCAAAGCATCACCAGGTCGCAGCCGATTTTTGGCAACTCAGTCGCAAACTGCTCCAGAATTAGAAAAGCTGAATCTGCTCCCAGGTTTTGCCCAGGGCTTGAGCTGCGGGGGTGGCTCTCTTTTTCCACGCTTGGAGCTGGCTCTGCGCGTGGGAAACATGGATGGATCTAGATCTACAGCCAGGGTGGTGTAGTGCTTAAGAGCAGGTAGATTCTAATCTGGAGAACCGGGTTTGATTCCCCCTCCTGCACCTAAGTGGCAGAAGCTTATCTGGTGAACCAGATGTGTTTCCACATTCCTACATTCCTGCTGGGTGACCTTGGGCTATTCACAGTTCTCTCTGAACTCTCTCAGCCCCACCTACCTCCCAGAGTGTTTGTTGCGGGGAGAGGGAGGGAAAGGATATTGTAAGCCACCTTGAATTTCTTTACCGAAGATAAAGATGGGGTAGAAATCCAAACTCTTCTCAGTTTAATAGCTAAGAGGCAGCATGGTGAAGTTGTTGAGAGCAGGTGGACTCTTATCTGCTGAACTGGATTTGTTTCCCCACTCCTACACATGAAGCTTGCTGGGTGACCTTGGGCTAGTCACAGTTCTCTCAGAACTCTCTCAGCCCATCTACCTCACAATGTATCTGCTGTGGGGAGAGGAAGGGAAGGAGTTTTTTTGAGACTCCTTACAGGAGAGAAAGGGGGGGTATAAATCTAAACGTCTTCATCATCGTCTCTCAGAGTTCATCCAGCTCTACCAACTCACAAAGATTCCCAAGTTATCTTGTTCCATATGAGGCCAAGACATCCTATCATCTACTAGATCAGTGGGATGCTGTGAAGATGGCAGCCACAGATGCAGGCGAAACATCAGGAGAGAATGCTGCTAGAACACGGCCATACAGCCCGGAAACCACACAGCACCCCAGTGATTCCAGCCGTGAAAGCCTTCAAGAATACATCTACTAGATCAATTTAAGACCTGGCGTGGTGTAGAGTTTAGGAGCAGTGGACCTTAATCTGGAGAACCGGGTTCAAGTCTCCATGGTGAATGTGTTTCTCTCTGTGACATGCCTCTGAAGATGCCAGCCATAGATGCGGGCAAAACATTAGGAGCAAAAACTACCGGACCAGGGCCACACAGCCTGGAAAACCCGCAACAGCCAGTTGATGCCGGCTGTGAAAGCCCCACACCAGTCTGAAAAGCCTCACACAGCTTTACTAAGACTGAGTTGGGTGTATGAGCACATACATGGATCTATGGGAAATGGCCTACATTTTGGCCAAGTACAAAATCCAGAGTTTGCTAAGCACTGCGTCAAAATCCTTGTTTTCACTGTGTCTGCTGAACAACTTGTTTTGTCCTTGAAAGTGCTGGAATTCGAGTCTATCCCAGTGAGTCAATCCTTTGCATGCACATAAATGACTCAATGGAATCCAAATCCCGCATGCCTCTGTTTCCTTTGATAGCATTTCAGTGATTGTTTGAGCTTCAGCCCGTTCCACTTAGAAAACACACTGCCGATTCACCTGCCCAGGTTACCTGTCCCACAAGCATTTCAACATCATGGTGTTAACTGATGCATACCCAAGATGGTTCCTCCCACTGAGGAGGATGCCAGATGTACCTGTGCAAATCAGAAGTATAGGTCACCATTTTTCCAGGGTGCTGCATGCACAGCCACATTGATCATCGCAGGCGGAACATGCCACATAACAGCACTAAGCACACTGTTACATTCTTGCCTTGAAGATAGGCAGAATTTTAACTCACATGCATCAAAGATGCAAAACAGCGTTTGCCGTTGCTTACTGATAACTTACTTATAATTACCCTGTTTCTCCGAAAATAAGACCTACACTGAAAATAAACCCTAGCGTGATTTTTTGGGATTTTTGGAGGATGCTTGAAATATAAGCCCTACTCCAAAAAAAAAAAAACCCTAGTTACAGATTCCCTGGCGCAGTTGATCTGGTCACATGGGGGGCGCAAGAAATAAGACATTCCCTGAAAATAAGCCCTAACGCATCTTTTGGAGCAAAAATTAATATAGCACCCTATGTTATTTTCAGGAAAACAGGGTATATTATTTTTTTAAAAATTATTAGGAGGCCCTCTCAGCTGCAAGTCTGCACCATGGTCCACTATAAATCCGGCACTGGAAAAAAAAACTCTATGGGGCCCTCTTAAGTCGGGGCCCCAAGTACGTGCTTCTTTTGCTTAAGGGTTAATAATAATAATAATAATAATAATAATAATAATAATAATAATAATAATAATTAATTGGATTTAATATACCGCCCTATCCCAGAAGGGATAGGTTGCTCCGTACCGCCGCAGTGACTCAGGAAGAGTTGTGTCAGGCCCCCTCTTCAGTTATTTCATCGGAGTTATTTCAGCCATTGATTCATTCGATTTTACATTATTACGGCCCAGAGAAGAGTTTGCGAAAGGGTGCCCGAGAGGGCAGGATTTTGATGCGAAGCAAAGCAAATGTGAATTCCGCACAGCACACTGATCAGAGTCATCTGTGCCAGCGGAACTACACAGGCAGTGCTTCAGGAAGGAACTACAGATTAAAGACACTGGGCCCACTTGACGACCCTGCAGCACCTGCTTGAACAGGAGAAGATGAGGATTAGTCACTGGGGGAGGGGGTTATAAGAGGGCTAGTTGAGAGACAGGGAGATGTGGAGGCAAAATGCAACATTATTGGTGCCTTACTGACACCTACTTTGTTGGATCTGTGGAGGCTCTGACCCTGGAACAGACTAACCAGACCCTCACTATTAGCAGACTTTCAACACTATGGTGTCTTCCGCACATGCAGAATAGTATACTTTCAATCCTCTTTCACAAAGTGGATTTTGTTCTTCCACACAGTATCAGCTGCAAAGTGCACTGAAAGTGGATTGAAAGTGCATTATTCTGGGTGTGTGGAAGAAGCCCTTGCTTTTTGGATTCTCCGTTTTGACTTCTTCCTCCTTCCTCCTCTGATGCTCCAAACTTTCTCAGCCTCCAAGAAGTCAGCTGTCTGGCTCTGTTTCTCTCAGCTGATTAAAACTATGAAGCCTGCCAACAGATGCCTGCAGCCTGACTCAGTACAAAACAACTGGGAAAGAAACGCAGACATTTAGAAAACTTTAAAAACCAACTTTGCTACGGATGCCAAGGTGATGTTATTAGGCGAGTTCATTTATAACGACTGCCACTCGTTATAAATATGCTGTGCGGAAGCCACAAAAGAGAAGAGAAGTGAAGCAAAACCGAAGCAAAACTCAATCCCAGTCTGGCAATTATTGCTGGGGGGCAGCCCCTCTCCGCCCACCCCACCCCCCTTTTGGGCAGGAGACCCCGCGCCACCTGTTGCCCCTCACCGAAAGAGCCGCTCCCGACCCTGCGTCTGGTTGGAGAAACGCACAAAAGCCTCCATGGTCAGCGGTTCCCACCTGGCAGCCACCTGCGGGGACTCCGCGCGTGCGCACACGGCTCCTGGGAGAGCCAGGCGCTCGGGCGAGGAGGAGGGGCAGCGACGGCCACGCCCCCTCAGCCCAGCCGGCCACGCCCTACCCCGGCACGGGTTGCCGTAGCAACGGGGCGACTCGGGAACCGGTCCAACCTGGCCTTGCGGAGCCTGCAGAAAGGGAGTAAGCCAGAGCCAGGTTTGGAAACGAAGCAGTTAATCGCAGCATGCACATGAGGAGGGCTTTTAGGGGTGGTGGGAAGGGCTTGTTGCAAGGCTGGAGCAATCCAGGGCTCTCCCCTAGTTGCTGCACTACACAACAACCCTGCGAGGTCGTCTAGGCGACAGATTGGTGGCTGGCCAGGTGATTGTCAGTTAAATTGAGTTTACAGTGGTGGTTGCCAGCTTAGGGTGCGCCCCAGAGCGTTTCGGGGGTGCATTAAAAGAATTATATGGCAGGTTTGCTAAGATGGTGGTACCATTTTAGGGATGTGAGTTGCCCCAGGGTGGACGAGCAAAGAAGAAATGTTCAGGATTTTGATGAAAGCCAGTAGTGTTATATTACACTGGAAAGTGCTTTTTGCAATGGATGAGGTTCAGGAAAGTGTTTTTTCCCCAAAGGATGTGAACTCCACTGAATACATAAAGTTCTTGTGTGTGTATTAGGCTCATTCCGCACATGCAGAATAATGCACTTCCAAACTGCTTGCAGTGCTCTTTGAAGCTATGCGGAATGGCAAAATCCACTTGCAAACTGTTGTGAAAGTGGTTTGAAAACGCATTATTTTGCGTGTGCGGAAGGGGCCTTAGAGCCATCTCCTGTTGTTTTCTGCTTACATTGTCTGCACTACTTGGCAAACCACGTCTCCGAGGAAGGCAAACTATAAATTCAGTAAATAAACAAACACGGTAGAGTTCAAACGGTCATTTTCAGATACATTTATGTCACTTTTGCAATGTTTAAAACATCGAATACTTGCGATTTGCTTCTGCGTAGATTTCAGGTTGGTTCCAGATTTCTTCAATCCAAATTCCATATGTTTATTTTATGACTTTTTTTTTTTTTGCTGGGAAGAAGAGGCATCTCTGCAGACACGAATTCCCAATTTTGAGAACTGCAAAATTGGGAATCTACATAGAACTGCCCAAAATACTCTTACAGAAACCACTGGAAGAGCATGACATTGTGAATGGAATTTAATCACAAAGAAAGAAACATTGCATGACTATATGCCTCATGCGATGTAATTTAAAACTAATCCTTATTTTTAATGAGTAAATAACCTTTGAACTGTAATGTATCTTGAAACAGAAAACTATCTTTAGATAGATTTTTTTCCTCCAAAGCATTTTGTTTTAAAAACTCTGATTTAAATTTAAAAAAACCAGATTTTAAAATTATTTTAAATCATTGATTTCTATCCACCCTTATAAAAAAAAAAATTCAAGGCACTAAATTACAGCTCTCAGGCCCTTTCTGCACAAGCCAGAATTAAGCACTTTCAATCCACTTTCACAATTGTTTGCAAGTGGATTTTGCTACTCCACACAGTAAAATCCAGCTGCAGAGTGTATTGAAAGTGGATTGAAAGTGCATTATTCTGCATGTGCGGAAGGGGCCCTTAGTATTTCTCCTCCCAGGCTGAAAACAGGCTTTGAAAGTGGCTCCCATTTCCTTACTCTTTTGACGTGCTGCTAGAACAGAACAAAAACAAACATTACCTGTTCTGAAAGTATTACCTTAGAACCGATCATGCACTTTATTTGTAGCCATGCGCCGATTATGTCTAGCACACCTGCCCCTTGGGCAGTTAAAGAAAATGGGAAACACAGAAATGGGGTTAGCATAATAGCCACGAGGCAGATAATGGCCTCTTTAAACACAAGCAAGAACCCCTTTTTAAAAACTTGGTCAATAATTCATTTGCAATTTTCTTCCAGGACTTTTTTCGCATTTGTAATTTTCAAGCAAGCTCATCTGCCCTGCCCACATTTGCAGAATAACACCAAAAGATGCCTTTCTACCTCCGGAAGCAGCCCCTGGAGATCCCTCTCCCCACCGAAAAGGAGTGGATTAAAAAAGATGAAGGGGAGGCTTTCTTCCTGAACGATCCCGACCAAATAATCGATTATTTGCCCCAGCCTTTCCGGATGATCAACAAGCTGGTGACTGTCTTGTTTGAACAGGCCTGGGATATTATTGAGAATCGAGAGCAGCGCCATGTGTCGAAAAAACGACACCCTCCACCTGTATCATGCCAACCATTGGCCGAATTCCAGGTAGTCAGATCCCTCGCAGACCAGTGAGCGTCAATTTCTTGTAGTTTTCCCAGGGAGAGGAGCTGCCAGGGGTAAAGAAATGCCAAGTGAAGTGACGGTGTCAGCCTATTACAGCTAAACCCAGAGAGGAGATTTTCGTTAATTCCAAGGCCCCTTCCACACCTGCAGAATAATGCACATTCAATCCACTTTCAATTCACTTTGCCACTGGATTTTACTGTGCGGAATTGCAAAATCCACTTGCAAACAATTGTGAAAGTGGACTGAAAGTGCATTATTCTGCATGTGCGGAAGGGGCCCAAGACTGGTAGACTGCATGTAAAACAAGCATTCATCCAGTGTGTGAAGTGCAGCCTCATTTGGCAGATATTTATAGATATGGGCTTAGAGGAAAGGAATTGCAAACATTGGGTACCAAAAAGGCAATCAACTGTACAAGGGTATACAGTCTGTGGCGTCTCTTAGGGCATTTTGCACCTGCAGAATAATGCACTTTCAATGCACTTTGCTGTGCGGAATAGCAAAATCCACTTGCAAACAATTGTGAAAGTGGATTGAAAGTACATTATTCTGCATGTGCGGAAGTGCCCTAAGATGTATGCCAGGCAAGCCCATAAGGCAGTGGCAAACCATCCCATAAACAAAGTCTGCTTAGGAAATGTGACGTGCTGTCACCCCAAGGGCCTGTAATAACCTGGTGCTTTACCTAATCTGTGATTACCTTTACCTAATCTGTGATTACTAGCAGAGCTATCCTCAGCAGAGTTCTTTGGAGCCCTTTAAATTCAGTGGACTGGGGGGGGTGGAGTGTCTTCAAGTGGCAGCCGACTTGTAGCGATTTCCAGTCCTTTGTTTTTCTTTTTAAAAAGGTGCCAGTACTCATATAAAATTAGTCTGAGTCCCACCAATTTCACTGTTAGGATTTGGGAGACTAATAATTATTTGGGCTCCCTTGACATTCCATGGTATGATTATTAGCTTTATACATAATTCAGAAATAGGAGCTCTGTAGCAGTCATCAGTAAGCAGAACATAAGAACTAGCCTGCTGGATCAGACCAGAGTTCACCTAGTCCAGCACTCTGCTACTCGCAGTGCCCCACCAGATGCCTTTGGGAGCTCACGTGCAGGATGTGAAAGCAATGGCCTTCTGCTGCTGCTGCTGCTCCCAAGCACCTGGTCTGCTAAGGCATTTGCCATCTCAGATCAAAGAGGATCAAGATTGGTAGCCATAGATCGACTTCTCCTCCATAAATCTGAAATATACCCCGTTTGCCTCAATTAGGGCAGTTCTGCCTCTGTTTTGGAGAGAAGGAAGGTGAGACAAAGAAAAAAACTGTTAGGAAACAAAAGAGCAATAGAAGAAGAGTTTGGATTTATATCCCACCTTTCTGTCCTATAAGGAGACCCAAAGTGGCTTATAAACTCCTTTCCCTTCCTCCCTCCCCACAACAGACACCTGGTGAGGTAGGTGGGGCTGAGAGAGTTCTGAGAGAACTGTGGCTAGGTCACTCAGCAGATTCTAATCTGGAGAACTGATTTTGATGACTAGCTCCTCCACATGAAGTCTGATGGGTGACCTGGAGCCAGTCACAGTTCTCTCAGAACTCTCTCCGCCCCACCTACCTCACAATGTGTTTGTTGCGGGGAGAGGCCGGGAAGGAGTTTGTAAGCTGCTTTGAGACTCCTTTTGGGAGCAGAAAGTACAAAAAACAACTCTTCTTCAGGTTTTCTCCACACGGGGATCCGATCTTGATCGTGGTGCATAGGTGAGAGACATCAGCAGGTAGCATTGGGGGTGGGGGTCAGGTCTGTTGTTGAAATTGCTAAGCCGGGCATTGTTTTCTCTTCGTTTTAAATCTCCCCAGGTGGTAGGGAAAGCAAATTGCCTGGCAGCCTCGGGAGAATACATCTTCATCGGGCTCTCTACAGGACTTTCTGTTTTCAGCATTGACACCTGCGAGAGGGTCTGTGCTTGGGATGCAGCCAAGCTTGAAATGTGTACCCTCCGTATCTCAGATCTGGGTAATAACTCTGAAGTCCTTGGAACTGTGGATGAGATGGGTAAACATCACCTTAAATTCTCCTCGGGTTTTAGATTAGCTCGGCAAGTTTTTTTATTCGCCCTTCAAAATCAAAATCCAAAACATACGCAAAGAGAACAATTCACCCAATTATAAAGTACTTATTTCATAGAGACTTCCAGTATCTTCTGCACCCAGTATTAACCCTTGAACTCTAAACTTGCAGTGCTTGGCCATTAAGCATCAAGACAAAATTGAATCTTTAGCATTGTTATTAATAAAAAGATCTCACTTTTCTCTATTGGATCTTATTTGAACCATCCTTAACCTTCCACACTGCTAGTTATCCATTTTTTCCCATTTTGTCTTGATATTTTGTCAAGAGTTTTCAATTGTCCATGAACTTAAGTTCTTTTCTTTACATAACAAAGGTAATTTGGCTGTCTCGGCCAGCTCGAATCCCATCCCCCGCCATTCTTCAATTGTAGCCGAAGTTTCCCATTTCTGTGCAGATAGTATTTTTGCTGCTGCAAAAATATAAAACCAAAGTTCCATGTTTGCTTTCCAGAGATCTGAGCTTAGTATGTATTGGGAAATTATGTTAAAT
The DNA here is from genome assembly GCF_021028975.2 of Sphaerodactylus townsendi. NCBI lineage: Eukaryota > Metazoa > Chordata > Lepidosauria > Squamata > Sphaerodactylidae > Sphaerodactylus > Sphaerodactylus townsendi. Next base: position 20,261,754 of record NC_059441.1, on the reverse strand, counting down.
CTGCTGTATATGGTCATTGTTCTTATATACAATTGACCCCTCTTCTTTTCTCTTCTCTTCTCTTCTCTTCTCTTCTCTTCTCTTCTCTTCTCTTCTCGTCTCGTCTCGTCTCGTCTCGTCTCTTCTCTTCCAGGTTTTGCCCATCTCTTTTATTTTTCCAGGGAGATTCTCCTGCATGTAAAAGCCATAAATGAAGTGGTGAGTGATTTCTTTAGTCAAACAGAGCAGAACTGGGACGCTTTCTTTCTTGCTATCCAGACCTTGACTTTTCACCTAGTTGCCGGCATTCGTTTTGTGTTAACCCATCTTGTTGTCGTCCTAGATTAAAAACCACTTTCAGCGGGGTGTAGTGGCTGAGAGCAGGTGGACTCTAATCTGGAGAACCGGGTTTGATTCCCTGCTCCTCCACATGAGCGGCGGACTCTTGTCTAATGAACCAGATTTGTTTCCCCGCTCCTACTGTAAGGAATTCCATAGAAGCAGAAATAAAAGGCTCTTTGGTGTAAAAGACCGTTTATTCAGACATCTTAGAAAGCTCAAGTACACGCAGTGGCAGGAATAAGATCTCCCGCCAGAAACACAGGTTATAACTCTGTCCATCCCATCCCCCCTCCCGGATTCCCATGGGAACGGAGGTCTCATCTCCCTCGCAGAGATAAGGTCTCCGCCGGAGAAGCTGGCCCATTGCCCGGGCTGTGGAATGTAGTCAAGGCCAGGCGGCTGCCCCTCTCATCAACACCATTGAATCCTTTACACTCTGCCTCCCTTAAAGAAGACCCCTCCCCCCCAGGTTTGTGCGGAAAGGCGCGGTGGAAAGCAGAAATAAGGGCGGGGGCGTCAATATTTTCGGAATAAACCCATTGATTATACCCAGAGGAATACCCCACCCAAGAGACTAAATATTGTAAGCGTTTGCGATTAAAGCGAGAGTCCAGGATGACGCCAATTTCGTAATGCTTGTGGCCATCAATAATAGTCGGTGGGGGCCTCTCCCATTTGAATCGTAAGCAGGCATCGGAAACAGGAGCCTCCTTGAGTAAACTGGAATGGAAGACAGGATGAATGTTACTAAGAGAGTTAGGCAAATCCAATCGGGCAGTGACATCATTAATCACTTTAGTAATCTGAAAAGGTCCCACGAATCTTTTGCCTAGTTTAGAAAATTTATGCACGCCTCTGAGAGTTTTGGTAGACAAATACACCCAGAAGCCCACACGCAGAGGGAAATCCGAAGGTGCTTATCCGCTTGCAGCTTTTGGGAGTCTTTAGCCTGTTGTAAGGCAGTCTGGACCGTTCCACCTCGGCCAGAGATGAAATCCATTGTTGAAACTCTGGAGGATCCAATGCTTCCGCAGGTAGTTGCGGCAACGGTGGAAGGAGCGACCAGACACAATTTCGAAGGGGGTTTTTTTCGTACTGCTATGAACCGCATTGTTATAGGCGTACTCCGCAAACGGAATGAGCTCGCACCAATTGTCTTGGTGGTAGTTGGTGTAACAACGTAAATACTGCTCTAGGGTTCTGTTCGTTCTCTCCGACTCACCGTCACTTTGAACGTGGTAGGAGGAGGCAACCGGGCGGCCCCTAACAACCCTAGAAAAGCTTTCCAGAACTTTGAAATGAATTGGGGGCCGCGGTCGGGAGACCACCTTAACGGGGCGGAGTGTAGACGGTAGACATGCTGAATGAACAGACGAAGCTAACTTAGGAGCGGAGGGGATGGAAGCACATGGAATAAAATGGGCTTGTTTAGAACATTAGTCCCTCACCACCCACCAGACCGTGCTGCTATGACTTTCCTGCAAACCTGTACTAAAACCCACGGCGATGACTTCCCAGGGGCGGGAAGCCACCGGGAGAGGTTTCAACAGACCATGGGGCTTTCCCGGAACGGTCTTGGCTTCTGCACAAACAGAGCAACCTTTAATATACGCCTCAATGTCCTTGCGCATCGCTGCCACCAGAATTGACGGCGGGCCAAATGCAGAGTTTTAGAAAGCCAAAATGTCCAGCCGAAGGCATCATGGCAGGCCTCGAAACCTGCTTGCGGAGGGAGGCCGCGTACCAACAATCCCCCCGCCGCCAAACGCCATTCTCCAAACGCAATTGGGAGTCGCCTTCCTCCGCTGGAGGCTCGCGTCGCCCGCCTCCTCAAGTTCCCAGAGGAAAGGAGAGACCAGGCTGGGAATGGGCAGAGAAGGAGGAGAGGATGTCTGAGATCGGGTGACAGCCAGCCCTGTGGGAGAGAACAGTGCGCTGAATGTCCCGTAAGCTGGCTCCACCCCTCCCCGGGTAGGCGAGGCATCAGCCAGTTTATTGGTTTCTTCCGGGAAAAATGGACCGTGAAAGAGAAACGAGAAAGAAATCGGCCCAACGAAGTTGCTTCGCGGACATCTTGAGGGGGGTGGAGAGGGCCGCCAAGTTCTTGGTGATCCGACCAAACTTGAAAGGGTGTTTAGCCCCCTCCAGCCAGTCGCCAAGTGGAGAGTGCTACTTTAATGGCCGCAGTCTCTTTATCCCCTACAGTCCAGTTGAGTTCAGCACCGGAGAATTTCTTTGATAAATAAGCACACGGAACCAGCCTATCATCTTTATTTCTCTGCAACAGGGCTGCCCCAAGCGCTTTGTCCGAGGCATCCACGTGAACCACAAACGGGAGATCTGGGTCGGGGTGCTTTAGGATAGGTTCGGTGGTAAAAGCAGACTTTAAAAGCTGAAAGGCTGTCTGACATTCTTCGGACCAGGAAAGGGGGGCCCCGGGCTTGGCGGACAGTGGATCTTTACCCTTAGTGCGTAAGAGGTCTGTGAGAGGGAGAGTCAGTTCAGCGAATTGGGGTATAAAGTCACGATAGAAATTAGCAAAGCCTAGAAAAGATTGGAGTTCTTTTCGGTTGGTGGGGGCCGGCCATTGGAGGACCGCATCAATCTTAGCAGGATCCATTTTTAGGCCCTCGGGCGAGATCCGGTAACCCAAATAGTCAATAGAGGTTTGGTGGAAACAGCACTTGGAAAGTTTGGCAAAGAGGGAGTTGTTGAGCAGGCGTTTCAATACTTCCCGAACCAATGCTTCATGCTCCTCCATGGTTTGTGAATAAATTAAAACGTCATCTAAGTACACCACTACTCCCTTGTACAATAAATCATGGAGAACTTCGTTGATAAGGGCCATAAAAGCTCCGGGGGCCCCACTTAACCCAAATGGCATTATTAAGTATTCAAACTGTCCAAACTTTGTGTTAAATGCAGTCAAGTGTTCATAGCCTTCAGCAATTCTGACCCTGTAGTAAGCTTCTCTCAAGTCCAACTTAGTAAAGATGCGTCCTTTGCCCATGCGTCTAAAAGGTCCTTGATCAAAGGCAAAGGGTATTTATTGGACAGGGAGACTGCATTGAGATCTCGGTTATCTGTGCAGAGCCGTGAAAGACCCATCTTTCTTTTTACAAACAATACAGGAGCAGCATGTGTGTGTTTGGTAGCCAACCCGTATGAACCCGCGGCGAGGTTCTTGTCTAAGAAGGCACGAAGTTCCTTCTCCTCATTGGGACTCATACGGTAGATTCTACCTTTGGGCAGTTAAGCCTCTGGCTGTATTACGATTTTGCAGTCAGTGTCTCTATGGGTGGCAACTGATCGCATTCTTGCTCCTGAAATACTCTGGCTAGATCTTTGGTACGCCCGATTGGGATGCCGGTAGAATCGGGAGCAATCGCTGATGAAGCCAGGGGGGGTGTGTGTGGGAGAAGTCGAGTTTCCCAATTCATGTGTTCCCCGCAGGGAGGGTCAGTGAATTCCAAGATCCTTTCTTTCCAAAGGAATTTTGGTTCATGTAACAACAACCATGGCATGCCCAGAACTATGGAGTGTTTGGCCACTGGCGCCAGAATAAAACTAATTTTCTCCCCAATGGTCGGGCGAGCGGAGGAGAACCGGTTGCGTTTTGAACTGGGCCGGTCCTTCGCTCCCGAGAGGACTGCCGTCCATTTGGGTGAACGGTATGGGCTAGCCAGGGGACTTGGTCTAGACCTAGCTCCTCCGCCACCTGGGGCCGCATTAAACAATGGGAGCAGCCAGAATCCACAAGGGCTGAGGCTATAATACCACGTATGCTTAGCGGGGTTGGCCAGAAACGCTTGGATTGTAATGGGAGCGCTGCCTTCACTCACCGCGTCTGGAGTCGAACCCATGTCCATTGGGGCTGAAGAAAGGCAAACAGCTGCTTCCCCCTCCTCCGGGTCGCCTTCGATGACTGCTTTAGACGAGCCCGTTGGGCGGCCCTGATTCGGCGTGGTGGCTTGGCAGATGGGGTGCGCGCCGCCGGAGTGGTTGGCTTCTGTTTTTTTTTTCGGGCAGTTGGCGGCTAGATGACCGGGACCTCCGCGAGTAAAGACACAATCCCAGTCGGCGACGGCGCCGGAGGTGGTCTCGGTAGGGGCGGCTGGGCTTGGCTTGGTGGACGCAGTGGCCGGCTTCGAGCTGTGGGCGGCCTCGACACGAGCCGTGCTCCAAGCGAGACGCCACTTGGGATCCCAATTCAATCCAATCAGCAATAATGCGGGGACCAATTAAAAACACCGCTTCACGCAGCTTGCCGCCGACAGCATCCGAGAAGTATTCGCATTTCATGCATTCAGGCCACTCAGGAGGGAGTCGAGCAGCCGCCGCGAGACGAAATTCACGGGCAAATTCTGCAAACGAAGCGGTTGCCTTTGCTGAATAGTTTTGATGGTGCGGATAGCTTCATTTTCCGGCACCTGGATCTTGGAAGCGAGCCCTCAAGGCTTGGAGGAATGCGGGTACCGTAAGCGAGTATCTTCATCTTGCAGGTTCAAAAGAGTCACAAACCAGTCGGCTGCTGCCCCATCCAGGACTGAGCCGATGTCCCGTATTTTTTCGCGCTCAGACCGGTATAAATCATCATAGTCCTCCATGTGGGCATCGAGTTGCAAAATGAAGTAGGGAAGTTTGGAAGCGGTCCCATCGAAACGGGCAGGTATTGGAGGTCTGTAGTAACCCCTCTCCACGGCCCTTGGCGCCCGCAGAGGGGCGGCGGTTGCGCTGGTTGAGCGGGTTGAGGCAGCGGTTGCGCTGGGGCGGAATCGGTGGAGGTATCAACGCCGGTGCCGCTGGTGTTCGGGGGGGAGCCGGTCCTTGGAAGGTGGCTGGACCCAGCAGCGTCGCCCCTCTGGCGCCGGCTGTACCTGTGACAGCGTAGACTCCAACTTGGGCTGTCCTGGTCTGCTGCTTCTTCAGTTCCCTCTCCAAGGCAGCCAGCTCTCTCTCCATGCGAGTCAATGCATCGTGATGCGCATGCGAAAGCTGCTTTCTCCCGCTCCAATTTAGCCAGTTCGTCCCGTTGAACAGCTGCAGTAAGTTCACTTTGTGTACGCAAGGCCTGAACACTTTCGTGTTGACGCTGTAAGTTCAGTTTGGAGTGTTCCAGGACTTTATCATGGACTGATAGATTCTGCGCATATTGCCGTTGGAGCGCCTCTTTGGCACGGTCCAACTCGAAGTGGGCTTCTTTGCGCTGCTGCTCCCGGTCTCTCTGCAGGTTTTCACGCTCTTGCTGCAGCTGTTCCCGTTCCTCTTCCCATAGCTGGCGTTCACGGGCCCATGCTTCTTGGGCATCTCGCAGTCGGCCCACTTCCTCATCCCAGCTCTCTTTCGATGGGAGAGGGAACAGATCCGGCTGGAGTGCAGGCTTTCTCCGGACTCGCAAAATCGTCGTCTGGACGCGAGGCATCGTCTCCCACCGGTGGCTCCAGGGGCATCTCAGGTGCAGCCGCTGGTCCGGGATCAGGGGTCCGGATCGGAAGACGGTACGGATACCTCCCAATCCTGGTATAGTCCCAGTGTCACCGGTGGTCTTCGGACGGGCCCCAGTGCTGTGCCACGGTGGTTCTTTGGGAGCATCACCAAAATACGAGTCCAGGAATCGTTCAATGGACTCCTGGGTTGCCGCATGAAAGGTGGTGTCAGGCCCGCGTCTCCTCCATGACAGGTTGCATCTGAGGTTTGTAATCCATACGAAAACGGGTAGATATCCGATCCACAGGCGCTCGATCCATAGACAGCGCCCCAAACGACTCATGTAAGTCCCCATGGTCGTCTTCACGTCCCTCGTTCCAACGGAGTAAAGGAAGACTCGTGCTGATACGAGGACGGGAAAGAGTCACCAGCGAGACCCGTTCTCCCGCCGGTTTCTCCAGAGCCAGAAGGGAAAGGTCGGAGCCCTCTTTGGGGGCTACCGCACCTTCCCCAGAAACATCCAACCTCTCCATGCCGAGGCACCAGAGGTCCACTGCACTAGGAATATAGATGAATTAGGATTCCTGCCACAATGTAAGGAATTCCATAGAAGCAGAAATAAAAGGCTCTTTGGTGTAAAAGACCGTTTATTCAGACATCTTAGAAAGCTCAAGTACACGCAGTGGCAGGAATAAGATCTCCCGCCAGAAACACAGGTTATAACTCTGTCCATCCCATCCCCCCTCCCGGATTCCCATGGGAACGGAGGTCTCATCTCCCTCGCAGAGATAAGGTCTCCGCCGGAGAAGCTGGCCCATCGCCCGGGCTGTGGAATGTAGTCAAGGCCAGGCGGCTGCCCCTCTCATCAACACCATTGAATCCTTTACACCTACATTGCTGCTGGGTGCCTTTAGGCTGGGTGCCTTTAGTTCTGAGGAACTCTCTGAGCTCCACCTGTTCACAAGGTGTCTGTTGTGGCGAGGACGTTGATTCATCAGGCCGCCCTGAGTCGGAAGCAACTTGACGGCACTTAGCACTTGTACGCACAATGGTGGTTGTAAAGATTATGAGGAAATTATTATTATTGATGTCAGTGGAGCTCTCTGACAGCTTGGAAGTGTTATTCTTTTGTTTGTTCTTTTGTTCAATTTTTATCCCACCCTTTTTCGACAAGTGGGCTCAGGGCGGCTTCCAGTAAAAATAAACACAACCTGGTGGAGCACTCTGCCCATGAAACCCAAGCCCTGGGGACCTGAGGTAGTTCTATAGGGCATATACATATGAGCTGCTCCACCAGGCATATGATTGAGGCAGTTATGGGCTTTTATCCATCTTAGCCTCCCCCTCCACCATCTTTTTCCATGCTCTTTCCTTGAGTGGTTTTAGTGTTGTGTTTTAATGAACTGCTGCCATTGATGGCCCACCAGATACCTTTGGGAGCTCACATGCAGGATGTGAAAGCAAGGGCCTTCTGCTGCTGCTGCTTCCAAGCACCTGGTCTGCTAAGGCATTTGCAATCTCAGATCAAGGAGGATCAAGATTGGTAGCCATAGATCGACCTCCATAAATCTGTCCAAGCCCCTTTTAAAGCTATCCAGGTTAGTGGCCATCACCACCTTCTGCGGCAGCATATTCCAAACACCAATCATGCGTTGCGTGAAGAAATGTTTCCTTTTATTAGTCCTAATTCTTCCCCCCAGCATTTTCAATGTATGCCCCCTGGTTTTAGTATTGTGAGAAAGAGAGAAAAATTTCGCTCTGTTAACATTTTCTATCCCGTGCATAATTTTATAGACTTCAATCATATCCCCCCTCAGACATCTTCTCTACAAACTAAAGAGTCCCAAACACTGCAGCCTCTCCTAATAAGGAAGGTGCTCCATTCCCTCAATCATCCTCGTTGCCCTTCTCTGCACTTTTTCTATCTCTTCGGTATCCTTTTTGAGATGTGGCAACCAGAACTGAACACAGTACTCCAAGTGCGGTCGCACCACGGCTTTATATAAGGGCATGACAATCTTTGCAACCTTATTATCAATTCCTTTCCTAATTAAACCCCTCATAGAGTTTGCCTTTTTCACAGCTGCCATGCATTGAGTTGACATTCCCATGGAACTATCAACTAAGACGCCCATATCCCTTTCCTGGTCTGTGACTGATAGCACTGACCCCTGTAGCGTGTATGTGAAGTTTGGATTTTTTGCCCCTATGTGCATCACTTTACATTTTGCTACATTGAACTGCATTTGCCATTTCCTAGCCCACTCACCTAATTTATGAAGGTCCGCTTGGAGCTCTTCGCAATCCTTTGCGGTTCTCACTACCCTACATAATTTGGTATCATCTGCAAATTGGCCACCACGCTACCCACCCCTACTTCCAGGTCATTTATGAATAGGTTAAAGAACACCAGTCCCAAAACGGACCCTTGGGGGACAACAAGTAAATGCTGAAAGCTGCCCCAAGAGGAAGGGCAGCATAGAAAATGAATGAAATAAATGAAATAAGTACAACAATTTGATATATAAAATGCCTTAAAATCCCAACTAATCCTGAGGGATTGCTGGGTAGCGAAGCCTGGAATGAGATTCCCTGATTCGTTGCCCCTGTTCAGCAAGCTCAGCTTTGCTCTCAGGTTATCGTGGACTTATTTGATGTCTGTTATTTATTGTCAGGAAGACGTCAGCAAGCGAAACACATGCGTCGCGCTGGAACTGTCTCCCAGGGGCGATTATGCCGGTTTCCTACTCCAAGGCAAGTTGCGGAAGAAACTGCCAGTTCTGGTCGGGCTGTTGGCTCGACTTGTTCAGACGTGTACAAATTATTAGGACAGTTTTGCTTTAAAAAACAAAACAGCGCAACCGAAAACCCCTGGAGGCTTGATAGAAAAACCTTCCTCCCGTCAGCCTCTCTCGTTTGCTGACTACACATTTCCCACCTGCTCATGCTAATCTCCCAAATAAAAGAGAGCCAGTGTGATATAGTGGTTGGCATCAGCCTAGGATGTGGGAGGTCCAGGTTCGAATCCTCACTTTGCCATGGAAGCTTGCTGGGTGACCTCAGGCTAGTCTTTCAATCTCACCTACCTCACAGGGTGATTGTGAGGATTTTTTAAAAGGAGGGGACAATATTTCTGGAAGTTGCTTTGGGTCTTCTTTGGAGAGAAGTGCAGGGAATAAATATCTGAGTGTATGCTAGATGAAGAGAAGAAGAGGTAGGTAGGGCTGAGAGAGTTCTGGGAGAACTGTGACTAGCCCAAGGTCACCCAGCAGGAATGTAGTACACTACACTACACATTTATTTATGGTTCCTCACAAGTAAGTACATAACCCAACCTAAATAAAATCCAGACAAGCAGAACAGGAAATTTGCAGGATTAATTCATTGAGAATACAATGCATCGTTGGTCCTTAAGTAATATTTCACAATATTTTGCAACGTGGACCATAATTGGGGAGTTATCTCGCTTAAGAAACTTCTTAATCAACTCCTTGTAACCGCTAATATGCGTTCTTCCAAAGGCTCTATAATCTTCGAGTGAGCTGTGTTATTAAAAAAAAAATCTGCACCTTCTAAATCCATTTGAAATCAGCAGGCTTTCGAAGGTGTAACCATGTCTAGCCCTGACCTGAATAACCCAGGATAGCTCAATCTCATGTGCTGTTGGAAACTAACCAGGGTTAGTACTTGTGTGAGAGACTGCTGAGGAAGTCCATAGTTGCTTCTCAGCAACAGACTGCGCAAACCTCCCTGAACCTCTCTTGTCTTGTAGGAAAAAAACCGTGTTTAGCATTGCACCATCGTACATGAGAATTTACAAAATTCAGATGTGGGTGGTGAGGAATCGAACTTTTAATCACAAAACTTCCAGTTCAGTGGCAGATTTCCTGGCAGCTTTGGGTCAAAAGTCAAGCTGGCTGGAGATATTTTTTTCAAATGATTTTTCTTGCTCTTTCCCAAAGTAGATTAAACAGTACGGACAATATTTTTAAAACAAGAAAACAGACAAAAAACCACTAAAAAGAAATTAAGAACAAAGTATGGAGACATACACCCACAGTTGTGTTCAGTACACATTACGTAGTGGATCCCATTATGGCCCCTTCCGCACATGGAGAATAATGCATTTTCAATCCACTTTCAAAGCACTTTGGAGCTGGATTTTACTGTGCGGAATGCAAAATCCACTTGCAAACAATGGTGAAAGTGGATTGAAAGTGCATTATTCTGCATGTGTGGAAGGAGCCTATGTTTTTACATGGTCAGATCAGATTCATATGAAAAGTAGAGCCCCCATTCTAATCGAATTCATGTTTTGAATGTCGATTTATAAAATTAGTTAATTTAACCCTTGTAGCGTATTCTCTAATTTTATGCAGGGGATATTTGGTGAGTAAGGCCATTTCAGATTTGGAGAAACAGTGAACGTATGTCAGATTCTGATTGCAAGCCCTTCTCTCGTACTTTTGAACGTCTGTTTCTTATGCTCAGAGTACTTATTATGCCAACACATTCCCTGACAGACTATAAGCAAGCAATTTGTTTATGGCTGAAAGCCACCAAGTGTGAATTGCAGTGTATGAGATTTCACTTGTTTGCTGGCGTGGCAAAGGTAATAGCAAGCTGACTCGCGCGTTTTAGAGCACTCGGCGAGTGGTTCCGCCTCCAAGAGACCTTTCTTCTTCTTCCCAGTTGCATAACTTGCCTTCTTCTGATTTCTCAACCTAGGCAGCTCGGAGGCTTGGCTCGAGGTCTACCGGTTGCCAAAGGATTCTTGGCAGAAGGAGATAGAACATGTACAAACGGTTTCCCTTGCCCCTCCGGTTCTCAGTTCGACTCCAGCGTCTGCCAAGGACAGGAAATTCAGCGTAGCTTCCACGGTGCAATATACATATATATTTGTTCTTGTATTCCCTGGTGATGAATTCTCCGCCAACTCCTCTGTCTCATTTCCTCTTGTACATACGTTGTTGCCACACAGGGCTAGGGTTGGAGTTGGGAGAAGGGTGGCCAGTCCCCCGGAGGTAGCCGAGATCTGCGGGGTTTAGAGGTGATCTCCAGGTTGATGGAGATTGATTCCCCCCTGGAGGAAATAGCCAATCTGGAAGGTGTTCAATCAGTCAATCACTCAATCACCTTTGTTAGGCATAAATTAAAAATTTAACACAGGAATAACCAAAATAAGATCAGGGCCAAAGTGGCTAATGTGATCCTCTGAAGATGCCAGCCACAGAGGCAGGCGAAACATCAGGAGAAAATGCTACTAGAACACGGCCAGACAGCCCGGAAACCACACGACACTCCAAAGTGACTAATGTTTTAACAAAGCCAGAACTAAGAACTTTGCTACATCTTCAGTCAGTTTAGGGCAGAGATCGTTAAGAAGTGTCTGAGTCTCAGCCCTATCGGAGGGGGCAAGATTTAAATTGACATGAGGCTGAATAAGTTGTTTATGCAAATCAAGATGGCAGACGCAGTGCAATAGAACATGTTCTGTTGTTTCAGTTAGAGTCGAGGAGCAAGAGCAAAGCCTTTCATGTGAGGGGAGGAAGGTGTTGAAGCAGGACCTGGGAAACCCAGGTTGAAATCTCCACTCAGCCGTAGAGGCTTGCCGGATGAAAAATGCAGAGAAGGGAGAAATACAGGGGGGAAATATTTTATTGGACTGCAGATTTGCAAATAGGTTGGCCGTGTTGGCCTCTCACTTGTTTTTTCCTGCTCTGCAGTTTGGGATGATGCTCTCAGCCAGTGACCCCCAGCCTTTTCGCAGCAGTGAGTCACAAGTCCAAATTTACTCAGCGTGGTGACCCACTTACGAAGAAGGGCACGGACGCATCAATAACACTGCAAGAGTCTGCAACCCACTTCCATGGACTTCACGGCCAGCTTTTGGGTCGTGTCCCACAAGTCAGGAAATGTTGCTGGTCAGGCCACATCGTCATCCTTCGTGTGCTGATAATGCAAACCCGAACGCATCCCACGCATCCTCAACAGTGATGAGCCAGATCTTTTTATGGGAAGGTTGATCACCCTAATTAAAACACCTGGGTTGCCCAGGAGGGTTGGAAAACTAAATCGAAGAGCTCTGCAAAAGCTTGCGTGTTAACGCTGGCAGAGGAACAAAAAGACTGTAGGGATTGCCTGAGAGAGCTCTTTTCACATGCATAGGGGCACGTATGTCTTTTTCCTTTCAAGGAAGTTCAGTGGCGTTGGTGTGACAGTACTGAGCTCTTCCTTTTTGTGAAGATGTAGTTTTCCTCATTGTGACAGGCAGGCACCATCTGGGAAAAAGTAGTCGAGCAGGCCTGCTCGGATAAAATTAACATGAATGGTTACAGAAATATGGCTGCATATTTCCTTTAAAGAGTGGGAAGGTGGCACACTGTATCCAACTTTTGTCAAATCTCAGAAGCTAAGCTGGGTCGGGACTTGGAAGAGAGACCACCAAGGAAGACTCTGCAGAGAAAGGCAATAGTCGACTACCTCTGCTTCTCCCTTGCCTTGAAAGCCCCTTGCTGGGGTCGCTCTAAGTTGGAAGCTAAGTTCAGTCAGTACTTGGAAGGGAGACCACCAACAAAGGCTGTACAGAGGAAGGCAAGAACAAACCACCTCTGTTTTTCACTTCTCTTGAAAGCCCCTTGCTGGACTCACCGTAAACCTTGGATGGGAGACCACCAAGGAAGACTGCAGAAGAAGGCAATGACAAATCACATCTGCTTCTCACTTGCCTTGATTGTCCCTTCTGGGGTTACCATAAACCAGTGGTGGTGAACCTTTGGCACTCCAGATGTTATGGACTACAATTCCCATCAGCCCCTGCCAGCATGGCCAATTGGCCATGCTGACAGGGGCTGATGGGAATTGTAGTCCATAACATCTGGAGTGCCAAAGGTTCGCCACCACGGCCATAAACCTTGGATGGGAGACCACCAAAGAAAACTCTGCAGAGGAAGTGTAAGGAACCTGGAAGGACTAGAAATTAAGTAACTTTCAAGAGTTCTTTATTTCTTAAACTTCATGATACACAGTACACGGAATGCAGATTCTGACCTTCCCCCCCAGCGTTCGTCGCTTTTACAGACAATTCTATTCCCGCCCACAGTTCCCAGCACAGGTTCCCACGATAGAGAAAGGCAAGCTTCAAACATATATGATAAGCGCAGACAACAAGGTTAATGAATGCAGCCATCCCGGGCACGCAGCCCAGTTCACGGAATGTTACCAAGGCCAGGCTGGCTGAGACAGAAAACAAGAATCAAACCACAACCTTACAGGAAGCCAATGACAAACCACCTCTGCTTCTCACTTGCCTCAAAATCCCCTTGCTGGGGTTGCCGTAAGTCAGTCGTGACTTGACAGCACTTTTCAATCAATCAGTCTTCATTATGGTCACAGACAACTATAAGGTATTTCTGTATGTATTCCTATTGAATACGGAATCTCCATGTTTTCTTCCTCTTGTGCTGAAAACAGGAACTGAAGTGTCTAGAAAGATTTACTGATGTGAAGCAACCCTGTAGAGATACAGTCTTAGGTCCCTTCCGCACATGCAGAATAACCCACTTTCAATGCACTTTGCACCTGGATTTTACTGTGCGGAATAGCCAAATCCACTTGTGAACAATTGTGAAAGTGGACTAAAGTGCGTTATTCTGCATGTGTGGAAGGGGCCAGAGATGGAAACTGGGTACCCTGCGTGTTGACTTTGTAAATAGGCAAGGATGTAGTTTGTGGATTGTAAATGATGCCTTCCTTGATTTCCTTAGCCAAAGAATGTGGATTTCCGGGGCTTGGACACCCCAGGAGAAGTCACAGAAGAACAGGTAATAGCACCCACATTTTAACTACTTACACCCACTGAAAATTCTATCTGGAGTCCCCTTGGTCAACAGCTAGTTTTCCCAAAGGGCCAGTTTGGGAAGAAATCGGGGAGAAACAGGTCAGGACGCCTTCACATTCCCAGAGGAATCTCTCTCCCTGTTGCTAAAGGTGCCACAATCTTTTCGATTCTTGGTTCACAATTTTGGGGTACAGCCAGTCCTCGCCATCCCTTAAAGGACCAGATCAAATTGTCAATACTAGTTTGTTCGTTTGTTACTTATTTATTTCTATTATTTATAGTCCGCCTTCTTCACTTGGACTCAAGCAGATTACGCAGAGTGCAATAGAACATGTTGTGCGGAACAAAAGCACATGCAGAATAATGCAATTTCAATCCACTTTCACAATTGTTTGCAAGTGGATTTTGCTGTTCCGCACAGCTGCAAAGTGCATTGAAAGTGGATTATTCTGCATCTATGGAAGGGGCCAGAGCGAATCGATGTAATTGCCTGTTGTGCTCTGCTTTCAAGCTGGAGGAATTCTGGGAATGTCAGGCACTTTCATTGTTTTGGCTGTACATTCTGTTAATTGCAACTCCAAAGAGGTCCATTGGTCATAATATCACTTGTTAGTTGGGCAGTCTAAAGAAGAGAGGAGAATAATGCAAGTAAGCAGGGGTGTATCACCTGCTCTGCGAAAGGAAGATCTCCAGTTCAGTCCCTTGTCGTGAAGAGTTTCATGTAGTTGGTGTTTGCAAGGAACTTTCCCTTCTGAAACTCTTATATAGCTGCTTCCTATCAAACAGCAAAACCCTCTAACTCAGTCTAAAGCAACTTCATGTAGATCAAGTATTTCTCTCTTAGCTCTGGAAATCCTGTTGGGTTACACAGAGCAGTAGAGGTCAAATAAAAGACCCTGGGAATTTGTTTGCATAAAATCACTCGCTGTTCCTTTACAGGATTTGCAACAGCTTCTCAACCAATGTAAGCTGAGTCCCCCTGCTCTGCTGATGAAGATCAGATCTCCCAAGCCTGTGGCAGGTTCGAATTCTGTTTAACCTTCCCTGTTCCTAATATTTCTGTTGCAGCATGATGAGAGTGGGAAGGAAAAAAGCATGGTGATAGAAGATGAGTTGGGATTTATACTTTGCCTTTCTCTCCTGTAAGGAGACTCAAGGCGACTTACGAACTTCTTTCCCTTCCTTTCCCCACAACAGACACCTTGAGAGGTAGGTGGGGATGAGAGAGTTCAGAGAGAACTGTGACTAACCCAAGGTCACCCGACAGGAATGTAGGAGTGCAGAAACACATCTGGTCCACCAGATAAGCCTCTGCCACTCACATGGAGCGGTGGAGAATCAAACTCAGTTCTCCAGACTAGAGTCTACCTACTCTTAACCACTCCACCACGCTGGTGTAGCTTGATCTCGTCAGATCTTAGAAGTTAAGCAGGGTTGGTACATGGAAAGGAGACCACCAAGGAAGGCTCTGCAGAGAAAGGCCACGGCAAACCACCTCTGATTCTCCCTTGTCTTGAAAACCCCTTGCGGGGGTCGCCATAAGCCTTGAATGGGAGACCACCAAGGAAGGCTCTGCAGAGGAAGGCCATGGCAAACCACCTCTGATTCTCCCTTGTCTTGAAAACCCCTTGCGGGGGTCGCCATAAGCCTTGAATGGGAGACCACCAAGGAAGGCTCTGCAGAGGAAGGCCATGGCAAACCACCTCTGATTCTCCCTTGTTTTGAAAACCCCTTGCGGGGGTCGCCATAAGCCTTGAATGGGAGACCACCAAGGAAGGCTTTGCAGAGGAAGGCCACGGCAAACCACCTCTGATTCTCACGTGCCTTGAAAGCCCCTTGTGGGGGTCCCACAAGTTGGGTGCAACCTGACGGCACTTTATATACATGCACATTTATTTCAGCATGAGCGTTTGTGAGTTGGAGCTAGCGTCTGCTGACATGTCTGAAAAAGTGAGATCTGACTCATCAAAGCTCGCACCCAAACAAACGCCATTGGTCTTCAAGAGGCTACCAGGCCTTGTTCTGTTTGTTTATTTGTATTGTCACACAGCCTTGCATGTCTTCAAATTCAGGCAGTCCGTTTAAGAATCCTTACGAAGCTTTAATGAAGTGCGATGATGGCACCACGGTTGGCTTGGGGCAGAACCACCTGATCAGGGACTGCCAGTGGGAACGGCTGGATTCCCTTTTTAACAGCACTTTCCGACAATTTCTGGACTTAAAGGATGAGCTCGAGATCAAGGAGGAGAAACTCAGGTAAAGGGGAAGGAACGTTCTTGCTAGACACTTCCTTCCAGTTTCCATCCATGGAGCACGGAGGAAAGCGATGAACGACAAGAAGAAGAGTTTGGATTTATACCCCACCTTTCTCTCCTGTCAGGAGACTCAAAGGGGCTGACAATCTCCTTTCCCTTCCCCGCTTACAACAAATACCCTGTGAGGTGGGTGGGGTTGAGAGAGCTCCAAAGAACTGTGACTAGCCCAAGGTCACCCAGCAGGCATGTGTTGGAGTGCACAAGCTAATCTGGCTCACCAGATAAGCCTCCACAGCTCAAGTGACAGAGTGGGGAATCAAACCCGGTTCCTCCAGATTAGAGTGCACCTGCTCTTAACTACTACACCACACTGGCTCTGTCACACACACACACCCTTCCAGAAACTTTGGCCTGCTGATGAGCAGAATGTTGTAGCTGATAGGCATATTTGTATCTCTTGTCATTAATTATGATTTCCCCCTCTGTTAGCCAAGGCATGTTCCATTTCCACGGTCCTGGCCGCACCTTGCCCATTGGAACGGAAAACAGAACCGAGCCAGGTAATTTCAGACTGCCAGGTGGGGTGCCTTCTGCGGATCTCATTTCTACCGGCTTCTGGTTTTGAGTGTCAGAAATTGCAGAGTAAAATAAAGGGTGGGCAGGTGCTGAGACCTGTATTGTAGGTTGACTTTCTACTCACAGAAGAGTAGAAAGTGAGTGGTGGCGTCTCCTTCTTTGGAGGTTTTTAAGCAGAGGCTGGATGGCCATCTGTCAGGAGTGCTTTGACTGTGTGTTCCTGCATGGCAGAAGGCTGGACTTGATGGCCCTTGGGGTCTCTTCCAACTCTATGGTTCTGTGAAGAGGGGAGGGACATTTTTGCCCATTCTCCCGTCTCACTGCTGCTGCTTCTGCTGACTCACAGGGGAATATCCTCAGGAGGCATCAATGTCTGCAGTGGGGGAGAGAGGGAAGGAAAATTACGACGTATGCATCCCAGGCGCATTTGCGCTGCATCGGATTCACATCTAAGACTGTGCCTGGTTTATGCCCCTCGTGACTAGGAAACCGACATTGCCTTGGTTGTTTTTTCCCTCCCTGTTTCCTTGAGGTTTTGCTCTGCTTTGCTGTCTTGGTCAGGAGGGGACAGTGTCTCTCTCATGAGCCTGCCTTGAATCTCCTCTGTTTCCCTTTCCCAGACGCTCCCGTGGCACTCAGCGTTCACTGGAGCACAAGCCACCACCTATGCTTCTACCTGCTGAGTCGTCCTCCGAAGGAGAAAACAGGCAAGACGAGTGTTTGCTTTCGGGCACCCTGAAATCTCACTCAAGAAGAATTCCTGCACAGATTCAAGTTGGTTGGCCCTCTTGGAAATTGTCACTCCTTTGGTTTTATAGCACCCCTTTTGTGAATGCAGAAACGATTACTCGGGGGTTACAATCAGGGCAGGGCATCGTAAAGTAATTTCAGTTTAGTTCTCACTCTGTTATCTGCTCTCTGGACAAAACAGGCCCAGATGGCGCTGCTCTGCTTAGTGAAGCTGGCCAGCTTTCCCCATCCTAAGAAGTCTTGCTCCAATTGAAGTAGTTTTTTTTCTGACAGAAAAGTCGGAGGAAGGCTCCGTAGCCCTGCGCTTTCACTTTTGCTGGGCTGAATGCAAGTCGGAGGTTTGCCGCTTCTAAATATGGCCCTGCCTGCTTCTGAGTCCTGCCCCTGGTATCCCTTGAAGGTCTACCAAACAGAACAAAACACTGTCTAATAGCCAATATTCTCAGTTGCTTTTTATCGATGAGTTTACTAACTACAAAGGAAGATAAAATAAGAAATCCTTTCTTTGCTGTTACACATCTACATTACTGTAAGTTTGGTTACATCTTGGTACCCATCTACTGTCTCACTTGATGTCGTCCACCTCATGTCTCCTCTCTGGGGCCAAGTCTGCTCAAACAAAGAAACAGAGGGCGATTTCCCACTGGCGATTAATTCTGGGATAGTCACCCGAAATATTCAGGTTTCCTCACGATCTTCCCACTGCCGAACCACAAAACAAAGATCAGTCCCATTTCTGGCGCCCCCACCCCCCCCATCACAGGATTTTTTGGGGAAAAACCCACTCCAATGGGAGCTAATAGGAGATGGGGACAACACATTTGAGGGTCCATAACTTCAGCCCCCATGAAACAAACTTCACCAAACCTGGGTGGTATCATCAGGAGGGCCTCCTAAAGATACTCTGAAATGTTGGTGCTGCTAGCTTAGCAATTGCACCCCTGACAGCAGGTACCCCCCGCCCCCCCCCCCCCAGGGGCAGGCTTAGATGTCTTCACTAGAAACATGCTGCAGGGAGGATGTTGGAACCTGGATGAAAAGGTGCCGATTCTTTTGAAACTTGGTTGTATCTAGATTCAGTTTTCAGTGGGAATTCGGCCAGAGTTAACTTTATAACTTCAGATGTCCGTGCTCACTAACATGTAAGCGATGGCTGTCTGACTGACCAATAGACCAGGTCCTCAACAGTGACTTCAGCAACTGGTTTACATGCAAACAGTTAACACTTTTATGACTGAGTTGTGACGGAAACCTGCAAAACCCCAACAAAAATCCCAGACTCTTCACCTTTGCCTCAAAGTAAAGGGGCTCCTTTCCTTTGATCGCTGTCTGTTCCCTCTAGACTCTGATCCAAAACCGGACATTGTTTGGCCCTGTGCTGCTCCAGTTGTGCTGTCTGCGGTCACCCCTTGCTTTTCCCATCTGGCGCTTGTTTGTGAAGATGGAGCCATTACTGTTTGGGACAAATCTCTAGGTGAGCCAACGCATTATTACCAGTGCTTCAGATTAGAATCCACCTGCTCTTAACCACTACAAGAGGCCACAACCTCACAGAAATGGAGGAATGACACAGCCATGTTGGGTCGATGCAGCATTCTTTTTGTGGAGCCAGTGTGGTGTAGTGGTTAAGAGCAGGTGGATTCTAATTTGGAGAACCGAGTTTGATTCCCTGCTCCTCCACCTGAATGGCAGAGGCTTATCTGGTGAACCAGATGTGTTTCTGCACTCCTACATTCCTGCTGGGTGACCTTGGGTTAGTCACAGTTCTCTCTGAACTCTCTCCGCCCCACCTGCCTCACAAGGTGTCTGTTGTGGGGAGAGGGAGGGAAAGGCGCTTGTGAGCCACCTTGAGTCTCCTTACAGGAGAGAAAGAGGGGTATAAATCCAAACCCTTCTTCTTCTTAGGCGTTCCCAAGTAGGAGGATTCCTTGAAGGAAACCACTGCCATGGCAGTAATTCTCCAGTGAACTTTCAGAGTGTGGCAGAATTGTCAAATCCAGCCAAATGAACAGGATCTGGCCTTAGCATATTGTTTGGGAGGGCTGTGCAGGATTTCTGTCCTCACTTTGCCATTCTGAAACCATCCCACAGGGTTTGCCTTGTTTGTGACCGTGCTCCCAGAAGGGTACGTCGTCCGCAGTATTCAGTTCATGCCACTTTCCAGCAAGACAGTTTCTCACAGCAAGGACTCCGCCACTAGAAAAGTTCAGCTTCTCGTGTTGTGTACCGACGGCTCTCTTCACCTGCTGACCTCGGAGACCAAGGAATTCAGCACCAAGGTTCTGGTATACAAGTAAGACATGCCTGGAGAAAGGGTTTTAGTGGCTTACAATCTCCTTTCCCTTCCCACCCCCACAACAAACACCCTGTGAGATGGGTGGGGCTCAGAGAGCTCCGAAGAACTGTGACTAGCCCAAGGCCACCCAACTGGCATGTGTTGGAGTGCACAAGCTAATCTGGTTCCCCAGATAAGCCTCCACAGCTCAAGTGGCAGAGCTGGAAATCAAACCCGGTTCTCCATATTAGAGTGCACCTGTTCAGAGGTGTAGCTAGGAAAAATGGAGCCCGGTGCAAACTCTGAGTTTTGCGGGGGGGGGGGGGGGGTTCATTTGTGTTTTTTGTATTTTTAAAATGTTTTTCCAGTTTTTGGCCTGCAGGGGGCACAGTTTTTAGGCTAGCAGCACCAACATTTCAGGGTATCAGTAAGAGACTCTCCTGATGAAACCACTTAGGTTTGGTAAAGTTTGGTTCAGGAGGTCCAAAGTTATGGACCCTCAAAAGTGTAGCCCCATCTCCTATTAGCTCCCATTTGAAACAATGGGGGATGGGGGCACCCCCTTTGGGAGTTCATACCTTTGGACCCCCTAAACCAAACCTCACCAAACCTGGGTGGTATCATCAAGAGAGTCTCCTAAAGATACCCTGAAATTTCGGTGCTGCTAACCTGCAGGCCCAAAATTGAAAAACACTAAAAAATACAAAAAACACAAACCTGAATTTTTGCATGTGCCCGGTGCAACATGCATCCCCTGGCCGCCTTGTAGCTTTGCCTCTGCACCTACTGTTAACCCCTACGCCATTGCTGCTCCTGTTGAGGGGAGAGGAAGGGAAGGAATGTATAAGCCTCTTTGAGACTTCCAAGAAGAAAAGGAGAAGGAGTTTGAATTTATAGCCCCCCCTTTCTTTCAAGTAAGAAGACTCAAAGGGGCTTATAATCTCCTTTCCCTTCCCCCCCCCCCCACATAACAAACACCCTGTGAGGATGGAGCTGAGAGAGCTCTGAAGAACTGTGACTAGCTCATGGCCACACAGCTGGCATGAGTTGGAGTGCACAAGCTAATCTAGTTCACCAGATAAGCCACCACAGCTTAAGTAGCAAAGCGGGGAATCAAACCCGGTTCTCCAGATTAGAGTGCACTTGCTCTTAACCACTGCACCATGCTGGCCCTACAGGAGAGAAAGGTGTGGTATAAATCCAAACTCCTCCTCTTCTTCCCTTATGTGTAGATTAATGATCTCCAAAATGTGTTATCAAACTCAGGTCTTGCAAAGCACTTGAAGTACCATCCCTAGAGGGTTTGCCTCTGCCGCTGTAAGGACTAGCAATATAATCTTTTGAAAATGAAAATGAAGCATTCTTAGGCCCTTTAATGATAGGAGGGCTGGAATTTGATGCAGAATCTGGAACTCCGAGAAGCTTTATTTTCTTCTGAATTGTTAAACAGCTTTCAGAGTTTGTATTTTTTTTAATCTGCAAAAGGCAATGAGAAATTCGGCCTCTGTTCCTTTTGCCAAGTTTGTCGTTCTGCATCGAAAGCAAACTGTTACATCAACCCTCCTTTCTGCTCCTGTTGATATGAGTCTTTTTGGAATCAATGCTACAAGCAAGACTGCAAACCTGGGTTTCTTTTACAGGCCGGAGCATCCAAGCCAAGCCATCAGTGCCATGGCAACCGTACCATCTTTAACCAATGCAGTAAGTGTCTCAAGTGGGCTTCCTTGGAGATCTGGGGTCACTCCTGGAAGGCAGAACTGCGAAAAGGTGTCTTGGGTTATCGGGTGGATGAAATGAAAGCAGAGGAAGTCGAGTCATATGGCCAGGACTCCCCACACTTGTGGGTGTAGCGTGGATGCTTCTGAGAGGAAGCGTGGGGGAAGTCAAGACACGTTTAAACTGAAAACAGGAACCGAAAGATGTTACAGTCTGAAAACACACCAGCTCACGGTGTTGTGGATCGTGGCTTTTGTCAAATGCTGAGCTGAAGTGGCCAATTCCAGTCCTGTTAGACCACAGCTCCAGGGTCCCCAACCTTTTTGCGCTTATGGGCACATTTGGGATTCTGATCCGGCGTTGTAGGCACAGCAACAGAATGGCTGCCACTGGAAGCGGGGCTGGCCAGCCACCCAACGGTTGAAGCAGCTTAACTTGAGTCACACAATAGAGATCCTTGCGCTGTGGGGGCAGCTGCTGCCAAAGCAGTATTGGTTTTAAAAAATCTGCATGGCCAATCAGAAGCCTTGCTGGGCAAAAGCCCTTCCTGGTCCCACCCACTTCCAGAAAACACGGGCACCATGTTCAGAATCCAGCTCTAGCTAGATAGCAGCGTCATGTTCACACAGAGGTGTGTCTAGCTCAGTGTAGCTCAGTGCAAAATGTAGCTTGGTGCAAAATGTAGCTCGGTGCAAAATCTGAATTTTCCGCCCCGCATCCTCCACCACGACCAAACAACTTTTTTTGCACCAGGAATTGAAGTCAGTGTATGGGCCTGGGGGGAAGGAGGAGGGGTGTGGGGGGCAATTTTCCGCCCCCCCCCCATGTGACTAAATGGCCACAGCCCGGGGACATTTGACCCCATATGTCCCCTGGCTGGTACGCCCCTGTGTTCACAGGCAGGGTAGGTGGCAGCATACCTAAGGTGGGGCAGCTGCCAGGGCATCTGGTGGGTCCACTGATGCTGCCCCCCCCACAAACACCCTGTCACCTTCCCTTCTACCTGTCTATACCTGTGTCATTGTGGGAGGACAAGGAGGCAGAGCACAGTGGTGGCAATCCAGTGACCATGGCAGCAATTGTCCCTGCTCCAGGCACTGGCCATTACTGTTGGGGAAAGGGTGTGCGGGTGGCACAGGCAACTGGCCACAGGGCAGGGCAAGCACTGCAAGAGGGAGAAGGATGCAGAGGCAGCGGGCAGACGTGCAGGTGGAAAGGAGGCCACGGGCGCAGATGGGAGCTCCTTGGTGCTGTCAGCCCCGGCCTCTCAAAACCTGGAACCATCCCTGTTCAGAAGCAGCATAGCTCTGAATGCTAGCAACTTGAAGGGTGGGTCACTGTACACCTGTGGTGTGGTGGTTAAGAGCAGGTGGATTCTAATCTGGGGAACCAGGTTGGATTCCCCACTCTTCCTCCTGAGAGGCAGAGGCATATCTGGTGAACCAGATGTGTTTCCGCACTCCTACATTCCCCGCTGGGTGACTCTTGGGCTAGTCCAGTTCTCTCAGAAGTCCTCTCAGCCCCACTCCTTACCTCACAAGGTGTCTGTTGTGGGAGAGGAAAGGAAAGGATTGGTCAGCCAATCTTGAGTCTCCTTACAGGAGAGAAAGGTGGGGTATAAATCCAAACTCCTTCCAAAAAATATAACCCTGATCCCTCTAGAGAGCTCTCAAGACCCATATACATCAGCCAGCACCCATGTGAGCTAAGATCAGCTGTTGGGGCAGATGAGTTCTGGGTCTCCCCTTGCTGTTCCAGGTGCTGACTTGCTCCTGGGATGGCACGGTCAGTCTGGATAGACACAGCGACGGAAGCGACTGTGTGCCACTTCATCACGCCTCCTCCTTACAGAGTCCACTTGGCACCCTGTTTTCACTGTGGATAGCAACGCCGCCAATACTTCTGATCCTCCAAGGTTGGACATAATTCTGAGCGCAAGGAAGGGCAGAGTGGAAAGGAAGCATCTGGAATGTCTTACCCAGCCTCTTTGGTTCTTCCACATATGCAGAATAATGCACTTTCAAGCCACTTTCAATCCACTTCGCAGCTGCAGAACAACAAAATCCACTTGCAAACAATTGTGAAAGTGGGATTGAAAGTGCATTATTCTGCACAAAAAGGAAGGCCTTTGTCTCAGAGTCATTCCTTGCTCTCCTTCCCATATCCAGTGAGACTGCCAGATCTGGTTACCCTTTCTGTTCTGCCCTCCTTCTGAAATGCAGAGAACTGCATGTGGCTCTTCTTTGGCTGTCGCCACTTGACGGGTGACCCTGTGAGCTTTTCAAAGCAAGAGTCGCAGAAGGTGGTTTGTCGCTGCTTCGCCTCTGCATCAGAACCTGCTGGATGTCTCCTGTCCAAACACTATCCAGGACTGAGAATGAGGTCATGGTCAAGTGGTGTAGTGGTTAAGAGCAGGTGGATTCTAATCCAGAGAACCGGTTTGATTCCCCACCTCCACCTGAGGGGTAGAGGCTTATCTTTGGTGAACCAGATGTGTTCGCAGTCCTACATTCCTGCTGGGTGTCCTTGGGGCTAGTCACAGTTCTCTCCGAACTCTCTCAGCCCCACCTGCCTCACAAGGTGTGTCTGTTGTGGGAGATGAAGGGAAGGAGCTTGTCAGCCACTCCTTGAGCCCCCACAGGAGGCAAAGGTGGGGTATAAATCCAAACTTTCTTCTTCAAGATCAACACCCAGCCATTTCCACAGTGTGAATTTCCCTCATCCTAGTCCAACTGCTTAACTGCTACATTGCACAGGATCTTGTAAGTTTCATGTATTCCAGGAATAACTTGATTAATAGTGGGGCACTTCTAAGGCCACTCCCTCTCTAGAGTGTTCTCTTTCCTGTTTTTGATCAGTTCCTTTTAATACCCAACACCTTCCAGAATTAAAACAGGGCTGTTCTGAGATAAAGCCAGCCGAGGTGTTCCAGGAACAGCACACTGGAAAGCCAGGCTTCTGTGGAATCTCCCAAGGGCCTCTCCAGATGGCATTTGCTCGGGGAGGAGAGTTTCCTGTTTCAAGGACAATCTTGTTCAGGGTGTTTTTCCATATGAAGACCAACCTGTGGGGCTGCCCCCAGGACTGACACAGTTGCCAGCTCAGCACAACACAAAGGGGCTTCCCATGGCAGGGAAGGCTCTCGCCCTCACTCCTCTGCCCACCAGCAGGCTTCTATTTCTTTTTTTAAACTGCAGCTGACATATCCTTTTTTCAGCCATCAATGCAGCAGAGATTTCACGCAGCCTCTGGTGGGGTGTTCAAAGCAAGCAGATGTTTCTGATTGTCCTCTGCAGCACAACTCCTGGTAGTGTATGTGAGGGAGGTTATAAGAGCTCGTAGGTCTAATCTGAAGGAACCGGGTTTGATTCCCCCCACTCTGCCGCCTGAGCTGTGTGGAGGCTTATCTGGGAATTCAGATTAGCCTGTACACTCCCACACACGCCAGCTGGGTGACCTTGGCTAGTCACAGCTTCTGAGTTTCCTCTGAGCCCCACCCACCACAGGGTGTTTGTTGTGAGGAAGGGCAAGGATTGTAAGCCCCTTTGAATCTCCTGCAGGAGAGAAAGGGGGATATAAATCCAAACTCTTCTTCTTCTCTCCAGTGTGGTGTAGTGGTTGCAAGGTGCACTCTAATCTGGAGAAGTGGGTTTTGATTCCCCACTTGAACTGTGGAGGCTTATCTGGTGAACTAGATTAGCTCGTGCACTCCAACACACGCCATCTGGGTAACCTTGGGCTAGTCACAGTTCTTCGGAGCTTTCTCAGCCCCACCCACCTCACAGGGTGTTTGTTGGGGTGGGAAGGGAAAGCAGATTTTAGGCCCTTTGAGTCTCCAGGAGAGAAAGGGAGGGATGTAAATCCACTCCTCCTCCTGCTGCTGCTGCTGCTCCTGCTTCTTCTTCTTCTTCTCAATGTGAAAGTAATCTTCCTGAGTCCCTGAGAGCCAGTCCAAGTAGATAAAACTGGCCTCTCTAAGTGGGATCAAAGGTCTATTTTCCTGCAAGGTACTATGCTCCCCGCCCTCCTCCTTTCAGGATATGAGCCATCTGGAAGCATTAAAGCAGAGAGCGGAAGTGACCAAAACACCATCTTTCTGTTTGATGTCACACCCTGCCCAGAGACTTTCTCGCAGCCAGACGAGTGCCCACCTGACACTCTGGAACACCTGCCTTGGGACAGGCGATGTGATGTTTTCCTAAAGAACAGGTAAGCCTCTTGAATGACAGAGGGTCCAGAGCTTGCAGAGCTCTC
Source organism: Sphaerodactylus townsendi (assembly GCF_021028975.2). Lineage (NCBI taxonomy): Eukaryota > Metazoa > Chordata > Lepidosauria > Squamata > Sphaerodactylidae > Sphaerodactylus > Sphaerodactylus townsendi. Next base: position 20,236,340 of record NC_059441.1, on the reverse strand, counting down.
CTGATAAGGGATGCGGAATAACATCTGGAAACATCTGGGGAGAGGGACCCCAGTGTGGGAAGGTTTGGACTCCGTGCCATGCATGTAGGCAACCCCAGGGCATCTGGTTGGCCCCGTTCAAAATGGGGACTAGATGGACCATTGGTCGGATCCTGCTGAGCTGCTTGAGAGCCGGCATGGTGTAGTGGTTAAGAGCAGATGCACTCTAATCTGGAGAACTGGGTTTGATGTCAGCTTGAGCAGTAGAGGCTTATCTGGTGAACCAGATTAGCTTGTGCACTCCAACACATGCCAACTGGGTGGCCTTGGGCTAGTCACAGTTCTTTGGAGCTCTCTCAGCCACTTCACAGGGTGTTTGTTGTAAGTGGGGGAAGGGAAAGAAGATTGTAAGCCCCTTTGAGTCTCCTTACAGGAGAGAAAGGAGGGATATAAATCCTTCTTACTTCATCGTTATTTCCCTGATTGATCCCCAGCACCATCTCAGTCTTCCAGCATTAAAATCAACCTTGTCGTTGGCACATTAGGAAAACATAAAGTCTGGTCCACAAACGTGTTGCCATTATTAGCTGTGTTACTCCGCATATCCCAAAAGTCCTCAGAGGTCCATATTATGCGCTTCCAACCCCCAATTACAGGGAAGGTTATACTTTAATATCGTGTTTATCCAGCTGTTTGTTCTGGGCAGGTGCAATTCCTCCACATGATCACTAAACGGCACTGTGACATGAGCTTTGCCGCTTTGAAGGCCTGCTGTGGATAATCCATTTCTTGTTGTTTATACAAAAGGCTTTCGTGTTTAGGTAGTCAAAATGTTGTCCTGTTAAACCGCCACCCCCATAAAAATATTTTTAAAAAGGAAACCTGTATAATTCATCCTTCCCCTCTGATCCTAGGCAGATGCATCCTGGCATTTAACTTTTCCCCTGGAAGCTGTTTTCTTTACATCCAAACCACGCAGGCATGCCTGGTAGCAGTTTTGCTCCCCAAACATTTGTGTGTATGTTCTGCCAATCAGGAGAGAAAAGCAGGGTATAAATCCAAACGCTTCCTCTTCAGATCTCTCTTGGCAAGTTAGCACCCAGTTCCCGGGGGCAACAGATGAGGAATTTTTTCCCAGATCTCCTGGTTTTGCCCTGACATTTCGCAGCTCTTGAGAGACGAAGCACTTGGAAGCGCTGCATAAATACAGAGCAGTGCTAAGGACCAGGCCGTGGAGCCCTGTTTCGAGTAACTCATGCCACCATCCAGGGAAGAGTGAATGAGGCTTGGCGGAGGAGGCTGTGTCTGAAAACCCAGCTGGTAAAAATAACCATCTTTGTCACCAAAGATGACAGATGACAGCATGGTGTCACTACACCATGCTGTCATCTGTCATCTTTGGTGACAAAGATGGTTTATCTTTGGTTTATCCAGATATCGAAATAGCCATAACAGAGAATGTTGGGAAATAACAAGCCTCTCTGTCCTCCGGCGGCAGCAGCAGAAGGTGGTGGGAGGGGGAGAGAATATCAGCTATAGCACAGTGTTAAGAGCAAGTGGATTCTAATCTGGAGAACTAGGTTGTTTCCCCACTCCTCCACTTGAGTGGCAGGGGTTTATCTGGTCAACCAGATGTGTTTCTGCACTCCTACATTCCTGCTGGGTGACCTTGGGTTAGTCACAGTTCTCTCTGAACTCTCTCAGCCCCACCTGCCTCACAATGTGTCTGTTGTGAGGAGAGGAAGGGAAAGGAGCTTGTTGGCCACCTTGAGTCTCCTTATAGGAGAGAAAGGTGGGATATAAATCCAGACTTTTCTTCTTCTTCTTTGCCATCAGCTATCAGCAGCTATCAACCATTAGCCAGCAGATACCAGAGAGTTGGAGCCTGCTGAAGATGTATGCAGCAACCTTGCAAGGGATGGGCCACGAAAAGTGATGGGGCCGTGGCAGAAGTGTCGGTGAGATTTTCGTTCCCAGAGGGAGAGGTTGGGGTAGGATTGCTTTGCCTAGCACCAATGGGAACCTCGAATGCTTTCCCAATCCCTATTGGGTGGGGTCCTCACTTGGATGGTGCAAACTATCTTGACCTCATCTCATCTTTGAAGCTAACCAGAGTCGGTCCTGCTTGATGCTTAGATGGGAGACTTTAAGGAATACTGAGGTCACTATGCAGAGACAAGCAATGGCAAACCACCTTCAAGTGAAAGAAAAGAATCTCACTCACACAGGCTTAGCCAAAACACAACAACCTCTGCATTCTGTTGGTTTATCCAGATATCGAAATAGCCATAACAGAGAATGTTGGGAAATAACAAGCCTCTCTGTCCTCCGGCGACTGCAGCAGAGAGTGGTGGGAGGGGGAGAGAATATCAGCTATAGCACAGTGTTCCCTTCTTGAGCAGCATGTGGAATTGCTTTGCTCTTTCTTTGGGGGGGGATTATATTTGGAACAGTAATAGCAATTACAGTTCAGGTGAAAGTCTAAGCCAGGAATCTTGACTACCGATAATGAGATCTGTGCCTTTAAGAACCTTTAAGATATGTGCTTTAAGATATGTGCTTTTGAGAATAAGTTGATGGGCAGACATAAGAGAACCAGGCTGAGAGAGTTCTCTGCAGAAAAACTGCACACCAAGGAGGAAGTACCTCCTCACATGTAAACAAATAAATGCAAGGAGAGCCCGCTGTGTAGAGAAGAGCCCTGGGGTAAGCATTCAATGCATAATGATCCTTCTGCTATTTTTTCTGTCCCCTCTTATTTTTTTTACAACCTAGCATGATGGGGAAAAATCATTAAATAACAGAGGTCACCACAATACCTTTATTTAAAAATGTAATTTTTACATTTTACACGCAAACAATCTACACAGGAGAGTGAGAGAATATGGTAAATATCTCTTCTGGTTCCAGCACCTTTTAAGGATGGAGATCTGATTCCTCAGTCTCTGGTGATGACTTCTAGCCTTTTCCAAAGCACTGTGGCCTGCTCTCCCACGGTCTTTGGGGATCAGAGTAACCGTGCTAGATTCTGAAGCCTCTTTTAAAACCACGTTTTGTGGGGGTCTTTTTTCCTCAGCAGATGTACCTTCTCGGGCTGAGGCATCACTCGCTGGGATCCAGAGTGTGTTTTTGTGAGTCCTGGCAGTCACGGAGAGCCTGGTTGCTGTTTTGCTGGCAAACTGTTACAATCGCCTGCTGTCCACCAGAGAGCAGCCAAGGGCCGTAGCCAACGCTGGCAGCTCCCGCGGAAGACCGCAGTCCTTTCTCCGAAGCGTCTGGAGTCAGAAGCACAATAAACCACCAGCGACTTTCTCTTTTCTGTTGAACTGGGCGTGCTCCTAATAAATCTCCCGGAGGTTTCATGAGCCATCAGCTGTCGGATGCTGATCTCCCTTCTCTTTTCATGGTTTTCTTGTTACAATGTTTATTTACTTTAACTATGCATAAAATCCTAATGCTCAAAAAGAAATTCTGAGGCCATTTACAAGATTAATTAAAATGAGAAAACGAACAAGGAGAGACTCAGGGAGCTGGGGATGTTTAGTTTGGTGAAGAGGTGACGTGGTAGCCATGTTTAGATATTGGAAGGGATGTCATGTTGGTGAGGGAGCAAGCTTGTTTTCTGCTGCTCCAGAGACTAGGACCAGGAGCAATGGGTTCAAGGTGAAAGAAAAGAGATTCCACCTAAACATCGGGAAAAGCTTCCTGACAGTCAGGGCTGTTTGACAGTGGAATGCACTACCTCGGAGTGTGGTGGAGTCTCCTTCTTTGGAGGTTTTTAAAGAGAGGCTGGGTGGCCATCTGTCAGGAGTGCTTTGATTGTGTGTTTTTGCATTGCAAGGGGTTGGATTTGATGGCCCTTGGGGTCTCTTCCAACTCTACGATTCTATGATATGCACACAAGCACACATACAGCATTATCTTTATTGTTCCGCCCTGTTTACTTTCGCATCCTTTCTAAAACAACATCCCTTACTCGAGCACAGTAAAGAACCTTTGGGAGATGGGCTTTGACTGAACCTGAGATAGGACAACATCCAAATCACAAAGAGATGGTGGGATATATATCTGGATAGCTCAGGATGTCAGGGAAGTCCAAATTGCCACACAAAGAGAGGCGACAGCAAGCCACCTCTCTTCTTCTCTTGCCTCTAGTGCTGTGGGATTGCCATAAGTCAGCTGTGATATGAACAGGCCGGGTGCCAGCACTCTGCCAAGCTCACAGCTGCTGCCCTTCAAGAAATAGGCAAGAGGTTGAGGGCACCCTTTCCCCCCGCCCCTCCCTGGGGGGCAATTTGGGGGAGGCAATTTTAGTACTTGCCCTGGGCGCCATTTTCTGCAGGTACACCACTGGTACTTCTGCCTGCATGCTTCTTCTCAGATCCCTGTTTGTCCTGTGGTCTGGTAGATTTTATGCAGGCCACTGTAGGCTGTTCTGGAGGGGGAAGCGCCTCTTTGTGACCCTGGTGACAGCACGACCTCTTTTTAAAGTTCATCAGTTCATGCATGACTTGTTCCCAGGACGCAGGTGCTCGCACTTGACCTGCAGCTCAGCCCTACTCTCTGTCCAAGGAGGTGCTTCCAGTCGGAAGCAGGCTTAGCACTTTACTAATTGGCAAGGATGACTCAGGGTGCCAGCGTGGTGTAGTCGTTAAGAGCAGGTGGATTCTAATCTGGAGAATTGGGTTTGATTCCCCCACTCTTCCACCTGAGTGGCAGAGACTTATCAGGTGAACCAGATGCGTTTCCGCACTCCTACATTCCTTCTGGGTGACCTTGGGCTAGTCACAGTTCTCTCAGAACTCTCTCAGCCCCACCTACCTCACAAGGTGTCTGTTGTGGCAAGAGGAAGGGAAAGGCGCTTGTAAGCCACCTTGAGTCTCCTTACAGGAGAGAAAGGTCTTCTCCTTCTTCCAGCGGTCTTGGGCTGGAAGGAGTTAACTTGGGACTCCTCGAAGCTCAGCCCTGGCCCTTTCGGCACAAATATCCTAAAGCATTTGTAGAACATTTTCAATCCCTACCTTTACAGCAATATATGTTTGCACTCACCCCCTTGAAATGACTTCTGGCTGCCATTACGTGACAACCCCCTGCAAATAAGCAGGCAAGAGGGGACCAATGGAACTGAGGAGAAAGTTCAGGGAAGCAAAAAGGGCGGGAAATGGAATCAACAGCAACTGAAGACGTTTTCAAAACATTTCAGCCAGAGAATCGTTTTAAAAGGGGATTCATTGAAAACGTCTTGAGGCTGGAAATAAAACTTCTTGGGGTACAAGCCATGTGGAACTCCACGGAGGAAATGTTTTATTTCTGGCCTCAAAATATTTAAATGAATCGCGTGCTTGAAAAAAACCCTGTTAGGCATGACTTCCTTTTGCCGAAGTTTGGTTTTATTTTCTTCCTTGTTCGGGAAGATGGATACGATTTAAATCCGCTTCCCAATATAACAGTTCTCCGACCTGTCTAGGCAGGGATGATTACCTGTGTGAATGCCCTGCTCTGTACTGAACAATATTGTGGCTTTATTAAACAAGAGGAAGGGCTATTACAATATTATCCGCGACCACAAAACTCCTCACTCTGAGCCGCAATGCTAATTAAAACTGCCAATGTTTTTCCCATGTGGGATGCTTGGGTTTTTGTGCCATTCTTGGACAGAGCATCAAAAAACAGAGGCATGACCTCGCTTTCATTGCGGGTTTTGAAGGGGACAGAGCGGGACAAACCGGCCATCTGGCAAGGACAAGATATTAATTATTCCAAAATGACACAGCCAATATGGCAGCTTGCTTACTGGAGGGAATGGCCACGGGCTATTCTCTGAACAGGGGGAAAATATAGCTTTTAACGCCCGTTGTTGTCTGGGCTGTTTTTTTTTTTTTTCTCCAGAGCATCCAAGTAATGCCACAGTATTTATTAGTTTTTGAGATGTAGGCCTGAGATTTTTTTTATTTTGTAATGTGTTTTAAAGGCAGTCCTGAAAATGTCAGGCGTAAACAAAATGAACGTATGCTGTCACACAGGGGACTTCATCGGAGGGCCAAAACGGCCCGTTAAGGAGTGCGAATATGAATTTGGCGCCGTGTAACCCATGGAAAAGCCTTCAGGCTCTGTTGACTTTGCATCAACGAAGCCAGACTCGGCATTTCTATCAGCGTCCCCCCACCCCCTTCAAATGGTGTTAAATCTCTGCAGTTGCCATAAGAAATGTATTCATTGTTCCCCTTGAAGCACAAGACAGGTTAATCTATGTTGCTCGAAAAGGCCGTGCGGTAGCATTTCGGGAGCTGATGAGATCCCGGAGCTCATGCGGAACACGAGTAATAAAATCATTCCATTTCGCTCAGGAGCTGGCGCGGAAGTGGTAGCGCTGGAAGTCGCGGGGCAAGGAGCTTCCGAGAGAAATAATGCCATCGGTTTGTCACTCTTGTCTGGGAGTGGGGGGAAATGCAATCTATTCCCCATTAGTTTCCATAGACTTCTTTGTCCTGGAGCCTTTGAAAAGCAAAAGTTGTATGCCGGGGAAACAGGGAAGGAATGGCTGCGGTACCATCACCGAAATAGGCTTCAAACTGCACCATCTGCCTAGACAGGTTGGTGTTTGTACCCTCATCGTCCTTAATATTGCGTCTGCTGAGGCTGCCTCTGTTTCTCTTGCTGTCTTGCTCAGTAGCTCAACTCAGCAAGGATTTCCAGAACACCTTTGAATGCGCCGCACAGAGCAGGCTGAATCAGCAAGAGGAGATGCCGCAGCAGCGGCTGTAAGGAGGACAAATGTGATTTTTCATAATCACAGGAACCAGAGCCTCCTTTTTTGTTTTTGCCATCAAGTCACAGCCACTTGGTGACCCTGTAGGGTTTTCAAGGCAAGAGACATTCAGAGGTGGTTTGCCATGAGCTGCCTCCATGGCACGCCCCTGGTATTCTCTGGAGATCTCCCATCCAAATATTCACCAGGGTCAGAGCTGAGAAGAAGAGGAGTCTGGATTTATACTTCACCTTTCTCTCCTGTAAGGAGACTCAAGGTGGTTTACAAGCACCTTTTCCTCTCCTTCCCCACAACAGACCCCTTGTGAGGCAGGTGGGGCTGAGAGAGTTCAGAGAGAACTGTGAGTAGCCCAAGGTCACCCAGATGGCATGTTTGACCCAGTTCTCCCTGCTCTCTGAAGCCGCTGTTGACAGGGTCCTGGCTGCTGTTAGACCAACTACCTGTCCTCTGGATCCGTGCCCCTCCTGGCTTATTAAAGCCTGCCAGGCGGAGCTATGACCCCACCTGTTGAACATCATCAATAGCTCCCTTGAGCAAGGAGTTTTTCCAGGTGGGTTGAAGGAGGCAGTGGTCCGCCCACTCTTAAAAAGACCGCCGTTAGATCCTGGTGATCCGGCCAATTAACGCCCCGTCTCGAATCTTTCGTTTCTGGGGAAGGTAATTGAGAGAGTGGTGTTGGAGCAGCTTCAGGGCTTTCTGGAGGACTCAGCGGCTTTCGATCCCTTCCAGTCCGGCTTCCATGCTGGGCATGGGACGGAGACTGTTCTCGTCGTCGTCACAGATACGCTCCGTATGCAGCTTGACCAAGGCGGATCGGCGCTGCTGGTGTTATTAGATCTTACCGCAGCGTTTGATGTGGTCGATCACGACCTTTTGACCCACCGCCTGGCGCCTTCTGGGTGCGGGGCACTGTCCTTCAATGGATTGCCCTCGTTTCTCCCGAGGCGAGTCAGCAAGTGTGGTGTGGGGACCAAGCTCCCGGAGGTGCCGCTTCATTGCGGTGTGTGCCTCAGGGCTGCTGTCCCCGCTGTTATTTAACATCTGGCTACGCGACCCCTTGCTCAGCTGGTATGGAGCTTTGGGCTGGTGTGCCATCAGTATGCTGATGACACTCAGCTCATTCTGTCGATGGAGGAGCAGCCACCGCCCCTGCAGCTCTCCAGCATTGTTTGGAGGCGGTTGCTGGTTGGTTGAAACAGAGCAGGCTGAAACTGAATCCCACAAAGACAGAGATCTCCTCTGGCTGGGCCGGGGCGGGGAATTTCAGTCACCCGGTGTGGGAGGGGTCACATTGGCACCGACTCTTCCGTTCGCAGCCTGGGGCTCCACCTGGATTCGTCTCTTTCAATGGAGACCCAGGTGGCCCATGTAACCTGGTTAAATTCTTCCATCTATTGCCAGTCTCGCCTGGCCCTTCCTCTCCCAGGCGGATCTGGCCACTGTGATCCATGCAACGGTCACCTCCAGATTGGACTATTGCACCTCGGGCTTACGCTGGCCTCATGGCTGATCCGGGAAACTTAAACTGGTCCAGCATGCGCAGCTCGCCTGCTTCACGGGTAGTGCTGCTAGAGAGATCATATCCTACCTGTGCTGCGCCGCTTGCACTGGCTTCCGCTGAATTCGGATCGCTTACAAGGTGTTGGTTTTAACCTTTAAGGCCTTACAGCGGTCTGGGATCCTCGGCACCTGCAGGACCGTCTGGCCCCATACAAGTCCCATTTCGACCTCTGCGGTCAGCAGAGGCCAGCTTGCTGGTGACCCCTGGCCCGTCTATGATGTGGCTGGCCTCCCACTCGGCCAGGGCCTTTACAGCCCTGGCCCTGCCTGGTGGAATGCTCTCCCTCCAGCCTCGGCCCTCTGCGGACCTTAATGAATTCCGCAGGGCCTGTAAGACTGAGCTTTTCCACCGGGCTTTTGGAGAGACCAGCTGCTGATTGGTGCCCCCTCCTCCTCTCCTCTCCCCTTTTTAATTTAACAATTTGGGGCTTTGTTGTTCCCTTTTAGAGGGAGTTCTGATTATTGGATGCCATCCATTTTTCTGAGCTGCTGCCGTTGTCTATTTTTATGATTGTATATTGTATTTTAAAGTGTATTATTATTTTCCATGTTGTAAACCGTCCTGAGCCCTTAGGGGGAGGGCAGTGTATAAATTTAATAATAAATAAATAAATGTGTTGGAGTGCACAAGCTAATGTGGTTCACCAGATAAGCCTGTGCCACTCAGGTGGATGAGTGGGGAATCAAACCCAGTTCTCCAGATTAGAATCCACCTGCTTTTAACCACTACACCACGCTGGAGCTGAGAGTGTGTGACTGGCCCAAGCCCCCCCAGCAAGCTTCGGTAGCATCAGTGGGGATTCAAACCTGGGTTTCCCAAATCCTAGTTAGAACAGCTTTTTTAAAAGCAGGGGTGGGAGGAAGTCCCACACAGCGGGATCACTGGCCAATTTACTCTCAACTCTCAATTTTGTTTCGTTAGAAAAATATGATTAGAACCCCCTTACAGAGGGGTAACCTAGTCATGTAAATCCGTCAGCACAAAGAACCTGGAGACCACAAATGCTGGCTGTAATCCTCAAAGTTGCAAAGAAGGGGAAGGGAAAAACATAGCAGTTGGGCACTGCCCTGGAGCAGTTGCTGACGAAAGGTGAAGAAGGATCGTGAGGACTTGGAATCATAGAGTTGGAAGAGGCCACAAGGGCCATCCAGTCCCAACCCCTGCCATGCAGGAACACACAAACAAAGCACCCCCAATGGTAAAAAACTTGGTAAAAAACCTCCACCACCCTCCAAGGAAGCATATTCCACTGTGGAACAGCCCTGACAGAAAGTTCTTTCTAATGTTTAGGTGGAATCCCTTTTCCTGTCATGTGAATCCATTGCTCCTTGTCATAGCCTCTGGAGCAGCAGAAAACAAGCTTACTCCCTCACCAACGTAACATCGCTCCAAATATTTAAACACAGCTGTCATGTCACCCTTTAATCTTCTCTTCTCTAAACTAAACATACCCAGCTCCCTACATCTCTCTTCATAAGGCATGGATTCCAGACCTTTTTACCATTTTGGCCACCCTCCTCTGAACATGCTCTAGCTTGTCAATATCCTTCTTGGATTGTGATACCCAGAACTGGACACAGTATTCCAGGTGAGGTCTTACCACACAGAACAGAGAGGTACTATTACTTCCCTTGATCTAGACCATAGGTGTCAAACTCGTGGCCCTCCAGATGTTATGGACTACAGTTCCCATCATCCCCTGCCATCATCGTGCTGGCAGGGAATGATGGGAACTGTAGTCCATAACAACTGGAGGGCCATGAGTTTGACACCTGTGATCTAGACTCTATCCTTCTATGCAGCTCAGAATCACATTGGCTTTCTTAGCTGTTATATCACACTGTTAGCTCATGTTCAGCTTGTGGTCTACCAAGACTCCCAGACTTTGTCCCTGGCATCTCCAGCAGGTCACTTGTGACCTGCCAGTAGCTTGACAGCTGCTGCAGAATCCTTTGTGCATCCTCCAAAAGGCCCAGGAATAGATAGCAAAAAGATTGGCTTTTATTTGTATCTTATTTCTACTTCATGGCTTCAGCGGCGTTTGGCTGACAGCTTCTCTTCTGGTCTATAATCTTTTTCTGGGGCAGAACAAAACTTGGGAACAAATAACAAAGTTGTTCAGGATACTTTTAATTACTCAGAAGAAGCTCTTATTAAAGGAAGGGCTAAAACTCTGCTGTATTCAGGATCATTGGGAAGTGGAATTGCCCCCTGTTTGAGGTGGGGCAAGCTGACAGAACCACGGACAGAGCACAGAACTGCAGGAAATGCTGACAAGGCAGAAAACCTAGTATGGTCAATTGGACTCCATGGGGCTAAGGCCCCTTCTGCACATGCAGAATGATGCACTTTCAATCCACTTTCAATGCACTTTGCAGCTGGATTTTCCTGTGCGGGATAGCAAACCCCACTTGTAAACAATTGTGAAAATGGATTGGAAGTGCATTATTCTGCATGTGCGGAAGGGGCCTTAGCCCCATGGAGTCCAATTGACCATACTAGGTTTTCTTGTGCATGTATGAAGGAAGGGGCGGATCAGCACTCTCCTTCCTGAGGAAAGACCATCCCTCTGTTAATATGGCTTCACTTTTAGCTTTCAGTTGTGCATAAGTCAGGTCAATCTTGATAATGATCATAGACCAGCATAAGGTAAGTAAAGGAAAGGATGAAACATCAAAACAATAGATATGACTCTAAAGGGAAACAAATGCAAAACCTATTGGTAAAAGGAAGTTGAAGACACAAACAATTTTGGTCATGAGTACAAGAGTTTGGATTTATTCCCCCCCCTCCTGTAGGAGACTCAAAGCGCTGACTTAAGCAATCTCTCCTTCCCTCCCCACCCCCACAACAAACACCCTGTGAGATGGGTATGGCTGAGAGAGCTCTGAAGAACTGTGACTAGCCCAAGGTCACCCAGCTGGCATGTGTTGGAGTGCACAATCCAATCAGGTTCACCAGATAGGTGTGCGGGTGGCACAGGCAACTGGCCACAGGGCAGGGCAAGCACTGCAAGAGGGAGAAGGGATGCAGAGGCAGCGGCAGGCGTGCAGGTGGAAAGGAGGCCACGGGCAGATGGGAGCTCCTTGGTGCTGTCAGCCCGGCCTCTCAAAACCTGGAACCATCCCTTGTTCAGTATCGGCATATCTTTCAATGCTAGCAACTTGAAGTGTGGGTCACTTTACTCTTGTGGTTTTGTTGTTAAGGGCAGTTGGATTCTAATCTAAATCAGGTTGGATTCCCCACTCTTCCTCCTGAGAGGCAGAGGCATATCTGGTGAACCAGATGTGTTTCCTCAAGTGATTCTACATTCCCCCGCTGGGTGACCTTCGGCTATTCCCAGTTCTCTCAGAACTCTCTCATCCCCACCTACCTCACAAAGGTGTCTGTTGTGGGGAGAAGAAGGGAAAGGAGCTGGTCAGCCACCTTGAGTCTCCTTACAGGAGAGAAAGGTGGGGTATAAAGCCAAACTCTTCTTCCAAAATACAACCCGGATCCCCCCAGAGAGCTCTCGCCAAGACCCATATACATCAGCCAGCACCCATGTGAGCTAAGATCAGCTGTTGGGGCAGATGAGTTCTGGGTCTCCTTTGCTGTTCCAGGTGCTGACTTGCTCCTGGGATGGCACGGTCAATCTGACAGACACAGCGGCGGAAGACTGTGTGCCACTTCATCCACGCCTCCTCCTTACAGAGTAACCACGCCCTGGCACCCTGTTTTCACTGTGGATAGCAACGGCCAATACTTGATCCTCCAAGGTTGGACATAATTCTGAGCGCAAGGGAAGGGGCAGAGTGGAAAGGAAGCATCTGGAATGTCTTACCCAGCCTCTTTGGCTCCTTCCACATATGCAGAATAATGCACTTTCAAGCCACTTTCAATCCACTTCGCAGCTGTGCAGAACAACAAAATCCACTTGCAAACAATTGTGAAAGTGGATTGAAAGTGCATTATTCTGCATGTGCGGAAGGGGCCTTTGTCTCAGAGTCATTCCTTGCTCTCCCTTCCCATATCCAGTGAGACTGCCAGATCTGGTTACCCTTTCTGTTCTGCCCCTCCTTCTGAAATGAGAACCGTATGTGGCTCTTCTTTGGCTGTCGTCACTTGACGGTGACCCTGTGAGCTTTTCAAAGCAAGAGTCGTTAGAAGGTGGTTTGCCGTTGCTTGCCTCTGCATCAGGAACCTGGATGTCTTTCTGGAGGACTCAGCGGCTTTCGATCCCTTCCAGTCCGGCTTCCATGCTGGGCATGGGACGGAGACTGTTCTCGTCGTCGTCACAGATACGCTCCGTATGCAGCTTGACCAAGGCGGATCGGCGCTGCTGGTGTTATTAGATCTTACCGCAGCGTTTGATGTGGTCGATCACGACCTTTTGACCCACCGCCTGGCCGCTTCTGGGGTGCGGGGCACTGTCCTTCAATGGATTGCCTCGTTTCTCCGGAGGCGGAGTCAGCAAGTGTGGTGTGGGGACCAAGCCTCCCGGAGGTGCCCGCTTCATTGCCCAGGGCGCCTCGAAGCTGTCCCCGCTGTTATTTAACATCTACATGCGACCCCTTGCTCAGCTGGTATGGAGCTTTGGGCTGGTGTGCCATCAGTATGCTGATGACACTCAGCTCATTCTGTCGATGGAGGGAGCAGCCACCGCCCCTGCAGCTCTCCAGCATTGTTTGGAGGCGGTTGCTGGTTGGTTGAAACAGAGCAGGTTGAAACTGAATCCCACAAAGACGGAGATCCTCTGGGCTGGGGCGGGGGAATTTCAGCGGCCCGGTGTGGGGAGGGGTCACATTGGCACCTCACCCTTCCGTTCGCAGCCTGGGGGTCCACCTGGATTCGTCTCTTTCAATGGAGACCCAGGTGGCTCATGTAACCCGGGTTGCGTTCTTCCATCTACGTCAGGCCCGGCGTCTGGCCCTTCCTCTCCTCCCAGGCGGATCTGGCCACTGTGATCCATGCAATGGTCACCTCCAGATTGGACTATTGCAACTTCGCTCTCTACGCGGAGCCTTCCCTTAGCGGCTGATCCGGAAACTTAAACTGGTCCAGCATCGCGGCAGCTTCGTCTGCTTACGGGTAGTGCTGCTAGAGATCATATCCTACCTGTGCTGCGCGCTTACGCACAGCTTCGGTTGAATTCGGATCGTCTACAAGGTGTTGGTTTTAACCTTTAAGGCCTTCTGCGGTCTGGGATCCCTCATTACCCTCGCGGGACCGTCTGGCCCCATATGTCCCATCTCGGCTTCTGCGGTCAGCAGAGGCCAACTTGCTGGTGACCCCTGGCCCTCTATGATCGCGGCTGGTTCTCCCACTTTCGGGCCAGGGCCTTTACTGCCCTGGCCCCTGCCTGGTGGAATGCTCTCCCTCCAGCTTTCCGGGCCCTGCGGGACCTTAATGAATTCGCAGGGCCTGTAAGACTGAGCTTTCCACGGGCTTTTGGAGAGACCAGCTGCTGATTGGTGCCCTCCTCCTCCTCTCCGCTCCCGTTTTAATTTAACAATTTGGGGCTTTGTTGTTGTCTTTTAGAGGGAGATCTGGTTATTGGATGCCATCCATTTTTCTGAGCTTCTGCCGTTGTCTATTTTTATGATTGTATATTGTATTTTAAAGTGTATTATTATTTTCCATGTTGTAAACAGTCTTGAGCCCTTAGGGAGGGGGCAGTGTATAAATTTAATAATAAATAAATAAATGTGTTGGAGTGCACAAGCTAATGTGGTTCACCAGATAAGCCTGTGCCACTCAGGTGGATGAGTGGGGAATCAAACCCAGTTCTCCAGATTAGAATCCACCTGCTTTTAACCACTACACCACGCTGGAGCTGAGAGTGTGTGACTGGCCCAAGCCCCCCCAGCAAGCTTCGGTAGCATCAGTGGGGATTCAAACCTGGGTTTCCCAAATCCTAGTTAGAACAGCTTTTTTAAAAGCAGGGGTGGGAGGAAGTCCCACACAGCGGGATCACTGGCCAATTTACTCTCAACTCTCAATTTTGTTTCGTTAGAAAAATATGATTAGAACCCCCTTACAGAGGGGTAACCTAGTCATGTAAATCCACTGCCGCACAAAGAACCTGGAGACCACAAATGCTGGCTGTAATCCTCAAAGTTGCAAAGAAGGGGAAGGGAAAAACATAGCAGTTGGGCACTGCCCTGGAGCAGTTGCTGACGAAAGGTGAAGAAGGATCGTGAGGACTTGGAATCATAGAGTTGGAAGAGGCCACAAGGGCCATCCAGTCCCAACCCCTGCCATGCAGGAACACACAAACAAAGCACCCCCAATGGTAAAAAACTTGGTAAAAAACCTCCACCACCCTCCAAGGAAGCATATTCCACTGTGGAACAGCCCTGACAGAAAGTTCTTTCTAATGTTTAGGTGGAATCCCTTTTCCTGTCATGTGAATCCATTGCTCCTTGTCATAGCCTCTGGAGCAGCAGAAAACAAGCTTACTCCCTCACCAACGTAACATCGCTCCAAATATTTAAACACAGCTGTCATGTCACCCTTTAATCTTCTCTTCTCTAAACTAAACATACCCAGCTCCCTACATCTCTCTTCATAAGGCATGGATTCCAGACCTTTTTACCATTTGTACCCTCCTCTGAACATGCTCTAGCTTGTCAATATCCTTCTTGGATTGTGATACCCAGAACTGGACACAGTATTCCAGGTGAGGTCTTACCACACAGAACAGAGAGGTACTATTACTTCCCTTGATCTAGACCATAGGTGTCAAACTCGTGGCCCTCCAGATGTTATGGACTACAGTTCCCATCATCCCCTGCCATCATCGTGCTGGCAGGGAATGATGGGAACTGTAGTCCATAACAACTGGAGGGCCATGAGTTTGACACCTGTGATCTAGACTCTATCCTTCTATGCAGCTCAGAATCACATTGGCTTTCTTAGCTGTTATATCACACTGTTAGCTCATGTTCAGCTTGTGGTCTACCAAGACTCCCAGACTTTGTCCCTGGCATCTCCAGCAGGTCACTTGTGACCTGCCAGTAGCTTGACAGCTGCTGCAGAATCCTTTGTGCATCCTCCAAAAGGCCCAGGAATAGATAGCAAAAAGATTGGCTTTTATTTGTATCTTATTTCTACTTCATGGCTTCAGCGGCGTTTGGCTGACAGCTTCTCTTCTGGTCTATAATCTTTTTCTGGGGCAGAACAAAACTTGGGAACAAATAACAAAGTTGTTCAGGATACTTTTAATTACTCAGAAGAAGCTCTTATTAAAGGAAGGGCTGGCAACCCCTGCTGTATTCAGGATCATTGGGAAGTGGAATTGCCCCCTGTTTGAGGTGGGGCAAGCTGACAGAACCACGGACAGAGCACAGAACTGCAGGAAATGCTGACAAGGCAGAAAACCTAGTATGGTCAATTGGACTCCATGGGGCTAAGGCCCCTTCTGCACATGCAGAATGATGCACTTTCAATCCACTTTCAATGCACTTTGCAGCTGGATTTTCCTGTGCGGGATAGCAAACCCCACTTGTAAACAATTGTGAAAATGGATTGGAAGTGCATTATTCTGCATGTGCGGAAGGGGCCTTAGCCCCATGGAGTCCAATTGACCATACTAGGTTTTCTTGTGCATGTGCGGAAGGGGCCATAGACCGAGCACTCTCCTTCCTGAGGAAAGACCATCCCTCTGTTAATATGGCTTCACTTTTAGCTTTCAGTTGTGCATAAGTCAGGTCAATCTTGATAATGATCATAGACCAGCATAAGGTAAGTAAAGGAAAGGATGAAACATCAAAACAATAGATATGACTCTAAAGGGAAACAAATGCAAAACCTATTGGTAAAAGGAAGTTGAAGACACAAACAATTTTGGTCATGAGTACAAGAGTTTGGATTTATCCCCCCCCCCCTTTCTCTCCTGTAGGAGACTCAAAGCGGCTTACAATCTCCTTTCCCTCCCCACCCCCACAACAAACACCCTGTGAGATGGGTATGGCTGAGAGAGCTCTGAAGAACTGTGACTAGCCCAAGGTCACCCAGCTGGCATGTGTTGGAGTGCACAATCCAATCAGGTTCACCAGATAAGCCTCCACAGCTCAAGTAGCAGAACGGGGAATCAAACCCAGTTCTTCAGATTAGAGTGCACCTGCTCTTAACCACTACACCACTGTTGCTCCTTGTGAGATTGCATCCACCCATATATTCCTGCCTGGGTGTCAGAGTCCTGATCAATTACTTCTCACCCAAGTACTTTCTGCTATTAACCATCTAAGCCCTTTCACAGTTTCAGCTACTAAATGCCTAATTCGGTGACAGTTTATTGCTGCCTCCTGTCGAGGATTTGGCACCCACATGCCCGATCACGTCAGAAATGACATCATTCAGTTTGCAGCCATTTGACTCTAATCTATAGCTGGCCTCACTTCTCAGACTCATCCAGCCCCCAGAGTCAACATTTTAATGTCCGCACTCCAGTCTCTCTTTCCTTCTTTTCTTTTTTTTTCAGTTATTGATCCTGCAAATGATACCCATGAATGATGTCATAGAAATGTTGCTACTTGCACCTCCTTATCGGCACACCATCTTCCATGCTTTGACAAATAATCTTACGGATGATTTTCACCCCAATTTAAAAACATATGCACAAATAAACCGGGAAAGGATATGAAGATGCAGTGATGAAGATGAATGAGACGATTACCCTCCCCCCCCCACACACACACACACTGTAACCCACTTTCTTCCATTGTTGTCGTTAGCCATGTTTTCAATTTTAAATACAGACTGGCTGCCAAAACAATTTTTTTTTGTTAATGGGTATGTGTGTGTAAATCAGATTTATGGATAAGGTGGATTCAATATATCATGATGTCAGATACTGGCTCTTGTCTACAGCTGCAGTTCTACCCACACGCCATGTAAACTCAGCGGTGGAACCAGAGTTTCCTGCTGGGTTGAGAACCAAATCAGAGTCTTAATGCTTATGCTTTTATCCTAGGAGAACAAGAAGAGTTTGGATTTATACCCCACCTTTCTCTCCTGTAAGGAGGCTCAAGGTGGCCTTTCCCTTCCTCTCCCCACAACAGACACTTTGTGAGGTTAGTGGGGCTGAGAGAGCTCTGAGAGAACTGTGACTAGCCCAAGGTCACCCAGCAGGAATGTAGGAGTGCGGAAACACATTTGGTTCACCAAATAAGCCTCTGCCACTCAGGTGGAGGAGTGGGGAATCAAACCCAGTTCCCCACATTAGAATCCACCTGCTCTTGACCACTACACAACGCTGGCTCTCATTGTTTCCTATTGTTTGAAATGTCATTTTAAAAAATATATGTTTACAATTTTTAAAATTTAATCTTGTAGTAATATTTTATTTACCTTATGCTGGTCTGTGCTGGCCTACGACCGTAATAAAGATTGATTGGTCTGACGAAGAACCTGTTATGACTTTTGGAGGAGGAGTCTTAAGAAATTGGAGACAGAAAAAAATATGGGAGCAAATAAACCAATAGGATACAAGTATAAAAAGGGCACTAAGGCTTAAGAAAAAAACTATTAAAAGGACTATAAAGAACATAAAAACGTAAGGAAGAGCTTGCTGGATCAGACTAGAGTCCATCTAGTCCAGCACTCTGCTACTCGCAGTGGCCCACCAGATGCCTTTGGGAGCTCACAGGCAGGATGTGAAAGCAATGGCCTTCTGCTGCTGCTCCCAAGCACCTGGTCTGCTCAGGCATTTGCAATCTCAGATCAAGGAGGATCAAGACTGGTAGCCATAGATCGACTATAAAAGGGATGATAGGCATAGGAGAGCAATGAAATTGATAAATTAAAAGGTAAATAAAAGAAATAGCTGTCAGGTCTTTAATCCTGCGAAGTAACGTAGACCATCCTGCAACATATCTCAATGGCTGCCACAACCGTGGGGCAAAACAAGCTTCCTTCTGTTTCTAGGATTATGGCAGTAGATAAAGCATTCATTGGCATTCCCACGACTGGATCCCCCCCCCCCCGCCCCCATCCAGCTATCTAGTCCTACTTCTGTTGGCCTTTTTGAAATTAATCTTTATAAGTGCACTATGTGCATTTATTTTTTCCATTTTTCACCTCAGTGAATCAAATGAATGTGCAAACAATTCAAAACCACTCCAGGAACAGGGCAGAGGAAAATGGCATGTAATGTCACAGCGCCAGCTGGTCGATGACTTCTGGTCACGATCTGGCCTGTCTCAGCCCAATCCTGTCATGTCTCTCGGCTGGGATGTGGGATCCTCTCGCTGAGACCTCTTTCTCTTGCTTCCTCATTAGTTTCACTTCGGCCTCTTCCGCACACGCAGAATAATGCACGCTCAATCCACTTTCAATGCACTTTGCAGCTGGATTTTACTGTGCAGAATAGCAAAATCCACCAGTAAACAATTGTGAAAGTGGATTGAAAGTGCATTATTCTGCCTATGTGGAAGGGACCTTTTAGGTGCGGGCTAATCTATTCCTTAGGGACCTGCTGACTTTTGCAGTTCGAAGCACTGGGGAGAATTGTGTTGCTCTAGTGAAGGTCGTGCCTTCTCCTTCCCGTGGGAATGGAGCGGGGCACTTCCTCCCTTGGGAACTGGTGCCATAGGCAAGTGTCAAGTGATGTAGAAGGGGTGGGGGAAATGAAAAGGGGGAATAATGGAAGCTGTTTTGGCGCTTCATCCTTAGTTCTTTCAGTGGAAGTTTGCCTGCTCAAACTTGATGCTGTTTTCAAGAAAGCATATCATTTGAACACGAGGTCTCATTACAGGACAGTCTAGGGCAGGGGTGGGGAACCTGCGGCTCTCCAGATGTTCAGGAACTACAATTCCCATCAGCCCCTACCAGCATGGCCAATTGGCCATGCTGACAGAGGCTGATGGGAATTGTAGTTCCTGAACATCTGGAGAGCCGCAGGTTCCCTACCCCTGGTCTAGGGGCATGACAATTCCACAGGTCTCCCTGAAATCGCTCAAACCTGCAGAGCTGACTTTGAGTCTTATCAGATCTGAAAGCACCTGTGTTTCCAGAGCTGCAAAATTTGTCTCAGCTGCTGTCAAAATTTGTCTCAGCTACTCTCGGCTACCCTTTAGGCTGACAGCTCTTGAAATTAAAGTCTGGTGCCTGGGAACAGCCTAGAGCTGATCCCAAGGGACGGCCTACCCTGGCTCAAAGTGAATCCAACCTATCAATTATGTATTTCCTCAGTCCCTTGCCCTCAAACAATAATGTCCAGGCCCAATATCTGACACCATCACTACTCTAGATCACGACAGAACACGGCTGTACCACCGACGGAAAGCACGAATTAACTTGAATGTGTGCACATCATTCCCACAGACGAAGCACAGTCAAGGTCAGCATACAACACAAACGCTTCCCGCCTTTTTGGACCTGTGGGTACATTTGGAATTCTGACAGGGCACGGTGGGCCCAGCAACAAAATGGCTGCCACAGGAGGTGGAGCCAGTCACAAAATGGTTGCCACAGGAGGTGGAGCCAGCCACAAAATGGTTGCCACAGCTTAACTTCAGTGACACAGTGCAAATCTTTGTGCTGTGGGGGCAGCTGGTTTTTAAAAAATCTGCTCCATCAAATCTCAGCCTTCCTACCTGCCCTCACCTCCTGCCCTATCTAGGCCCACTGTATTCCTTCCCGTACAGCAGGCTTTGCTGCTGCTAGTACCACTATAATAGCAGCTTGTCGGACGCCCTGTGCATGTAGTCCAGTATCCCTTCTGTTTATAGCAGCAAAGGAAAGGAGTTTATTGGGATTCGGCTTTGATTCAAAGTGATTAATGCCCCCGAATTTAATCAATGCCTCCTCGCTCTGCAACCGCCCCTCTTTTTCCCTTTGATTTTAAACAGGTTGGGTCCTGATGCATGAGGCTTATTATCGCATTTGCCAGTGGCAACGTTTCTATTCTGTCATGACTAAATGGAGACAATCTATTGGGGTGGGAGAAAACCACCCTTTTCCCCCGGAAACTAAGCGGCGCTTTTTTTGTGCATACGGATGGTTTGCCCCCCACCTACAATTAGGAAAGCAACCTCAGCAGGTGCCGGTTTTGAGCCGAGGACGAGGCTCTGTTGCCAAGCGTTTGATCTTATAGATGTCTGGATACTGTTTTTTCTTGATTTTTCAATCATCGGTTGGTTTTATTTTCAGCTCGAGAACCACCTGGTTAACTCGGACCAGGATCTCTATGAAATAAGTCACTTTTGATAAATTATAATGATAAGAATTAAGGCACAAGAAGAGGATTTTGAAGGGTGTTTTGTTTTGTTTTTTTGGTCTCTTACCAGTACGTTAGAGACCGGTGTGCTGTTTTATTTGTCATAGCAGCATGTCCTGAGGAACAGCAGGGACATAGCAAAAAAGAAATCATCGTTCCCTGGAGAGATGATTATAGAATACAGAAAATGGATCCGTTCGAGATGGCACACAGGCTCATAAAATGTGACATAAATCCTGGTAAACTGTGGAGAGAAACAGCATCATGTTAGCAATGAGCTTATGTTTAAAGGGAGCTGGTTCAGGGACGTGTGGTAGATTCTTGCTGTGATTTCTATTTTTCATTTTCAGCCTCTATTCCTTCTCTCCAAATCCTTGTATTTGGTCTTTTCTTCTCCCCACCATTTTGTTATCACAACCTGTATGGTGAGTTAGTCTGAGAAATGAACTAGTGTGGTATAGTGGATAAAGTGTTGGACTAGGATCTAAAACGCCCAGCCTCAATTTCATGCAAGGTTGCTGGCCAAGTTTGGGCTGATCACGCACTCTAAACCTACCTGACAGAATTGTCAACAGGGTAAAATGGAAGAGAAGATGATGTAAACAGCTTTGGGTCCCCTTTGGAGAGAAAAGTGGGATATCAATGTAAACAAATAAATAAGTGGTCTGTGACAATCTAGTGAGCTTCATGGCTTGGATGGAGGTTTGAATCTTTCCTACCTTTCTACTATGCCTGTTCTACACATACATTTGAATGAATAAGAGGAGTTTAGATTTATACTCCATTTTTCTAGACTGTAGGGAGTTTCAAAGCTCCCTCAAAGCTCCAGCTTTGAAATTTTAATCAACTGAGATTCCAGACCAATAAAATCTTTTCACAAGTGGGGCAGCCACCAAGGAGACCCTGCATTTCATCGCAAGAAGTTGTGCCTTTGCGATTCCTACCATTCCCACCAGCTTAATTAAACAGCAGCAAAACCCAGCCTTGACTGCGGTGGCATTATTCATTCCGTTTTCATGCAAATGTCAAGCGGATGAGGTCCTTCCTAGCAAGGCTTTTATTGACACACTCTCTATTTTACCTGGACCATGAGACTCTTCCTGAGTAAATAATTCAATCTGTAATATCCCAAGGACCATGCTGCATCTTTCTGCTTTATATGTCACCAGTCAGATACTGCTGGTGATTTTGCTGATCTGAATTTATTCTCTATGCATGGTGTAATTTATACTGACTGCAGTCCACCGGTCATGCATTTCAGCCCTCCCACCCCCTGTGGCCTTTTTCTTCTGAAGCAAATGTTCACCGACTACTATCTCAATGAATTACAAAATACATGCAGCGCCCCTTGCCAGATACTCAATTTTGGCCCGTTGTCTGTTGATGCTGAGTGTGATGAACGGCAAGATGTTCAAATTGTTTCATTCCATTAAGTCCGAGCAGCGTGGAAATTCGTGGGATGACGTGCTACATCAAAATAAATATAACATTTGACAGGAACGAACGACCCGCCTTCTGTTCCCACGGATGCGTTGGCCGGATGACAAAGTGGCTTATTAATTTTTGACTTAAGTTTTCTCAACTTTTTCATCAAAAACTACAGCAGGTCCAAAATGATTTATAAAGTCTTTGGCAATTTGAATATAAGAAGCTCGTAATTCAAAGGGAGGATGGGAAATGTATGAGAGAGATTTATCCAATATGTGGGTTATTGCTTTAGCAGGAGAATCACTTGTTCTAGAACATGATGCAGAATGGGTACAGATATTCAAGTCAGTCCTTTCTAGTGGCATACCTTCCAAAAATGATGCCGGGGTGGTAAGGGGGGGGGGGGGGGGGGTGGAAGAAGAAGAAGAAGAAGAAGAAGAAGAAGAAGAAGAAGAAGAAGAAGAAGAAGAAGAAGAAGAAGAAGAAGAAGAAGAAGAAGAAGAAGAAGAAGAAGAAGAAGAAGAAGAAGAAGAAGAAGATTTATACCTTCCCTTTCTCTCAAAAGTGCTTACAATCTCCTTTCCCTCCTCCCCCTTATTTATTTATTCATTCATTCATTCATTCATTCATTCATTCATTCATTCATTCATTTATTTATTTATTGTTTGAACTTTTATACCGCCCCATCCCCAAAGGGCTCTTTTCACAACTGGGGCAGCCACCTTCCCACAAACACCTTGCTGGAAAACATGCCATAGGTGTGGCATGAGTGAGTATATCCAGGAAAATTATTTTCTCTGTCACTAGGACTGTTTGCGAGAAGAGGAAGCTGGTCACCCATTTTCTGTAGGTTTGAGTCCCCCTGTGATAAAAAGCCAAAAGGAGACTGAATAAATCTCACCCCAAGGCTAGTATGATCTCATCAGATCTCAGAAGCTAAGCAGAGTTGGTCTTGGTTAGTACTTGGAATGGATGGCAGACCACCTATAAAGTCTGGGGCTGCCACGGCAAACCACTTCTGAATGTCTCTTGCCTTGAAAAACTGACAGTGTCGCCATAAGTTGGCTGCAGTGGTAGGCCAAATGGGGCTCACTGCAGAACCAAACACATCTCCGGAAAAAAATAAAATATTTAAGTTAGGGTATATTGTAAGAGAAGGTAGGATTCTGGAGTAACCAGTACCTGAAGAGGCTGGCAGGCAGATCTTTTTTTAGAACTGGAAGGATTCGTAGGGAAGCTTTACAGAAACCAAAGTGGTAGAGGTGGATCACTGCCAAGAATCCAAGTACAAATCCATACACCTGTTGCTGCTGCTGCATTAAAACAATCACACAGAGTGTTCCTGTGCATGTTTATGACTTATCTGGGGAGGCTGTGGGTGTGCCTCCTCCTAAGAACAATTGTCATCTGGGATGCAGCGACTCTGTGAATCATTAATCAACATCTTCATTATTGATATTAAGTTTGTATATTTTCAGTTATATTTTCTTCTACTGGCTCTTTGTTGATCTCTTGCTTCGAATTTTAAGCGCAACCGCAAATGTGACCGC
This sequence comes from Sphaerodactylus townsendi, assembly GCF_021028975.2. Classification (NCBI taxonomy): domain Eukaryota; kingdom Metazoa; phylum Chordata; class Lepidosauria; order Squamata; family Sphaerodactylidae; genus Sphaerodactylus; species Sphaerodactylus townsendi. The sequence continues at coordinate 20,212,851 of NC_059441.1, read as the reverse complement.
AATGAACTCCACCAGGACAAACACAAATGTGTCTCACCCCCATGGGAGCTGGACAAAGCATATACCCCACCCTACACCAGGGGCGTGCCACCCAGGGGGACATATGGGGTCAAATGTCCCCAGGCTGCAACCATTTAGTCATGTGGGGGTGGAAAATTGCCCCCCCCCCCAGCCCTCTCCTCCTTCCCCCCAGGTCCAAACACTGACCAAGACCTGGTACGAAAAAAGTTGTTTGGTCGTGGTGGGGGAGGGCATCTGCACATGCGGGGGAGGCAGAAAACTCAGATTTTGCACCAGATATGCCTCTGCCTCCAGATATGCCTCTGCCACAGTCTCCCCACACTGTGCCTCCACACTGTGCCACAGAGTGAAACTCGTCTTACTGTGACATGCCTCTGAAGATGCCAGCCACAGATGTGGGTAAAACATTAGAAGTGAAAACTACCAGACTGCAGCCACACAGCCCAAAAAACCCACAACAGCTAATGTTAACATTGTTTGCCTTGTTAGTGATAGAGGGTCGCAACCCCTTGACTAATCCCAAGCATCAGCTAGCGAAGGGAGAATTGAAGGCGAGAATCTGACTGGTCATGAGTTTTTATGATAGCTATTACTGAGGAAGAGAGGAAGAAGAAAACCTCTGCTGTTTTCGCTGGAAGGCAAGTGCCAAACTTCACATCTTGCATCTTTCATTCATCTTTTCTGCACTCACGTGGAAGTCCTTCAGAGTTCCAGACGGGCACCTTGAGATACCACAGAGAAGTAGCCGCAAGAGACTTGAACAGCTTTGCCAAAGTTTCCTGCCAACTTTTTCGGGTTCTTAGAATGCCTGTCTTATACAAGGTGGCAAACAGAGCGCCCACATAATCCAGTTATTTCAGGAAATGAAATGAGCGGCTGGCTTGAATTGCCTGGTTAATATGCTTTGATTTAATAAACTTTGATTTTTTTAAAAAAAAAGCAATCTTAAAGATGGAAAAGATGATACTTGGCTTGTGTTCCTCCACGGCTGTGTCAGGTTCTAGCTGAGCCCTTGCGCTTCAATCGCTTTTAACCTTGTATATGAGAGGGTGTCTCTGGCTCCTTATGTTGCAAAACAGAACCAAGTTAAAAGATTCCTCAAATCAAGGCATATGTGTCAGTGGGCACAAGAGGCAATTACATAGCTTGTCAGCCTGTAGTAATTTAAATTGTATTAAACTTGTAGGAGAATGACATTATATCAAGAAATGTTTCTGAGATTTTCAGTGCTGGCTTCCTTGGAAACAAACACCTAGGACGGTTACGCACAGCAAGGTTCCCACGATTTCAAAGAGAATTGGCTGGGGATTCTTTGGCGCTGTCTGCACATGCAGAATAATGCACTTTCAATCCACTTTCAATGCACTTTGCTGTGTGGAATAGCAAAATCCACTTGCAAACAATTGTGAAAGTGGGTTGAAAGTGCATTACTCTGCATGTGAGGAAGGAACCTTTGTTTCAGAGCATGTTCGGCATTATTACCCATCGTCCTGTTTGCAGTAGGGCAGGCATTACCCATCAGCTGGCTTTTTGCAGGACAGGACAGGACAGGACAGGACAGGACAGGACAGGACAGGACAGGACAGGACAGGACAGGACAGGACAGGACAGGACAAAGAAGCAGGAAGTAGTTGGCAACAGGGAGGAGGGCAAGGAGGAAGTGTACAAAGCAGGGTGAGGTAGTGTGTGTGTGGGGGGGGGGGGTAAAACTAGATGGGTTGACTACAGGTGATGGGAAGAGGTCTGGGGCAAAGCTGTGCCCACTGTCAAATCTGTCCTGCTCTGGCAGCACAGCGAAATGAAAATCATGCTATAAGTGGATTTGCTCATCACAGAGAGAGTGGAAAGTGAAAGCAGGGCTACAGGAAATACGTCTGCACAAGAAATCTTGCTGCGATGGTATTCCATGGAGGTCTCCCTTCTAGCCAGCAAATCATATAAAATAAACATTGAGCAAATGAATCCATCATGTTGATTACATGACACTCTACTGTTAGAGAGCCAGCATGGTGTAGTGGTTAAGAGCAGGTGGATTCTATTCTGGAGAACCAGGTTTGATTCCCCACTCCTCCACCTGAGTGGCAGAAGCTTATCTGGTGAATCAGATGTGTTTCCGCACTCCTACATTCCTGCTGGGTGACCTTAGACTAGTCGCAGTTCTTTGGAACTCTCTCAGCCCCACCTACCTCGCAAGGTGTCTGTTGTGGGGAGAGGAAGGGAAAGGAGCTTGTAAGTCACCTTGAGTCTCCTCCTTACAGGAGAGAAAGGTGGGGTATAAATCCAAACTACCACTCCTCTTCCTCCACGTCCTCGTCCTCCTCCTCCTCCTCCTCTTCTTCTTCTTCAATACAAGTTACTGTTTGGTATCCCTGCAAGTCTCTTTTGTCACTGAGGTTATTTCATCCCGCTGTGCCTGTTATTTCATGGCTGCCATGCAGAAAGTCCCCAGTTCATCTCCAGATAAAAGGATCAGGTTGTAGGTGACAGCTGAGATTTTGGACAGCCGTCACCCATCTGAGTAGACCAGGGGTAGGGAACCTGTGGCTCGAGAGCCGCATGCGGCTCTTCTGCCCTTGCACTGCGGCTCCACGAGCCGAGCCGCCAGCTTCATCCTTGACCGCCCTGCAGGCAGCAGGGCGAGCGCACCAATTGCCCGCGGTCGTCTGGGCCGCGCTGCGGGCTTCCCCTCTTGCCTGCCCCATTGGAGCGGGGCGGGTGCTTTCCTGGTGGCCGGCAAGGCCGAGCCGCCGGCTTCATCCTTGCCCGCCCTGCAGGCAGCAGGGCAGGCGCACCAATTGACCATGGCCAGCTGGGCAGTGCCGCGGGCTTTCCCTCTCGCCCACCCCGTTCGAGCAGGGCGGATGCTTTCCTGGCGGCCGGCAAGGCCAAGCCGCTGACCCCATCCTTGCGCGCCCTGCAGGCAGCAGGGCGGGCGCATCCATGCGCTTCTCAGAATGAGTGGAGTCAAAGGTAAAAAAACTTAATATATACAGTGTTATCTTTATTTTAAATGTCAAAAATTATTTGCGGCTCCAAGTGTTTTCTTTTCCCGTGGAAAACGGGTCCAAATGGCTCTTTGAGTGTTAAAGGTTCCCTACCCCTGGAGTAGACAATACTGATCTTGAGAGAGCAATGGATGTTGCTTGACTTCTGGCTTCCGCTGAAAACTGCAACCCTGCGGTTCTTTCCTCCTCTCTTCCCCAGTAATAACTATAATGAAAATGAGTCTGCCATTCCATCTGCTGGCTATGTCCTGTCTGATCCTCGGTGCAGTAGGCTTTGTATCTAAATGACTACCATATAAATGACAACCATCAAATGTGATTCTACAACATACCCCGGGACGTTTCGAAAAAGGATTCTGTTCTTGTACATTCTCTGCCCCCACCCCCTGCAGTTGCAAAAGTCGATGAGAAAAACCAACGTTTACAATGTTTCCCCCCACCCCCGTCTCCTTCCTTAGTAAAGTGTAATAATCCCTTTTATGGAGCTCGGTTTCCCGGGGCCTAGAGAATGAGCATTTGTCACCGCTGATTGCCATAAGAATTCAAGAAAGAACAAATGTATTAGAATAACATGAGTTGCTCAAATTAGATCAAAAGTGGAAGCACATTTGCTCTTTCTTCAGACTAATAGGAAGCGGCAGTTTTAATCTCGTCCCCTGCCAAAAATGTGATGGAGACCAAATCGCCACCATTTGCACAGGGCGTACTGTGATGAATCCAGTTCTCGTGTTAAGCTGCATGGCACATTTTTTAATATAGAAAAGCAGGATATAAATCTCCTCAAAAATAAAGCTCCTCAGGGTTTTTAGTCAGGGACATGGGGAACAAAGTTGATAAAGAGATTAAAACATTTGCTTGTTTTGAATCTCAGAGGTACCTTCCATTAATGGAAAACATACGCCCCTTCCACACATGCAGAATAATACACTTTCAAACCACATTCAATGCACTTTGCAGCTGTGCAGAATAGCAAAATCCACTTGCAAACAATTGCGAAGGTGGATTGAAAGTGCATTATTCTGCATGTGCGGAAGGAGCCTTAGTCTAGATCTCAGCCAAATGTTTACTTGGTGAACAGCAAGCCCCAAATAATAAATAATTGACCACGATCTACACTTTCTCCAGCAACAAATTGATCGAGTCTCTTTGTTCTTCAGCTACTGTGTGACTGACAGGTGTCGACAAGGGATGAATCAAATCAATGACATCTGGGAGTCTGCTAAAAACAATGCTGGAATCAATGCTCCGGACTCAGAAATATGAGGCATGAATGATCTACTCTGCCACCTGTCCAAAAGATAAGTTATCGTGCTCCAGAAGCTTGAAATCTCACACACCAACTCTGTATTAAAATCTGCAGTACCGTCGCGGGTAAATCATACTTTAAATTCTGCACAGATCGATGAAGCGTCTCCAAGTTCAGGTAAGCAATATAGCTCAAGCTTGAGGCTCCTGTTGGAATGATGCATGGTGGCTTGTTGCTTTTCGTGAGCGTTGCAGTAGTGGTAAGCAAAATGCGAAAGGGAAGGTACCAAAATAATGGCCGCTTTTGGCATTAGAAAGCCCTGTCCTTTAGCCAATCATTTCCAAAATATCCTGGTGGCTGCTTTGTTTTTATTTACTGTCTAAGGCTCATTCTGCACATGCAGAATAATGCACTTTCAAACTGCTTTCAGTGCTCTTTGAAGCTGTGCGGAATGGCAAAATCCACTTGCAAACAGTTGTGAAAGTGGTTTGAAAACACATTATTTTGCATGTGTGGAAGGGGCCTAAATCAGGGGTGTCAAATGTACAATTCAGGGGCGGGATCCAGCCTCTTCATGGGTCTTATCAAGCTTGCAAGCAAGCAAAACATTTCCATAGATATTTTAACCAGCGCATTTTAACCAGCCATTTTAACCAGCGCATCAAAACACACAATCCAAAGTTGGGTCTCACAGATCCCTGTCTCACAATCGCTAACCGCCACCCCGTACCAAATCTGCTTATAACAATTAGCATTTGGGTAGTCTGTGATTAAAAGAGAAGAAGAAGAGTTTGGATTTATACCCCACCTTTCTCTCCTGTAAGGAGACTCAATGTGGCTTACAAGTTCCTTTCTCTTCCTCTCTCCTCAACAGACACCTTGCAAGGCAGGTGGGACTCAGAGAGAACTGTGACTAGCCCAAGCAGGAATGTGGGAGTGTGGAATCACATCTGGTTCACCAGATAAGCCTCCGCCACTCAGGTGGAGCAGTGGGGGAATCAAACCCGGTTCTCCAGATTAGAATCCACTGGCTCTTAACACTACACTACGCTTGGCATTTTGGTAGTCTGTGATTAAAAGAGGGAAGCGTGCTAGTCGCACATCAACCTGGCAATGCTCTCAACAACAAATATCTTCACACGCTGCCTCCAGCTAAAGGTAGGAAGCAGGAAAGATGGGCCAGATCCTCGTGAGAAGTTGTGCCACCAAATGTAGGGCCACGCTAATAGGACCCTGCTCTGTGCATTATTTGATCACATGTCTCTAAGCTACGAACTGAGGGATAGGGGTGTGTTTGTGAAGTTACATTACAGGGTCGCTTCAGCATGTAACGAGACTGTCTATTTTGCACATAAATATAATAATTTTGTTAAAAACCCTAGAATCAGGGCAAGTCATAGTTTGTAGCAATCAGCTCGTGTTAATTAAAAACTCAGAAGACTAATTTGAGCGTTATGACAGCCGTTTGCTGTCAGTTGTTCTTCGCACGCAGCAATATCGCGCACCATGTGTCATGTCGTTAATCAGCGGGTCTTATCCTGTCTGAGGGACAGAACTTCACCAAGAACCATCATTCATCTCGGGCTCATCTGCCTACTGGTCGGCCTCTTACGAGAACTGCTTCATGTTTAATAAATCCAAGACAAAGACAGCTATTTAATTTTCCACTTGGCTATGCAGATGCTTAATTAAAGCCCCGTTTCGTGAAAATAGGTTTACCCCTTCCCCTTGGCCGTCAATCAACTCAGTCGATAATGTTAATGATATGCAGGGAGGAGGGAACAGGCCAATGGCCATCAAGCTTCGGCCTGGAGGGTCCTCGTGTTTGGCTGAGTCGCATAAGTGAAATGGTTGGGTGGTTTTGTTGTTCAAAGAGAAGAAATCGCAACGGCTGCTTGAGCACCGTTGGTTGGGAAGCAAGGACAATTGCCAGACTGAGGGGCAGGGAAATACTCAGGCCAGGGCAGAGGTGGGATCCAGCAGGTTTTCACAGGTTCCCGAGAGTAGGTTACTAATTATTTGTGTGTGCCGAGAGGGGGTTACTAATGGGTGATTTTGCCACGTGATTTTTGCCTTAGCCTTGAGTTACGGCTCACTCCTCTCCAGCAGTAAGCGTGCAGAACTTTGAAAACAGTCCTAGCAGGATAGGTGCGACCCGGCAAGTAAGCGTATGGCAGCCTGCTCATGCAGCCTGCGTGCATTCGTTTCCCGCCCAAGGACCGGCGCAGCGGCTGCGTCCTTGCCACAGCCCCGCCCAGGAATGCCCCGCCCCCGGAATGCCCGCCCCCGCCCCCGTCGTGCCCCACCCCATTGGCACTACGCTACAGCTTGAATCCCACCACCATGGGAACCTATTACTAAAATTTTTGGATCCCACCACTGGGCCAGGGTGAATAAAAAGGGATAGGAGTATGTGGGATTAAACTTTGAGGCAGGTGAGGAAAAAGAAGAAGAGGTTAAGCTAGAAGTTTCACAGAGGAAATAAGCTTGGAGCTGGAGATAAAGGAAAGAAGTCAGAACACGTTGGGTGTTTGGGGAGGGTCTATGGTAGGGTGAGGACAGATGGCGCAGTGGTGTGACTGCCAATCTCCAAATGGCATCTGGGGATCTCCTGCTATTAAAATTGATCTCTAGATGATCCTGGAGAAAATGGCTTCTTAGTGTCAGGTTCTGTTGACTTCCCAGCAATAACCAGACTCTTGTATGAATAAATCAGTTTATTGTGCAAGATCACAGCCTACAGCCATCAGAAGAAGAAGAATAAGAGTTTGGATTTATACCCCACCTTTCTCTGCTGTAAGGAGACTCAAGGGGGCTTACAAGCTCCTTTCCCTTCCTCTCCCCACAACAGACACCTTGCGAGGTAGGTGGGGCTGAGAGAACTCCGAAGAACTTTGTCTAGCCCAAGGTCACCCAGCGGAAACGTAGGAGTGTGGAAACACATCTGGTTCACCAGATAAGCCTCTGCCACTCAGGCGAAGGAGTGGGGAATCAAACCCGGTTCTCCAGATTAGAATCCACCTTCTCTTAACCACTACACCACACTGGCACTACGACAGCAATTCTTTCCTAGAACACCAGCCCCATCCCTCGGGATTCCAGTAGGATGAATTCACTAGCAGTATTCTCAAGTGAAATGGAGACTCCAAGACCACACCAGAGAGAAAGTAGATGTAACCTGGCTAGAGGGTGAGAAAGTTATTTTGGGTCTAGGGTGAAAAGAAAGACAAGCCAGGGGCTACCCACACCATGTTCTCCCGGCCCGCCTCAAAGATTCATGGCAAGAACTAAAAAAGTCCTGACATGCCCCTCCCCCCCAAAAAATATCCAGGTATTTCTCCACGCACAGGTGGCAACCCTACACAGTAGGTGCCCACACGCCCATCTTGCGGCTTTCTAGCCACTGTGGAGCAATCTGTAACAATATATTGTCAAAGATTTTCACGACCAGAGTCAACTGGCTGTTGCGGGTTTTCTGGGCCGTGCGGCCGTGATCAGGTGGTTTGGGCTCCTGACGTTTCACCTGCATCCATGGCTGGCATCTTCTTACCAAGTCATGCCTCTGAAGATGCCAGCCATAAATGTGGGCAAATCGCGAGGAGCTAAAACTACCAGACCACAGACACACAGCTCAGAAAACCCACAACAGCTGATCTGTAATGCCTGTGAAGCACTTGGAATTATATTGATGCAAACTATAATTCCAAATGCAACTGGGGGGCTGGGGGGTGACTCAAACGAGAGCCCCCATGGATTTTACCAGTTCAGGGATGAATCCACATCTGCTTAATGCAAACACTTCACATTCATTGTCTTGATTGTTCAGATGTTTGGTTCTGAAAGCACTCTCACAGGGAAACCTTAAGCGGGTTCTTGGGAGCAGCAGCGGCATAGTGGTTAAGAGCAGAGGCACTCTAATCTGGAGAACTGGGCTTGATTCCCCACTCTGACCCTTGAGCTGTGGAGGCTTATCTGGGGAATTCAGATTAGCTTGTGCACTCCAGCACATGCCAGCTGGGTGACCTTGGGCTAGACACAGTTCTTCAGAGCTCTCTCAGTCCCACCTACCTCACAGGGTGTTTATTGTGAGGGGGGAAGGGAAAGGAGGTTGTAAGCCCCTTTGAGTCTCCTTACAGGAGAGAAAGGGGGATATAAATCCAAACTCCTCTTCTTGTAGATATTGCTGGAAACGACAAGGGAGCAGGCCGCTGTGTCTCAGTCCAGATTGCTCTGTTCCTTTGACATTCCTTTTAACTACTTTGGAAAGATTTCCACTGGCTTGTGAAAGGGAAAGGAAAGGATTCTCTCCCCCCACCCCCTCCCCGTCTTCCTCCTCCCGACATTTGGAGTATTAATGAAAATCAGCGTGGCCAGCCAGCAAGGTGCTTGAGGAAATCGAAACTGTCCATCACAGTTATGCATGTTGCTGAAGCCAGAGACAAGCTGACATCTTGCCTGGTGAACCTTCCAGGAGTGAAGTTGACTGGGGAATTTCCTCTTGCTAAGCCAGCTTTACCTGTACACCTGAAGGCATTGCACAAAACTGTGTGGTTAGCAGATCAATAATGTAACCGTAGAGAGGAATGTACACACCTATGGCAGGTGTCGGCAGCCTTTTGGAAGGAAAGAGCCAAACAGCTCCAAAATTCAGAGCAAGAGACCAACCAAGGGCCAGGGAAAGAAAGTCTGTTTGCATAACAGAAAATATAAAGCTTAACATTATTGGTAATTGATAGGTCGATTAATAACCAACAATGTTTTCACCATCCTCGTACTAGCTGCTGCAGATTCTTTTATTATTATTATTATTATTATTATTATTATTATTATTATTATTATTATTATTATTATTATTATTATTATTATTATTATTATTATTATTATTATAGTTTGGATTTATATTCCCCCCCCCATTTCTCTTCTGCAAGGAGACTCAAAGGGGCTTATAATCTCCTCCCTCCCCCCAAAAAAACTTTTTTTTTTGGAATACACTGCCACAAGATGGTGATGGCCACTAACCTGGATAGCTTTAAAAGGGGCTTGGACAGATTTATGGAAGAGAAGTCAATCTATGGCAATCAGTCTTGATCTTCCTTGATCTGAGATTGCAAATGCCTTAGCAGACCAGGTGCTCGGGAGCAGCAGCAGCAGAAGGCCATTTCTTTCATATCCTGCCTGTGAATTCCCAAAGGCACCTGGTGGGCCACTGCAAGTAGCAGAGTGCTGGACTAGATGGACTCTGGTCTGATCCAGCAGGCTCTTTCTTACGTTCTAAAACACCCTGTGAGATGGGTGGGGCTGAGAGAGCTCCATAGACCTGTGACTAGCCCAAGGTTACCCAGCTGGCATATGTTAAACCAGATAAGCCTCCACAGGTCAAGTGGAGCTGTAATAATATGTACAAGAGCATTCTGTATGACTATTCCGGTGCACCTATACATGGGCTCACTTCGCACAAGTCATTGAAAATGTTTTGAAAACGTTTTCAGGCATCACTCCCCTCCCCCTTTGTTCTCACTCATACTGCTGTGGGGGACTATCTTTTTAAAAAGCACCTGGTATCCAAGTTTTAATTCTAGGGAAACAGGCGTGAATTTCATTGTCGACTGGCCAAGCAAAAATCTGCTGAAAAGTCTTTAATTGGGTGACAGGCCTAATAAGAATATATCATGCTCTCGTGTTGCTAGGTAAGGAATATAACATTATAATATGCGGCTGTTTAATATTCTGTCTGGCAATGGCTGATTTTACAAGATTCGGTGTAAACGTAAGAGACATTTTCATTTGTGGCTTCTGTTCTGATTTACTCAGCGTCAACTGTACTCCCTTCCTGATCAAGAGCGGAACAATATGTGTGATTAGCTGTGATTCCGCCATTTATTTTTGTCTTATCTGAGAAGCACTGTATTTACATACTGCTTTAGTTGGCAGTTCTTTTAAAACTGAAAAGCAGTCCTGTGCCTCCGATTCATCCCAATTGAAAAAGAAGAAGTGTTTGGATTTATACCCTGCTTTTCTCTCTTGTAAGGAGACTCAAGGTGGCTTACAAACTCCTTTCCCTTCCTCTCCCCACAACAGACACCTTGTGAGGTAGGTGGGGCTGAGAGAGTTGGGAGAGAACCATGACTAGCCCAAGAAGGTCGCCCAGCAGGAATATAGGAGTGCAGAAACACATCTGGTCCACCAGATAAGCCTCTGCCACTCAGGTGGAGGAATGGGGAATCAAACCCGGTTCTCCAGATTAGAAGTTCTTCCATCCTCTTATGTTGCTCATTATACAGTTCAGAGCACACAGGTGGATGTTGCTAAGCTTGTGAGATTGTGTATGTATGTGTGTTCATGTGTTAAGAGTTGCCAAGTTGCTTCCAACTGAGGATGACCTCAGTCAATCAGTTCATTTATTTTGAGACACAAATCAGCATAGAGTAAAAGAACAATATGAAAGAACATGACATGTTAGATTTTTCTCTTTTCCTGATGCCTTTGGCTTTTCTTGGCATTATTATCGTTTCCAGTTAGTCTTTGTCTTTCATAATGTGACTGAAGTACAACAGCCTCAGTTTCGTCATTTTTGCTTCTAGGCAGAATTCTGGCTTGATTTGATCCACCCATTTGTCTTTTTGGGGATCCAAACTTTTGCCTTAAATTTCTCCTCTGATTCCACATTTGAGAGGACTCATTTGTCTTCCTGTCAGCTTTCTTCAAGGTCGAACTTTCACACTCAGGAATTAATGAACTCATTTGATCTTGGTTAGCTGTGACGCATCCTTACATATCGGAATCTTTTCTAACTTCTTCATGGCTGCCCTCTGCAGTCTCAGTCGCCTTCTGATTCCTTGGTTGCAGCCTCTGGGGTGTTGTGTGGTTTCCAGGCTGTATGGCCATGTTCTAGTAGCATTTTCTCCTGATGTTTCACCTGCATCTGTGGCTGGCATCAGATCCTCTGAAGATGCTAAAACTAACAACGCAGGTGCAGTTTCCAGCAGGAATTGCATTTTTAGCATGCAATTTCGCTTCATCTAAGTCTCATTGAACACTCCTGGACAGACCGCCAGCACAGCTCCGCCGTCACCTACTTTATAATGCAGTATGATTCTTCATGAATTTTATTTGAGCAGTACTTTTAAATTATAGCACATAACCGATCCAGGGCTCTAAAGTGTCTTCATCTGCATTCTGTCTTGAAACCAATCAGCTGTTTTGCCTCCAAGCCTTTCATCAGCAAAACGTGCGAAGTTGGAAAAAGAATGCATTTCACTGTATATTAAAGAGTCTAAGCAATTATCTCTTGTCAATTAGGACCTCAATCAAGGCTTTATAAACAGCTGGCAATGCGGAACGAGCATCTTCATTTCAAATTAGAGCACCGTCCCTTTTCCGAGAGCTTGCTAATTTTCTGAATTTTCCTCACGTAAAAATATCTACCATTCTGTTTTTCTTTTAAAAATCTTGATAACCAAAACCCTTATCCGTCTCTGGGGCACAGGATGTATTTTTAAGAATGAATAATTAACAAACCCCTCAAAAGAAGGAGGAGGAGTTTGGATTTATACCTCCTCCCCTTCCTCTCCTGTAGCAGACTCAAAGGGACTTTCAATCTCCTTTTACTCCCCCCCCCCCAACAAACACCCTGTGAGGTGGGTGAGGCTAAGAGAGCTCCAAAGAACTATGACTAGCCCAAGGTCACCCAGTTGGTGTGTGTTGGAGTGCACAGGCTAATCTAGTTCCCCGGATAAGCCTCCTCAGCTCAAGTGGCAGAGCAGGGAATCCAACCCGGTTCTCCAGATTAGAGTGCACCTGTTCTTAACCACTACGCCACTGCTGCTCCTAGAGCCTGCTTTAAAAAAAAAACTGTTCTGAACAGGATGGTGTAGACTGGGAGGAAAATTATGTAGAGATGTTTATAAAATCTTCGCTGTCCAAGTTTCCCTTAAAGTGTTGTGGGGTTCCATATTGTTGGGGCGAGATATTCAGATTCATAATCCCAATTCATATTTAGCAGAGCAAGACAAAGAAACCAACAGAGCCAGAACACCATGACTGAGATTTTATTAAAAAGCTTCTTCATTAATTGGTACTAAATTGGATGGATATACATAGGTGGAAAATAAGGAACAACTTTTCTAACTTAGCTGCATTTTAGCCAGCGTGGCGTAGTGGTTAAGAGCAGGTGGATTCTAATCTGGAGAACTGGATTTGATTCCCCACTCCTCCACTTGAGTGGCTGAGGCTTATCTGGTGAACCAGATGTGTTTCCGCACTCCTACATCCCTGCTGGGTGACCTTGGGCTAGTCACAGTTCTTTCTGAACTCTCTCAGCCCCACCTGCCTCACAAGGTATCTGTTGTGGGGAGAGGAGGGGAAAGGACAGGAGAGAAATGTGGGGGTATAAATCCAAAGTCTTCTTCTTCCTCCTCTTCTAGCTATGTTGTGGCTAGAGACTGACTGGGTGAATGGGAAGAACAAAGTGCAATTAACCTTTTATCCAAAGCTCCCACATTTCCTACGTGACCCAAGGTACATCTTCATTGTTACCCAATGGACAAACAAGCATTTTACCAATTATGGAATGGATACCCACATTCTAGAAAGGACCCTAAATTCGATGCCTGTTTGTTACAAGGTAATTTAAATGATCTGGTTACAGCATGTATTTCATATCTCTCCTATGCCTGCAGGTTGGCAACTCTAAGGCCCCTTCTGCACATGCAGAATAATGCACTTTCAATCCACTTTCAATGCACTTTGCAGCTGGATTTTCCTGTGCGAAAGAGCAAAAGCCACTTGCAAACAATTGTGAAAGTGGATTGAAAGTGCATTATTCTGCATGTGCAGAAGGGGCCTAAATGTAGAGGGGGGGGGGATGTCAGACAAAGGAATCTCTTATTTTCCTTGAAATAGGTTTGAAAAATATTGTCTCCTATCTTGACACACCATTTATCTGATATTTTCCTCTATGCGAAATCCTCTAACTAAAAATCCATGGAACAGAAGATGAAAACTGGAATCCTCAATTGTGCAAAGTTTCGTCTCAAATTCCGGACTGCCAGACTTCAATACATACGCCACTTACAGCATATCAGGAAAGAGCGGAACTTTTTGTCTCGCCTGCCAGCAAATCACCAGTTTGCAAACAAACATTATAAATGCTTCCAAGCCTAATAACTACTTGGCAACAGGCTGCTGCGAGAAGCCGGGGATTTTAATTTTTTTTTTAGCCTGCCTGAAAATCAAAGCAGAAATGTTTATTGTGCAAAACTGGTGTCATCTGTTTTTTTTTTTTTCAGAACTGCAAGCTAATAGTTTGGTTTGGCATTTCCCAAATTATTTTCATTGGGGGTCTAGCTCAGGTGACTCCCAGCAAAGCAGAAGATACAAAAGTGGTCAATAGAAACAGTGACTACGTGGGAAGGAATGACTGGAAAATGTGGGGGCAGCAGAGGCATGCAGTTGGCCCTCCTGATACTTCAGTGGTTTCAATGGCGTGCTCTCTCTTTAAGCCTCTTTCGCACATGCAGAATAGTGCACTTTCAATCCACTTTCAATGCACTTTGCAGCTGGATTTTACTGTGCGGAATAGCCAAATCCACGAGCAAACAATTGTGAAAGTGGATAGAAAATGCTCTTGCAGGATATATTGATTTTTAAATCCAGGCGACCGAAGCCAGTCCCCAACATGAGAAATTTCAATCTTCAAATCTTCCATCTGAAAGAGGCCAACATTGTACGTCATCTATTTTGTGTATACTAACTGCCCACTGGAACAAGCTGGATCTGAATACACACAGAGGGATGGTTGTGAAATTGTTGAATAGCTACACTCTTTGTACACATGTAAAGATACTAAGCAAGACTGCTTCCTGGAAGCTGAGAAGACCACTGGACCTTAGGCTAAATTCCTTGAAATTTCCGACACAAAGCTGAGAGCCGGTGGCGGCATGGCGTAGTGGTTAAGAGTGTCAGACTAAGGCCCCTTCCGCACATGCAGGATAATGCACTTTCAATTCACTTTCAATGCACTTTGCAGCTGGATTTTAGGCAGATTCTGCATGGGCAGTATGAAAATGTTGCGAATACGCTGTACACTCTTTTAAACTGTTTTAAACCATTTTACACCGTTTTCACACTGTTTTCACACCGCTGTTTTTGGCCCATGCAGAATGCGCCAGAATAGCAAATCCACCTGCAAACAATTGTAAAAGTGCATTGAAAGTGCGTTATTCTGCATGTGCGGAAGGGACCTAGGATTTGGGACAACCAAGTTTGAATCCCCACTGTGCCATGTAACCTTGCTGGGTTACCTTGGGCCAGCCACAGACCCTAATGTACCTCACAGGGTCTGTGGATAAAATGGAAAGGGGGAATATCCAGCTGAATTGCATACAATAAGAGAATCACTGCATATAATAGACAGGTATACAGCAATCTGCAAATCAGTCCACAATTAAGGAAAAACACAACCATGTTCTTGGCAAGGGAACAAGTCTGAAGTTTATATATTTCAAAGATGGATTCCCAGGTATATTACCATTTCATGATGATGACACTTCATCAGAATGCGCGCATGCACTTGCCAATTATGGGTACACGATATTCCAGAGCTCCAACACAGAATAAACAGAAGAATTATGCCTGACATTTAGAGCTTTGCACCATGTAAAAACCTGTTTCACAACTGCATGGAGATCGTGGAAACTTGAGTAGACAATATTGACATTGATTGATTGACGATCTGATTTAGCTGAAGGCAGCCTTGTGTGTGTGGTGTGTATTTAAACTTAATTAAATGTTAAACAAGGTTATTTTTAAAAGACTCTAATTATAGCTGATTTTTTTTAAAAGTAATTAATTTTGGATAAAAACAATCTCAGTGATGGGGGTTTTCCAGGCTGTGTGGCCGTGGTCTGGTAGATCTTGTTCCTAATGTTTCTCCTGCATCTGTGGCTGGCATTTTCAGAGGTGTATCACAGAGAGAAGTGTGTTACACACTGTGTCCAATATGGATGAATGTATTCCTAGGGCATTCATCTCACTGGACACTGATGTGTAGCACCTCTCGCGACTCCCACACCTCTGATAAATGCTCAACTTCCACGAATCTGAAGCAAAGCGATCAAGAACAAGATCTGAACTCAGCAAATCCAGCAACTAACCATGAAACTAACAACTTCAACAATATAATCTCAATGATATTTAAACAAGTCCCTTTCAAAAACATTCTCTTTATCCTGACTAGCTGGGTGTGAATAGCTAGATAAAGATTCCCCACCCCCACCCCTGGTTTCACACAAAGGATTGTAGTGAAACCATTAAAAGTTTGCTCTCCGATTAATAAATTAGCCAAAGGGTTTTCTTTTCTTCGGTCCACCTTATTCACTTGTAAAGTACATTTATTTAGTTCCTGAAGTAACGCTGTCCTTCCTTCGGAGACTACATTAAATTAAAGGTCCTAATTCTTGCTGCAAACGCTCCTGTGTATCTAATCAGTATTCTGAGCTGCCTGCGCTCACCTTTCTCCCCCAGGGTGTCCATAAAAATAAGAATATGCAGGCTGTGTTCGTTATTAAAACTGGAGATACTCTAATCTCTTTGCTTCTCAGGGGACTACCAAAGCTGTGCCTGGGTAAACTCATTTGCACACAAGAGGTTCACAAGCCTAGATTTTAAGATGCTAAATGGAGTCTATCAGTGAAGTTAATACTTGGATTTCGGGTCTACAATAACGATTCTGATGGAGTAGAAATATTTCCTGTAAACCTTTTCATTGAATGAACATCTGTTTTTAAAAATATACTGTTTGTGGTCTGCTATCCAATTTTGCCCATAGCCAAGGAATCTTTCTCCTTCCTGGGTTGCTCTTATGATTGGCGCCTGCCAATCAGGAATCCGGCAGGATGAATTCCAACCAATGAATTCCAACCCTCAACAGCCAGTGATTGGGAGCACATGCGGATAATACAGGGTAAGGATTATGAGACTTGAATTAGTCAGGTGAGCGAACCCGTCCAATCAAAGGTTGTATAATGAATGGATTGGTGTCACCAAGCCAATCAGATTCGATGTCAAGAAGGACAAGTAAATTCAACTGAGAATGAGTTCAAGAAGGAAAAAGTAAATTAATTCAGACATTTCGAAGTGTCAAATTCACATTTCTGCAGCAGCACTGGGGAAAAAATAATAAAACTTCCCTGCTTCTGAAATTACTCTCATCCAAACGTCTACTTTGGAACCGGCGTTCTGAACTACATATTCCCAGAGTGAACCATTGCATTAGGAATCCTACATTATTCTCATTGTTTAAAAATCTGAATTCTGTGGCTTGCTGCGCGGGTGCAGTTTGCTGCTCTCAGTTCCTTTCGTTCATTTGTATCATAGGCCCCTTCCGCACGGGTGGAATACGGCGGCCTGGGGATGGCAAAAACGCCATCCCCACGGAGCCGTTCGCACAGGGGGCGCAGCTGCTTCGCAGCCGCGCTGCCCTCGCTCCGCCCGGGTGGCACAAAGCCTCTGTTTTCCAACCTCACTTGCCCAGCGAGGTTTTTGGAAAACGGTGGCTTGGAGCCGCTGCCGCTCCACGGCGTCTTCCCACCCCCATGTCCGGGTGACCTACCTGTCCTGCGGCCCTCCGGCGCGTCACCGAGGCCTGGGGACACACCCCCTCTGCCGCTCGCGACTCTCGCGGGGCAGGAAAGCATGTCATACTGGCGTCAGTGACGTATCGATAGAACAGAAGAAATAATTGACCTGATGACAGCGCAGCTCTGCGCCGTCGTCCCGGGAGGTTCTGGGACCGTTCATGTGACCGTTCTGGGACCGTTCATAGTGTAAGGGCATGTACGACAATAACCTAGTAGTCCATGGGATTCTGATTGAAGAAAATGAATGGATACATTGGTAATATCTATCTATCTAATTTTAAGATTTTTCTGCAAACTTGGGGAGTACCCCAAGTTAGAAGAAACATGTTTGGCATGCGTGTGCCCCCAGTCTGCAGATTTAAGTATCTGCAGGCAGGGGCACAGTTGGGAATTAGACAGTTGGGTAGGAAAGTAATTTTGACATCTGGAAGATGCAGACATTTTTCTCCTCCTTTGTATTGTTTCTTGGATGTATTTTTTTCTCAGACGTTGTGATCCAGTTTCATAGCCCTGTTTGAATTATACTGGCCTCTACTGCATTGTTTTTGAAATCTGTAATTCAGCTCAGTGAGGCAGACTTTAAATGATATAACGAAATACTTAAGCACGACCCCAGGGCCCCACCTTCCACCTTTGCCTCAGCGACTGAGACCCCTTCTTCACATGCAGAATAATGCACTTTCAATCCACTTTCACAACGGTTTCAAAGTGGATTTTGCTATTCCGCACAGCTGCAAAGTGCATTGAGAGTGCATTATTCTGCGTGTGTGGAAGGGGCCTCAGTTACTAGTAGTCTGTTTCTGAGCATCTTCTTATGCTAACCTCAGGAGTGAGATTGGCCAGATGCCAAAGACTTCAGCATCTCAGTGCAAGTTTGCATAATTAAACATCTGCAGAAATACCCTGTGGATTTGGGATTCAGGAGCTGTGGCTGCCACACCAGAGAAGAAGAGGAGGAGGAGTTTAGATTTATACCCTCTCTTTCTCTCCTGTAAGGAGACTCAAAGGGGCTTACAATCTCCTTTCTCTCCCCCCCCCCCACAACAAAAATCCTGAGAGAGAGCTCTGAAGAACTGTGACTAGTCCAAGGTCACCCAGCTGGCATGTGTTGGAGTGCACAAGCTAATCTGGTTCACCAGATAAGCCTCCACAGCTCAAGTAGCAGAGTGGGGAATCAAACCCAGTTCTCCAGATTAGAGTTCACCACTATACCATGCTGAAGAATTGTTTTTTATACCCTGCTTTGTCTTGACCTTTAAGGAGTCTCAAAGCGGCTTACAATCACCTTCCCTTCCCCTCTACAACAGAAACCTTGTGAGGTAGGTGGGGCTGAAAGAGTTCAGAGAGAACTGCGACTGACTCAAGGTCACCCAGCAGGCTTCATGCAGAGGAGTGAGGAAACAAGTCCGGTCCACCAGATAAGAGTCCCCCACTCATATGTAGGAGTGGGGAATCTACCCCAGTTCCCCAGATTAGAGCCCACCCCTCTTAACCACTACACGATGCTGGAGTGCATGTAGCTTTACTGACAGTAGGACGCCGCCACCTCTTTGCCCGGTGAGAAAGTATCTTCCTGGCCACCATAGAAAGTTGAATTTGTTGCGAGCCTTTCCTCTGCTGGCCAATAAAAGGACCTTCAGCCTGACCCTATAAAGCAGGTTCTTTCACAAACAGAGCTGAACAATGCTTAAAAAACAAACTCAGAGTTCCCGTGAGATCTGAAACTCACACTGTGCTTAATTCTCAAGCAGAAAATAGCAACTGCTTTCTGTAAAAGAAGGCTCCATGCATGCCATTTTAAGACCTTTGTTCGCTGTAGGATATGGCTCGAGCAAAAATTGAAATGTATGAAACAGCATTACATTCTTGAAGCCTGATTGGGTCCCCCCGCCCCCCGACTTTACGATGAGGTTTGGCTACTGATTTGGCTGGATGACTCTCATTCCAGGTCATTACTGGAAAAGTAACGGGAGCATAACGATGGCTAAATTGGGCATGCTTTTCTGTACCTTATTGAATTTTAGTTCTGTCCCATACATTGCTTTAAAAATGATAGCAAGTTCCAGTTAACAGGTATTAAATGTGGTGGAGATAGCCAGTCAGCATCGTCTGTGTGTGTGTGTGTGTGTGTGAGAGAGAGAGAGGAGAGAGAGAGAGAGAGAGAGAGAGAGAGAGAGAGAGAGAGAGAGAGGGAGAGAAGCATTTTCTTTCTTGTTCCAGAAACACTAACTTGAACAATTCAAGTTAACACAAAAGCCTTTTTGGAGGATACGAAACTAATTTGTTGGCTTTACTTTAACGGTCAGGAGAAGCAAAGGGGGTGGGGGGTGGGGGAGAGAACGCAAATGCAACCCTGAAAGAACATTTAGGCCCTTCCACACATGCAGAATAACGCACTTTCAATCCACTTTGCAGCTGGGTTTTACTGTGCGGAATAGCAGAAGCGTACCAGGGGCAAATGGCGCCCGGAGACAAATTGTCTCCAGGACGCCCCCCAGGCTCTACCCCCCACCACCCTAGCTCCACCCCTAATGCCCCCAGGCTCCACCCCCACTGCCCTCAACCCTGCCCATGTCACCATGGACATGGGCAAGGTCTAGGGTGCCCACCTCCCCCTCAGGCTCCCCGCTGAAGCTGGAGTTCCCCAGCCGGCAGCCTCACAATCTCTTTCTGAAGAAGGGGGAGTTCAGGAGTGGGAGTTAGGAGAGTGCTTCGTTGTTTTTTAAGTACTTTTTTTCCGGATGGGGTCGAGCCGCGCCAAAAACAATGAGACAGCAAGGACTTCCTGTAGTCCGCGATGGGGCCCCGATTTTTACGCCCCCATAGCTGACCAGAAGAAGTGGCGCCGAGGGGACAAGGGGGGTACCCGCTTGCCAATCCTGGAGCAGATGCGCCACTCGCTTGGAGATAGCAAAATCACTTGCAAACTAATTGTGGCAGATCCTCTCGAGAAGATGCTGAAGCCACGACGCGGGCAAAACGGCACTCAGGAGAAAATGCTCCTCAGAACATGGCCGCGCATACGGCCCAGAACCAAATACTGCTTTTGGTTGAAGAAGTGAATTGAAAGTGCATTATTCTACGTGTGCGGAAGGGGCCTGACATGCAGACTAATCCAGAAGGGATGGATTGTCCGTGTAGCATGCGGGGATGGTTCCTGGCAGGCTGCCATTGTACAGGACCTGCTGCAGCCAAGCACAAGCAGATCCAAACCCCAGTGGTATCTTAGGAGTCCCTTGGCTTGGATTCTTCAGCGTCAATTCCCCATTTGGGAAGAAAAGTGTGGCTGAGACCTTTGCATGCACAAGTCCCCAGTTCGATCCCTGGTCAGCTCCAGGGATGAAGGTAGACGGTGACGTGAAAGACACGCTGACTTAGAACGGGATAGCTTTATGTTCACACTGTTTTTCTCCTCAAGGCGGACACAAATTGACTCATCGTATCATTCTCCCCCCTTCTACTTCATCATCACAACAATAACCCTGCGGGGTGGGTTAGGCTGGGATTGTGCTGCTGGTCCAAGGTCCCCCAATGAACTTCTATGGCACAGCAGGGATTTGAACCTGGTCTGTTACTCTAACTGCTGTGCTATGCTGTTTCTCAGCATCATGGGTTGGTGGATGTCAAGTAGGAGGGCTACTAGGTTCCTGTTTCAACACTAAACTGTATTTCCAAGGAAATTAGAAATACTACCTCTCTTTCTTTCTCCTTCTCTATCTGGCCCTTCCGCACACGCAAAATAATGTGTTTTCAAACCACTTTCACAATTGTTTGCAAGTGGATTTTGCTATTCCGCACAGCTTCAAAAAGCACTGAAAGCAGTTTGAAAGTGCATTATTCTGCATGTGCGGAATGAGCCTCTCTCTCTCTGGGTGGTTGAGTATGGCCAGGCAGACCTACCTCACTGTGAGATAGATGCCTCCCTGTTGACACTTTGGCCCCTTCCGCACATGCAGAATAATGCACTTTCAATCCACTTTCACAATTGTTTGCAAGTGCATTTTCCTATTCTGCACAGTAAAATCCAGCTGCAAAGTGCATTGAAAGTGGATTGAAAGGGCAGAAGGGACCTTTGATCTGTAACATTTTCCATCCATAAATAAGGATTTGTGTATTTCTCACACAGAAGTTCATAAAAACAACATTGTTCTTCCAAGGCCGCACAGCCTGCCTCCCAGGATCCAATTTAGACCATATTTGGCATTTCGGACTTTTCAGCAACACGAGGATCTTCGTCCACAGTATCCCTTTTCTTCTGAGATGTAACTCCTCGTCGGCTGCGAGGAAAACTTTTGTTTCATCTTAGATAAATATGGTGAGTCAGCCGATGCATATTCATAACCCTTTCTTTTAAAACCCAGCTAATTCGCTATATCAGATGTACCTGATCTGAGTTGTCCCAGCCAAAATTGGAAAGGTGACTCATGATGTTTATTGCCTTTGTAAGTCCTTTCACACATGATTTCTAAAGGGTTATTTTTAAAGAAAGAATATCCGTTGCCCTCCTTTACCTTATGGTAAAATCAAAGTGTGATTGATTTAGAAGCCCCGACAATATTACAGTAGCTTTAATGAATGGTTTCATGCAACACTCCACCCATGCATTCTGAGCCAATAGTACTGAGACACACATGATATTTTATTCTGGCTGCATTTCTATGATGTGTTTCCCTGAGGCAGGAAAGAAGAAAAAGAAGAGTTAGTTTTTGTATCTTACTTTTCCCTTCCTTTAAGGAGTCTTAAAGTGGCGTGCAGTCACCTTCCCTTCCCCACAACAGGCACCTTGCGAGGTAGGTGGAGCTGAGAGAATTCTGAGAGAACCGTGACTAGCCCAAGATCACCCAGCAGACTTCATGTCGGGGAGTGAGAAATCCAGCTTGGTTCACTGGTCCATCGCTTATGCGGAAGAGTGGGGAATCAAACCCAGTTCTCCAGATTAGAGTCTGCCATTACACCATGCTGGCGTTGGGAGAAATTGCACATAACAATCACTTCAGTTTGCAAGAGGAGTAGCAGTGGCGTAGGAGGTTAAGAGCTCGTGTATCTAATCTGGAGGAACCGGGTTTGATTCTCCGCTCTGCCGCCTGAGCTGTGGAGGCTTATCTGGGGAATTCAGATTAGCCTGTACACTCCCACACACGCCAGCTGGGTGACCTTGGGCTAGTCACAGCTTCTCAGAGCTCTCTCAGCCCCACCTACCTCACAGGGTGTTTGTTGTGAGGGGGGAAGGGCAAGGAGATTGCCAGCCCCTTTGAGTCTCCTGCAGGAGAGAAAGGGGGGATATAAATCCAAAACTCTTCTTCTTCTTCACAGGCAATAATGAGGTCAATATTCTTAGCAGAAGCAATAACTGCAGAATATGCAATTTTACCCCAAAAAGGACTATGTATAGAAGAAACAGGAAGCTAGCACGGTGTAGTGGTTAAGAGCAGGTAGAATAAAGAGGATCCTTTTATAACATCTTCTTTCCTTCTTGTATCTTATAAGCCCTTCTTTTCTCAACTTTGTTGACGGCATTTTGAATTCATTTATGAAACGTTCAAACTGTTAACGTGCCTATTAATTCATAATTCTAGGCCATTTGTATGCAACTGATGTAAGAACAGGCATTGTTTTAAGCAGCCAGTAACTGGGGTTGCCCGCTGGTTTTAGCAAGCCTGCCCTTGTGCATTTAATTCGCCAAGCAACATTTTTTTTTTCTGGCTCAAAAGATGAAATGACGGGGGAAAGCTTCACCTATGAATTCTACGCACATCTGCTCGTCTGGGAAAGCACCACTCCAGCAATTTCGGAAGATTGGGTTCATAGCAAAACCATTTCGGTGATGTTTTCTTCGAGCTCCTCATAAGATTGTCCTCTCCAAATGACATTGGATGCCTCCAAACATAGACAAGCAATGAAGCCTTTTTGCCCAGACATCAAACGTTCATTTATATATTGGTTATCTCGTGTGAGGGCTACGGTTTGGCCTGATGGGTCTGGTTCTTCTGTGAAGGGCCCTTCTGATGTACCCAACGACTGGCACCATCCGGTTTCGGGAACTGATCTTTGTTAATCTCATTACAAAGAAGAAAGGGGCATATTCTTTTCTGCCTGTCGATGAATCTTGTTTTTGACGTTTCTAATATACCAGGGCTTTATGCAGATCGCAATCTTTCCCCAGTGCATTTCTATCAGCTCACATGTGCTTTAGAAAATGCAATGAATTTTAAATTGAAACATTCTGGGGGTTTTTTTTCCTGCGGATGAAAGCAGAATTTTTTTTAAAAAAAAATCCCCCCAGCCATCAAACACCTGGGAATCATCCGTTAAAAGAACCACACTGCGCATTTAGGTGTGTAGTTGGAGATGTCAGGAAAACTTTGCAAGTGGAAAAATGTACTGCAAAGCCAACCTTGTGATCTCATTTAGAAGCAGGGCAGAACCGGAGCAGGTCAGAATCAGTCACTAGACGGGAAGAGACGCTCTTTTCTTTTAGGGATTCCTCTTTCACAAATTGCGGGGAGGCAAATCTCTGAAATCAGGCAGAAGAAATCCACAGTGCATTGTAAACGCATAGCTACTCCGTTGTAAAAGGGTCTAGTTTTGAATATTAGGAAAGAGAGGGGGAAGAGGTAACGGTGGATATTAAGTTTCATTTATTAACCAGTTTTTAACACCTATTAACTATTTTGTGTTGGGTGCTGTTTTTATTGTGAATTGTTGGATTGATGTTTTTATTAATATGATTTTATGGATCTAAAACTGATTTTATTTTGTAACCCGCTCTGTGCCCCACGGGGATAGGGCAGGATATAAATCCAATAGACAGACAGACAGACGGGCAGACGGACGGGCGGACATATTTATTCAGTTATTCAGCAGCAGTGGCGTAGGAGGTTAAGAGCTCGTGTGTCTAATCTGGAGGAACCGGGTTTGATTCCCAGCTCTGCTGCCTGAGCTGTGGAGGCTTATCTGGGGAATTCAGATTCGCCTGGGCACTCCCACACACCCTAGCTGGGTGACCTTGGGCTAGTCACAGCTTCTCGGAGTTCTCTCAGTCCCACCTACTTCACAGGGTGTTTGTTGTGAGGGGGGAAGGGCAAGGAGATTGTAAGCCCCTTTAAGTCTCCTCCAGGAGAGAAAGGAGGGGGATTTAAATCCAAACTACTACTACTACTACTACTACTACTACTACTACTACTACTACTACTACTACTACTACTACTACTACTACTACTCTTCTTCTTCTTCTTCTTCTTCTTCTTCTTCTTCTTCTTCGTACTCTGCTTTTCTTCCCAGTTGGGAACCCAGAGTGACTTACCGTATTCTCCTCTCCTCCATTTTATCCTCACAGCAACCCTGTGAGATAGGATAGTCACCCAGCAAGCTTCCATGGCTTGAGTGGGGATTTGAATCCAGACCTCTCAGATATTAGCCTGACACTCTTAACCCCTGCACAGCCCTGGTTCTCAATTATCCTCATAATTAATATGCTTTAAGTGGATCTGGAAAAGGGGAAGACCCGAGAGGGATTGACTCAAGAAAGGAACCCGTGGCCCTCCGTTTGCAAGACTTGAGCAAGGCTGTTAAGGAGGAGACACTTTGGAGGTCATGGGTTCATAGGTCACGTGTCAGAGGTCACTTGACAGCACTTAACACGCACAAGGATCAAGTGGCTCATGGGACCGACTAATTTGCAAGGATGTGACATCAGTCACAAGTCAGAATGAGGGGGAACCGGAGCTCTGACCTCACTGGACAGCATGGTGAAGTGGTTAAGAGCTGTGGACTCTAATCTGGAGTACCAGGTTTGATTCCCCACTCCTGCATGTGAAGCCTGCTGGGTGACCTTGGGCCAGTGACAGTTCTCTCAGAACTTTCTCAGCCCCACCTACCTCCCAAGGTGCCTGTTGCGAGGAGGGGAAGGGAAGGCAATTGTGAGCTGCTTTGAGCCTCTTTAAAGATAGAGAAAAGCAGGGTCTAAAAACCAACTCTTTTTCTTCAAAGGCAGGATGCCGAGGGACCACTAGGCAGCGCAGTCCTCAGCAGAGTTGATTTGGGTTGCATTCGCATCGTCTGCAGGGTGTTCTGGAGGATCTAAATAAAGAGAAAAAAACAGGCCTGGTTTCTGGGATGGCTGTTTTGTCATGGGTGATAATCCCTGGTGAATTCAGCCTAGTGAATCTGACCCAAGTTCACGGCGAAGAGTCATTTCCACACAAGGATGAACATGTGGCATGATAAGTCCGTTTCACTCGCACACGCTCTCCGGTTCGCCAGCTCCTCTCTCGGTCTGTCCTAAGCCAAAGCTGAAATGACATTTTGAGAGTCATCACAACCATCTGTGTTGCTTTGAAAGGTGATTTGCACTATATTGTTCTTTCTGTAAACCGTTCTGAGGGCAAATTTCGATGTTTTTTTTTTGTTCTGCTTGCATCACGGGAAACCAAAAAGAGAGAGAGAGGTATTTTCTTAGGTTATGCCTCTCCCCGTCAGTGTTTTTTTTTTTTAGGTTAAGTCTCTCCCCATCAGTGTTTTTCCTTCTCATGTGGGAGGCCCCTTCTGCACACGCAAAATAATGCGTTTTCAAACCACTTTCATAACTGTTTGCAAGTGAATTTTGCAATTCCGCACAGCTTCAAAGAGCACTGAAAGCAGTTTGAAAGTGCATTGTTCTGCATGTGCGGAATGAGCTGAAGTTGAGTTGCTTGCACATCACCACATGCTGTGATCACTTCAGTGAGACTTCAGGGTTTAAAGTGGTGAAGCCAGATTAGTATAATCAGATCCATGATGGGAAATTCCTGGAGAATTAGGGATGAAACCTAGGGAGAATTGGGTCCTCCATGGGGTACAATGCCACAAGAATCCATCCCCCAAAGCCGCCATTTTCCCCGGGGAAATTGGACTTAGGCCCTTCCGCACATGCAGAATAATGCACTTTCAATCCACTTTCAACGCACTGTGCGGTGGATTGAAAATGCATTATTCTGCATGTGCGGAAGGGGTCCTAGAGAAATTGGAAGATAGACACTATAGCATTACACCCCAATGGAGAGCTGGCCCTCCCCAATCCCCTCCCTTCTCAAGCACTACCTCCAAAACTCCAGGTATTCCCCAACCCAGAGCTGGCAACCCTATTTGAGAATGTGCTAGTGAATCCAAATGGCAGTTGGACCTGTAAGAGCGGAGACTCCTCTTCCTACCCGCTGTCCTGTGTCCTTGGAGAAAGTGTAGGAGACAAATATGGTAGATGCAGTCTTTTCAAAGTTCTCATTAAAATGCATATTGGAAAACTATGTATTTAATCTGTGGTTAATAGTTTAATGACTCACAGTTTTCTGTAGAGAAACAAGTAAATCACATAAACTGGAGGCTTTCTTTAGAAAGCCCCCGAAGTGTTGAGGCTTATTATAATATCAGCATTAAAGCTGCGTAATGACAGAACTGACATTCAGCTTTACCAGAGCGTCAGGGTGACCTACACTACAGTTGCGTCCCAGTGAACAATAAGAAATGTGGAAGTTTCTAAAGGCAGGCTGCTATAGTTTAAAAGGTTTAAAAGTGTGGTGTAGTGGTTAAGAGCAGATGCACTCTAATCTGGAGAACCGGGTCTGATTCCCCACTCTGCCACTTGAGCTGTGGGGACTTATCTGGTGAACCAAATTAGCTTGTGCACTCCAAAACATGCCAGCTGAGTGACCTTGGGCTGCTCACAGTTCTTTGGAGCTCTCTCAGCCCCACCTACTTCACAGGGTGTTTGTTGTTGGAAGGGAAAGGAGATTGTAAGCTCCTTTGAGTCTCCTTGCAGGAGAGAACGGGCGGGTTATAAATCCAAACTCTTCTTCTCTCAGAGGTGTAGCTAGGGGAAATGAAGCCCGGTCTCTTCCCCCCCCCCCCCGCGGCTGCTGTGATGCTGGAATCCACCCCCAAACAGCATCACTTTCAATGGTGTTTAGACTAGGGAGCCCAAATTCTCCTTTTAAATCCACCTTAAAGGGAGAATCTGGGGTCCCCAGATGTTTCTTTATTGAAAGTGATATATTTTAAGTGGGTCTCTACAAGGCAGAAACAGCATCACTTTCAATGTTTAAACTGGGGACCTCAGATTCTCCCTTTAAATCCATGCTGAAGGGGGTTGTAAGGAATTCCATAGAAGCAGAAATAAAAGGCTCTTTGGTGAAAACCCCCCCCCAAATGTACTCAAGGTTAGGCGGCTGCCCTTTCCATCAACACCATTGAAACCTTTACACGGGTGGATTTAAAAGGAGAATCTGGGGAAATTGGGGGGGGGGTGCCTGCTGTCAGGGGTGCAATTGTTAATCTAGCAGCACCAAAATTTCAGGGTATCTTTAGGAGACTCTCCTGATGATAACACCCAGGTTTGGTGAAGTTTGGTTCAGGGGGTCGAAAGTTATGGACCCTCAAAGGTGTAGCCCCCATCTCCTAGTAGCTCCCATTGGAAACAATTTGGAAATTTTGGGAGTCCATAACTTTGGACCCCCTGAACCAAACCTCACCAAATCTGGGAGGAATCATCAGGAGGGTCTCCTGAAAGATCCTTGAAATTTTGGCGGTGCTAGACTAAAAACAGCACCCTCTGCAGGCCAAAAACTGAAAAAACACTAAAAAATACAAAAAACCCACAAATGAGCCTGAATGATTTACGCCCCCCCAGGCGCGTGCCCGGTGCAGTGTGCACCTCCTGGTTCTCTAGTATCTATGCCTCTGTCTTCTCTTCTCCTTTCATTAACAGTGCTACCACACTTCACCTGAAGCAAAATTCAGGTACAACATCTGCAGAATTTCAAAGGAAGGGAAAATAATTTAGTCAGGTGAATGACACTTCCCTTGAGGGAATCCATCCCACCAAATTGTGCCTAACATGCAATCCAAATCAAAATTGTAGATGCAGTTGGTGGATTCGGACTCGCATCATTTTGCCAGACTCACTTAATGCCATGGTGGGCATAAATTGTCTTCTGTCTCCAGCAGAAGTAACCCTCAAGGAACAATATGACAAAATTGGCTGTTATGCAAGCACTATTTTAAGAGGCTGTGAATGCCACACTGTGTGAGGGGTGGGGAGGAAAGAACTTGGGGCCCAAAATTGCAAGGAACCAGGGCCCATGAAAGCAGGCAAGTCACAATTCACTCATTTGGGTTTCAGTTTTGTGAGCAGTGGAAGGAAGCAACCTTTTTATGGAATCTGTGGGCCCAAGCCAGTGTGGTGTAGTTGTTAAGATCTGTGTACTCTAAACTGGAGAGCCGGGTTTGATTCCCCACTCTTCGTATACGCCTGGGGCGTGGCCAATCCTCATTTGACTTTGGCAAGTTGCAGAGGTATATTGAGGGAAAATGAGTGGTACGCCCTGGCAAATTGTACGCCCTGAGTGGTACGCCCTGGCAAATTGTACGCCCTGAGTGGTACGCCCTGGCAAATTGTACTTAATGAATGTGGCTCATGTCCCCCTATTGTCAATATTTAGAACTGAATAGCCCTGTGTGTAGATCAGCACAGTATGAAAAAGAAGAAGAAGAGTTGGGTTTATAGCTCCCCTTTCTCTCCTGTAGGAGACTCAAAGGGACTTACAAGCTTCTCCCCCCCCCCCCACAACAAACACCCTCTGAGGCAGGTGGGGCTGAGAGACCTCATAAGAACTGTGACTCGTCCAAGGTCACCCAGCTGGAGTGTGTGGGAGTGCACAGGCTAAGCTGAATTCCCCAGATAAGCCCCCACAGCTCAAGCGGCAGAGCAGGGAATCAAAACCTGGTTCCTCCAGATTAGAGTGCACCTGCTCTTAACCACTACGCCACTGCTGCTCCTGTATGGTAGTTACAGTACGAGAAAAAGATCTGGGCGTCTGAGGTTCGAATCCCCATTCTTCCATGGAAGCTCACTTGAGGCATTCATGTGCTTTCAATCTAACCAACCTCGCAGGGGTGATGTTGTGAGGATACAACAGAGCAGGGATGAGCAGAGTCACCCTTTGAGTCTCAACTGGGGATAAGAGTGCTGTACAAACAGCAACAAAAACCCCTTGTTTATTACAATAGTTTTTTTCCATCCTCTCCTAAGAAATAATTCTTTAAACAGTTGCAAAGAATGGAGAAAATGATTCAAAGTTGTGTGCACAAGTCTGGATAACATGGACTCTCTCGGTTCTTTTTGGAGGATATTCACATCTGTTCGAACAGAAGGCAACACTCGGGAATCCATTTCTCTTGATAACGTGTAATGCATAGAGCCGCGTGGCCGTGTCAGCTGAGCAAATGGCCCTCTGCTACGGAATAAATATGATCAGTCCCCAGTTTAATTTATATTCCTGGGCAGTTTTTTCCTGAGAAGTTCGCTGTTCCCTCTGTGGTATGAACAATTCCCCTCGCTGCCCACCTGGAATCTCTCCTGAACAGGTGCTTGATGCATCTTCCTTAAAATAAGAACAGCCCAGGTCCGAAAAGGGATTCAGGGACCGGCCTTCTAGCAGGAATTGTTTCAAAACAAATCTCATCTGTGTGATGGAGTTCTGAGCAATATGGCAGCCCTCTTGGGTGGTATGTCTGGTATTTCTAGCTGTGATGGGTCCATCTTTGGAGGTCAGTTCAGAAGAAACTGAGGGCTGAGATCCTAGGAATTGGTAAACTTCTACTCTCTTTGCTTCTGCCACCATTGGCCCTCTACAGCAGTGAGAAGCTAAATGGCCAGTCTGACTCAGACTGGTTGCATCATGAGGGCTGACAGATGGAGAGTTTGAATGTCCCAAAGGGCAGACTTCAAATGGGACAGTGGATACCTTTTGACTACAAGCCTATACCTACTTTCTCAGGAGTAGCAATACTGCAACCACTGAGGGCAACCAAAATGGTAAAAGGAGTGGAATCCATGCCCTATGAGGAGTGACTTAGGGAGCTGGGGATGTTTAGTCTAGAGAAGAGAAGGTTGACATGATAGCCATGTTTAGATATTTGAAGGGATGTCATGTTGGTGAGGGAGCAAGCTTGTTTTCTGCTGCTCCAGAGACTAGGACCAGGAGTAATGGGTTCAATGTGAAGGAAAAGAGATTCCACCTAAACATCAAGAAAAACCTCCTGACAGTCAAGGCTGTTCAACAGTGGAATTCACTGCCTGGGAGAGTGGTGGAGTCTCCTTCTTTGAAGGTTTTTAAATAGAGGCTGGATGAGTATATGTTGGGAGTGCTTTGATTGTGTGTTCCTGTATTGCAGGGGGTTGGACTTGATGGCCCTTAGGGGTCTCTTCCAACTCCATGATTCTATGAATGCCACTTCCTTCAAGCAAATACATTTTGTGGGGCTGGCATGGGGTTGGCAGTAGTGGGGAAGCTGGTCCTTCCAGCTTTCTGATTCTACCAAGAACAGGGAGCAAAAAGAATGATCTACAATATTTGATTATTATATTTATTGTTTTATTTATTTATTTATTGTTGCATTTTTATACCGCCCTCCCCCGGAGCTTATTATAGTCCTCCAACACAGTTCCACAGACTCCAGAGCCAGGCACGGAAATCACATTTTGATATGCGTCGAGGCACGGTTTATCTTTGCATTTACAAGTTCATTTCCATCACAAACAATAAAAGCGAGAATTTTCAAAAGCTCAGAACGTTTTGTTCCCTTCGGCTCAGTTTTCAGAACTGGAGTGGTGCGGCTTATCTGAGCGGCGTTCGAAAACATCACACAGTTGGGCTCTCTTAGAAGACCAGACTTCAAACGGGATAGCAGATCCCTTTCGACTGCAAGTCTTTGCCTGCTTACTTTGGAGTAGAACCACTTCAACCAATGCCCTCTTGTTTCAAGTAAAGAAATTCAGGATCTGAGCAAATGCACCGAGCTGCCTGTCTTGTTTTGGTCAAGGACCAGGGAAAGGAGAAAGATGGCTCACCTGTCTCCGTTTCTTCTGCTTCCAGCATGCCTGTTAGATGACAATAATGCCAGGAAAAGTTGAAGGTTAGCAAAAAAAAAATGAGAAAGACCCAATATGTGAGCTCCCGAAGGCACCTGGTGGGTCACTGCGAGTAGCAGAGTGCTGGACTAGATGGACTCTGGTCTGATCCAGCAGCCTAGTACTTAAGAAAAAAAGAAGAAGGAGAAGAAGAAGAAGAAGAAAAAGAAGAAGAGGAGGAGGAGGAGTTTGGATTTATACCCCACCTTTCTCTCCTTTAAGGAGTCTCAAGGCAGCTTACAAACTAAGGAAGGTGGGATTGAGAGAGTTTGGAGAGAACTGTGATTCTCTCAGCCCCGCTGACCTCACAAGGTGTCTGTTGTGGGGAGAGGAAGGGAAAGGAGTTTAGAGGTGAAGTATAAATCCAATCTCCTGCTCTTCTTTAAGAGCAGCATACTCTGATCTGGAGAACCAGGTTCAATTCCTCGCTCTTCTACATGAAGCCTGCTGGGTGACCTTGGGCCAGTCACAGTTCTCTCAAAACTCTCTCAGACCATGCAGTGGCAGGCCATGGCCAACCACCTCTGAACATCTCTTGGCTTGGAAACCCTATGGGGTCATCATTGGTCAGCTGTGACTTAAAGGCACACATACACATGTACATGTCCAAAGATCTTGAGTTCGAATGTCTCCGTTGCCTTGAATTGGTTAAGGAGCTTTAGGAAAGCCCTTCACCCTTAGCCCCACACCTGTCATTTGGGGGTGATATTGCATCCTTTCTGAGTTGTGAAGTGTGTTGGATGTTGAAAGCACTATGCAAATGCTAAAAAATGTTTTGTAACAGCAAGCCCCGAGCAGAAAAGAATAAAACAGCAGCCGGGTGTTGCACCTTTATGAAGGTTTCAACTCCTATTTGTATTAATGGGGGGGTGAGGTTGAAAACACAATAGCCCCCTACTCTCTTATAAAGCTCCCTGCTACAGCACTTCCACCGAAAATAAGCATAAGCATAAGTATTTATTGTCATTGTGCACGCACAACGAAATTTACAGCAGCATTCCTCGATGCACACAATCTCAGACTCATACCCCATCCTCACTTTCCCCTTCCTTCACCCATCCCTACACAGCCCCAAACACATCAACACGAAGCCACGGAGTTCAGCATAGCCACAGCTCTAGAGTAGAAGCTGTCTCTAAGCCTCTTTGTCCTAGTTTGTATAGACCTGTGTTGTCTGCCAGATGGTTATGTTCACTGTTTCGAGGAAGGATTGGACAAAAAACGTCAATCGAACAATAATCCAAAGATGGATTCGACGTCAGGTGTTTCTGTTGGCCCAAAATTCTTTAATTGGTTCCGGGCTCTTGAAAAACCTCACTGACGAAATTGCGTTCCCGGTTTGAAGGGAGATTACGGAACACGGAGCAAAACGACGCTCTCTGCCTCGTGTAAAATGTCCACCGCCTTATTTATCACAGCCAATTGATGAGTGCCTCCCCCGACACATTCATAAAAGCATTAATTTGGGTTGCTTGCTCGCTTTCTGGGGCATCATACATCAGAAAGGTCAGCACTTCTCGACTAATTCAATTACAGTGCGCACATCTGTCACACCGGGGCTGCAAAGCCGTGCTCGGCTCACACCCTTTTTGATGAATTGCAAAGGCCGCCCGCACGCTGGGAGAGGATGCTCCGCTTTAATTACTGGGCTTGCTGGTGATACGGAAAGTGGGGACTTGCTGTGAGTCCTTTCCAACATATCCTGTCCGGCAGATTTTTGAGATAGGGCTGTAAGGGGAGGGGTTGACTTATCTAATATTAAAGTGACTGGTGTCTTAGGCTGCTAACGAGAACATCGCAATAGCTGTCACGAAAGCCCTTCTAGGTGAAATCTGATGTTGTAAACTGATCCAAAGGAAACCAAATGGCCAGATGAGGACCATTCATGTTCCCTAAACGTGGAATGTTGAGAGTCGAAGGCAAAAAAGGGGAGGAGGGGAAAAATCAAATTGGAGAATCTTAGAAAGGAGACCTCTTTTTCTTTTGGCTGTCAACTCACATCTGACTTATAGCGACCCCTGCTGGGGTTTTCAAGGCAACGGGCAGTCAGAGGTGTTTGCCATTGCCTGCCACTACATCACGACCTTGGTGTTCCTTGGAGGTCTCCCATCCAAATGCTTGCCTGGGTCAACCCTGCTTAGCTTGTGAGATCTGACAAGATCAGACTAGCTTGGACTATCCAGGTCAGCACAGAATGGACACAGGGGCGGGGGGAGATTTTCAAATTATTTCCCCCATCAGCCAGCATGCTATAGTGGCTAACAGCCGTGGCCTGTGATCTGGAGAACCAGGTCTGATTCCCCATGAGTGGTGGACTCTTGTCTAGTGAACTGGATTTGTTTCCTTTCTCCTACACATGAAGCCTGCTGAGTGACCTTGGCCTAGTCATAGTTCTCTCAAAACTCTCTCAGCCCCACCTACCTCACAAGGTGTCTGTTGTGGGGAGACGAAGGGAAAATAGTTAGTAAGCCACCTTGAGTATACTTACAGGAGAGAAAGGTGGGGTATAAATCCCTCTTCCTCCTCCCCTCCCCTCCCCCTCTCCCCCTCCTCCTCCTCCTCCTCTTCTTCTTCTTCTTCTTCTCTTTCTCTTTCTTCTTCTTCTTCTCTTTCTTCTTCTTCTTCTTCTCTTCTTCTTCTCTTTCTTCTTCTCTTTCTTCTTCTTCTCTTCTTCTTCTCTTTCTTCTTCTTCTTCTTCTCTTTCTTCTTCTTCTTCTTCTTCTTCTTCTTCTTCTTCTTCTTCTTCTTCTTCTTCTTCTTCTTCTTCTTCTTCTTCTTCTTCTTCTTCTTCTCTCAACCCTCAACCACCCCAAACTGTATTCTTTTGACTTATGGCTAGGCAGAGACCTAACATTTGAATGGCACCAGATTCTTTGCAAAAAAAAAGAGAGAATCCTTTGCAAAAAATAATAATAAAATGCATTGCACGTATTGAAAACAGTTGCCGTGGAGTTAAGTGGGGTAGGTGTTTCGTCTGCCCCAAGACTCTTGCTGATAATGATGTAAAGCATTCCAGTTTCTTTGTGTTCACAGAGCATGTGATCCTCCCAGATATTGAAGGTGAACATGTAACAAGTTAAATAAAATTACCTGGGGAGAAAATCTTGCAAGTTTAATTACTTACCATACAGATCTGGAGGGAGGTCTATTTTTGTAGGCGGAAGAATTAGAAGGTAATTTTAAGGCCTCTTGGAACGGCGCTGAATGAGGCTTTTCAAACGTGTTGAGCTAATTTGTGTATCCATTCCTCAAGAAAACTTGACATTTTATCGGCAGCCCTTTTTTAATTTCAGTCAAAAGCAGACGTCTCCAACAAGTATATTTGTTTTGAAACTTTTATCTTGGGAAAACGTTTTTCTATTCATTTCTGTTGCTCTCACTAGCTTTGGCTTGTCACTGTCCTTGGTGACCACTAAATTGGCTACATAGCACTGTGACGGGATCCCTGATTGGACAGGATCATTTGTCAGACAACTGTATCATAAACAAAGGGGGGAAAGCCCCCCAAATAAGTTGCCCCTGGGAAAACAGTGGGTGCCTTGTCTTGATGCAGCAAAACTTTACAAAAGAGTCTGGCAATAAGAGATAGCTGTGGTTGTTGTGGTCGGTCTGTAGGTCAGATGATTGGTTGTGTAGATTTTAAAAAACAAACATTTTGGCAGTAGCTGGCAGCTCAGAATGAAGTATTGAAATGAAGAAGAAGAAGGAGGATGAGGAGGAGGAGGAGTTTGGATTTATATCCCCCTTTTTCTCCTGCAGGAGGCTCAAAGGGGCTTACAATCTCCTTGCCCTTCCCCCCTCACAACAAACACCCTGTGAGGTGGGTGGGGCTGAGAGAGCTCCGGAAAGCTGTGACTAGCCCAAGGTCACCCAGCTGGCGTGTGTGGGAGTGCACAGGCTAATCTGAATTCCCCAGATAAGCCTCCACAGCTCAAACGGCAGAGCAGGGAATCAAACCCGGTTCTCCAGATTAGAGTGCACCTGCTCTTAACTAGATCACCATGCTGACTCTCAAGTTAGGACTCAAGCTGGTGAGGGTGGAGAGAGGATTGTCTTTTGGGAATGTTGTTTTCACTTTTTAAATGCTTGTTTGTGTGGCTAGCCACAATATAGCGAGGCTTAATGTGTTTATGTGTTTCCTGAGAACCATGCACCATTTTGGGATGGAATGTCCCTTCGCTCCCTATTGCAGAAAGAAGAGATGCTCTGGGGATCTCTGCAGTGATGTGGGCAGGGAGGGGGGTGGGAGTCTAAGCCAAGGGTCCCCAAACTTTTTGAGCCTGTGGACACATTTGGAATTCCGATCCAGAAGGGCGGGTGCAAAAACAAAATGACTGCCATAATATGGCGACTGCAAGAGGCAAAGCCAGACACAAAATGATTGCCATGGCTTAAGAGCAGCAATGGTGTAGTGGTTAAGAGCAGGTGCACTCTAATCTGGAGAACCAGGTTTGATTCCCAGCTCTGCCACTTGAGCTGTGGAGGCTTATCAAGTGAACCAGATTAGCTTGTGCACTCCAATACATGCCAGCTGGGTGACCTTGGGCTAGTCATAGCTCTTCGGAGCTCTCTCAGCCTCACCCGCCTCACAGGGTATTTGTTGTGGGGGGGAGGGAAGGGAAAGGAGATTGTAAGCCCCTTTGCGTTTCCTTATAGGACAACTGCTGCCTCTTTCATAAATCACGCTAAAAAACCTCATTCGTTTTCTGCCTAGTATTGGCCCCAAATCCTATAATTTTCATTAATTTGGCTGTGCATTTTTCACCAGGACAACTGGAAGGGAGGGATTGATTTCTCTTCGGCAACCCAATGCCAAAAAAAACCCTGAGCTGAACACGGGTTTGGGTCCGCAATCCGTCATGTGCTGATTGCCCCTGCCGGCTGAGAAATGTGTCTTTCTAGGCGCACCTCCTGCGGCTTCTCTGGCTACCCAAGCATAGTTACCTATATTGATACCTTGGGGAAGACAGCTTGAGGAAGCCAGAAATGTGGAGAAAGAACTGATTGAAAAAGACAGGGTGGGTTTCTGAGGCCCCTTCTGCACATGCAGAATAATGCAATTTTGATCCACTTACAATGCACTTTGCAGCTGGATTTTACTGTGCAGAATAGCACAATCCACTAGCAAACATTGGTAAAAGTGGATTGAAAGGGTATTACTCTGCATGTGCGGAAGGGGCCTTTGTGAGGTTTGTTTACGTGATTCCACAAGGAAGTCCTACGGGCACCATTGGCACCTGTGTGAAGTAGGCACTTAAGACCAGTATGCTCAGTTGGTAGTACAGAGCCAGTCTTTCACTTGGGGGATCAAGGTGAACCCCTGAGGTACGGAGGCAGGGGTAAACTAGGTCCCAGGTGGGACTACCCAATTTTAGCCCTTGTTCACGTGCCCTTTGTCTGTTTGGTAGAAGAAGAAGTTTGGATTTATACCCCCCTTTTCTCAACCATAAGGAGTCTCAAAGCAGTTTGCAAACTCCTTCCCCCAACAGACACCTTGTGAGGTAGGTGGGGCTGAGAGAGTTCAGAGAGAACTGTGACAGGCCCAAGGTCACCCAGCAGGCTTCATGTGGAGGAGCAAGGGGGGAAATCTGGTTCGCCAAATAAGAGTCTGCCGCTCATGTGGAGGAGTGGGGAGTCAATCGAAGTTCTCCACGCTGGTATACCAGGAGTCTTGGGCACTCCACCAAAACCCCTGAAGGGCAGGGGATGAAGAACAGAGGCCTGCTACCCAAGGCGGGATTTGTTTATAATGGATGGCAATATTTCTGTCCTGGGCACTGGCCAACCAAGAATGCCAAACAGGGTCACCAGGTACTCTCTGGCCACAGGTGGGGATGAGTGGGGGTGGGGGGTCAGGTTGCCAAATCCAGATTGGGAAACTCCCGGAGATTGGGGGGGGGGGGGGGGGAAGCTGGGAAGAACGGCACAGAGTCCCCCCACCCAAGCATCCCTTTTCTCCAGCTGAGCTGACCTCTGAAGTCTGGAGATGAGCTGCCGTTCCAGGGCATCCCCAGGTCCCACCTGGAGGCTGGCATCCCTCACTGGTGAGGCTAGGGACCTCAGTGGGGCAGGTCGCCATAGAGCCCAGCCCCCCTCCCCCGCAAAGCACCCACTTCCTCCAGGGGAGCTGAGCATTGCGGTGGGGGGTGCGATGTCATTCCAGGGGATCTCCAGGTGCCCCCTGGAGGCTGGCATCCCTGGGGGCGGGGTTGGCCGCTGCCCCCCTGCGCGCGGGCTTTGTCTCGCAGCCGTCGCAGAGCCGGCGCTACAGAGACACACAAACAGGCGCCCGGGCGGCGGCTGCAGCAGCCGGAGGATCCCGCAGCCGGCTTGCAGCAAGGACGGGCTCGGCTGCCCGGCGCCGCTCGCCCCCCATGCCCACCTCTGGGCCCAGCCCCGCTGCCCGCTATGGGGGCACGCGGCCGAAGGGCGCTCCGCCGCCCCCCAGGGGCCCCCTCCGCGTCCAGCCCCGCATCTGGACCCTAGAGGGGCACCGCGGGGCAGAAACGCTCCGAGAAGGGGGCCTGAGCCCCCCGGAGTCGCCCCCTCCAAAAGACACCTCCCAGGTAAGCAGTTCTTCCCTCTTCTAGTCGGATAACAGGGATTGGGGGGTCTTGCATCCGGAAATTGGGGGAGAGCATCCTCTTCGCGCCCCACCCCACCCCATTTGGGGAGAGCAGCCTTTTCTTTGAAGATGGGCAAGGTCGGGGAAAAGGTGTGTGTGTGGGGGGGAGAATCCCCCCCAGATGCCCCCAAGTTATGCTCCTGTCTCTTTAACAGCCCTGAAGGTGGGAGGGGGGGAGAGAGATTCGGCTGTGCTTTGTTTGTCTTGGAGAAGGGGCATCTGCTGAAATTCTCCCCCCCCCCCCAAAAAAAAACACCACCACACACAAACAGCACACCCAAATACCTGTTTTGCCAAAGGCCTAGGGCTATTGTTCCCACCTGGTAAAGGAGCCAGATCAGGTAAATACAGAGAGCCTTTCTCAGTTCCTTGGAATATATTGGTGTGTGTATGTGTGTGTGGGGGGGTCTTTTTACCCTGGCTTTCCAAAAAGGGGCACCTTGGTCTCTGTACCCTCCCAGAAGCCCCCCTTCCTCCCCCAACCCCTAAGAGAAAGAGTCAGCCAAAACTGTTGCCGTAAGTTCTTTTTGCGATGCTATTTTCCCTGCCTCCTTGACTTCCAAAACATCTCTAGAGAGACGATTGGGTGGCAGATGAATGGGGCGAAAAACAGGCTCCGCATCTTCCCCCCCCCCCGCCTCCAATTGGCAGTGCCAGGGTGGGCATTGGTTTGGGAAGGGTGGGACCCAAGGTGATCGAAACCCTGTCCGAGCTGCAGGAATACAGATACCTGGTGAGAAACGCGTTTGGATAGTCATTCTAGCTGGGAAGGATGCCACACGGTCCACAGAGAAAATGATGGTCGGTCTGTGTCGAAGGGGTCATTTGGGGCCACCCCTCACACGTGCTGAGCATAATGCAAGGTATCAATTACATAACTGAATGGTAGTAGTATATTAATCTCAGTGTTTTCTGCAAGGGGGCGAGGGATAATCCAGTTTTCCAGCAGGGAAATTATGCCCAAACTTGAGCAGAAATACAGCTGACAGGGGACGGGAAACTAGAGCTATACTCAAATGCCAACTTTGATGCGTTCTCTTTGGATCGAGGGTTAGTTGTCTAGGTGTTGTGTTGTACAACATGGTGCGGCCAGAAACCCCCTGATTTCTGTTGAGTTTCTGCCTTGCCTCCCTACCAGAGAAGAGGTATGCATTTGTACCCAGAAGACTCTCTGTTCAAAGCTTGCTTCGATTGTGTCTTTGTGGTCAGGGGCTGGCTGGAAATGCCGACAAATATTGTCGATTCAGCTTTCAAGCTGGGTGCCGCTGGCTTCTGCCTCCTCCTGCCTCCCACTGGTTTGAGAGGAGTGAATAAAAATCACATTTTTGAGGCACCTTGCCAGCAGACACTCATACCTGCCCCCAGGGGGTGGGGATTTATTGAGATGCTGAAAGCACCGGCCAATGGCTTGGATTGTAGACCGTTGTGAGCCAACCTGCTTGCATGCCTCCACTGGAAAAGCCTATAGGAAGGGAAGGAAAATATTGAAGTGGGTTTAGGGCTGATTCCAGGCATGCTTGCGCTAATGACCCTGATTTGAATGGGACACTTAATACTCATAGTCCCTGATTTTGAAAACAGTGATCTCATTGCCCATGACAACCTAGCAGATCCATGGGGCAACTCCTGTGTGAGGTTTCACCAATCTAAGCTCATTGAAATCAATTGTTTACTGATAAGGTAAAAAGTAAAGCTTTGCTTGCAGAAAGTCCCAGGTAAAAAGGATCCCGGGATGTGAAACACTATGGTCGATTCCCCACCGAAAAAATGAATGTAGATACAAACCGGTTTGGGAAAAACCGGGACCTTTTCAGCATGGTTTCAAGCAACCCCACTGCAGCTTCTGCCCCACAAATGATCCTTGTTCCCAGAAACGCAGGATTCCCCACTAAGGCAGATTGAACATGCGATCGGCTCAGGGGCTATCCTGATTGGCTGTTGCGTTGTGTTGGGGCGGAATTTTTTTTTCAAACTTCTAGATCCACATCTCTGCGAGCATGCGCAGAATGACCCTATGCGGAATGGAAGAAACGGGCAATTAAAGCGAAGCCCTGTTTCTGCGTCCCTCCTTGTAGTCAGATCCACGTGGATGCGACATGTAGCACTGCTTTGTATTACCTTCAACTAAGTCAATCAGTTAAAACCGGCCCCATGTTGCTTCGTATCCACATGGATCTCTGGTCCACGGAATTTTTAAAAAGGTTGTGCGCGCATTGCGCACAGCCCACTGCGTTCTCATTGGATGGGAGGCTCTATTACGTCACTACCAGCAGTGGGAAAAACGAATCCGGATTCACCCCCCAACTTCCCCACTGCTCCAGATTGCCCACACATTTTTTTGAAAAGGTCTGCTTTCTTGCAGGTTCTAAAATAACACATGCTGGGGGGGGGTGCCAGAAACGGGATGAAAGTGTGTTTGGCCCTGGTGCGGTGGGAAGTTCTGCTGGAAACCTGGATATTTTGTGTGACGAGCACAAATCTAATCCTCAGTGGGGAATCAACCTATGGCCCCTTCCACACATGCAGAATAATGCGCTTTCAATCCATTTTCGATGCACTTTGCAGCTGGATTTTACTGCATGGAATAGCAAAATCCACTTGCAAACAATTGTGAAAGGGGATTGAAAGTGCATTATTCTGCATGTGCGGAAGGGACCTTAGCAGTGGTGAGATTCAAATAATTTCACAACTGGTTGTTTACAAGCACAATTTTAACAACCGGTTCTGCTGAAGTGGTGCGAACCTGCTGAATCCCACCACTGGGCCTTAGGTTTGAGACCCTGGAGAGCCCCTGCTCTAACCACGAAGGACCAGTGATCTTACTTAGTACTGAGGGAAAAGATGCAAACAAAGATGCACAAGAGGGACTTTTGGCCTCGCTGTTCTGCTTCCTGTGTACCCTTGTGCCTTGATTGTATTTCTAATTTGCTGGACTGCAAGGGCAAAGTCTTGAAAAGGAAAAGAGCAGGAGAATGCAGGGATCCTCCTTTTTGTGGTGCTTTGTAATACTATAACCAAAGTGTGAAATTTTAAAAGCTGGTGTCCAACAGGACTGCTGTGTAAACTCTCAGCCTGTTATGTGCGTGAGAGAGAGCAGAGAGAAACTCGAAGTCCGTTCATCAATATGTATTCATGTCAGTGGAACTTTTAGCCCTGTCAACTGCAATTCCAGTTTTCACTTGACTATCCTGGCAGGTTTGAATTAATAACAACTCTGTTCAGGGAATGTTTCCCTCTTTTTATTATTATTATTATTATTATTATTATTATTATTATTATTATTATTATTATTATTATTATTATTATTATTATTATTTTCACTTCTGGTGTTCAGGTGCTTGCTCCGTTTGTGTATTGTAGCTCTGAAATTCCACAATAAAACCCTAAACCTTCCAAGCGCTGGTTTGAAGGTCTGTGGATAGAATGGATTTGTTTCTATTGACTAATTTGTCCTTTTTCCTGCATGCATTCTTTGGTAGAGTTGGGAAACTAATCAAATATCAATCAAGGTTTTCAGAATTTTGACTTTAATTTTTTTGCCCTAAACTCACAACTGACCCCTGGTGGGCTTTTCAAGGCAAGACACTGGGAGGTGGTTGCCCATTGCCTGCCTCTCTTTTGTCCTTTGTATTCCTTGGAAGTCTCCCATCCAAATACTTGCCAGGGTGAAGGATGGGTTGGTCATGCATGACGTTTCCATGGGAGGACTGTCCTCAGCGAGGACACAGACTGGGTATAGTGCCATGGAGCCCTCTCTCCAGGAGAACTGACCTTTGTAGTCTGGAGATGAGCTGTAATTCTGATGGGTCCCCAGGTCCCACGGAGAGATTGGAAACCCCTCCCCATAGCTCATCCAGGAGACAACCATCTATGCCTGTTAACCATATGTGTGTTTACATGTCAGTCGATGGCTCTGCTCCAGTGAACTAAGCGAGCAACAGGATCTTTTGCTGTTGAAATCAGCCAGGTTAGACTAGCTGCGTAACTCACACACCAGGCCGATTTGTCTTCAGCGACAGTGGGAAGCAGCCACGGAATGCTTCTTTTCAAAGATAGTGGAAAACGAATAAGAGGGCTTCTGTTGCCCGGCGGGTCTCTTGGATGTGAGATTCTGCAAGCTTTTGAGTTTGCAAAGAGCTCTTGGATGGTCAAATTGGAAAGCCTTTAATTCTCAGCTGTATTTTTAAAAACAGCTCCTTTGCAAACAATGAGATCAAATCTTTAAATCTTCAAATCTGAACCTCTGCCGGAATGCTTGAAAAGCAGGTGCCATTTGGAAAAGGCAGCGTTCAGTTCTGCAGACTGGTGGTTTAACTCAATGCGAGGGACTCTTAGATGCTCCCCAAATTGTCTGCCTGTGAATATTATAGGGTTGGTTGTGAAAGGGTGGTATGTGCAGGTCTTTTCTGAGCAGAGTTGTTGTTTTCAAATGCTGCCATAGCAAACTGGCTTTAAAAAAAAATCAATTGCTTATCCTTCACAACCAGGCAGTTAACCTGTCAGGGATCCCAGCAAGACTGAAGGCAAATCGTGCCATTTAAAGGCTGATAAGGAGGACATGCCTTGTAAGCCTGGGGAATGTCTTGAGAGGAAGGGCAGGGTATAGGGAATAAATATTAATGCTGTATGATTACGTGGTGCTGTTTTTCCATGGACTTCGTGTTTTCCATTCTCAACAACATACTTATACCCAAAGCTTACAAAGTTAGGACCAGAGGTGGGATCCAGCAGGTTCTCACAGGTTCCCGAGAGTAGGTTGCTAATTATTTGTGTGTGCCGAGAGGGGGTTACTAATAGGTGATTTTGCCACGTGATTTTTGCCTTAGTTACGCCCCTCCTCTCAGCAGTAGCACGCAGAACTTGAAGCAGTCTAGCAGGAGGTGCACCGGCGTGCGTGGCAGCCTGCACCTGCGTGCATTCATTTCCCACCCAAGGACCGGCGCAGTGGCTGCGTCCTTGCCACAGCCCCGCCCAGGAATGCCCCGCTCCGGAATGCCCAGCCATGCTCCCTGCCGTGTCTCTCCACTCTGCTAGCCTCCTACATTGGCTTACGGCTACAGTTTGAATCCCACCACCATGGGAACCTGTTAAAAATTTTTGGATCCCACCACTGGTTAGGACTGTGAAATGGGGTGAAAATGGTCACTTGTTCAGAGCCAGGGTAGGAAACCTTTCCTCAATTGTGGTTTGGCTTTGCAGTGCCAATCCTTATGGCCCTGTGAGATCATCAGGAAGCCTATTCAGAGCGAGGGTGCCGTTTCTTG
Source organism: Sphaerodactylus townsendi (assembly GCF_021028975.2). Classification (NCBI taxonomy): domain Eukaryota; kingdom Metazoa; phylum Chordata; class Lepidosauria; order Squamata; family Sphaerodactylidae; genus Sphaerodactylus; species Sphaerodactylus townsendi. The sequence goes on along the minus strand of NC_059441.1, from coordinate 20,170,110 downwards.
CCCTTGCTCTGATTTGGCTTGATGACATCATCAGGTCACGAGAGCAGATGATGTATTTTCCTCACGCTGCCTGTTTCTGATCCCTGATTGGCTGGGATAACCTCAGAAAATCAGAAAGAAGCTTTGAGGTTTTTTTTCCATCTAAAGATGCCAGACCTGCACCTTGGGGAAAAATAGCAGTGGTGGTGAAAAAGTAAGCGAGGGAAGATTCATTGGCCAGTTCCCTGGAAACTCTACCTTTTGTCTTGAACAATTGATTTGGGTAATAATTTGGACGTCCCAACACTGTGTAGGCAGATATACATTTACTTCAATCTTTCAGTATATGCTATTCAGCATGGTGCAGTGGTTAAGAGCAGGTGGAGTCTAATCTGGAGAGCCGGGTTTGATTCCCCACTCCTCCACCTGAATGACAGAGGCTTATCTGGTGAACCAGATGTTTTTCTGCACTCCTCCATTCCTGCTGGGTGACCTTGGGCTAGTCATAGTTCTCCCTGAATTCTCTTAGCCCCACCTGCCTCACAAGGTGTCTGTTGTGGGGAGAGGAAGGGAAAGGAGCTTGTAAGCCACCTTGAGTTTCCTTACCCGAGAGAAAGGTGGGATATAAATCCAAAATCTTCTTCTTCTTCTTTTCCCACTCTCACTGTTTGTCAGTAAGTTTAGTGTCCATTCCATAATATTTGGTGAAATTCAATAGGATTTATGCACTTGTCGGGGATAATGTAACTTTGAAGCATCCTGCTTAATTTCTGCACCATTTCACGGTAGCTTGTCCTACCAGTTTGTTGTGAAAGACAGGTGAGCAAAGTGAGCATTATCAGACACTCAAGACAATATTCTAAAAAATAGTTAGGAAATCACAAAAGGAAATATAAGAGGGTCATCTGCGGTGGAGGATGGACTCTACTTTGCCCCTCCCCACTTTGCCCTTCTCCACTGATTTGATTTATTACTGATTTGATTTATTACTTTTTTGTTATATATATAACAAAAAAGTAATAAATCAAATCAGTGGGGAGGGGCAAAGTAGAGTATATTTATATATATGTAACATAAGTATATAGTAACATAGTGTGTGTGTGTGTGTGTGTGTGTAAACGTATACATATATGTGTGTATCATAAAATATATATGTAACATAAAATACACACACACATATATATGTGTAACATAAAATACATATATATGTAACATAAAATATATATGTAACATAAAATATATATGTAACATAATGTGTGTAACATACATACATACATACATACATACATACATACATACATACATACATACATACATACATACATACATACATACATACATACGTGTGTGTGTAACATAAAATTATATATATAACATATGTAACATAAAATGGCCTCAAATATTAAAACATTTCAATAAATTACAACTACATGAAAGTATGAAAATACTTTCAATCCTGTGAGGTGTGGTAATAGACTCAGTAACAGCAAAGATGGAGCGAGGGAGAAATGGAGAGGCCAGATGGTACTTGCCGTTGCTGCCTTGATGCTGTAGTATTCCTAGTGGAACAGCTCTGTCTTACAGGCCCTGAGGAACTGCACGAGATCCCACAGGTCTCCGGTTTCACTAGGCAGAGCGTTCCACAAGACTGATACCACATCCAAAAAGGCCCTCCCTTGGCTGAGGCTAACTGAACTTCTCTGGGGCCATGGACCACCAGTAGATTACTATTCATAGATTGAAGGTCTCTTTGGGGAATCTACCAGGACAGACAGTCCTTTAGGCACATCCATTTTGTGTTGATGTATTTATAAACAACCATCAGCGTTCTAGTTCATGTATTTTAGGAAGCTTGCAATAAATAAACTTCTCTGTTTTCTGTTCTGTGTTGACTTAGATCTGAAGCAAAAAATTCTGAATAAATTACAAAAGGTGACATTCCTCAGCCATGGAGACCAATCAGGACTCTTCGGTGTTCCTGGTGAATATTTTGGAGGAACTCGATACCAAGCAAAACACCATTTCCTATCAGGATCTCTGCAAATCGTTATGTGCAAGGTTCGATTTGTCCCAGCTGGCTAAACTGAGGAGTTTGCTATTCTACACTGCCTGTCTGGATCCTAATTTCCCTGCCACTTTGTTCAAAGACAAAATGAGGTGCACCGTCAACAACCAGCAATCCAAAAAGATAATGGTTGCAGCAGACGTCGTGACGATATTCAACCTCATCCAGATGAACGGGGGTTTGGCCAAGGAAAAGCTTCCTGTGGCCCGAGAGAAGGTGAGGAAGAAAGAATCAATAGAGTCCTGCCGGTCTGACACTGAAGTTTGTAATATGGTGGACTGTGTACCTGATTGTGAATTGAGAGACAGGGAATTTTGCAGAGGATACTCGGCCAGGAGGTCTTCTAAATGTCGGAAAGGGGATTGCAAAGACTGCCCGCAATTCGTACCCGCATCGGAACCGAATTTTTTGCTTGGGGTCAATAAGGAATTGAAAGGCCGAGCAGCATCCCTTGACCGGTTGCAAGCTCTAGCCACATATACAATCACCAGCTCTACCCCCTGTGAAATGCAGAGCACATATTTCCCCATGAACATGGATATGGACTCTATCTCTGACCAGGACTCGTTGCCAATCAGCACAAGCATCAAGGAGACTTTCATTTCAAACGATGATCCCTTTGTGATGCAGTCGTGCATGCAGAAAAGGAACATATTCAAGGAAGACTTCCACAATCTCTTAACCATTTCTCCAAACTTGATGTCGCCCACGAGGAAAACGGAGGATGAACTTGTAGAACCCCCGAGCAGGAAGGAGGCTTCCAAGCAGGCCTTCTTCAACCACAGTTTTGAGATGCCGCACAGCAGCCAATATTTGAACCCAATTTATTCTCCTGTCCCAGACAAAAGAAGAGTCAAACATGAAAGTTTAGATGATCTCCAAGCGTCTACTTATTTTGGCCCAACGACCATCCTTGGATCGCAAGATACTAAAAGGTGGTTGGGAAAACCCAACAAACAAACTCCGTGGCCAGCAAAGAGCTGGAGTCTAAATACTGAAGAAGTCCCTGATTTTGAAAGATCCTTTTTGAACAGGAAGCCTTCAGAAGAGAAACCCCGATACCAAGGTTCAAACAGCCAACCTTCCAATTTCCCAACTGCTGAGAGGCACCAACCATATCTCAGCTCAAAGGACCAACAGCCGATGCTACAGTCCAACTATGCAGTGAAACCAAACGGACATAAATCCAAAGACATCCCTTCCATTTTAGAAATGGAGCAGCACGAACCCATCAAGAAGTTTAAAGACAAAAGTATTAATTGCACGTCTATCCCACTTCTCAGCATTGACAAAATGAGCAGTGTTGGAACGCAGACAGACCAACATGCCTTGGAACATAAAAAATGTAACTCCAATCAGAATAAATATGGCGAACGACATTCTCTGAAGCAATCGGATGACGACTCTGAAATTGTGAGTGACGACATCAGCGACATCTTCAGGTTTCTGGATGACATGAGTGTCTGTGGGTCCTCTGGCGTGATGCATTCCTCTTGCTACAACAGTACCGGCTCACTTTCGCAGATACACAAATCAGACTGCGAAAGCTCCCCTGAACGCCACTTAGTGAAAATTTCCAATGGGAATTGCAGTAGCAAGCTGGACAAGGTGTCTCAGTTGGAGATCAACAGCCCCGCAGATGAGGAGCTGAAAACCAGCATCTGCAAGCTGGTGCTGAGGATTGGGGAAATCGAGAAGAAACTGGAGTCTTTCTCCAGTGTCAGGGATGAAATTTCCCAAGTCTTGGGGAAGCTGAACAAATTGGACCAAAAGATCCAGCAGCCGGAGAAGGTCAGCATCCAACTCGATCTGAATTCTCTCACGAGCGAAGTTCAGTCGGAGGAAAGTACCTCCCCGAGGATGTTTTCGTGTCACAATTCTTCGCACGGGGGTAAACTGGACAACAACCCAGACTGGTGCTGTTCGGACGCCAGCGGCAGCAATAGCGAAAGCCTGCGGGTCAAAGCCTTAAAAAAAAGCTTGTTCACAAGGAGGTCCTCTCGATCGCTTACGGAGGAAAACAGCGCAACTGAATCCAAGATAGCGAGTATTTCTAACTCCCCAAGAGACTGGCGGGCTATCACTTACGCTGACCAAGCGGGGATCACAGAGGAAGAGATGAAAGACCGAGACGGGAGCGAAAACAAGGACTGGCACCGGAAGTCCAAAGAGGTAGCTCTTTTTTCAATGATTCATTTAGAATTTGGTTGTAACTGTAGCCCTTCCTAGGAAATTCATGTTAGCGGTTATAGACAGAGGCGTATATAGGAAAAATATCACCTGGTGCAAAATCTGAGTTTTCCGCGCACCCTCTCCATATGGACGGCTGCCCTCCCCCACCATGACCAAACAACATTTTTTTTTTGCACCAGGTCTTGAAGTCAGTGTACGGACCTGGGGGGAAGGAGGAGGGGTGTGGGGGCGATTTTCTGCCCCCAGGTGACCCCATATGTCCCCCTGGGCAGTATGCCCCTAGTTATAGATTATGTAAGCCAACAAGGTATCCCTAAGCCCATTTATTTATTTATTTATTTATTTATTTATTTATTTATTTATTTATTTATGTATGTATGTATGTATGTATGTATGTATTTATTTATTTATTTATTTATTTATTTATTATTGCTTTTTAGATTTTTACCTTGCCCAACCCCAAAGGGCCCAGGGCTGCAACAACATTAATAAAGCATTAATACAATTAATACAATTAAAACATAATTAAAACATGTTGATCCGTGTATCTTGTGAATATACACATGCAAAAGATAGCTCACATTTGTGTCCCGCTTTCCTCTTGGGAGGGCAGGTAACTTACCTTATGCATACAACAATTTTATGAGGTTGTTTAAGTGGGGAGAGAAAGAGCACTTCCACACATGCAGAATAATGCATTTTCAATCCCCTTTCACAATTGTTTGCAGTGGATTTCGTTATTTTGAACAGTAAAATCCAGTTGCAAAGTGCATTGAAAGTGGATTGAAAGTGCATTATTCTGCATGTGCAGAAGTGCCCAGATCAGCAGCACTTCCTGAGAGAGAGAGAGAGAGAGAGACAGAGAGAGAGAGAGAGAGAGACAGAGACTCTGGGTTCATTCTACACCTTACAAAGTCTTTGTGCCTGATGAAGAACACCACCAATGGGAGCAATGGGAGTTGTGCCAGATGTAAACCAGCTCTTCTGTGTTTGTGACCACAGCATGCAGGGCAGGTGGGTGTAGCGTTCCCCCCCCGATATGTCACTGTTATCACAAAATGGCTGCCAAGGATGCAGAGCCCGCCACAAAATGGCTGCCACAGCTTAACATCAGCAACATAATGCAGATCTTTATGTTATGGTGGCCTCAACATTTTAAAACATCTACACAGCCAATGAAATCTCTACTTTGAGAATTTGTATTTATTTTACATACATAGAAAGATAAAGAAAAAAAATCCCAATGTAGTTTCTCTTCTCCCATAATAGTAATAATAAATGAAAAGAAGAAGAAGAAACACATAGACAAACACCTACACATATTTATGGTGACTTCCAGCTACCTCACTGAGGATCCAAGCATAAGTCTAACTCTTGTGCTTCTAAGTAATATCTACTTTTTTTCACTTTAAGTCCTTCTCATAAAGTTGTCTTAATCCAATACGCTGTTTTCATTTAAGTCTCAAATCCTGCAGTTGTTTCTCTGTGTATGTTTTCAATAAGTAGTCTGCAAAAGATTTCTAGTCTTTCAGGAAATCGTCTGTATTCTTGTCCAACCCCAATAATCAATCAGAATGCTTGTTGGGCAAAAGCCTTACTGGGCCCCGCCCACATCTTAAAAACACTTGGGGGCACCGCACCAGAAAAGGTATCAGTGGACACTCTGGGACGTATGAGTTGAGGATCCCTGATTGAAGACATTTAAGTTGAACTGGCTCAAAATCAGGATGTTATTGGATCCTAACCTGGCCCTAGTTGTATGGATAACGCCCAGTTGGTGGAGTCTAATGAAATGGACCAGGTAATTCAGTGTGGGTGGCCCACCACGACTGGGTCCAGGAGCAGTAGTGGCATAGTGGTTAAGAGCAGATGCATTCTAACCTGGAGGAACCGGGTTTGATTCCCTGCTCTGCCGCTTGAGCTGTGCAGGCTTATCTGGGGAATTCAGATTAGCTTGTGCACTCCAACACACGCCAGCTGGGTGACCTTGGGCTAGACACAGTTCTTCTGAGCTCTCGCAGCCCCACCCACCTCACAGGGTGTTTGTTGTGAGGGAGGAAGGGCACGGAGATTGTAAGCCCCTTTGAGTCTCCTACAGGAGAGAAAGTGGGGATATAAATCCAAATTCTTCTTCAAACTCTTCTAATAAATGCCTCTCTGTAGAAAGCGCTGAAAAGGCCCTCTCTCCATCGATTGCATGACAATTACGATCTTTTAAATGCATGCTTGACTCTTTGCCTCACCCTATTATTTCTCCTGGACAACATCTGGGAAATAAAATCTAAAGCAGAATGCATTCATTTCAGGCTTCGGAAGTAGGACCAATGCAAAAAAGGCACTTTTATCCAAACACCAGAAAGTCTGGCACTTGCTCAAGGTATCACAAAGCATGTAGTTTGCCCCCTCCCAAATAAAGACCTGCTTCACCCTGAGAGTTCTGTTATGAACACAGGAACCTGCCACATACTTGAAACTGAATATTTGTTCCTCTGTCTGTCTCGGTGTTGTCTACTGTGGTTGCAAGCAGCTGTCCAGGTCTCATGGCTTTGCCTGCACCTGCTATTCAAGGATTTTTAGTGGGTGATGCTAGGAATCCAGCGGAGTCTCCTTCTTTGGAGATTTTTCAAGAGAGGCTGGATGGCCATCTGACAGGAGTGCTTTGATTGTGGGTTCCTGCATTGCAGGGGGTTGGACTTGGTGGCCCTTGGAGTCTCTTCCAACTCTACGATTCTATGATTCAGTACGCTATTTCTTGCCATTCCATCCCTTCTACTCGTTTCCATCTTTTCTAACTTTGCATTCAGTGATGAATGTGCGTGAATTGATGAAACGCTTCAGCAAAGCAATCTTGTTGTACTTATTTATTTGTTTTGTTTCACAGGCCGTCCTTTCCAGGCAGCCTTAGGGTGACAATAAAAGCCATAAAATTGGCTGTGCCTCAGCACCAGGAACTCCACTGAGGGATAACAGTGAAATTAAAACCAGACCCCTTCAAACAGCATTCACATCAGTATGGGGAACACAGGGAGAAAAGAGAAGAAGGAAAAGAGAAAAGAGTGGGGGGAAAGGCCGTTGCTGTCTTCTGCCATAAGCTTGACGGAATAGCTCCATCTCACAGGTTTTGCAAAGCCTGGATCATGCTGTAACCGTTAACATGATCACAGGACGATTCCTATGGTGTGAATGCTTTACTGATGTGCACCTGCACATTGCTTGAAATGCTGCTGCAAAAGATCTGCGATCCCGCCATATGTATAATCACACTATATATTGTTTTTGGAACAAAACAGCAACATTTCACCCTTTGATTCCACTTATCTATCCTTTGCAAATAGAAATTTGTGCTGCATCCAAACCTACAATTTCTCGCTTTCTCTTTCTCTCTTGTCCGTATTCTGACTTTCTAAAATAACTATCATCTTCAGTAACGCTGCTGCTCACCATTTTGCAAGCCTGTCTGCCCGATTACCTTTCCTTTCCAAACTATTTTGCCAAGACAGGCAGGAGAAACACAGTCAAAAGGATGAGAGGGTGGAGATGTGTTTGGGAGGCTGCCAGCTAAAAAGTGAAAAGCCCCCTCCCAAAATACCTCCTTTGCTGCTACCCTGTTTCCCCGAAAATAAGACATCCCCTGAAACTAAGATGTAGTAGAGGTTTTTCTAAAGTGCTAAATTTAAAGCATCTCCCAAAAACAAGACGTAGCAAAGTTTTCGTTTGGAAGCATGCCTGTCGAACAGAACACCAGAGCATGCAGCTGTGGAGCGGAAAAATAAGACATCCCCTGAAAATAAGACATAGCGCATCTTTGGGAGCAAAAAATAATATAAGACACTCTCTTATTTTCGGGGAAACACGGTAGGTAGTGAAACATTTCTGTTTTATAGAGGTGCTGTTGCCTTTGTGACATCACTGGGCATTGCACAAATCCTTGTCCTAATCTCAGACACATTCACACGTGCAGCATGCCAGAATTCGTCAAATAAATCCACTGACAAGAATTAGGTAGAAGAAGAAGAGAAGAGTTTGGGTTTCTATCCCCCCTTTCTCTCTTGTAAGGAGACTCAAAGGGGCTTACAATCTCCTTTCCCTCCCCCCCCACCCCGCCCCGCCAACAAACACCTTGTGAGATGTGTGGGGCTGAGAGAGCTCCGAAGAACTGTAACTAGTCCAAGGCCACCCAGCTGGCGTGTGTGGGAGTGCACAAGCTAATCTGCTTCACTCCACAGCTCAAGTGGCAGAGCGGGGAATCAAACCTGGTTCTCCAGATTAGAGTGCACCTTGGTCTTAACCACTACACTGCACTGGCTCTCATGGAGAGAAGTGGCTTTGCCTGTATCTGCTGTTTAAGGATCTTTAGTGGATGATGCTAGGAATCCTGTATGCCATTTCTTCTCATTCCGTTCCTTCTGAACTGTGAAAGTTAGCATGGTTTAGTGGTTAAGTTGCCGGACTATGCAAATCTTTATAGTAGCCACTTGTTCACACCTGGGAGTCCCATTAGAAACTCTCAGTCTCAAATGTAGACACACCAGTGGAGAATTATTAGCATATCTAGGTGTTAGTGGTGTAGTGGCTAAGTGGTGTAGTGGTGTAGTGCAGCAGTGGTGTAGTGGCTAAGAGAAGGTGCATTCTGATCTGGAGGAACCGGGTTTGATTCCCAGCTCTGCCGCTTGAGTTGTGGAGGCTTATCTGGGGAATTCAGATTTGCCTGTACACTCCCACACATGCCAGCTGGGTGACCTTAGGCTAGTCACAGTTCTTCAGAGCTCTCTAAGCCCCACCCACCTCATAGGGTGTTTGTTGTGAGGGGGGAAGGGAAAGGAGATTGTAAGCCCTTTTGAGTCTCCTTACAGGAGAGAAAGGGGGGATATAAATCCAAACTCTTCTTCTTCTTCTCCTTAGTATTGTGATATTAGGGTTGGGGAAGTTTAGAATCTGATAGTTTATAACTTGGGAAGAAAATGCTTAAAACATAATAATAACAGTGACTGAACCCCAGAGTCCATAAATTTATTTTTCTTCCTTTTTTGGAACCAAGGTGTTTAAAGAAAAAAATTATTCCCCTTGCTAATGATGATGATGATGATGATGATGATGATAGCTAAAGAACTGGCAGGTGTGATATCAAACATATAACAACAATCACTCCGCTGATGGAATTATGCCCTTAGAAAACATTATTTTGTATAACTTTATTGGCTGGCTCCTAAATTTAGAATTATAATCAAGTTAAGTTTTATTATTTGTTTTTAATCTTTTGCCGTCTGACTGCTTTTATATTATTATGTTTGTACGAATTTTTTAAAAAAACTAAGTGTGGATGAACTGCTGAGAACCCGCTCTGAATGCGACCGCCTTTTTCCAAACCGTTTTTTAACCTTGTTGCAGGCAGACCGGCAATACGAGATCCCGCAGCCGCACCGACATGCTAAGCAGTCCAAAGACACGTTCTTGATCGAGCAAGTTTTCAGTCCCCATCCTTACCCTGCCTCGCTCAAGTCACACATGAAGAGTAATCCCCTCTACACGGACATGCGCCTGACCGAACTTGCCGAAGTGAAACGAACACAGCCGTCGTGGACCATCGAGGAATATACCAGAAACTCCGGCGAGAAGGGGAAGCTCACAGCTTTGGATCTACAAGTGAGTGGAATTAGTTTCCCATTCTGGAAGTGGCATCTGTTGAGAAATGAGTGGTGCAAATGCAGGCATGTCTGTTTTTGACTCTGAGTAAATCCCATGTAGGCTTAGGGAACAGATGGGTGTGTTGTTGGGTTTCAATGCAGAAGGTGCTAAGTCAAATGGACATTGGTTAGATTGCTGGACCTGGGTTCAAATAAAACAACAAACAGAGAATTGCTGCAAATAAACAGGCAAGGGGGAATAGAACGAGTTCAGAAAATGGCTCTGAGGATGAAGTTCAAGGAAGCACAGAAGCATAGGAAACATAGATCGCACAGCACCTGAAAACATTTTCAAAACACTTCAGCCAGAGAATCACTTTAAAAGGGGATTCATTTAAAACATTTGGAGGCCGGAAATAAAATGTTCAGGGGTAAAAACAGTGCAGAACTCCATGAAGGGAACATTTTATTTCCTGCCTCAAAACGTTTTAAATGAACTGTGCAGAAAAGACCACTATTGCTTTCAATGGATGCCTTTAACATGCTTATCAGCTTGATCCAGAGTTACCCCTTTCTAAGCCAGTTGCCTTTAATAGACTTAGAAATGTGAGTCTGTTTTGGATTGCATGGTGACTCATTTCCATTGCGAGGGGTCCAGCCTCTCATTTTCAAATTGCACGTACTGGTTTAAATCTCTAAAAAAAATTAAAAATCTGATGAAGTATTTCTTTTATTTCAGATTCAAGAATCTTTAAATCCCAACAATCTGGAATACTGGATGGAGGACATCTATACGCCGGGCTATGATTCCTTATTGAAACGTAAAGAAGCTGAATTTAGAAGGGCAAAAGCTTGTAAAATAGCGGCGTTGATTGCAGCTGCTGCTTGTACTGTTATCCTTGTCATCGTAGTTCCTATATGTACTATGAAATCATGAATTCGGGGACAGATGAAGGTATCTCAACAGTGTATATAATATTATTCCAGGTATCCCTTCAATATTTCGACCTCTTTGCGGCAAAACAATAACAATTGGCTGGGAAGAATGTGATGAGAGACCCCGCATGCAAAGAACCTTTTTTTCTTGGGAGTAGGGTTTGTTTGGTTTGTTTGTTTTTTAAAAAAAGAAGGGCATTCTCTGATCATAGAAAACCAGCTGACGGACTTATCAGTCGTTTGCTTTCATTTTGCTACTGATGGAATCTTTCTCTTTTGCCTCAAGAGGAGACAAATCATATCACAAAATTGGAGATCGATGAAGGAATTAACTTTCTTCCTGTTCCAAGATAAATTTTATATGGAAACTGAACAGTAGTGGGGTGACTGCCCTGTATGAGCTGCATTTTGATAGACAGCCAAAAAGCAATGCTATCTTTCCCCCAAAATGTGAAAAAGCCTGAATGTATTACATTTTGGTCATGCGTCTTGTCTTTTCGTTTCTAATTTGAAAGCAAGCTGTGTAGGCATGAAATAGGCATGTTCCTACATACAGAACCGATAAGGGCTCTTTGGAATCCGGTCTTCCTTGAAGACCTTCTTTGTTATTGCTAAGCATGTAGGTGAAGAGTCATCTGCTATAAACCAAAAAAAAAAAGCAACTTATTTCCCAACCCCAACCCCCCAGCCAAAAGGGTGATTTGGTTAATTCATACCTCCATGACTGCTATAAAAATAGTTATCTTGCTCCATTCCAACCGGACAAAGTCAAGACGGTCCTTTGCAGCTCTTCCCAGTATCGCTGCAACAGCTCTAAGCTTTCTGCAAACTTTGTGTGCCTTTTGGAAAGTAAACAGATTTTTGTTTTCATTTGTTCTGAGATTTTCAGTTCCTAGCTAGGACCTGCGTCGCACCTAAATTTGTGAAGCAATGTCCACAAATCATTCTTCATGCATCACTTTCTTCAAGTGTTCCCTGTTTTTTCACGTGCATATTTAAAAATGGAATGTGCACGGGACACCTTGGCATTTTGCAAACATCTGGGCCCTTTGAGTATCTTCGTGGAAGAACCAGGATTGGAGCAGTGCCTTGCCTGAGCATAAACTGCATTTAACCACCACCCCCTCCCAATCTTTTCTTGTAAAGGGGTTTTGTAGCCATCGGGGCTGGCTACACATTATGGGTCTACTCTGGGTCAGCTCAAGCAAACTCATGCCGGGAATTCCATGTTGAAATGTTGGTTCGGGGGCTCTGTGTGGGTTAGGATTGTGCGAAAAGGGGGCTTTAGCTGTTGGTTTGGTTTTTTTGAAACCCGTTAATGGTAATGTTGATATTGCTGTATATTGATATTGCGGAGGCCGCTTTTGTGACTTCTGCATTTTAAGGGACATTCCCCCCATCTTCGAGAGCAGTGGGGAGGAAAATCTTCCCCCCCCCTTCAGAGATCGACAGCCAGTTTTTCCCTTAAAATGCAAGAGCCGCAAAAGCCGCCTCTTCAATATCGATATAAGCAATATCAGTACTGCCTTTAAAAGGTAATGTCAACCTTTCCTTTTGCCTTTCAGTCTTTCCTTGTGAGCAACGTAGGGGCGGGCAATTGTGAGCCATCTGGCAGACAGTGGGGCAGTTCCTCATGTTTAAGCAGTGAAATGCGAGGAAACCCCCACGGAGGAATGACCGTGGGGCTGGAAGAACAATGAACAGCTCCCCACTCATCCTGGATCACGCTGTGACTCTCCGGTCTCTAAAAATTGTCAGTTCCAAGACTATTCTTGCAAAGATGTGTTTGGCAACATATGCTAACGTACTCTGTGACCCACAGTACAGTATTATTTATTTGTGTCATTTATTGTCCACCTTTGACACTGGGAGGCAAGGTGGATTACAGTCAACAAAATGAGACTTTCATTAACCAACACATTAGGATTGTAGAAGTCTTGGCCAATAATGGGAGGAATTTGCTTGTTTACTGTCAAGTGACAGTTGACTTTCAACAACCCTGTTCAAGGCAAGAAAGATTGGGAAGTGGTTTGCCGTTGCCTGCCTCCACATTACAACCCTGGTATTCCTTGGAGGTCTCCCCATCCAAATACTAGCCAGAATCAAGGCTGTGTGACTTGCCCAGGGTCACCCAGAAAGCTTCCAAGGTACTGGCAGGGATTTGAAGCTGGGTTTCCCAGATCTTAGTCAGGCACCTTAACCACTACACCATGCTGGCCTTTATAATCATTAAGTTCAAGGGAACTAATTCCCCACAATGTGTATGTAGGATTGCGGCCCTAGTCTCCCTAAATGGGCTCTTGGAACTGAGGACAGAGGAGGCAGAGATGAACCCGAATAGTATTACGCTGCTTTCGCACAGGGATGCACGTGTGGCGGTTGAGAAATCTTCCCCCCACACGAAAGCCAGCATGGTCTAGTGGTTAAGAGCAGGTGCACTCTAACCTGGAGAACCGGGTTTGATTCCCTGCTCTGCCACTTGAGCTATATCTGGTGAACTAGATTAGCTTGTGCATTCCAACACATGCCAACTGGGTGACCTTGGGCTAGTCACAGTTCTTTGGAGCTCTCTCAGCCCCACTACCTCACAGGGTGTTTATTGTGAGAGGGGAAGGGAAAGGAGATTGGAAGCCCCCTTAAGTCTCCTTACAGGAGAGAAAGAGGGGATTTAAATCAAACTCTTCTTCTTTTCCACATGTGGGCAAACCAACTTTGCTTTAAAAAAGACGCTGAAGTAGAGCAGAGGAAACTGGAGTAGAGCAGAGGTAGAGTAGAGCTGAAGTAGAGCAGAGGAAAGTGTCACATGGATGCTCCAGACAGCCCTGCTTTGATCTGTGGGGCAGGACAGTGCGATAGTGTTCCACATGGTGGTTTATAGTGTGGGAATCATATCCCATTTTCAACCACATAGGCATAGCTAGGAAGAGAGTTATGGTTTGTGCTTTGCATGCCAAAGGCCCTGGCCACAATCTGTCACCTTCGCAATTTTTCCAAAATGATCCTGGAGCCATGAGAAAAACTCTCTTTAGGAGACCCTGGACAGTTTCTGCCAATCTGAAGAGACCCAAATGAGCTGGAAGGCCCAAAAATCTAGCTTAGCACAAGGCATGTTCAAGAAAGATGGGACTATTGCAGTGAGAAAGGTGTGGGCACCATCAAAAATTTGGCTAATTGCTTGGCGAGATTAGTTGTGCAGACGGACAACTCCCTTTCTGTGAAACCTCTTGCATCATTTGAGAGTAAACCCTATCATTTTTTCTGTAGCCGTTTTCAAACGTTCAACCAAATAACGGGCATTTGTTGGTTGCCAGAAAGGACTCGGGTTTTTTAAAGCACAAAAGATACAATCTAATATGCATGAAATACGTACTTATAGGATACTTTTTAAAGAGAGAGAGAGAGAGAGAAATTGCTGCCAGATTTAGATAACTTTGTGGGCCTTTCAGGTCAGTCTGAAACAGGTCTACCCAGCAGGGCTTAGCCCAGGGGTCTGCAACCTGCGGCTCTCCAGATGTTCATGGACTACAAATCCCATCAGCCCTTGCCAGCATGGCCAATTGGCCATGCTGGCAGGGGCTGATGGGATTTGTAGTCCATGAACATCTGGAGAGCCGCAGGTTGCAGACCGCTGGCTTAGCCCAAGGAAAGTATTTTTAGGATTGCACTGTTTGTATGGTAGGTATGCAGCCTTCTTATTATTGTGTGGCAGGGGTGGAGCGAGGGGAAACTGTGCCCAGGGCATGCATGCGCCCTGCGCCCCTGCTGCAGCGGCCATGGCTCCGCCCAGGGCGCCGCCCGCCCCATTGGCGCTACACCACTGTTGTGTGGTGGAATTTCAGAAGTTGGCTGCATTGCAGCAATGCCTGATCAAGGGCAAACGTGTATGTGGATTGGATCCTACTTGTAAAATTTCTCTCCTTCAGAAATGGAGGGAAGTTGGACAGCAATATAGAGTGCCCAGCTTGCATGCGCCATCTTGGGTGCGATGGCTGGGAGCAAGGGTGTGTCTTTCCCCTGCTGCATGTATTGCAAGATCCACTGCACGCATCGCAAGAACTGCAGCATTTTTTTGTATTGCACAAAATGGCAGACAGGGTGCTGAAACACAGGGACTGATACAGGGTCACAATTTTTCGCTATTACCATGGTGTTGGGTTTGGTGGTTCTGTGCTGGCACAGAAGACAGGCCCCTCCCCAAATGATGTTTTGCGTGATCACTTCTTCCTTCCCACCTACCTCAAGACTGTTCCCATGTTACATCTGACTTGAGGCAAGGGGGTAGCATGAGGTCTTCATTGTGGACACACATCCTTGAATGGCCTCTTTGTTATGGGAGGGAGACAACAGGATGTTAATATCCGCCGCCCCCACAAACGTATATTTGAAGTGCCCACCAAGAACTGCCATTTCTGATGTATCTAACTGGGTAGCTAGTAGAATTCCTCACAGAACCAGATAACCCAGCAGTGTGACTTCACATCAACTGTGGTACACATGGACTGTTGCATAGAGTGCTGGTTACACATGTACATCTGAGGTGAAGATAGGGTTGCCAATGCTGGCTTGGTACATTCCTAGAGATTTGGTCAGAGGGCAAAGCTGGAAGAGGGAGTTCAGTAGGGATGAGATGCTGTAGAGCCTGCCATCCTAAGCCGCCATTTCCTGTAGATGAATTGATCTCTGTAATCCGAAGATCAGTATGACGATCAGTTTCAGGAGGCCAGGCCCCGCCTTTGGTCTGGTGACCCAAAGTCAGAGGTAGAACCTCCACACTTTAGCAGACTTTTCATTTGGCAACTCTGGAGTCACAACTAGGGCTTTTTCCACACGAGTCCCTGGAAACATTTGCAAAACATTTTTGATTCCCCCTATTTGTCCACACTTATCCTCTTGAAGTGATTTCAGGCAGCCATTTTGTCTGCACTTATCCTCTTGAAGTGATTTCAGGCAGCCATTTTGTCTGCACTTATCCTCTTGAAGTGATTCCGGGCAGCCATTTTGTCCGCACGTATCCTCTTGAAGTGATTCCGGGCAGCCATTTTGTGTGTCTTTTGTTTTTGAAAATCCTCTGTGTATTCGATGCTTCGTTCCTCTCTAGGGGTTATATCAGCACTGCCATCTTGCCTCCCACTTGGAGGAGAGGCCAGCCAGAGTAAGGAGCATGTAATCCTTGGCCTGATAGGCATACCCACATAAGAATGCACTCCCCAGAGTCCTTGGGATGATTTCTCAACCTACATCCCATGTTTGTTTTGTGAAATCATAGGTTGTGCCTGCCTCACTTCTCAGATTTTGAGAAGCCATCTTTGGTCAAGTAGTACGAAGGCCCCAAGAAGCCAGAGCAGCAGCAATACCCCCGCCCCCGCATACTTCAGAAGAAGAGATTGAAAGCTGGTATATATATATTTTTCTCTTTACTATTGGTATACACAAAATACATTTGGGTAGAGACAAAACACATTTAACAGGACATCCCTTACCAAAGCCAACCTGCGTGTTCAGAACCAGCACATGGTAGACTCTGCCAGCAATGCATTTAGCGTGCTCTATTGCGTAACTGAATCCCTGCACTTTGAAAACTAGCTCATCAAGGAGGAGCCAGGATAGGGTTTTTTTTTCATGTTCTAATTGTCCCCATGCAGGGCATTTTCAATACAAAAGAGAATTCCATCGTGTACGTACATAGATTGGAAACCTGATATTTTTGACATGCTAACATTGTACTCAGTTTCACCGGGTTGCCAACTTTGGTCCGCTGTGGAACAGCTCTAAACCATATTCACACACTTCCCATGGGAACACAGATAGAATCCCAGGGCATTTTTCTGGTATAGTCAAGCAATATTTCAATTCCCGCTCCAATAACAGTGACAGGATCCAATCCCCCTGTAACCATAGACCCCTGGTTGTGTGTAATGACAAGAGGCAGCCAATGGGAATGTGCCTCCCATAGGTTCAGTGGGACCTGAATGAGCATTACAATTTAGGCAAAGCTGTAACCCATAGATGCATATTGACTCGTGGGCATTTTGACTGGCAAAGATGACTGTTTGCATATGTGGGTCTCATTTTCTTGGTCAGAGCAACGGCTGAAGAACTTCCCCTAAAGTCTCAAGATCCAGCCTTTAGGTGAACGTTGAGATTCAGGGAAGGTGGATCTTTGTCACTTACAATTATTCTTTTGCAAAATAGAACTATCCGGCAGCAGTTGCCCGAAACTATATTGTGGTCGATCTTGTGAACCGATTACTAAACTGTAACCTACGTTGTGTAATATATAATAGACTTTTGTATGGACATAACAATGCAGCTATAGGTGCACTATAATCCTTATCGTGACTGAAAAACAATGTATAAGGTAGTATAAATGAAAATAACGATGAACATATTGGTATTTCTTTTTGTATTTATACCTTATAAATAAAATGGTTATATGCTCCATTAAAGGATACTGCAAAAAAAAAATTAAAGGAAATTATCATACAGAACTTTTCCTGGGTTTTTTTTACTGGGTCGTACGGTTCACCTTGCAATCCACATAGAGCCTTTCCACACGAATCCCCTAAAACGTTTGTAAAACGTTTTCAACACACACACATACCCGCCTTTTGTTCACACTCAGCCCCTTTAAACAATTCCTGGCAGAAATTTTCCTAGTTTGTGGACAAATTAGACCTTCGTGCTGCCGTCCACTGAGTTTTCTGTAGTTCGTGCTGTGAAGGTTAAGACCCCCCCAAATCTCAAAAAACATTCTGAAATGCTCCAAAATCAGGGCGAGGGATTTCTGCAGGCAAGGAGAGAACTTGCAAAACGGCGTCTTAAAAGGACAGCACACAAAAGAAGCCTTTGAGAAAAACATTTCAGCCAAAACAATCGCTAGAAAAGAGGATGCACGTAAAACGTTTTGAGGCTGCAAATAAAACGTTTGGAAGGGGAAACAGCGCAGAACTCCTTGGAGGAGTTCTATTTCCTATCCCAAAACATTTTAAAGTATCTGTGCGGAAAGGGAGTTTATCATGACTGTCTGTTCCATTGAAAACTGTGAAACAAAGTGTGCTTGCTTTAGACCCAATATTTGATTTATTCGCATAAGGTAGGCAAGGAAAGGTCAAGTTTCAAAGGTTTTCAGGGCTTTATTTTTTTAAAAAAAATCTCTGGCCATTTGTTTACTGTACAATGTAATGGCACTGTTCCTTTCTGAAGTTATTGTACAGCGTGGCCTTTCAGCTCATTTAAAACATTACGTCAACATTTGTACGTGTCCTTCAGCATCCGCCTAATGAAGCTGACACCTTAATTTATTACTCGGTCGCATTCCACTGTTTCAGGGACATCAAGATCTGGGAGAACGTGACCGGTGGCGGATAAGTAAGTGTTCCATCTTGCCTTGGCAGAGTTTTTAATGGGACTTGCATCAGGGCAGTAATAAGATAGCTGAAGGTGATGAAAAATGAATTTCAAAATAATAGGTGCTTGATAAGGGATTTGCAAGGCACCTGGGAAGATGGCTTCTCCAATCTCCTGGCCATATTTCATTTCATAGGTGATTTTGTGAGGAGGTTTCATCAAGCTGTGGTCAATTCTAAGTACAGCCCTGCAAGAAACTGTTTAATCTATATCCAGAGGTGGGATCGAGCAGGTTCTCACCAGTTCCCGAGAGTGGGTTACTAATTATTTGGGTGTGCCGAGAGGGGGTTACTAATTGGGTCTGCTTTTCCGTTAGAAGTTCCATTAGGTCCAAAAATCATAAAGTCCTGTTGTTTCCTATGTGGCTGGTTAGCGAAGGTAGAAAACGGGATAATTCTCCCTGTTGGGCTGTTTTAAAAACATGTTTTAGTAATATGGTAAAGTTCCTTGTTTAAGGAAAGTATCCTTCTTTTGATTTCTAGAAGCAAAATTAAGTATTTGAAAGTATTAAGTATTTGACAGGCAGTCAATTAGAGGAGAAGTAGTTGTTTCTGTTGGCAGTAGACGATAGGACTTGCTATAATGAGTTTAAATTAACAGAATGATACCAGCTGGAAATTAGGAACTTTTTTTTTACAGTAAGAGTTTTTTACTATAACAGAGAAATTATTAATGCCCCGCCCCCGGAATGCCAGGCCATGCCCCTGTCGTGCCCCGCCCAGCCCCATGGGCGCTATGCCACTGTTTGAATCCCACCACCATGGGAACCTGTTACCAGGAAGCCAGTCAATATGATCTCCCCCCCTCACTATGCCTGGCTTCTGCACAGCTGAAAATATTTGACAGGGCGTGGAGTCCGCTAGATGCACATGTAAAATGTGGTCAAGTCTCAGCAGACTTATGGTGACCCGGAAGGATTTTCAAACCACAAGACACTCAGGGGTGGTCGGCCTTGTGACAAGAGAGTTCCGAGAGAACTGTGACTGGCCCAAGCACACCCAGCAGGCTTCACGTGGAAAAGTGGGGAATCAAAACCGTTTTCTCCAGATCTAAAGTCCACTGCTCTTAACCACTATACCACACTGTCTTCCAGTCAGGTAGATACTACATTTTTTAATGTAGGGGGAAAACCAACGTCACAGTTATGATACAGCATAGATCAGGGGTAGGGAACCTGCGGCTCGAGAGCCGCATGTGGCTCTTCTGCCCTTGCACTGCGGCTCCACGAGCCGAGCCGCTGGTCCCATCCTTTCCCGCCTTGCAGGCAGCAGGGTGGGCGCACCAACTGCCCGCAGCCGGCTGGGCCGCGCCGTGGGCTTCCCCTCTCGCCTGCCCCATTGGAGCGGGGCGGGCGCTTTCCCGGCGGCCAGCAAGGCCGAGCCACTGGCCCCATCCTTGCCCGCCCTGCAAGCAGCAGGGCGGACGCATCCATGAGTGGAGTAAAAGGTTAAAAAACCCAATATATACAGTGTTATCTTTATTTGAAATGTCAAAAATTATTTGCGGCTCCAAGTCTTTTCTTTTCCCATGGAAAACGGGTCCAAATGGCTCTTTGAGTGTTAAAGGTTCCCTACCCCTGGCATAGATGAAAAGAAACAACAGCTGAGTCAGTAAAGCAGGCAATAATAATGCAACAGAAACCACAGGACAGCAGCTTAGTTCATTCATTCATTACCTTTATTAGGCATAGGACAGCAGCTTAGTAATGGCGACTGAATCATTTCCAGGGATAAGGGCAGACAAAGGGGGGGGGGGGAGAGAGAGACTGAAAACGGATCACAAACGTTTTACAAATGTTTTAGCAGATTTGTGCAGAAAGAGCCAGCGTGGTGCAGTGGTTAAGAGCAGGTGCACTCTAATCTGGAGAACCGGGTTTGATTCCCTGCTCTGCCACTTGAGCTGTGGAGGCTTATCTGGTGAACAAGATTAGCTTGTGCAATCCACTCCAGCACATGCCAGCTGGGTGACCTTGGGCTAGTCACAGTTCTTCAGAGCTCTCTCAGCCCCACCCACCTCACAGGGTGTCTGTTGTGGGGGGCGGGGAAGGGAAAGGAAAGGAAAGGAGATTGTAAGCCCCTTTGAGTCTCCTTACAGGAGAGAAAGGAGGGGGTATAATTCCAAACTCTTCTTCTTCTTTGGAGCAGGGGTCACATTTGCTCCTTCTGCCAAACTGGATTTGCTGGCTGGCGACTGGTTGTTCCTCAGAGCCGGGGAGCAGACTGTCTCAGTAGTTTGTGCAGGTGGTACCCCCTCCCGGCTGTACCTGCCTTGTCATTTGTCTTGTGACGGTTTGCTGGAGCAGGAGACAGACCACAGGCTGTTGCTAGCATCTGGGAATACCTTTTCAGCCAAGAATGAGACAGAGCCCAGCAGAGATTATGCCAACAGATCTATACCGATAGCCTGTTATGAGCAAAATCAATGGCACCAAGCAGCTACAGAAAAACTGGGGAGGAAATTAGGCCCATCAGATGGCACATGAATGTTTTTTTCACTGGTGGGTGTGGAATTCTTCATGCATAATGTGCATATGGAAGCATCTTTCAGCTTTCAGCTTTTTCCACAGTTTATGAAATATTCCCTGGATGCCAAAGAAGCTGGTTTCTTGTCTGTCTTGGTGGAGTCAGCATTGGGAGATTGTAATTAAGTGAGATATGGGGCACACTAACAGTGAATTCCCAGGACTATCCACAAAAATAGCAGCAACCGACTCAACGGGGGCAGCCATTGCGGCTGTGGTGAGCAGAATAGGCAAAGGAAGCTTGCAGGGGTTGCATGGTGCAAAGTGCAGAGAGGTTTTGCAGGGAGCTGCAATGACTGGCTCCAAGCCGTAAAGGCGGGAGGAGCAAAAGGATAAAAGGCGCCACACCCTGAGCTCGGCCTTCCTGGCTTGCCGAGGCTCAAGAGCAGCGTGACGCTTCTTCGGAGAAAGGCGGTTTGGGGCCAAGAAGAGATTGGGACCTTCCGGATCGGGACCAACGCTGAATTAAAAGGCTGTGATCCCAGTGAGGGGAGCCAGTCATAGTTTAGGCGGACAGTTGGACAAAACAGCTAACCCTCCCCCTCCTTCTTCCCTTACTTAACCCTTCCCCCCCACCTTTTCCTGCGGCTGTCCTGCCAGGGTTTTCTGTGGCTACAGAAAGGGGTCGGGAGCATGATGCCCCCCAAGCGGAGCAGGAGCAGGGAACTCCCGGCAGGGAGCTGGTCCCCATCGGGCCAGGGTAGGCCGTTACTCAACAGGGTGCATGCCCAGACAGGCCTGGCAGTCCAAGAACCCGACCTGGTGGTGGGCAGAATCGGCACTAGCGCCAGGAGCGCAGCGGCTATGCCCACGTCCCCAATAGGCAGAGGGCTGAGAGCCAGCCTAGTGGCTCAGGAGTCTGCCACAGCAGAGCAACTTTGGTTTACAGAGGATCAGCCTAGCACTTCTGCGGCTGCGGCGGCCTCACACCTGGGACTCAACAGCAGCCTCATCAGGAGCCTGGCAGATACCCTGTTTCATCTTTCCCAGGCATTGGGAGGGTCCGCCCCAGCATTAAGTTCAACGGTGGGACCAGCCGACACAGGGCCCCCACCAGCCGCCGCCGCCGTAGCGACGGGTTCGGGCACGATGGGCTGCGCGGCCCCCGCATCTTCCTTTTCACCTCCAGGGAGCGCTTCGACTTCGGTCGACGTGTCAGTAGGCACAGTGGCGCGAGAAGGGCGCCGGAGGAAGCGATCTTCGCGGCGCTCCCGGTCGTCTCGGCGATCGCCCAGCTGCTCCACATCCAGTGAGTCCTCAGACGAAGACGAGATGCAGGCATCCGGGGAGTTTTGGTTCCAGGGTGAAAAGGTGCCTTCTCTCCCTTCCTGGCTCGCAAAACGTAGACGAATGGGCGGCCAGGAGGCGGCACCTTTCGGACGACACAGGGAACCCTCCCGGGTCGCACTTACCCAGGAAGCTCAGGGAGAGGGCCTTAGACGGTTATTACACCGATATTTTTAAATGCTTGCGCCAAGAGGGAGAGCAGGGCTTGGCGGGAGGCAAGGCAGACAAAAAGAAAAAGGAACAGCTTGCTGCAGAACGCACTTTTGATAACTGGTTAAGGGGGTATGGCGAATACATGGCCCTAATAGCCGCCGCCTACCCCCTTCGGGCCTGGCACCTAATAGCTCACTTGACTCATGTCCTTCGGGCTCGAGTGTTGGCAGGAGAGGCGGCAGCCGTGGCCTACGACGAGGCGGTCAGGAAAAACGCCTCACATAAGAGCTGTTTCCGGTGGGATCTGATTCATGATCAGACATGGATGGTGGTAGTACACCCATCCATAAAAGGGGCTGGGGACAGCTCGGCGGGCGAGAAGGCACAAAAGGGTGCGGCAACGGGAAAAGCCCCTGCAAAAGGAACATGCTGGGACTTCAATAGGGGCTCTTGCCAGCGGCCCAGGTGCAAGTATGATCACATCTGCTCCAACTGTGCGGGCCTGCATGCTAGAGTGCAGTGCCTGAGGGGTCCTCCTCATCAGCCCTTTTGCCAAAGCCAGACCCCGCAAGGACAGCAGCAGCCAGGGAGAAGCAGCTGCCCCCCAAAAGAATTGAGATTCCCCATTCATTACAAACTATAGCCCCGTCGCCAGTTTGCTTGCCTATGCTTTGCCAGTGGCTGGATCAATATCCGGATAGGGCGGGGGCTGAGCTTCTGAGGGAAGGCTTTTCATCTGACTTTAGGATGCCTTACACAGGCCCGAGAAAGGCCTATTTCGCCCCCAACCTGAAATCAGTTGATGAATTCCCTGAGGTGGTGGCGGAGAAGCTGTGTAAGGAGGTGGAAGCGGGGAGGATAGCTGGCCCATTTAACAGCCCCCTGCTGGAGACGTTGCGGGTCTCACCAGTGGGCATAGTGCCCCAAAAAGGCCCCAGGTGAATATCGTTGAATACAACACCTTTCCTACCCCAGGGGCAACTCAGTTAATGACTTTATAAACCCGGTTAAGTGCTCAGTGTGTTATGCCACCTTGGACGAAGCCATAGACCTTATTAGGGTGGCCGGCCCAGGGGCAGAGCTTGCCAAGTGCGGCATCCAGTCGGCTTTTCGGCTCTTACCAATTTCCATTAAGGATTTTGAGCTGCTAGGTATTTATTTTCAGGGCCACTGATACGTAGATAAGGCAATGCCCATGGGTTGCGCCATAGCCTGCTCAGCCTTCGAGACATTCAGCACCTTCCTGGAATGGGCATTCAGGCGGAGGGCACCCTCCGGCTTGGCCACCCATTACTTAGAGGACTTCCTTTTTATAGGACGGCAAGGGACAGGGGAGTGTCAGAGAGCTCTGCACACCTTCCAGACCCTGATAAGGGAACTGGGCATGCCTCTGGCCCCCAAAAAGACAGAAGGGCCGGCCACCCGCCTCAGTTACTTAGGCATACAGCTGGACACCATACAAGGCACATCAGCACTTCCCCTTGAGAAGCTAGCAGTCCTGGGAAACGTCATAAGAACATAAGAACAAGCCAGCTGGATCAGACCAGAGTCCATCTAGTCCAGCTCTCTGCTACTCGCAGTGGCCCACCAGGTGCCTTTGGGAGCTCACGTGCAGGATGTGAAAGCAAGGGCCTTCTGCAGCTGTTGCTCCCGAGCACCTGGTCTGCTAAGGCATTTGCAATCTCAGATCAAAGAGGATCAAGATTGGTAGCCATAGATCGACTTCTCCTCCATAAATCTGTCCAAGCCCCTTTTAAAGCTATCCAGGTTAGTGGCCATCACCCCCTCCTGTGGCAGCATATTCCAAACACCAATCACACATTGCGTGAAGAAGTGTTTCCTTTTATTAGTCCTAATTCTTCCCCCCAGCATTTTCAATGAATGCCCCCTGGTTCTAGTATTGTGAGAAAGAGAGAAAAATTTCTCTCTGTCAGCATTTTCTACCCCATGCATAATTTTATAGACTTCAATCATATCCCCCCTCAGCCGTCTCCTCCCCAAACTAAAGAGTCCCAAACGCTGCAGCCTCTCCTCATAGGGAAGGTGCTCCAATCCCTCAATCATCCTCATTGCCCTTCTCTGCACTTTTTCTATCTCCTCAATATCCTTTTTGAGATGTGGTGACCAGAAAGACACAGTACTCCAAGTGCGGTCGCACCACTGCTTTATATAAGGGCATGACAATCTTTGCAGTTTTATTATCAATTCCTTTCCTAATGATCCCCAGCATAGAGTTTGCCTTTTTCACAGCTGCCATGCATTGAGTTGACATTCCCATGGAACTATCAACTAAGATGCCCAAATCCCTTTCCTGGTCTGTGACTGATAGCACTGACCCCTGTAGCGTGTATGTGAAGTTTGGATTTTTTGCCCCTATGTGCATCACTTTGCATTTTGCTACATTGAACTGCATTTGCCATTTCTTAGCCCACTCACCTAATTTATCAAGGTCCGCTTGGAGCTCTTCGCAATCCTTTGTGGTTCTCACCACCCTAGTTCTCACCATAGTCACGGCTTTGTCCTCTAAGAAGTGCAGGCTTCGTTTCCTGCAGTCCTTGCTAGGCCACCTAAACTTCGCCTGCAGGGTGGTCTCCCCAGGCAGGGCCTTCTGTGCCCGGCTGGCCGGATCCCTTTCCGGGGCCTTGGCCCCGCATCACCAGGTCAGAGTCACCAAGGGCATGAAAGCGGACTTGAGGGTTTGGCAGGAATTCCTGGCTAGTTTCAATGGAATTTCCCTTTGGCAGGCACCCCTGGAACCAGGTTCAGACTTCCAGGTGCATTCCGACGCAGCGGGAGGAAAGGGATTTGGAGTCTACTTCCAAGGGAGATGGGCCTGGGGCCCCTGGCCACCGGCCTGGCACGCGAAGGGCATCACCAGGGACTTGACATTCTTAGAACTGTTCCCCATCCTGGTGGCAGCTCATGTGTGGCACAAGTTCTTTCAGAACAAAAGAGTACTGTTTTGGTGCGATAACCAGGCAGTGGTGCGGGTGGTTAATCTCCAATCCAGCAAATCGGAGCGGGTGATGCGGCTGGTGCGGAACCTGGTGCTCACCTGCCTAGTGCACAACATCTCGTTCAGGGCAGCCTTTATCCCAGGCTTAACTAATGAAATTGCCGATGCTCTCTCTCGCCAGCAGGTGGGTCGCTTCAGCCGTCTGGCCCCGGGGGCGGAGCAGCACCCAGAGATCGTGCCAACAGGCCTGTGGGACCTTGGCAGCGGACCGTGATTGCAGGTATATTACGTTCATTAGCTCCGGCTACTTGCCGGTGGTACGATGGGGCTGTCAGGGCTTTTCAGTCATACATAGTTGCCACCGGCCGCCCCCTCTACCGAGGGGTCAGCGGGTGCCTCCTACTGGAATATCTGGTGCACCTCCATAACCAAGGGCTGCACCCCCGCACCATTCGGGTGCAACTGGCAGGAATCGCTTTCTTTTGCAAGTTGTCTGGCTTTCCAGACGTGACATCATCCTTTATAGTGCATAGGCTGATGGCAGGCTGGCACCGTTCGGGACTTGAGGCGCCCCATCACTAAGGAAGTGCTGCGGGCCATTACAGGAGTTCTGCACGAGGTCTGTTCATCAGACTATGAAATATTGCTGTTTGCGGCAGCATTTCATCTAGCCCACCACGGGGCTTTCAGGCCCAGCGAATTGGTCGCCCCCTCCCGGGCAGTGAGGTCAGGCAAAGCGTTACAGGTTCATCACTCGGTGGTGGCGGAGGATGCCGTGCACGCATGGCTCGCCCATTCCAAGATGGACCAGTTTGGGCGGGGCACCTGGGTGACCATGTAGGCCCTACCAGGTGATGTTATATGTCCCCGGGCATCCTTGACTGTCTGGTTGTTCTTCAGGCCCAAGTGGGAGGGCATGCTTTTTATCCACAGGGACGGTTCCAGAGGTGGGATCCAGCAGGTTCTCACCAGTTCCCGAGAGTGGGTTACTAATTATTTGTGTGTGCCGAGAGGGGGTTACTAATTGGGTCCGCTTTTCCATCTCCATGCCCTCGCCTCCCCGAGAGGCATCCTGCCTTTGGACGTGAAGGTTCCATATAGCAATTGCGACTAATAATGTAACCCTAGGGGATGGGGCGGTATAAAAGAGGATCCTGTGGTGGGATGCAGACAGGCCCAACAAGGTGGACCGGGCAAGACGCAAGGTCGACAATGCTGCGGCCAAACTTGTCTTGTCTTTAGGTGGGGCTGTGGCTGACCACCCTGACATTAAACATGAGCAGCATGAATTGTACCTATCGGATGGGGTCCACCTTTCCGAGTTGGGGATGGACATCTGGCTGCAGTCCATCCGGCACACCCTTCTTCAAATTGCTCAGGCTTGAGAAGCTGGGGCGAGAGCTGCAGGGGGTCAGCTCGTGGCGGGTTAACATCAGGAGTCGCAACGTCTGGGGGAGAAGCCGAGCCAGGTGGCCGGTCTTCTCCATGGTTGTGCCCTGCGGAAGGGCCGGGGGGTGTGGCGGGCCGGTAGGCAAGCTGGTAAGCTTATCCGGTGCCCGACACCCCAGCAGCAGGAAGAGTTGAAGCCGGGGGTTCGCCCCTGGAGCTCCCAGCTTCCTGCGGGGTCCCCAATGGAGATTGGGGACCGCTTGATGTTGCGACCCATTTGCTGCCCTACTTCTGGTTTTGGTTATAATGTTTCTAAGCAAGCCTTTATTGGCATAAAGTTGGTTATAATGTTATTAGTTAATAAATTGGGCTACGGCCCAATCCATTTTCCAACCCCTGGTCGTGGTGTGTTTATTTGCCGGAAAAGAGTCTCACCTTCTGCACGCAGTAAATTTCCTCAGAATTGAGACCGTTTGATTCCCCACTCCTCCACAAGAGTGGCGGACTCTTATCTGGTGAATTGGATTTGTTTCCCCACTCCTACATTCCTGCTAGGGGACCATGGGCTAGCCACAGTTTTCTCCGAACTCTCTCAGCCCCACCAAGCTCACAAGGTGTTTATTGTGGAGAGAGGAAGGGAAGGAGTTTGTCGGCCATTTTGAGACTCCTTAAGGCTGAGAAAAGGGGAGTATACAAACCAACTCTTCTTCCTCAAAAAAACCCCTCCAAAATGCCCCCTTTTTCAAAGTGACCTTCTTTCCTTCAGAATGCCACAGCCGGAGAAAACAAAACATATCTCCATTTAGACACACCTCACCTTCTGAAGGGAGTGGAAGTGTCTAAATGACACAGGGGGAAAGGTGGCAATTAAAAGCAAAGAGCTAAGCAGGGTTGCATCCTGATTCATTTTCAGCCTGGCGATGTGAGCGTTCTCTTTGCTTCTTGTCACCAGGCACGTGCCAGGGAGGGCAACATCGGCAACGGTTCCAGAAGTGTGATAATGAAGGCAGAACTGGGAAGGATATAAAGGGGTAAATCCACAGGTGGGATCCAGCAGGTTCTCACCAGTTCCCGAGAGGGGATTACTAATTATTTGTGTGTGCCGAGAGGGGGTTACTAATTGGGTCTGCTTTTCCGTTAGAAATTCCATTAGGTCCAAAAATCATAAAGTCCTGTTGTTTCCTATGTGGCTGGTTAGCAAAGGTAGAAAACGGGATAATTCTCCCTGTTTTAAAAACAAGGTAAAGTTCCTTGTTTAAGGAAAGTATCCTTTTGATTTCTAGAAACAAAATTAAGTATTTGAAAGTATTAAGCATGTGACAGGCAGTCAATTAGAGGAGAAGTAGTTGTTTCTGTTGGCAGTAGACGATAGGACTTGCTATAATGAGTTTAAATTATGGACAGAAAGATACCAGCTGGAAATTAGGAACTTTTTTTTTACAGTAAGAGTTTTTTACAGTAACAGAGAAATTATTAATGCCCTGCCCCTGGAATGCCCGGCCACGCCCCCGTTGTGCCCTGCCCAGCCCCATTGGTGCTACGCCACTGTTTGAATCCCACCACCATGGGAACCTGTTACTAAAATTTTTGGATCCCACCACTGGGTAAATTCTCATGCAAAGAAGTCTGGTTAGCAGTCTGGAGGTCTACTGTGGACAGATACTCAGAAGTCTCATAAAAACCTAGTAATAAACAGAATAGCAATGAGTTGCATACAAAAACCTTAACAAAGCTTTAATACACTAAGTTGTAAAAAATCCCATTATCGTGCTAACAGAAATTTTTACAGCTCGTAGTGTATTAAAGTTTTCTTAATTTTTTTGCACGTAACCTGTTGTTATCCTATTATTAGAAGATGTTTTGTCAACCTTCCTGGGGACCTGTTGTTTCTAGGTTGAAGTTATTTCTTCCTCTTGGAATTCTGACACGGCAAGCTGGGCGCAGCAACAAAATGGCAGCCACAGGCGGTGGGGGGGGGGGGGGGCAACCACAAAATGTTTGCACAGTTTAACTTCAGTAACACAGTGCAAATCCTTGCCAGAGCAACATTTAAAAAAATCTGCACAGCCAATCAAATCTCCAATCGTCAATCAAACCTCTAATAGTCAATCAGAATCCTCGCTGGGCACCATATTGAAAACCCTTGAAGTGGCCATTTTTTTTAAAAAAAAAAAGATTGTTGGGTTGATGCGTACCAATCATCATTTGCTATGATTTGCAGTGTACCTACTTTCGCAGATTTTTATGTTGTCAATTTTCCTACAGTGACAGCAGTGCTGTTAGCTGAAAAGCCCAATACTGGTACATTGGATTTCAGAACGACCCTTGAAAAACAGAAGGGGATTAATAAAGTTTAAATGGGAAGTGGAGCTGGACCAAATTTAAACCCATGACCATAAATATTTTATTGATTTGATTGTAAACTGCTTAGGTCATATTAGTTGATGGCATAAACATCATGAATCTTGGGCCCCTTCTGCACATGCAAAATAATGCGTTTTCAAACCACTTTCAACTGTTTGCAAGTGGATTTTGCCATTCCGCACAGCTTCAAAGAGCACTGAAAGCAGTTTGAAAGTGCATTATTCTGCATGTGCGGAATGAGCCAGAGATAGAAAGTTGAGAACAGTATTGTCAAGTCTAAGCCCCTTCCGCTCATGCAGAATAAGGTACTTTCAATCCACTTTCACAATTATTTGCAAGTGGATTTTACTATTCCGCACAGTAAAATTCTGTTGCAAAGTGGATTGAAAGTGCATTATTCTGCATGTGCCAAAGGGGCCTAAGAAAATGTTTGCCTTTTACAATGGGTTGCGCAGGCTAGCCTGTTCTTGTCAGATCTCAGAAGCTAAGCAGATTCGATCCTGGCAAGTATTTGAATGGGAGATTTCCAAGGAACATCTGGATCATGATACAGAGGCAGGTAATGGCAAACCATCTATGAATGTCCCTTGTCTTGATAACCCAAGAAGGGGTCGCCATATGTGAAATTAGATTTGACGGCAAAAAAGTAGTTTAATCTTTGTATGTGTCACAGCGCATAGTTTGAGCCTGGTGAACTCTCCAGAGTAAAACCATTTCTTCTATTAAAAAAACCCCTTGCAGGTTAATTTAAGTTCTCCCCGTCTTCAATGTTGCGGAAAGCTATTTATACCAAATTGCATGCTGGTGCTGCGGTTTTGTAACTAAATCTCCAAATTACTGCACAAAACCTGAAATACGGGAGAACATATAACAAACACAGGGGGGCCCTTTTCCTTTATTAGTAAAACACTCGGCAGCTGAGACTGCAGAATGGATCAGATTTTATGCTATAGACTCCCTCTTGGAAAATTGGGTTGGGACCACTCAGTGGTTTATGCCGACTGGCTCCAAATAATTTGCACTCCTTTCCACTACTTCTGCCATCAGGGAATCTGTTGGAATTGATTCCCAGATGAAGCCACCTTTAACTTAAAGTTTGCTTTGATCTCTTCAGCCTCTGATTTGGAAGCAGTAAAGAAAACACAGCCCTGCTTTTCAACTCAGCTCTCAACAAAAATCCTCTTCCCATTTGCAAGCACCATTCCTTGAATTCTATTCAGCCTTGCTCCTCTCTCTCTCTCTCTCTCTCTCTCTGAGGACCCTTCCACACATGCAAAATAATGCATTTTCAAACCACTTTCACAACTGTTTGCAAGTGGATTTTGCCATTCCGCACAGCTTCAAAGAGCATTGAAAGCAGTTTGAAAGTGCATTATTCTGCATGTGCGGAATGAGCCTGAGATTCATGTCCCTAGTTTTTGACACCCAACATGCCAACATTAAGTTTCAAAATTTAATGCTGACGGCCAAGAAAACATGTTCCCCAACTAGCATGTTGAGCCCGGTCCAACAAAGGTGCAAATCCTAAGCAAAGCAGAGCCCTGAGAATTGCAAGGGTTTAATGTATTACCATCAGCCTTTCTAACTGGTAGATATAAGAAAATGGAACATACTACAAGATCCTGTCTCTGTGATAATGGCAGTGTGGAAACACTTATGCATTCCTCATTCGAATATCCCAGACATGAAAAGTCTAGGTTAAAGTATAAGGATACGATTCTGACGAGCTGTTTACAATTGCCGGAATACTACAGAATGGCTCACCTGCTCAATAATAATGGTCTGCTATTCTGTGAGACGGTTGCAAATTTTCTTTTAGAAAAAATTGTATATACACCACATATTTCTGTAGTTTTTGTATGCTGTGGGCCTTGTTTCTTTTTTACCTTTCAGTGCCAATAAAGGTTTGTTGTTGTTGTTTCTGTTGACACCCAAAATGGTGAGACACAAGATGAGCAAAATATCTAAAGGTACAGTTTGTTTTCAAGCAAGAATGACAGATGGAAACTCTTGTCTGTCTGTGTATTCCTGTATGGTTGTCATTCCTGTGATGAGGTTCTGACCGCAATGTCTAATGAGGTGCCGGCTGATGTGTCTTCTGGCCCCTGCTTGGTGTTCGTGTCCTAAGGATAATCCCCAGAGGATGTTCAATCGAACAGGAGGGCGGGGGGGGGGGGGGATCTAAGGAGCTTTGGCAGTGGTGGGATCCAAAAATTTTAGTAACAGGTTCCCATGGTGGTGGGATTCAAACAGTGACGTAGCGCCAATGGGGTTGGGCAGGGCACGACAGGGGCATGGCCGGGCATTCCGGGGGTGGGGCATTAATAATTTCTCTGTTACTGTAAAAAACTCTTACTGTAAAAAAAAGTTCCTAATTTCCAGCTGGTATCTTTCTGTCCATAATTTAAACTCATTATAACAGGTCCTATCGTCTACTGCCAACAGAAACAACTACTTCTCCTCTAATTGACTGCCTGTCAAATACTTAATACTTTCAAATACTTAATTTTGTTTCTAGAAATCAAAAGAAGGATACTTCCCTTAAACAAGGAACTTGACCATATTTCTAAAACATGTTTTTAAAACAGCCCAACAGGAAGAATTATGCCGTTTTCTACCTTTGCTAACCAGCCACATAGGAAACAACAGGACTTTATGATTTTTGGACCTAATGGACTTTCTAACGGAAAAGCAGACCCAATTAGTAGCCCCCTCTCGGCACACACAAATAATTAGTGACCCACTCTCGGGAACTGGGGGGGACCTGCTGGATCCCACCTCTGAGCTTTGGGTCACCCTTTGCCAGTGTAACCTCAGCTTGTGAGTTCTGTGGGGCAGTACTTGGAATGAGTTGCAACAACAATTTTTAAACAACAATATGGTTTACTTTTCTTTACAATTAACACTTTTAAAACATCAACAATTAACGTTACAATTCAAGGTCCTGTTCAGGTTGCATTTCAAGTCCTTCTATTTACAGTCTACTGATATTGCCAAGTCCAAATCTTCTTTGCAAGTTGGCTGGCTCCTGAAGACTCCAAGGGCTTGATGAACAGGTTGCAACATGATGAAGGTCTCCAGGAGAACTCTCACCCATTACAACCACAAAAGAAAACCCTGAAACAATAAACTCCAACATTTACAACATAGCAAAACAACAACTACCTTCCCAGTAGTTCCCAACAATATTGAAATTACCTTAACAAGGTGTTAAGGGCTTATAGAAATCAAGGTCCAAGTCTGGTAGCCTTGCTTCTTCTGCAAAAGAGCTCTTGCAGCCTCTCTGCTGCTCCGAGTCTCCACCCCCTTACTGGGTCAACCCATTCTGGGCCAACCCATTCTGGGCATGGGGGTTACACCAGCAGATCCACTAGCAAAATGCCTAACTCATCAGAGCTACATGGTTTGTTTATTTACCAGCTTCATTTACAACCGGCCTTTCTCGCTCAGATTCGAGGCACGTTGCAAAACTGTTCAATCAATCAAACAGCAAAGAGCGTAAATAAATGAAAAGGGGGGGGGGGGGCGTTGAAGTACAGCGAATTGCAAAACTGGAAAATAATGCCAGTCAAAGAAAGAAAGAAACCAAAAGGCCACGAAGCCATTTTCTTAAAATTTGATATGCCGTAATGAAGAAAGACAGGTGTTTCATTGCAATGAAAACAGAAAAGTTCCAGCTCTCCTCTATGGCCCTGAACCAGTCCTTGTGATTTAGGCCTAGCCCAGGGGTAGGGAACCTGCGGCTCGAGAGCCGCATGCGGCTCTTCTGCCCTTGCACTGCGGCTCCACGAGCCAAGCCGCCGGCCCCATCCTTGCCCGCAGCAGGGCAGATGCATCCATGCGCTTCTCAGAATGAGCGGAGTAAAAGGTAAAAAAACCCAATATATACAGTGTTATCTTTATTTTAAATGTCAAAAATTATTTGCGGCTCCAAGTGTTTTCTTTTCCCATGGAAAATGGGTCCAAATGGCTCTTTGAGTGTTAAAGGGTTCCCTACCCCTGGCCTAGCCAAATCCGAGTGATGGTCAGACAATTAGGATCTACAGAATTTCACTGGTTGGAAGGAGTTGAGGTGCCTGAAGAAGGGAAAAGAAGACCTTTCCCCACCTTTTGGGTAGGGATTTAGCAATTCTGGAAAGAGGTGTCAGCTCAACCAGGCTTTTAGTTAGGGTTTGAAGTCAGCTTAGGGAAGAAAGTTTATTTTAGTGTCACAAGAAAGCATCGTGTTAGGGTCTGTCATTTCTAACCAGTGTGTGTAGGTTCAGTGTGGTGTAGTGGTTAAAAGCAGGTGGACTCTAATCTGGAGAACTGAGGCCCCTTCCGCACATACAGAATAATGCATTTTCAGTCCACTTTCACAATTGTTTGCAAGTGGATGTTGCTATTATCGCACAGTAAAATCCAGCTGCAAAGTGCATTGAAAGTGGATTGGAAGTGCTTGTGCGGAAGTGCCCCAAGATTGATTCCCTGCTCCTCCACTTAAGCAGTGGACTCTTATCTGGTGAACTGGGTTGCTTTTCCTGCTCCTGCACATGAAACCAGCTGGGTAACTTTGGGCCAGTCACAGTTCTCTCTGAACTCTCATAGCCCTACCTGCCTCACAAGATGTCTGTTGAGGGGAGAGGAAGTGAAAGGAATTTGTAAGCTGAGAGAAAAGTGGGATATAAATTCAAACTCCTCCTCCTCCTCCTCCTCCTCCTCCTCCTCTTCTTCTTCTTCTTCTTCTTCTTCTTCTTCTTCTTCCTTTTTGTAGGAAAAGAGCAGCCTCGAACCCCTGAAACTCGCAACCAGCCCAAATGCTTGAGAGGGATTTTGTTTTTCCTCAAGAGACCCACACAGCTCCCTGCAACCAACCATGGAAAGGGCCAGACAGAAGCAGCCCGCAGAGATCACGCTTATTCACAGTAATGCCTCCTAGAGATCAAAAATAAACAGAACTTTGCAAACAGAAATCACAGGTTTATTTTTACATTTTTTTTAACAGCAGAGGTTTTTTCCCCTTGTTTTTTAAATTGCCGCGTGTGGAAGTTTCTTTCCACATCAACAGCATGCCTGGTGGATAAATGTCTGCTCCATATCAATAACATCTGCTGATTTGCCCTTTTTAAAAGAGGCGAGTAATCAATCCTACCCAGCAGGCTGTTCAAGAGAAATGTAAGCTTCAGGCTAAAATTGCCATCTGTATTCTTCTCCCTGGTCCACCACAAAAGCGGCAGAATTCACCCGGAGAAAGAGGCAAGTCAGATTTCTTGAGCCCTTTTGAGTTGGATATTCCAGCTTTGAATCTGCTCCCCCCCCCCCCCCCGCCCAATGCCGGACTCATTGCTGATGTCTGCCTGAATACTTTTTGTTAGTTTTCTTGAAGGTTCAGTGGGACTCCTAGCCCGCAGGTTTGATTACGCGAATTGGAACTCAGGACCGACCATATCTGAAAATCCGTCTAAATATTTTTAAAAATCAAAGAACATCCACAGCAAAAAAGGGGACAAAAATGCAAATGTACTCTTGCAACATATAGAAATAAAATGAATTTTATAATCTGAGACGGGCATGATTATTCAAGGGAGAGGGCATCAAACAATTTTAAACAAATTGCTACAAAACGTTCACGGCAAATGCAAAGTAACAACTGTCAAACTAGAGAATCAAACAACCTTCAGGAGCAATAATGCTCAAACTGCTTAAACCTGTTTAGAATTGTTTGATGTGAACTCTTTTGAATAATCACTCAGATTGTGAAATATATTTTATTTCTAAACATTGCAGAATACATTTGCATTTTTCTCCCCTTTTTCTGCTGTGGGCGCCTTTCGATTTTTTGGTTTTACATGTGATTGGCACGTCCCCCATTTTATTCTCTTAGCTGACAATCCAGCTCCAGTCCCGTTAACATTTTGAACAGGCGCTCTTCGAGATGAAGCTTCTGTCATGCTGTGTCCTCGTCGGGGCCAAGTGTGTTGTCAGTGTGTCATCCATAAAATTAATAATAATTAGACTGCCAGAATACATACTCGTTGCCAACGAAATGAACACAGTCGGAAGGCATCAAGAGGCATCTGCGGGATACCAAAAAAGAAAGAAAGAAAGCCCATTCAAGCATCTGGGTGGCAGAGATGCTGTGGCACGCAACTGCACCAGCGGCGACGGTGCCAATGCAGTGAATCACGAGCCTTCTTTTTAAAAGGGGACACTCCCCATTTGCACCAACTAGAAATTAATTCCAGAAGGGTAGCCACGTTGGGCTGTTAGCACCAAAAAGGCGCAGCAGCAGCAGCAGCAGCAGCAGAAGAAGAAGAAGAAGAAGCAGAAGAAGAAGAAGAAGAAGAAGAAGAAGAAGAAGAAGAAGAAGAAGAAGAAGAAGAAAAAGAAGAAGAAGAAGAGGAGGAGGAGGAGGAGGAGGAGGAGGAGTTTGGATTTATATCCCCCCTTTCTCTCCTGTAGGGGACTCAAAGGGGCTTACAACCTCCTTGCCCTTCCCCCCTCACAACAAACACCCTGTGAGGTAGGTGGGGCTGAGAGAGCTCTGAGAAGCTGTGACTAGCCCAAGGTCACCCAGCTGGCGTGTGTGGGAGTGTACAGGCTAATCTGAATTCCCCAGATAAGCCTCCGCAGCTCAGGCGGCAGAGCTGGGAATCAAACCCGGTTCCTCCAGATTAGATACATGAGCTCTTAACCTCCTATGCCACTGCTCCTCCTCCTACGCCACTGCAGTTCAGTTCGGCATCACCTTCAAGACAATTATAATATAACGTATTTCAGCATCAGCTTGCCCTTCATCAGATGCAAGAGAGCGTTCACCCTTCAGGAAAATATATTTATAGATAAAGTTGTGGAGTCTATAAATGCATCTTCCTAATGGATGAACAAGGGCACTTTCGCACGTGCAAAATAATGCACTTTCAATCCACTTTCACAATTGTTTACTAGTGGATTTTGCTATTCTGCACAATAAAATCCAGCTGTAAAGTGCATTGAAAGTGGATTGAAAGTGCATTATTCTCCATGTGCGGAAGTGCCCACAAGCAGGCAATGGCAATGGCAAGCCACCTCTGAACGCCTCTTGCCTACAAAATTAAAACCCTACAAAATTGCCACAAGTCAGCTCTGACTTGGTGGCACATGTATCCACTCATGGGTGAACATTTCATATGTCTGACAAAGTTGAGCTCTGACTCATGAATGCTGATGTCTGCCTGAATACTTTTTGTTAGTTTTCTTGAAGGTTCAGTGGGACTCCTGTATTATTTATTTACTAATGAGTAAAGTATTGCACCAAGTGGTTTGTGATATGGGCCTACTGAATCAACCGTTAAAAGCTAGGGGCGTTCCCTGAATCATGAATTCCATGATTCTTCCAATTCAGCTCGAAAGCTGCAACTTTTGTTTGTGATTTCTCAGTTGACATTTTGATTGGCACGTCCCCCCACTGAATAACAAAATTTGATGTTAAAATTGCCCTCTGTTTCCATATATCACAGAATCACACAGATCCCCAGTTTCAAAGATGCTTCTTGTCAAAATATCTCCTTTTCTTCCCCTTCTAAAGGCTTTTGCAAAAATCAAAGTGGTCTTTTGAAAAGAATTTATTTTTAAAAAATTATAATATGATTTTAAGCGAATTGGGGTGGAAGGATCACAGATTTGTCAATAACAGATTTAATGAAAACAAAGGGCCAGACACTAGAGCATGATGGGAATGGATGGACCTCCTAGTCTGCTGGCATTACAACGGACAGTTCCATTCAGTCACTTTAAATTATATCGATGCTCCCTCTTCCTATCCCCATTTCTGCCTTAAACTTATTTTTCATCTCTGGAAATCAATACTATGGATTCTGTGAGGTGGAACAGAGGGAATCTCGCCACAGCCCAGAGCAGAGGCTGAAAGAAGTCGAAGTGTTTTCGCTCGGGTGTTTTGCTGAGCCAATGTTGATAACAATTCTTGGGTGGCTTCATGCAGCAAAGCTCATACCAGAAATGTATCTAGGGAAAATGTGGCCAGGTGCAAAAACTGAGTTCCCCGTGATATGTACATATATATAGTTTATAGTGTTTTAAGTCATATAGCCACATATAGGTAGCCTTAAAAGTTAGCCTGCACAAAGAGCGAAGCACGCTATATAAAATCATCTTAGCTAACATCCCTGATGAGGCTTGGAATTGAGTTTGCTGAAGATTTGGTAAACACGAAGGAATGCGAAAGGGGTGAATTAAAGGGAAGCGAGAAACGAAACTCAGAGCAGCCTGACACTGGCCTTGAGTTGAAAGACACAGGGCCCCACCAAGGAGATAAGAATTAGCAGAAGACTTGAATGCTATAGAAACTTTGTACATGAGGTGTTTTAGACTCAAGTTACATTTAAAAATATGAGATGGAAAGGTGTGGTAAGAGGTGGGATAAGATGACCAGGTCTGTACGTCTACTTGACTCAACCCAATGAGCAAGGAGCGGGGAGGTATGTTTTTGTAACTATAAATTATGTTACACAGGCGGCAGCGCTTCGAACCGGCTCCCTGTCTGATTTTTAACGGAGAGTCTGAGTTCCCTCTTCTGCGCAGAATTGAAACAATAAAACTCTGAACACTGAAGAAGCTTATGGATGGTTATTTGTGAGTAACCGGACAGAGCCTTAGCTCTGAGCACAGGGCTTCTGCCCTGTGCCTAACACCTGCACCCCCCTTATGGGCAGCCACCCTCCCCCACCATCACTAAACAATGAAGGTTTTTTGCAACATGTCCCGAAGCCAGTGTACGGGCCCTGGGGGAAGGAGGAGGGGGGTGGGCGTGATTTTCCACCCCCCATGTGACTAAACGGCCACAGCCCAGGGACATTTGACCACACATGTTCCCTTGGGTGGGACATCCCTGCCTCATACAGTGAGTGACACTTGGCCAGAACCCCTGGGCGACAACAGGAATTGATTGATTGGTGCAGGGAGCAGGGAGAGAAGCAGCATGCACCATGGAGACAGGTCCCGCGTCAAGCATGCGGGGCTGTCACCCATTTAACAAAATCTTTGTAAAATGAATTATATTGAGCCTCAGTCATTGATTCAGGGGTCCCTAATCTTTTCCAGCCTAGCGTTGCCACCTCCAGACTGGGGAATACCTGGAGATTTTTGGGGTGGAGCCTGGAGCCTGACACATTCCAGCTTGTCAATATCCTTCTTAAATTGTGGTGCCCAGGACTGAACACAGTACTCTAGCTGAGGTCTGACTAATGCAGAGTAGAGTGGTACAATTACTTCCCTCGATCTAGGCAC
This sequence comes from Sphaerodactylus townsendi, assembly GCF_021028975.2. Classification (NCBI taxonomy): domain Eukaryota; kingdom Metazoa; phylum Chordata; class Lepidosauria; order Squamata; family Sphaerodactylidae; genus Sphaerodactylus; species Sphaerodactylus townsendi. Next base: position 20,131,972 of record NC_059441.1, on the reverse strand, counting down.
CATACTCTTATTGATGCATCCCAGAATTGCATTGGCGTTCTTGGCTGCCATATCACACCACTGACTCAAGTACAGTTTGTGGTCTACTAAGACTCCCAGGTCCCTTTCACGCATACTGTTGTCAAACCAGGTGTCACCCACACTATATCTGTGCATTTCATTTTTTTTCCCACCTAAGTGTAGAATCTTACATTTATCTCTGTTGAAATTCATTTTTTTAGTTTTGGCCCGGCTCTCTAATCTGTCCAGGTCATTTTGAATCCTGCCCCTTTCTTTCAGCTACCTCTCTTAATTTGGCATCATCTGCAGATTTGATTGGCATGCCCTCTCTTTCATCATCCAAGTCATTGATAAAAATATTGAATAGCACTGGGCCCAGGACAGAACCCTGTGGCACCCCACGAGTCATTTCTCTCCAGGATGAAAATGAGCCACTGATGAGCACTTGTTGTGTTTGGCCAGGCAAGAAGAAGAGTTTGGATTTATATCCCCCCTTTCTCTCCTGCAGGAGACTCAAAGGATCTGCAGGATCTCCTTGCCCTTCCCCCCTCACAACAAAGACCCTGTGAGGTGGGTGGGGCTGAGAGGAGCTCCGAGAAGCTGTGACTAGCCCAAGGTCACCCAGCTGGCGTGTGTGGGAGTGTACAGGCTAATCTGAATTCCCCAGATAAGCCTCCACAGCTCAGGCGGCAGAGCTGGGAATCAAACCCGGTTCCTCCAGATTAGATACACGAGCGCTTAACCTCCTACACCAACCTCCTACGTCAACCAATTACAAATCCACCTAACAGTTGTGCTGTCTAGTCCACATCTTTCCAGCTTACTTGCAAGAATATCATGGGGCACTTTGTCAAAGGCCCTACAAAAATCAAGGTATGCTATGTCATAGCATTCCCATTCATTTACCAAGTTTGTCACTCTGTCAAAAAAGAGAGATAAGATTAGTCTGCCATCGCTGAAGGAGGGAACATCTATGAGGGCTCTTGCTGGCTGCAGTTGTTCTAAATGGCTGTATTTAATTGTCGCTTGATAAACCAGGGATCGTTTTGTCCTTTAACTGATTCATCATCTGAACTTCACTGCCCTTGTAATTATGGTAACAATAATATTGAGTGATTTGCAGCAAAGAAAAGGGCTCTGGAGAGGAGAAGAATTAACAAAAACCGCCAGGGGATTTGGACGTTGCAGTTTGTTCCATCAGTCAACAGGAAGGCACTCAACTGTGCAACGATGTGAGTGTGGGTCTTTTAAGAGCCAGTGTGGTGTAGTGCTTAAGAGCAGATGGATTCTAATCCGGAGAACCAGGTTTGATTCCCCACTCCTCCACTTGAGTGGCAGAGGCTTATTGAGGAACCAGCTGTGTTTCTGCACTCCTACATTCCTGCTGGGTGACCTGGGGCTAGTCACAATTCTCTCTGAACTCTCTCAGCCCCCCCCCCCCCACCTCACAAGGTGTCTGTTGTGCGGAGAGGAAGGGAAAGGAGCTTGTAAGCCACCTTGAGTCTTCTTACAGGAGAGAACCATGGGGTATAAATCCAAACTTTCCTCCTCCTTCTTCTTCTTGAGGTTCAAGGAAACCGGGATGGTCCGGACTTGAGAGCTGGTATTTCAAAAAGGCCCTCCTTGGTTTTCCTCTCTTTTTTAATCCACCCAATAAAATAATGCATTATTAGCAGTCACAGCACAACAGCAAACTGAGGGATAGACAAAGGGGGGAGAAAGGCAAGCGAAGTTGTATGTTCTTTTCCTGGATTTGTTATCTTACGGAAAGCGGGGGCAGAATACCAATCAATGTGTTCTTTCTGGCAGAAAGGAATCCTTTGAGACTTGTTACCCTGATGAATGAAACCAACCCTTCAAAGGCTAAACGGCTCTGCTCTTGGGGTAGAGGGAGACGGTAACCTTAAAAAGATCTAGGGAGAGGATGAGGATGAATCTTAGCAACCCAAGTCCTGAAGGCAACGCTTTGTACCAAATGTAAGGTAGATTGTACTGCCAGAGGTAGAGACATCTTCTTTCATTTACGTTATTCATAATAATAATTAAGTGCCGCCAAGAAGAGAAGAAGAGTTTGGATTTATATCCCCCCTTTCTCTCCTGTAAGGGGCTTACAATCTCCTTTCCCTTCCCCCCCCTCCCCAACAAGCATCCTGTGAGGTGGATGGGGCTGAGAGAGCTCTGAAGAACAGTGATCAGCCCAAGGTCACCCAGTTGGCATGTGTTGGGAGTGCACAGGCTAATCTGGTTTCCCAGATAAGTCTCCACAAATCAAGTGGCAGAGTGGGGAATCAAACCCAGTTCTCCAGATTAGAGTGCACCTGCTTTTAACCACTACACCACGCTGGCTCATAAGTCACAACCAACTTATGTCAACCCACTCAAGAGATGATCATAAGAACATAAGAACAAGCCAGCTGGATCAGACCAGAGTCCATCTAGTCCAGCTCTCTGCTACTCACAGTGGCCTACCAGGTGCCTTTGGGAGCTCACGTGCAGGATGTGAAAGCAAGGGCCTTCTGCAGCTGTTGCTCCCGAGCACCTGGACTGTTAAGGCATTTGCAATCTCAGATCAAAAAGGATCAAGATTGGTAGCCATAAATCGACTTCTCCTCCATAAATCTGTCCAAGCCCCTTTTAAAGCTATCCAGGTTAGTGGCCATCACCACCTCCTGTGGCAGCATATTCCAAACACCAATCACACGTTGCGTGAAGAAGTGTTTCCTTTTATTAGTCCTAATTCTTCCCCCCAGCATTTTCAATGTATGCCCCCTGGTTCAAGTATTGTGAGAAAGAGAGAAAAATTTCTCTCTGTCAACATTTTCTACCCCATGCATAATTTTACAGACTTCGGGGGTGCTTTGCCATTGCCTGCCTCTGTGTAGCAATTGTTCCCTTTCTTGGTGGTGTCCCATCCAAATAATAACGGGAGCTGACCATGCTTAGCTTCTGAGCTATCTCGGGCTATGCGGGCTGCTGTATAACGACATGCAATTATATATGTTATTGATCTAGCAAAACAAACAAAAATGCCAGCGCTCAGCCAAAGGCATCTAAGATGACTAACGAAACTTTTATTTTAATTGATTTAGTTGAAATATTTCCCCCCTGCCCGAGGCAGCTGACAAAATGTAAACGCTTGTGTGTGCAACATGCCGATGAGCAGTGGTGGGATCCAAAAATTTTAGTAACAGGTTCCCTTGGTGGTGGGATTCAAACAGTGGCGTAGCGCCAATGGGGCTGGGCGGGGCATGGCAGGGGCACGGCCGGGCACGACAGGGGCGGGGCATTAATAATTTCTCTGTTACTGTAAAAAACTCTTACTGTAAAAAAAAGTTCCTAATTTCCAGCTGGTATCTTTCTGCCCATAATTTAAACTCATGATAGCAAGTCCTATCGTCTACTGCCAACAGAAACAACTACTTCTCCTCTAATTGACTGCTTGTCAAATACTTAATACTTTCAAATACTTAATTTTGTTTCTAGAAATCAAAAGGATGCTTTCCTTAAACAAGGAACTTTACCATATATCTAAAACATGTTTTTAAAACAGCCCAACAGGGAGAATTATGCCGTTTTCTACCTTCGCTAACCAGCCACAAAGGAAACAACAGGACTTTATGATTTTTGGACCTAATGGAATTTCTAACGGAAAAGCAGACCCAGTTAGTAACCCCCTCTTGGCACACACAAATAATTAGTGACCCACTCTCGGGAACTGGTGAGAACCTGCTGGATCCCACCTCTGCTGCAGAGTCTTCCTTGGTGTCTCAGCTTCTAACATATGGTGACCACAGCAAGTGAGAAGCAGAGATGGCCTGCCATTGCCCTCCTCTGCAGAGTCTTTCTTGGTGGTCTCAGCTTCTAGCTTATGGTGACCCCAGCCAGGGGCTTTCACGCCCCTGCATTCAGTGGGACTTATTTTTGAGCAAACACAATGATCCTTCAAATAAATCTGGGTAGCAGTTGTTAGCGATAAGACCTTAGGAAGGGTTTTCATAATGAATGGGATCAGGATGCAACGTCAGTTATGCAGCCAGCATTGTGAGAGAGAAAATGCTCGAGGCAGGGCATTTATTTCATATTTTGCAATATATAATTCATGAGCATGGGTCTCCGGAGAGATATAAATACCGGATTTAAATGAGCGGATGAAATAGCAGTCTATGGAACCCGGTAGGCCCTGTGCTTTCACTCAGAGTTCATATGAGCCAGAACTTAACTTTTCTCCTCTCCCGACATATGCTGATCCAGCCTTTGTTTAAAAACCTCCAAAGAAGGAGACTCCGCCATCTCCGAGGCAGTGAATTCCACTGTCAAACAGCCCTGACGGTCAGGAAGTTCTTCCTAATGTTTAGGTGGAATCTCTTTTCCTTCACCTTGAATCCATTACTCTGTGTCCTAGTCTCTGAGGCAGCAGAAAACAAGCTTGCTCCCTCTTCGACATGACATCCCTTCAAATATTTAAACATGGTTATCATGTCACCCTACGCTTCTCCAGACTAAACATCCCCAGCTCCCTAAGCCTCTCTTCATAGGGCATGGACTTCAGACCCTTTACCATTTTGGTTGTCCTCCTCTGGACCTGCTCCAGCTGGTCAATATCCCTCCTGAACTGCGGTGCCCAGAATTGTACACAATATTCCAGGTGAGGTCTAACCAATGCAGAATAGAGAGGTATAACATTCCTCGATCTTGACACTATACTCCTATTGATACAATCCAGAATCGCATTGGCTTTCTTGGCCGCCGCATCACACTGCTGACTCATATTTAGTTTATGGCCTACTGAGACTCCCAGATCTCTTTCGCATGTAGTGTTATCAAGCCAGGTGTCACCCATCCTATATGAACTATAATGTGTTTGACACAGGGATTCCCTTGAAATCGAGCCAGAAGCAGCAGCAACCAGTACAAATGAGAGACATTCCTGAGACAGAAAAAGTAAATAACATTTCCTTAAGTTGTGAGGCACATCCTGCTTCCAGGAATCGATCACATGTTGAAAATCCCAGACTTTGCGTATTGCAGCTGCGGTGAAACTAGTCCAATCAACCCCCATCTAATTGAACATTATTCATTCATTCATTCATTCATTCATTCATTCATTCATTCACTCCGGAGAGATATGAATACCGGATTTAAATGAGCGGATGAAACAGCGGTTGTTCATTTGAATGAACAACATTCACTTAATGGGTTGGCATTGTTAATAGGAAAGAATTGTTCAGGATGAGTTTTGGAGATTCTCTTTTCTTTCTTTTTTTGCACGGGACACTTCAGATCAAATGTAATGTCATTTAATTACCATGAAATAACATCACATAGAACAATGCGAAATGCCAGGCAGAGCGCTCGCGAAGACAATGATTTATTTCTACATGCCTTGATTGAGCTGAGTATAAAAAGACTTGGAGTCCCAAAGCTCATTATAGAAAATGGGAAACAGCCTCTAGTTGCTTCTCACTCGATTCCGGCAGCAACGCAGAAAATAAATAGGTTGTCTGAGCATTGATTGATACATGCCAGATTATCTGTAAGTGATCTTGCAATTTCCTTGAAGCAAAGAAAGGAAGCAGAGACCGAGAAGGGTGAGCAATTTTGTGGACTGCATGGTGAAGTGGACTCTGACCTGGAGAACCGGGTTTGATTCCCCCCTTGTCTACAAGGTGAGGACACTGGATTTGGACACTGGATTTGGACACTGGATTTGTTTGCGTGCTCCTACACAAGAAGCCCTCCGGGTGACCTTGGCCTAGTCACAGTTCTTTCATAACTCTGTCAGTCACACCTACCTCACAAGGTGTCTATTGTGGGGAGAGGAAGGGAAGAAGTTGTAAGTCACTTGGAGAATCCTTGTGGTAGAGAAAAGCAGGATATAAATGCAACTGCTCTTATTTTATCAAGCTAGAGAGGTACTGAATGCAAATTACTTATTTTGTTTTCACAGGGTTGGTAAAAAACACACACTCTTTTGATGATATGGAAGTAGGACTTGGCCACATATGCATGGAGCCAGCAGCACTAGACTCAGAGGTGGGATCCAGGAGGTTCTCACAGGTTCCCAAGAGTAGGTTACTAATTATTTGTGTATGCCACTGCCGAGAGGGGGTTACTAATTGGTGATTTTGCCACATGATTTTTGCCTTAGTTACACCCCTCCTCTCAGCAGTAGTGCGCAGAACTTGAAGCAGTCTAGCAGGAGGTGCACCGGCGTGCGTGGCAGCCCTCGCCTGCGTGCATTCGTTTCCCACCCAAGGACCGGCACAGCAGCTGCGTCCTTGCCAAAGCCCTGCCCAGGAATGCCCCGCCCCTGGGATGCCCGCCCACGCCCCCATTGTGCCCCGCCCAGCTCCATTGGCGCTACACCACAGTTTGAATCCCACCCCCATGGGAACCTGTTACTAAAATTTTTGGATCCGACCACTGACTAGACTCCAAGGCACAGGTTAAAATTAATTCCCAAATCCATTGTATTTTACATTTCTTGGTAGACCGCAACCCAGGGACCATCAAAACAATCGAGAACCAACTTCATCCATGGGCCACCAAAATAATATCCACCCAATGTCTACCAGAATATGGAAATAATCTAGAACAAATTGTTCAGCCATACATTGCTACATTTTTCTTCTCTGTATGAATAGTCAAGAGCTTAATTCCCCCAGAAGTGACCTTGTGGACAGTAGAGAAATGCAACACTAGAGTGGAACCATTTCACTTTGTCAAAGCGGTTGCGAATGCCCCAAATAAACCCAGGCAAAATCTCCGATCTGCAGACCGTTCAAAAGCAGCTCTAAGATCCAAAACAGAAGATGCAGTATTAATTTTGGGCGAATGCAAAAAGATCATGGATATAATCAGTGGTGGGATTCAAATAATTTAACAACCAGTTCCAAAAGGACTCAGTGGTGGGATTACAACCAGTTCTCCAAACTAGACAAAAAATTAGCTACCGGTTCTACTGAACTGGTGCGAATCGGCTGAATCCCACCACTGGATATAATGCAATGTTGCAATGAGATATCAGCCAAATGATTGGGTCCCCCATTAAGCAAACAGAAGATTAGAGAAATGAACAACAAAGCTGGTGATTTCTTCTTGTCCTTGGTGGGTGGGAGGTAATGAAAATCTCCCGAAAGATAAACGGCAGCTCGTTGTAACTGGATTTGATTAAAAGTGAGCTCGCTCTTCTCAGCTCTGTCTTTCTGCCTTCAGGAGGGAATTTCTGTCCTCACCTTGCCTGTTAGATGTGGAAGACAGGGCCTTGTTTTGCCAGGGCTGCTGGCAGCGCTGGGTACATTAAAAGAAAAGAATCGCTGTTTTTGCAAGGGATTTGCAGCGATGTCCTTGGCTGAGCTGCTGTATATTAAAACTGGGACATTTCAAAGTGGGGCTGGTTGTTGTTGGGGGTGGGGGGACGTTCAGAACTGAATTACGGGAAAAGGAATAAGATGCTGGCCGAGAACATTTTGGGAAACCGGAGCTGATGAAGGCAATCTGCTTCCGCACATTAGCTGCCTTTTAACATCAATGTGGTCGTGTGACTGTCGCTGTTTCTCAGAAGTTCCTCCCGAAGGTTTTTATTTATCATCTCCACTTGTGCAATTATAGCATTATTAACATAAGTCTCCTCTGTCCTTAGTCTCTTCTGCCCATGAGGATTTTGCAGGCACCGTCTGCAGAAAACATCAGCTGCCCAATTCTGACTCCGGTCCTGCAGAAGTTTAAGAAGAATTAAGGGCTGATTCATGCCAGCGACCCCATAACTCTGCTCGATGCGCAGTAGACGAATGGGAGAACCCACATTCAGCTGCTCAAAGGAATGCCACAGGAAACTGTTGGATAAAATTAGCAGAGTAGCACAGAAGAGACTGATTCACGGTTGCTTTTTATATAAATGAGTTTACTAACTATTAGGGAGGGTTACATGGGAACAAAAACAAGAAATGGTATACTTTCCTACGTTACTACACTCGGTTGCATCATCTTACGTTACTACACTTGGTTGCATCATCGTGTGGTCACATCACGATGGTGTCTGGTCAAAAAAAACAGACTTAACTTTAAAACCTCTGACTACATGACTACTAGCACATCAGCAATGTCTAGTTGACTGACCAATAGCTAATCAATAGGACAGGTCTTAAAACAGTGACTTCAGCACCCTGTTTCCCCAAAAATAAGACATCCCCTGAGAATAAGACGTAGTAGAGTTTTTGCTGAAGTGCTAAATATAAAACATCCCCTGAAAGTAAGACGTAGCAAAGGCCGTTTCCGCACGAAGGCGGAAGCGGCCGGGTCGGCATTTACGACGCCGACCCGACGACGCTGGGACCGTCCACACGGACGGTCCTGGAAACAGCCGGGCAGCCGGCGCCGCAGAGCGCCGGCACCCGGCCAACCCGGCATGTCCCCAGGCCTCCGATGCAGCTGCGCCCCCTGTGCGAATGGCGGCCTGGAGACGGCGTTTTTACCGTCTCCAGGCCGCCATTAATTGCCCGTGCGGAAACGGCCAAAGTTTTTGTTTGGAAGCATGCCCAACGAACAGAACACCAGAGCATGCAGCTGTGGAGCAGAAAAATAAGACATCCCCTGAAAATAAGACATAGGGGAGCAAAAATTAATATAAGACACTGTCTTATTTTCGGGGAAACACGGTAACAGTCAACTCTTTCATGACTGAAGTGTGACAGACGCTTGCAAAAATACCAACAGAAACACACCTCTGACAAAGTCAACCCTCCCTTGCAGAAACTCTGGCTGGACTACATTTTGTTGGTCTTTAAAGGCCCCTCTCTTGACCTCTCGTTTTGTTCTGCTGCTGCTCAGTGACCTATCTGGAATTAACACATATTCTATGTTTTGCTTAAAAAAATTTTTTTAAATAAATTAACATATCTAACGCACAAATGAATTTCAGCTGGCTTTTAAAAGGAAGCCTCCACCGCTTCCAGTGAAACTTTCTCAAGATGAGTGCGACTAGTTATAATTGCTCCAGCGTCCATAGGGAACTCAACCCGCACAAGAAGAATTTTTCTTTTCTGGAAAATGCAAATCGTAAAAAGACCCGGGCGGGGGAGGGGGGAATCCACCCTGACATCTATGTTTAGAATGCAGAATAGATTCTAATTAGTTCTCTGCCCATCAGAGCAATTACTGAAGGCTCTCGCAAAATCCAAGGTTGTGCTCTGGTCAATCCCTTATCCAGCATCTGTCAAAATAATTATCAGCCTGCGCTTCAAAAAGGACACCTTTTGGGGAGACGAACGATTACAGGAAACACCTGTCAGTTGGCAGCGCATGAATTTGCTCTGCTTTAGAGGAGGAGGAGGAGGAGGAGGAGGAGGAGAAGAAGAAGAAGAAGAATTTAGATTTATATCTCCTCTTTCTCTCTTGCAAGGAGACTCAAAGGGGCTCACAATCTCCTTTCCCTCTCCCCACCCCACAACAGACCCCTTGTAAGGTAGGTAGGGCTGAGAGAGCTCTGAAGAACTGTGACTATTCCAAGGTCACCCAGGTGGCGTGTGTTGGAGTGCACAGGCTAATCTGGTTCACCAGATAAGCCTCCACAGCTCACGTGCCAGAGTGGGGAATCAAACCTGGTTCTCCAGAGTGCACCTACGCCACTGCTGCTCTGAGAAGGCCTGGCACATTTGGGACTCTCTGGATTAGCAGACTTTTTTAGCATATTTAATCTGTTGACCAGAGGGGAAAGTGCCTTGGTATAGTATAGCCTGATCTTGTCATATTTTGGAAGCCAAGCAGGGTTGGTACATGGAAGGGAGACCCTCCAAAGAAGACTCTGCAGAGGAAGGCCATGGCAAACCACCTCTGCTTTTCCCTTGCCTAGCTGGATTTGCCATAAATTGGTTTTGACTTGACATCAGTACATACTTTGTCTTGTCTGACTTGTGGATTTGGGTTGCATTGCAGGAGAGCGAATGCTTGCAGGTGAGCAACCAGGAGACTCAAAGCTTATTCCGTTCATCATCTGGCAATGAGATGTTGCAGCTCAGCAAACAGAGAGGAAGGCCAGTCTTATAAACAGGCAGTCGCTCCGCACCAACAGGATGAGTGCCAAGCCCAATTTATGATGCTGTCTGGTCAGACCGTTGGCCTTTCGGGTCTAGCCTTGTGACTTGTAACAAGCATTTTATTTTTCAGTGGCTTTCTGTACAGAGGGGAAAATGAAACACTCAAACAACAAGGCTCAAGGGCAAAAAATGCCGTCCTATTACAAAAGACGAATATACTGTCACTGCTCCTGTGTCCCCAAAGTTTTAGATAGTTCTTTGGTGCTGGAGGCACAACTGGCTGTGACATCAGACCAAACTGACTTGGTCTGGATTCAAAAATAGCCGGGAAAAGGGTATACCTGGCCTGTATAGGGTAGGCTGGCCTGATTGCATCAGATCACAGAAGCCAAGCGAGGGTCCTTTCTGCACAAGCAAGACAAAACATTTCGAGGCAGGAAATAAAAGCTTTCCTCCAAGGAGTTCCGCACCGTGCTTAGCCCGAAACGTTTTACTTCCAGCCTAAAATTGCTTTCAATGCATCCTCGATTTTAGCGATTCTTTCATTTAAATGTTTTCAAAACGTCTTGGCTTGCTGCGTATATCTTTTAAAAACGTTTCCCACACATCTCTGCAGGCCCTGGACTTCTTCATCAGGGCCATTTTCAGAGCTTGGTCCGACATCTTGCCTGTGTATTTTCGTCAGATTTTTTAGTTTTTATTTGCGGGGGGGGGGGGGTGTGATATCTTTGAAGCTTTGAGTGCATGACATATGGAGAATTGCTGCACAAGTCTTTGAAGCAACGAAGTGTCGGGTCCAGGAGATGTTGGTGCGGGGGGGGGGGGGGAGGAACAAGCAAAAAATGGCAGTCAGGAATCGTTTCAAGTGGGTGAGTGCAGACAAATGGGGGGGGATTGAAAACGTTTTGAAAACATTTTCATTGACTAGTGCAGAAAGGGCCAAGGTCAGCCCTGAGTAGTATTTGGATAAGGCCTCCAAGGAATACCAGGATTGCTATGCAGGGACAGGCAGCGGCAAACCACTTCTGTTCATCTCTTGCTTTGAAACCTCTGTGAGGTTGCCACATGGCAAAAAATAAAAGTGCCTAGGCAAATGTGTCTGAGAAAAGTCACACACACACACACACCCCCTCCCACACACACACACCCAAAGTCATTGCAGGCCAAACACAATCTAAACACAAAAAAAGGCTGGCCGCCCTTCGATCAATTTCATTCTTGTAAAAGAGTGTTATCTTTTTATTTTATATGGTTTGAAAAAGTGTCTTTATTGCACAATAAAAGCCAGTAAAAACGTAACTCCGAAAAGAAACACTAAATACGTTAACATCCTTCTGCGATACTGACTACCCTCATAATTTTTCTTATTAAATGGGACTTCTTCTTTATAGCAAGATTTTACAGCAGGAGGAAATGATTTCTTGTCTCAAAAGAAAACTTGACGGTCTACGTGCCGCATTGCTATTTAAGAAGAACCAACCACTATAGGAGCAGCAGTGGCGTAGTGGTTAAGAGCAAATGCACTCTAATCTGAAGAACTGGTTTGATTTCCCACTCTGCCGCTTGAGCTGTGGAGGCTTATCTGGGGAACTAGATTAGCCTGTGCACTCCAACACATGCCGGCTGGGTGACTTTGGGCTAGTCACAGTTCTTTGGAGCTCTCAGCCCCACCCACCTCACCGGGTATTTGTTGTGTGCGGGGAAGGGCAAGGAGATTGTAAGACCCTTTGAGTCTCCTTATGGTTCAGAAAAGTGGGATGTAAATCCAAACTCTTCTTCTCTTGTTAAACTAGGATTAAGCCAGGATGCCCGAACTCAGACAGCACACAAAACAATAGACTCCATTTTCATTCTTGCTTTTTTTGGGATGGGCGATAACGTCAAGTTATATTTATATTATACTCCATTTATCAATGCATATTGTACATGTTCGTAGAGTTTCCCGATTTAGGGCTACCTTTGGCTTGAAAGGCATTTAGGTTCATTGGCTCTGGATCCTTCTACAGCCCATTTGGTACTACACTTTGAATTTCCCCCCTTGCTAAATTTGTAAATGGTAAAAACTGCCTCTTCCTAGAGGAGCCCATCCCCATAGCTCTGTGTGAGTCCATGTTCTGAGCACATCTGTTTCAGTACTCGTACAGAGATGAGGCAGCTCCCTCTTCTAGTTTATTCTTTGGTCTCCCAGGAGGTTTTTATTATTTAATTGGTTTCAAGCTCACTATTATTTCTGTTCCTACCCACCTTCTTCTGAAAAATGCCCCCAAATTACCTTATAATCGTTCAGGAAATCAAATGAATAAATACTCTAGTATGCTGCAAAACACAGCTTGGGAATTACTGAATTATACAGACATTTTTTTAACTTTCTTCGGAAAACACTGTTTATTCAGGAAGTACAGAAAAGCCGCAGAAGCAAAGGTTGATCTGTTTTAGAAAGACTGATATGATAAGGCACGGAATGTGGAAGGACAGGGCTAAATGGTCAGAAATATCCTTAAAACTTGCATAGGGTGTTAGTGTGCAAAATGCTTCACATACATCTCAGTAACCTTTGCAACAACCCTGCAAGGTAGGTCAGCACAATCATTCCGATATTGCTGAAGCGAGGGTAAGGACAGAGGCTGAATACGAACAGGCTGCCGGAAACCACTTTGCGAGTTGGCAGTAGAAGTAATTTGAACTGTGGTCTTCTTTTTGCGACACGGCTTTTCAATCCTGATGTTAGTCCACTGTCAGTTGAATGCTTGTGAGCTGTCTCGGTCAGAGTTTGGGGCAATGGTGTTCCAGACCTCTCGTTGCCCGTTGCACCTGCATGAGCCATCCCACAGGTGGTGAAGGCATTTGTGGGATTCATGCTGACCTAGCTATCCTTGCCAGCAAAGTCACAGTTCAGTTGGGTTCAAAAAGGATTTCATCAACTTTTATGTCATTTTCAGCCGCAGGGACCACGTCACAGATTTGTTCTTTGAAAGCTAAGGCGATGGTGTATGGTTTTCCTTTGGGGTGGTGGGTACATCTTTCGAGGTACGTATCGTAGTAGCCTTTTCCTCTTCCAAGTCTGTTGCCACTTTTGTCAAAGCCGAGTCCCGGCATTAGGATGAGATCGAGACCCTCTGTTGAATGAATATACATGTACATGTAAACACAGACACACACATACACATACATATACAAGCCCCAACCTCGATAGCCCGAGCTACCATGATCTTGTTAGAAGCTAAGTAGGGTCTTGTTAGAAGCTAAGCAGGGTTGACCCCAGTATGGGAGACCTCCAAGGAATACCAGGGCTGTGACAGTGGCGTACCTAAGCAAACTGGAGCCCTGGGCAAAACCTGCGTTTGGCGCCCCGCACCCCCCCCTCCCCCGCAATGGGCAGCCACCCTCCTCCACCAGGACCAAACAATGATTTTTTCCACCAGGTCATTTCAAAGTCACCATCACATTATAGAACATGCTCCAAATCTGAACACAGCAATGGGCCATGCCACACAGCAGAAATAATTTTTTTGAAAACATTTTCAAAATGCGTTCAAAAGGTTTTATTACTGCTATGAAAACATTTTATGGTGTTGTATCCAGTCCCCCCTGTTGGGGGAAACAGCATCACTTTCAATGTTGTTTAAACTGGGGACCCCAGATTCTCCCTTTAAAGTGGATTTAAAAGGAGAATCTGGGCTCCCCAGTTTAAACAAGTGATGCTGGAATCCACCCCCAAACAGCATCATTTTCGATGGTGTTTAAACTAGGGAGCCCAGATTCTCCTTTTAAAGTTTAAATAAAAAGAAAAATTCAGACTTCTTCTCTGGTATGAAGGGAGGGCTGAAAAATTTTACTCAGATTTGCAGGTCGGGGAGGGGGGGGGGGCGCTGCACCCCTATCCCCAGAGATGTGGAAGGGATAACTGTATATACATACACACACATAAAATCCAGGATTGCTTGGCAGCAGGTGGAATATCCCCCTCAAGCTTTACACAAGTCTAATTATTTTTTTGAAGATGATCGATTATGCAGTCAATAAGATGAAAAGCTCAGTTTGTTGGATTTAATAATCAAGGTGTGTTTTTTTCTTTCTTTGTAGAAGAAAGCCAAGAGCTGGCAGCTCTATAAGCACTGTAACATTTAAACTACAGGTCCGCTCAGACTGTGAAAGGAAGGAAGGAAGGAAGGAAGGAAGGAAGGAAGGAAGGAAGGAAGGAAGGAAGGAAGGAAGGAAGGAAGGAAGGAAGGAAGGAAGGAAGGAAGGAAGGAAGGAAGGAAGGAAGGAAGGAAGGAAGGAAGGAAGAAAGAAAGAAAGAAAGAAAGAAAGAAAGAAAGAAAGAAAGAAAGAAAGAAAGAAAGAAAGAAAGAAAGAAAGAAAGAAAGAAAGAAAAGGAATTGTGCTTATGTTCTTATGGGGAACAGAAGTGGACTCAGCAAAGGGTTACTCTTCCACTGTGGTTCACAATTTGCCCAGGAAAACCAAATTAATCACAAAGCAGGCTGGGAGGTTTGGGGGTCTGGCATGTGCCCCTCAGTGTTATATGCTGGGGCACCATTGGACGGTCCATTTTTGGTACCCCAGGCACCCCGAACCTGTGACGCCTTAGGGCAATCACCTAAGGTCAGATCCACTGTAAGACAGAGCAGAAGGAAAACATTGTAAGAATACAGATACAGAAGGGAGAAATAGATAACCAAGCCCCTCGCTCACTGCTAAGTAGGTCTGATGGACCATTTGGGTTGCTAGCTATGGGATGGAGAAATGCTTCAAGATGGGGGGCGGAGCCTGGAGAAGGTGTGGCTTGGGGCGGGAGGGGCCTGAGCAGGGCCATACAGTTCACCCTCCAAAGCAGCCATTTTCTCTAGGGGGACGGATCTCCGCTATCCGGCGGAGACCAGTTGTAAAAGCCAACATGGCGGCTAGCGAGCACTTGCCTCAACATGGTAGCTGGCAAGCACGTGCCTCAAACACAACCATCACCTCCCAAATGGAGAACAACTCCATTGGCATCCTATGCAAAGGATCAAAAAATTGACTTGTTGGGGTGGCTTCCAATCAACCCTTTACACAACGCCTCAAGCTTGGCTTCTGAAGGTCCTTGCATTTTTTGAAGTGGTTTCCTGCTTCGGCCAGGCGGAAGGAGGGGACCTGCTGCCGTCCTAAACCGCTGCTCAGCTTAAAGGCAACCAGTGCGCTGAATTGCTATTTTTGTACGGATATGGCAGGGGAATCGCCAAGGGGATCTTTGAAACAAATGAGCCTGCGATGGCTGTGCAGTCCGTTGGAACAAACCTCATAGTCGCCTGCATGATGTTTTGGCAAAGGAAACTTCAAGAACTTTTTCCGGGGGATGAGGAAGGAATAACAGTGTTGTACCATGTACATATTTACAAGGCGAACCCAGCCAAATGCAAAGGAAATTGAAGCGTCCAGGTCTCAATTCTGCAAAGTACAGAACTCAGCCTCTTACAGAAGCTCAGCTTTGTTGTTTTTTTTTAAAGAAAACAACCCCGTTTCTAGCCGCTGTGGCTGCAAAAATAAGTGCTCAGAAGACAAGGTGGGCGACTGAAATGATACAAACCGGAGAAACTATTTCCACAGTAATCGGAGCCATTGAGAACAGCTTTCCCAAAAGCAGGCTCCTGCTCAATTGTAACAATCTTAACAAAACAATCATTTGGACAGGCAGAATGATGGAGAGGTTAAGAGGTTGGACTAGGACCTGGGAAACCCGGGTTCAAATCCTGGCTCAGGCAATGGGAGCTTGCTGTGTGACTTTGGGCCACTCACACCCTCTCAGCCCTGACCCTGGCTAGCATTTGCATGGGAGACCTCCAAGGAATGATGCGGTGGCAGGCAATGGCAAACCACCTCTGAACATCTCATGCCTCGAACACACCACCAGAGGTCACTGTAAGTCAGCTGTGAACATCCCATGCAGTCAGTCCCACCCATGAGGTTATGTAAATTGTACTTCAGCTGTGCAGGAAACATCAAAAAGTTAATGTTTAAAAGGCTTGGATAAGCCGTGGAACAGGAGATCTCAAGTCGCTGGAAGTAGGTGGGTTATGCTAATAGCATTACCAGCCTTATCCGTGCATCTTATTTTCCCAGTTTGGTTTTCCTCCTCCTTGTTTTTCCCCTATCTCTGCCCTCCTCCCTCCACACTTCAGATTAAAAGACAGCCCGTGCTTTTGCACGTCGGTCTGGACGGGCTGATACTACTGATGGAAATACTCCCGTTTCACAGCCTGGCAAACTAAGGCCCCTTCCGCACCTGCAGAATAATGCCTGCTCAACCCACTTTCAATGCCCTTTGCAGATGGATTTTACTGTGCGGAATAGCCAAATCCACTTGCAAACAAGTGTGAAAGTGGATTGAAAGTGCATTATTCTGCATGTGCGGAAGGGGCCTGAGGAGACATATCCACTCCCTGACCTAGGGACCAATTTGAAAACATCAGCCTTGGAAACAGGGCCACTTTGGAGCAGAGGTAGAGCGATTGCCGGGGGAGCATGTGCGTGCTGAGCCCCTGCCACGCCCCCTCTGCGGCCTGGCCACACCTTTACCGCCGCTCCACCCGGGGTGTTGCACCCCACCCCGCCCCGTTGGCACTACACCTCTGCTTTGGAGATCTGCCTTATCCAGTCCCTCTCGGTTTTAGCACTGGCCAAAGTGGGTCCCTTGAAACTCACCTTAAAGGAAAACAGGCCAGAATTATCTCAGTCCGCCCTCCCTTTCCCCTGTTTAATGTCTCTGGTTTGAAGTAAATTGTTACATTCCACTTAATTATTTCGGGCTTCAGGGTGGGAGATGCAATTTATTTGTGTATCAGCCTCCTCGTGGCTGGATGCATATTGTATGTGCCATCGCTGCCAAGGTTTCTTCACAGCTCTTGCCAAGAGTTCTGAGTATTTTTAATCAGGTTTTTAAAAGAACAAAGAAACAAAGATTGTTTGTTTTTTCTTGAGCCAGAATGGGGACCAGATGAACGATTCCCTAAACGCCCTATGGCCCAAACACTATGGCCTAAACACTCCCATGCGCCCAGTGGATGATCTTGCAAATAATTACGTGGGGGGAGCCACACAGAAGTCATGCTAAAAAGGCATCTGCGGTCAATGAATGGCAACCACCCACCTGGTTTCCCCCCCTCCACTTCCTGGAATATCTAGATCAAATTTCTCAGAGACTCATTTCTCTACTGCTGCTAGCGTTGAGGGCCAGAAGAGAAAAGACGGCGGTGGTTGGAAAGGAGATCAGCTTAAATGGATGCGGTATAGTGGTTAGGTCAGATTTTGAGAGACCTGGATTCAAATTCAAATTCTGCCATGCAAGATTACTGGGTGACCTCTGTCCAACCTATCCACTGTGCAGGTAAAGCAGGAGAGGGGGACATGTAGGTGACTTTGGGCCAATCACGCACTCTTAACCTAGCCTGCATCACAGGTCGTTGTGAGGATAAAATGGAGAACAGAATGCTGTAATACACTTTGGATATACGGGGTATAAATGAATATATACAATATACGGGGTATAAATGGATACACGGGGTATATGCGGGGTATATGGGGTATAAATGAAGTTGTATACATAAATAAAAGGCCCAAGGTTACCCAGCAAGCTTCTGGTGCCAACATGGTGTAGTGGTTAAGAGCAGGAGGATTCTAATCTGGAGAACCGGGTTTGATTCCCCACTCCTTCACCTGAGTGGCAGGCTTATCTGGTGTACCAGATGTGTTTCAGCATTCCTACATTCCTGCTGGGTGACCTTGGGCTAGTCACAGTTCTCTCCTGACTCTCTCAGCCCCACCTACCTCCGAAGGTGTCTGTTGTGGGGAGAGGAAGGGAAAGGGGCTTGTAAGCCACCTTGAGTCTCCTTACAGGAGAGAAAGGTGGGGTATAAATCCAAACTCTTCTCCTTCTCTTCTTCTATGGCACAAGTAGGAATTCAAACCTGGTTCTTCCGGATACTAGTCTGGCAGTCTTAACTACTACATTACACTGGATTTGAATCCATTTCTCTCCCGTTCAAGTCCAACCCACTAACCATCATACATTCCTTGATTGTTCCAAATGTAATGCTGGAAATATCTCAGGAACCTTACAGTTTTTTCATTTGGCTTTGGACACTTTATATGACACTTAGGAACTGTATCAGAACTAGCCACCTTCCTTTGACATGGATTGCCACAGCGGACTCAGCTGGGTCTTTGGAATGGGAAAATCCAAACTTTCAAGAAATACAGTCAGAAAATGGAAAGGAAGTAGTGCTGTCGGCCACAGATTAGCTGAAATAAGTAGGGTTTTTTTAAAAAAACAAATCCAACACTCTTGAAATTCTTGAAATGGCAAAAGGCAAGGTACAGTTACCAGGCAAACTGAAATTTGTGTGCTTTCCTTACTAAATAATGTGTGAACATTGCCTTAAATAAATTGCTTTCTGGATAAATATTGAAAAAAGGACTTTGAACATAAAATGGCCATCGCCTCTGGAAATAAATCTGCCTGCAAATGGGAAGGCACCTTTCTGACCCAAATTTGCATCACGCAAATAGCCGACACACTGTCAAACATCCAAGACAAATACTCATTTCTGCTCCCGCTGTGCCGCACGGGAGGGGACGTTCCGCCCCAAAGACGAGACCGACAGAACAGCACTCAAGGACTGATAGAGGCGCTGCTCTTCCCCAAAAGCTGAGCCCATCCAGGGCCATGATTAATGAGCAAGTTAGGCATCTCTGCCTAGTTACTCCAGGGAGCAAATGTCTGAGTAGTGAATCTGCTTCTTTCTTGTTGCCACACGAGAAGCCAGCTTTCATAAACTGGGAGTGAAATTCCTCTCTGACATTGAGCAAATCTTGGGTGCTGTGTGGTTTCCAGGCTGTATGGCTGTGTTCTAGCAGCATTCTCTCCTGACATTTCGCCTGCATCTGTGGCTGGCATCTTCAGAGGATCACCCAAGTGATTCTGGTCGTGAAAGCCCTCGACAATACATTGAGCAAATCTGTTTGGGTGTTTGGGCCAATGGCAACCAGGTAGAGCCGTTGCACTTTGGGAACACAACATGCAGGGGGGTGGGTGGGATACTTTACAATCCCCCCCTTGAGGGCTGTGTTCTCCCTTCCTTCACGATGGTCCGATGAGATAAGTCAAGCTTCAAGAGATTCCCACGGGTCCAAACACAGTGAATTTCATGGCAAAGCAAGGATTGTAATATTTATACCCTGTTTTGCTCCCCAGGGGGATCTAAAGCAACTTTCCATAGTCTTCCCCACTCTTCCATTTTAGCCTTACTACAACAGCCCTATGAGGCAGGCTGAAAAAGAACGGTCCATTCTGCACAAACCACATACAATGTTTTCAGGCGGGAAATAAAATGTTCCCTCCACGGAGTTCCGCATGGTTTTTAGCCCAACACGTTTTATTTGCATGCAGTTCCCAAGCGATTCTTTTCTGAAAAATTTTTGGAAACGTTTTCACTTGCTGTGCGTTCTCTTTAAAATGTTTCCCACTCCGCTCTGTAGTCCCCGGATCTCCTAATCAATGCCATTTTCTGAACAGACCTAACTACTAGGTGGCACAGGCCAGCTCGTTGACTGCCGACAACATCTGATGCGTTGTAATGGTCAGTTTGAGCCCTTCCACAGAGAGGTCTTTATGGGAAATGAATTTACAGACTGGCTGTGGGGGAAAGAGTGATCTGTCTCTCCATTTCTCCAAAGCAGCGCTTCCAGCATCCATTCATCTCCCCATCCCATGTTTGCCCTTCTGAATCACAGTTGATTTAAAAAAAATATAAAATAATGATCTTTTCCCAAGTTGGCCATAATTTGCTCTGGTTCAAGACAGATACAGGGCAATAATTCTTCATCTAACAGAGCTGAATTTGAGCCGTATGCTAACTCCTGCCTTCTGGACTGCCTTTGCTCTGTTTCAGAATGTCAAAGCACCTTTCTGGCCCCTTCCACACATGCAGAATAATGCACTTTCAATCCACTTTCAATGCACTTTGCAACTGTGTGGAATAGCAAAATCCACTTGTAAACAATTGTGAAAGTGGATTGAAAGTGCATTATTCTGCAGGTGCGGAAGGGCCCTCTGTTTGCTTTATTATTATTTTTATTTCCCCTGAAGCGTCACACTTTATGATTTAAGCTGCTCCCTGAATAAGATCCTCCATCCATCAGGTCAGTACTGACTGTTCAGACTGGCCACAGGGGTCTCAGAGTCTTTCATAACACCTACTTCCCTTGGTACTAGAGAGGCTGGGAATCGAACCCAGGACTTCTGAATGCCTAGCAGAGGCTCTTCTGCTAAATTTGGAGTACCGTCCAAGTCATAGCACCGATGCAGAGAATGGTGTAGCCAGGAAAAAAATATTTAAGAATTAAGACTCCAAGTGGAAGACTTGTCCATGTGTTTTCATGGTTCTTCTCTGACTGATCTCTACACCACACTGGCCAGCCACTCTCTTTCCTCCTAACCTACCTCACAGGGATGTTGTAAACACAAAATGGAAGAGGGGAAACCACAAATGCTGCCATGGACGCCTCAGAGGAAGGGCAGGATAATGTGAGACAGACGTTCTGGCAAAGTCAGCTTCCGGGCCTCCAAATGTCTTTCATCAGGCCTACTCCCCCCACAGCATTTCATGCAGATCTCCCCACTGTTCTGCATATGGGTATCCTCACTGTTTATCCAAAGTGTATGGTATAGACAGGTACACTGCCTGTGAGTAGGGAGGCTCTACCCAGGGTGCTGATTCAACAGGAGAAAGGTAAGCTTGTGCATATTTTAAAGATAAAATAACAAATATATTACATTTAGCTACTATGCCCCCCGAGGAACTGATTCATATAGTCTTTTAAAAATTAAAAGAGCATCACTGTAAATAGTGAGCATGAAATTCCATGCATTCATAAAGATGACCGTGAAGGTTTCATTTTCTTACATTTTTATCCTGGATTTCCAGGATAAAGGCAGCATCTACGCATCTCCATTCCCCTCTTTGAGAGCCAGCGTGGTGTAGTGGTTAAGAGCAGGTGGACTCTAATCTGGAGAACCGGGTTTGATTCCCCACAGCTTCATATGAGTGGTGGATTCTTTTCTGGTGAACTGGATTTGTTTCCCCGCTCCTACACATGAAGCCTGCTGAGTGACCTTGAGCTAGTCACAGTTCTATCAGAATTTGTTCAGCCCTACCTACCTCGCGAGGTGTCTGTTGTAGGGAGAGGAAGGGAAATGAGTTTGTAAACCGCCTTGAGTCTCCTTACAAGAAAGAAAGGCTGGGTATTGTAAGGAATTCCATAGAAGCAGAAATAAAAGGCTCTTTGGTGTAAAAGACCGTTTATTCAGACATCTTAGAAAGCTCAAGTACACGCAGTGGCAGGAATGAGATCTCCCGCCAGAAACACAGGTTATAACTCTGTCCATCCCATCCCCCCTCTCGGATTCCCATGGGAACGGAGGTCTCATCTCCCTCGCAGAGATAAGGTCTCCGCCGGAGAAGCTGGCCCATCGCCCGGGCTGTGGAATGTACTCAAGGCCAGGCGGCTGCCCATCTCATCAACACCATTGAATCCTTTACACTCTGCCTCCCTTAAAGAAGACCCCTCCCCCCCAGGTTTGTGCGGAAAGGCGCGGTGGAAAGCAGAAATAAGGGCGGGGGCCAATATATTCGGAATAAACCCATTGATTATACCCAGAGGAATATCCCACCCAAGAGACTAAATATTGCAAGCGTTTGCCATATTAAAGCTTGGTGAGTCCAGGATGGCGCCAATTTCAGTGAATGCTTGTGGCACAGAAGCTTTCATCAATAATAGTCGGTGGGGGTCCTCCGGGCGCGTGAACGTTTTCACAGGCATCCCAGGAAAGCAGGGAGCCTCCTTTTGGAGTAAACTGGAATGGAAGGAACAGGATGAATGTTACCTTAAGAGAAAGTTAGGCAAATCCAAGCGGGCAGTGACATCATTAATCACTTTAGTAATCTGAAAAGGTCCCACCTAATCTTTGCCTAGTTTGGAAAAATTTATGCACGCCTCTGAGATTTTTGGTAGACAACATACACCCAGGCTTCACACGCAGAGGGAAATCCGAGCGGTGCTTATCCGCTTTGCAGCTTTTGGGGAGTCTTTAGCCTGTTGTAAAGGCAGTCCTGGACAGATTTCCACCCCTCGACCCAGAGATGAAATCCATTGTTGAAACTCCTGGAGGATCCAATGCTTCCGCTGGTAGTTGCGCAACAGGTGGGAAGGAGCCACCAGACACAATTTCAAAGGGGGTTTTTTTTGTACTGCTATGAACCGCGATTGTTACTTAGGCGCATATCGCAAGAGCGGAATGAGCTTCGCACCAATTGTCGTGGTGGTAGTTGGTGTAACAACGTAAATACACTGCTCTAGGGTTCTTGTTCGTTCTTCCTCCGAATTTCACACGCCACTTTGAACGCGGTAGGGGGCGGCAACCGCCGGGCGTGCCCTAACAACCCTAGAAAAGCTTTCCAGAACTTTGGGGAAATGAATTGGGGGGGCCGCGGTCGGAGAGACCACCTTAACGGGGGGGGGCGGCCCAGTGTAGACGGGTAAACATGCTGGAATGAACAGACGAGCTAACTTTAGGAGGCCGGAGGGGATGTGGAAGCACATGGGAATAAAAGAATGGGCCATGCTTAGAAAATAAGTCCACCACCACCCACAAGACCGTGTTGCCATGACTTTCTGGCAAATCTGTAATAAAAATCCATGGAGATGACTTCCCAGGCGCGGAGGCCACCGGGAGAGGGGTTTCAACAGACCATGGGTTTTCCCGGAACGGTCTTGGCTTCTGCACAAACAGAGCAACCTTTAATATACGCCTCAATGTCCTTCCGCATCGCGCG
Source organism: Sphaerodactylus townsendi (assembly GCF_021028975.2). Taxonomy (NCBI): domain Eukaryota; kingdom Metazoa; phylum Chordata; class Lepidosauria; order Squamata; family Sphaerodactylidae; genus Sphaerodactylus; species Sphaerodactylus townsendi. The sequence continues at coordinate 20,109,069 of NC_059441.1, read as the reverse complement.
CCACTCAGGAAATCTGGACGGTATGGCCAAATGCAGAGTTTTTTAGAAAGCCAGAGAATGTCCAGCCGAAGCGGGCATCACTGGCAGGTGGCCTCGGTAGAACCTGCTTGGCGGAGGGAGAAAGGCATCGCATCAACAATCCCCCCGCCGCCAAACGCCATTCTCCAAACGCGAACTTGGCGAGAATTTTCTTCCTCCGCCGGAGGCTTCAGCGTACGCTCCGCCTCCTCAAGTTCCCCGTGAGGAAAGGAGAGAGACCAGGCTGGGAACGGGCGGAGGAGGAGGAGTGGATGTGTGAGATCGGGTGACAAAGCCAGCCCTAATTGGGAGGAGAGAACAGTCTAGGCGCGGAATGTCCCGTAAGCTGGCATCCACCCTCCCCGGGTAGGGCGCCGGTGAGCGCATCAGCCAGTTTGTTGGTTTTTCCGGGAAAAAATGGTCCGTAAAAGAAAAAACGGGAAAAGAAATCGGGTCCTTGAACGGTTGCTTTCGCTGGACATCTTGAGGGGGGGGGTGGAGAGTAGGCGCCAAGTTCTTGTGATCCCACCAAACTTCAGAAAGGGGTGTTTAGCCCCTCCAGCCAGTGGCGCCAAGTGGAGAGTGCTACTTTAATGGCCGCAGTCTCTTTATCCCCCCCACAGTCCAGTTGAGTTCAGCAACCGAGAATTTCTTTGATAAATAAGCAACACCTGGAACCAGCCTATCATCTTTGTATTTCTTTCTGCAACAGTAGGGCAGCCCTGCAAGCTTTGTCCGGTAAGGCATCCACGGTGAACCACAAACGGAGATGATGCGGGGTCAGGGTGCTTTAGGATAGGTTCGGTGGTAAAAGCAGACTTTCAAGAGCTGAAAGGCTGTCTTGACATTCCTCAGACCAGGAAAGGGGGGGCCCCGGGCTTGGCCCGGACAGTGGATCTTTACCCTTAGTCGCGTGAAGAGGTCTGTGGAGAGGGAGAGTCAGTCTAGCCGAATTGGGGTATAAAGTCACGATAGAAGTTATAAAACCCAGAAAAAGATTGGAGTTCTTTTCGGTTGGTGGGGGTCGGCCGATGATGGAGGACCGCATGGGCAATTTAGTAGTAGGACTCCTGAAATTTCTAGGCCCTCGGGCGAGATTCCGGTAACCCAAATAGTCAATGGAGGGTTTGGTGGAAAACAGCCACTTGGAAAGTTTGGCAAAGAGGAGTTATTGTTGAGCAAACGCTTTCAATACCTTCCCAGAACCAATGCTTCATGCTCTTCCATGGTTTACGAATAAATTAAAAGCGTCATTCTCAAATTTTACACCTCACTACTCCCTTTGTACAATAACTGCGGAGAACTTCGTTGATAAGGGCCATAAAAGTTCAGGGGTTGCCCCACTTAACCCTAATGGCATTATTGGTATTCAAACTGTCCAAACTTTGTGTTAAATGCAGTCAAGTGTTCATAGCGGCTTCAGCAATTCCGACCCTGTAGTAAGCTTCTCTCAAGTCCAACTTAGTAAAGATGCTGGTCCTTTGCCCAATGCGTCTAAAAGGTTGCCTTGATCAAAGGCAAAGGGGTATTTATTGGACAGGGAGACTGCATTGCGACCTCGGTGAAATCTGTGCAGAGCCATTGAGAGACCCATCTTCTCTTTTTTACAAAAGAACAATACAGGAGCAAGCATGTGTGTGTTTGCAGTGACCCGCCGATGATGAACCCAAGCGAGCGAGAATTTTGTCTAAGAAGGCACGCAGTTCCGCTTCTCCTCATTGGGACTCATACGGTAGAATTCTTACGCTTTTGGGCAGTTAAGCCCCTGGCTGTATTACGATTTTTTTTTGCAGTCGAAGTGTCTCTATGGGGTGGCAACTGGATTCGCATTCTTAAGCTCCTGAAATACCTCCTGGCTAGGTCTTGGTAACGCCCGGTGGGATGCCGGTAGAATCGGGAGCAATCGCTGATGAAGCCATTTGGTAGAGCTGGTGTGTCAGGAGACGTCGAAGTTTTCCACAATTCATGTGTTTCCCCGCCGGGGAAGGGTCAGTGAATTCCAAGATCCTTTCTTTCCACAGGAGTTTTGGTTCATGTAACAACAACCAGGGCATGAACAGAACTATGGAGTGTTGGTACTGGCGCCAGAATAAAACTAATTTTCTCCCAATGAATTACTCGGGCGCAGCCGAGGAGAACCGGTTGCGTTTTGAACTGGGCTATAGGTCCTTCGCTTCCGAGAGGACTGCCGATCCATTTGGGTGAAGAGGTATGGAAACTTAGCCAGAGGATTTGGTCTAGACCTAGCTCCTCCTCGCCACCTGGGGCCAAAAGCATTAAACAATGGGAGCAGCCAGAATCCCACAAGGGCCTGAAGGCTATAATACGCAGTATGCTTAGCCCGGGGTTGGCCAGAAACGCTTGGATTGTACGTGGGAGCTGCCTTCACTCCACCCGCGTCTGGAGTCGAACCCATGTCCATTGGGGCTGAAGAAAGGCAAACTGCTGTGTCCCCCTCCTCCGGGTCGCCTTCGATGACTGCTTTAGATGAGCCCGTTGGGGGCTACGGTCCAGATTTGGCGCGGTGGCTTGGCAGATGGGGTGCGAGCGGCCGGAGTGGATTTGGCTTCGGTTTTTTCGAGGCAGTTGGCGGCCAGGTGACCGGGACCCCTCCGCCAACGAGTAAAGACACAATCCCAGCCGGCGTACGGCGCTTCGGAGAGTGGATTTCGGTAGGGGCGGGCTGGGCTTGGCTTTGGTGGACGCAGGGTCCGGCTTCGGGCGTGGGCGGCCTCCTCGCACGAGCCGTATCTGCCATGAGCGAGACGCCACTTGGGATCCCAATGTAATCCAATCAGCAATGGTGCGGGGGACCCGAATTAAAAACACTGTTTCACGCAGCTTGCTGTCGGCAGCATCTGAGAAGTATTCCAGCATTTCATGCGCTTCAGGCCACTCTGGAGGGAGTTTCGAAGCAGCCGCCCGACGAAATTCACGGGCAAATTCTGCAAAGCGGAGCCCGGTTGCCTTGCTGGATAGTTTTCCCGATGGTGCTGGATAGCTTCATTTTTTTCCGCGTGACCTGGATCTTGGAAGCGCAGCCCTCAAGAGCTTGGAGGAATGGCGTGGCACCGATGCGGCGAATCTTCATCTTGCAGGTTCAAAAGAGTCACAAAACCAGTCGGGTTGCTGCCCCATCCAGGGACTGAGCCGATGTCCTGTATTTTTTCGCTAGCTCAGACCGGTATAAATCATCAAGTAGTCCCTCCATGTGGGCATCGAGTTGCAAGATGAAGTAGGGAAGTTTGGAAAGCCGGGTCCCATCGAAGCGTGGGTGGCAGGTATTGGAGGTTCTATAGTAACCACGCTTCCACGGTACCCTTGGCGCATTTCGTGAGGGCGGCGGTTGGCGCAGGATTGAAAGGCGGGCTGGAGGCAGCCGGTTTTGCCATGCAGGGTGGGGCCGGAATCGGTGGAGGCCTATCACGCCTCGGGTGTCAGCTGGTGTTCGCGGTGGGAGCCGGGTCCCTTGGAAAGGTGGCTGGATCTCCAGTAGCGTCAGCCGCTCGGGCGCTCGCCTGTACCCGCAAGCGACAGCCGTAAACTCCAACTTCAAGGCTGCCCTGGTCTGCTGCTTCCTCAGTTCCTCTCCAAGGCAGCCAGCCTCTGCTTTCCTTGGCCCAGAAGTCCAAATGCATCCTAGGCGCGCCATGCAAAGCTGCTTTCTCTCTACGCTCCAATTCTAGCCCAGTTCGGGTTCCCGTTTAGACGAACAGCTGCGAGTAAGTTCACTTTGAGTGCGCAAGGCCTGAACACTCTCACGTTGACGCTTGTAAGTTCAGTTTGGCAGTGTTCCAGGACTTTATCATGCGACTGATCCAGATTCTGGCGCGATATTGCCGCTTGGAGCCGCATCCTTGGCACGGTCCACTTCGAGTTGGGACTTCTTTGCGCTGCTGCTCCCGGGTCTCTCTGCACGGGTTTTCAACGCTCTTAAGCTGCGAAGCTGTTCCCGCTCCTCTTCCCATAGCAAGCTGGCGCTCACGGGCCCATGCTTCTTGGGCATCAACGCAGAAGTCGGCCCACTTCCTTGCTATCCCAGCCTCTCTTTCGGCATGGGAGAGGGAACAGATCCGGCTGGGAGTGGCAGGCTTTCTCCGGACTCCCTCGCCGTCTGGACGCCGGTGCAGGCATCGTGCCCACCGGGTGGCTCCACGGGGCATCCTGCAGGTGCAGCCGCTGGTCCGGGGATCAGGGGTTGGTCCGAAAGGAAGACGGTAACGGATACCACCCTCCCAATCCCTGGTATATAGTCCCGAAGTGTCACTGGTGAGATTGGCTTTGGATCGGGCCCCAGTGCTGTGCCACGCGGTGGGGACTTCTTGGGAGCATCCACCCAAAAAACACACGAGTCCAGGAATGCGCTCATGGACTCCCTGGGTTTGCCGCATGAAGGGGGAAGTGGTCCAGCCCGTCTCCTCCGCGTGACAGGTTGCATCTGGAGGGTTTGTAACCCATACACGAAAACGGGTAGATATCCGGGATCCACAGGCGCTCGATCCATAGACGAAGCGCCCCAAACGCACTCCATGTAAATCCCTCATGGTGCGTCTTTTCATCGCCCCTCGCTCCAACGGAGTAAAGGAAGACTCCGCAAGCTGATAATGTAGGACGGGAAAAGAGTCACTCAAGCCGATGACCTCGCTTCTCCCGCCGGGTTCCTCCAGCTCCAGAAGGGAAAGGTCTGAGCCCTCTTTGGGGGCTACCGCGACCTTCCCCAGAAAACAGCATCCAACCTCTCAATGCCAAGGCACCAGAGGTCCAGTGCACTAGAATATATAGATGATTTTAGGACTTCCTGCCACAGTAGCCCACAATGTAAGGCAATTTTATAGAGAGCAGAGAATAAAAGGCTCTTTGGTGTAAAAGACCGTTTATTCAGACATCTTAGAAAGCTCAAGTACACGCAGTGGCAGGAATGAGATCTCCCGCCAGAAACACAGGTTATAACTCTGTCCATCCCATCCCCCCTCTCGGATTCCCATGGGAACGGAGGTCTCATCTCCCTCGCAGAGATAAGGTCTCCGCCGGAGAAGCTGGCCCATCGCCCGGGCTGTGGAATGTACTCAAGGCCAGGCGGCTGCCCATCTCATCAACACCATTGAATCCTTTACAGGTATAAATCCAAACTTCTTCCTTTCTTCCTTCATGAAAACAACGAAGGCCCCTTCCGCACACACAAAATAATGTGCAAAAACAAAGAGCACTGAAAGCAGTTTGAAAGTGCATTATTCTGCATGTGCGGAATGAGTCCATGTTAGAACCCTGCCTTGTTTCCCTCTCACCTTCAGTCTCATTGGTGGCAACTAAACAAAGTATTAAAGCACACCAAACCACAAAGACACTTTTTACTGGGCACTAAATCTATAGGATGCTGACCCCTGCTGGTGACCAGCAGTGTCTGCATCACAGCGGAAAGACACACATGTGCTTGTGGATTTGCCAAGTCACGAAAGCTGATGCCGAGATAAACTCTGTCCTTCTCCAAGGTGCCAGCAGAGTCCTGTGTTATGCTGCTGTTGCAGACACACAGTGACCCACCTAGAATCCAGTCCCACCCCCCACCCCCCCGCATTCAGACCTTTACATATTTTGCACACATTATACAGAGCAAATTTGGGTTTGCCGGCAGATTGGGGTGCCCCATCAGGGATGTACCCCTAAAAATGTAGCAAATAAACAGGCTCATATTTGAATAGTGATAATGGTGAGAGTGAATTGATTGATCGATCGACCTATTTCCTGCCCTCCCCCTCCACACCAGAAACAGGGTTCAGGGGTCAAATTCATACCGGATAGTGCAATAAACAGCACACATAGATTCTACTCTACCAAACTCAAAGCAGGAATCGGGGCACTCTTTATAAAAGCGTCTCCTTATGTTGAAGTGTGCAAACTTTTGAGTTACACAGAAGTCCTTGTCGCATAAATATGAGAAGCTGCTATGTACCGAATCAGTGTTCCATCAAGGTCTGCCATGTCTACTCTGACTGGCAGTGGGACTCCAGGGTCGAAGTCTCTCAAATCTCTTACTACCTGGTCTGTTTCAACTGGAGAGCCCATGAATTGAATTAGGGATCTTCCGTATGCAGAGAAGCTTTGTATCTCTGAGCCACAGCCATTCCCCAAAATCCAACAAGTCAGAAAAGTCCCTGTGGTTCTGAGGTCTACACACAGCACTCCAGGTGTGGACTTCTCGCAATGTGGATGTTAGGCCTCTGTTGATACACCCTAATATCGCATTCGCCTTTTCTGCCGCTGCATTATACTGAGTGCTCATGTTTAATTTACAGTCCCCTCCACCACAGGATCTTGTTCACACACTCTGCAATCCAATCCCCACCCAGTATGTGTGTTTGTAACCCAGGTGTAGAAATCTTCGCTTATCGTCCTTGAATAGCACTTTGCTCAAATCCTTCCACTTTTCCAAATCTCACTGAATTTTACCTTTATTTTCTTTGAGTTGTTAATTTAGTTTTGCATTTCAGGATTATAAACTGACTTGAACGGCCTTATATTCCTGCCTGGACATTGCATTCTCCTCGATATGTCCTGTAGCAAGACAGGCAGGGCCTTTTAGGTGGTGTCCTCATGCCTTTGGAATGCCTTTCCTCCCTCTCTTCACCCTGTTCTACTGCAAACCACCCTTAACAGCCAATCTCTTTCACAGGATTTTGATTAGAGGATTGCTTCTCTTTCAATTGCCTGTTTCGAGGTTTGTATATACTTTGATTAGTCCTGTTTCTATCATGCCTAACATTTCCTGAACTACGAAAGAAAAGAAAGGCACTCTGCCTCCTCTCTGGAAGGAGGCTCCCTTGTGAGAATACTAATGTCTCTCTGGCTCCAAATCCCTCCTTGCTCCGTCTATCAAAGCACCACGGCTCATTGTCTCCGAGCAGAAGTTCATTCCCAACTTTAAATCATTTCATTAAAAAATAAATTACATTAAGAGCTAAGCCTTGATTTTCAATTTTGTCTCCTGCCAGGGTCTTTTCTTTTCTTTTTTTATAATCAGCTATATAAAAAATATATTTTAAATTAATACCTAGCCTTGGACGTATATTGTACTGCAAGTTTTAATCAACCCTCCCTGAAGGGCAGAAAATGCAATAGCGCTGGCAATCATTTCTCAGCCATGTTTGGAACACACACACACCCTCGTTTTCGTGTTATGCCGTTATACTTAACACCATGGCTGCCAACACGTGCTCTCCGTCTTGCTACACTTCAATGTGTATCTTATTTAAATCCATGAACAGTACTGCTACAATATTATTTACTGCAGGAGACGCATTTTTCAGAAAGTGGGGCGTATCTCTACTGGGGAGAAGGGACTGAATGTGCCGTGGAAGCCAACTAAGGTTGGCTCGCATGCCCCATTTCCCTAAAACTGTACCTCCATCTTAGCAAACCCATGATGTAGATTTTTAGTACCCCCAAACATACCCCTGGGGGTACATTTATCCCAGGTGGGGAACCACCAGTTAAGATGTCCTCAGCTATAGAAGAAGAAGAAGAAGAAGAAGAAGAAGAAGAAGAAGAAGAAGAAGAAGAAGAAGAAGAAGAAGAAGAAGAAGAAGAAGAAGAAAGGAGGAGGAGGAGGAGGAGGAGGAGGAGGAGGAGGAGGAGTTTGGATTTATATCCCCCCTTTCTCTCCTGTAAGAAGACTCAAAGGGGCTTACAATCTCTTTTCCGTCTCCCCCCCCCCCCCCCCCCACAACAAGCACCCTGTGAGGTAGCTGGGGCTGAGAGAACTCCAAAGAGCAGCGACTAACCCAAGGTCACCCAGCTGGCATGTGTTGGAGTGCACAGGCTAATTTGAATTCCTCAGATAAGCCTCCACAGCTCAAGTGGCAAAGTGGGGAATCAAACCTGGTTCTTCAGATTAGAGCACACTGCTCTTAACCACTACACCACGCTGGCTCCTAGGGGAACAGTTCTGTCTTTCAGGCTCTTGCAGAACGGAAGTAAGTCCCATAGTGGCCTTGAGTCAGCCGACCAGCAGATACAAGACAAGCCCAAGGTATAATTCCTGTTTGGTTTAACTTGTTCAGTTTAATTAAGTTGTCTGTTTATTGAAATGGTAGTTTTGCTACCATGTGGAAGTACGGTGTAGTGGTTAGAGTGTCACACTAGGATCTGAGAGATCCAAGTTCGAACTCCCGCTGCGCCATGGAAGCTGGCTGGATGGCTTTGGGGCAATTACACACTAAGCTGAACTGATTTCACAGGGTTGTTGTACAGACACAATGGAGAAGAGCAGAATTATGGAAACCAGCTTGGGTTCCCATTGGGAAGAAAGCTGGGGTGGAAATGAAGCAAATAAATAAATTCATCAATAAAAATGTCTTAGTCTAACGGTGCCCCCCATGCAGCTGATGGGCCAAATGCTACACCCCAGGGTCATAGCCTGAGTTTTTTAGCCAAAAAAATGTTTTGAACTGTTCTAGTTTAATGTCAAAGGTTTTCACGGCCAAACTCAACTAGTTATTGTGGGCTTTCTGGGCTGCGTGGCCATGGTCTGGTAGATCTTGTTCTCAACAGATGCAGGCGAAACAATAGGAGCAGCAGTGGCGTAGTGGCTAAGAGCAGGTGCACTCTGATCTGGAGGAACCGGGTTTGATTCCCAGCTCTGCCGCCTGAGCTGTGGAGGCTTATCTGGGGAATTCAGGTGGCCTGTGCACTCCCACACACGCCAGCTGGGTGACCTTGGGCTAGTCACAGCTCTTCGGAGCTCTCTCAGCCCCACCCACCTCACAGGGTGTTTGTTGTGAGAGGGGAAGGGCAAGGAGATTGTAAGCCTCTTTGAGTCTCCTACAGGAGAGAAAGGGGGGATATAAATCCAAACTACTACTCCTCCTTCTCCTTCTTCACATTTGAGTCACATCCAATGCTCATAAGCACAGGCCCTCTTGATTGGGATGCTCGGCAATATTGTTGCCACGTTGACATGACACATAGGCTAAAACTGTGGACAGATCCATGACAAAACAAAGACTTCCCTAACCTAAATAACTAAATAAATGCATTGAAGACATTCACAGTGACTGGAAGAGTGTGGCAGAAGCCAGACTTTGGTGGCTTCCTGACTGGTGGTGGAAAATGCCGTCAAATCACAGTCGACTTACGGCCAGCCTGTAGGGTTTTCAAGGCAAGGGACCCATAGCAATGGTTTGCTGTTATGGAGCAACCATTGACTTCCTTGGTGGTCTCCCACCCAAGCACTAACCTTGGCTGACCCTGCTTAATTTCTGAGATCCGACAAGATCCGTCCTCATTACCTCTAGGCTTTTCCCAGCTCAGGCCCTTAAAGGGACGGGCAAGTGTTTGCTCTCCCTCTCCACTGGGCACCCAGCCCAACTCACCTGGTACACCCAAAGCATCTTCCCGGGCATCGTCCTCAGCAGGCTGATGGATGTTCCAGGAGGTTACGGGGAGAGAAGCGATTTCTTCATAGGATGCCAACTTCACCATGTCCATGTGGTTACTGCGCTGCTTGTACTGAGGGATGAAGCACTCCTTGCCTTGCTGAAAAATGTCCTTAATTATTTCTGCCGTCTGGACCTCATCCGGCATGCTCAGAAACACTGCAATTCGGTGGGAGGCTCGATATTTGGAATGTTCAACCACCTGGTTTGGGGAAAGGAGAGCTGCGTTCAGAGGACTAAAACACTTATTTTTGCACATTTAAAGCGTGCCCGTTCTGTGAGTTCTTTGGCTGCAGCCTTTCCCCAACTTCTAACCAATCTGTAATTCATAATAAGCTTCTGGAACTCACTGCCACTGAATATGTTGTTCAGTGTTGCTAACTTTGGAAGGTTTCAGCAGGGATTAGAAAATTCATAGAAGCCAGCGTGGTGTAGTGGTTAAGAGCAGGTGGATTCTAATCCGGAGAACCGAGTTTGATTCCCCACTCCTCCACCTGAGTGGCTTGGATCTGGGAAACCCAAATTTGAATCCTCCCTGCCATGTAGGCTTGTTGGGTGACCTTGGGCCAGTCACACAATCTCGGCTGACCCTAACTGTTATAGTGACAATTAAATGAAAGAGGGGAGAATGACATAGGCCCTTTCCGCACAATCAGAATAAAACACTTTGAGGCAGGAAACAAAACATTTCCTCTGAAAAGCTCTGTGTAGTTTTTAGCCCAAAACATTTTATTTCCATTTTCCAGCCTCAAAACCTTTCATACGATCCACTATTTTAGTGATTCTTTTCATTAAAATGTTTTCAAAATGTCTTCACTTGCTGTGCGGAGGTCTTTAAAACGTTTTCGATTGCTCTCTGCAGTCCCTAGGCTTCTTCCTGGGCTCCATTTTCGGGACCTGCTTCGTCACCTCTCCTGTTTGCTTGCGGCATTTTTTATTTTAATTGTGTGGGGTGATATCTTTGAAGCTACAAAGACACAACCCACGAAGAACTGCAGCACAAGGCCCTGAGCCATCGAAGCTACAAATCCACAGAGGCATTCAAATAAAACGGGAGAATCGCAAAATGGCAGCCGGACAAACGGAGAGGATTTGAAACGTTTGGCAAAACATTTTGCAAACGTTTCCAGCGACTTGTGAGGAAAAGACCAGGGTATGCCACTCTGGGGGTTGCACTGGGGAGAAGCAGGGTTTCAGTAAATGCATTCAAGTTTTGTGCATGCCTACCTATTCTTCCCCACGTTCAACTCTCTCCTTCTGCTTTTTGCCTTTTAAACTGTGTCTCCTTTGGTCTAAGCCCTCCCCCTCCCATTCCCACGGGCGTTTCGAAGATGAAATACGCAACGGAAGTTTCCCCAGGTGGGCCACACTGTGAATGAGCCCTGAAAGCTGTGCCAAGGTTTGCCAAAAAGGAAATACGTCAGTCGTCTTTCTGGATCAGCGGACATCCATTCCTGCCGAATCAGAGCGTGCTGCCCAGCAAGACTTCAATCAGGAAAGCAAACATTAAGCAAGCAAACCCATCCAGTGGTCTAATTAAACCCCAGCGGCTGGGTCAGCGCAGAGCTGTTACTCTAATTTCAAATTAAGACCCCTGGAAAACGAGTCTTTAGACAAAAGCGCTGGAAAGATTATTTGCGTCCCGCCACTGCCTCTGTCCGTCTCCAAGTATTTCAGTATCCTCCCCATCTTTCTCAAGCTGCATCTTTGACCTCTTTTTAGTCAAGTTAGATTTTAAGATTTCCACTGTAACGATGGCATACATTGTTATGTTTTATATTTTTGTTGGTTCCGTTGATTTATAACCCGCTGCGCCTGCCAAAGCAGACTCGGAGCGACTTCCAACACTGCAATAAAAACATCAACAATATATAACCATACAATATAATGACGCCTTTAAAAGATCCAATCTTTGTATCGATTGGGAGTGTTGTATGGTTTCCGGGCTGTATGGCCATGCTCTAGTAGCATTTTCTCCTGACATTTTGCCTGCATCTGTTGCTGGCATCTTCAGAGATGCCAGTCATAGATGCAGGCAAAATGTCAGGAAACAACACAACATCCCTGTGATTCCAGCTGTGAAAGCCTTCGACAATATTTTGTATTGATTATTGTGTATGATTTTTCTTGTTGTTAGCCGCCCTAATCCTGGCTTTTAGAAGGAATGGACAAGGCATAAATCATCATCAAATAAATAAATGTTACAAAATAAATAAATTCGACTTTTGCCAGGTTCCAGTTTAAACAAAACTGAGCCACTGGGTGGCAGTAAGGCCTAATGCCTACTGGATACTACACCAGGCGATCTATTCCTGCTGGTTTTTGTCCTTTTATATCACAGAGGACTAGAAATGAGGAATAATTACACTGAGACCAAAACAAGAACTAGGTCGAGGCCCCTTCCACACATGCAAAATAATGCACTTTCAATCCACTTTCAATGCACTTTGCAGCTGGATTTTACTGTGCGGAATAGCAAAATCCACTTGCAAACCATTGTGAAAGTGGGTTGAAAGTGCATTATCCTGCAGGTGCGGAAGGGGCCACACTGGTGAGATCTCTGGAGAGTGCATCTGTGAAATGAATATAAAGATATCCACCAGCAGAGCTTTGTGACTCTGTATGTGTTAAGCAGTGGCGTACCTCGGCAAACTGGAGCCCTGGGCAAAACCTGAGTTTGATGCCCCTCCCATGGGCGGCCACCCTCTCCCACTGTGACCAAACAATGATTTTTTTCCACCAGGTCATTTCAAAGTCACCATCACATTATAGAACATGCCCCAAATCTGAACACAGCAATGGGCCATGCCACACAGCAGAAATAATTTTTTTGAAAACATCTCTGAAATATTGGTGCTGCTAGCCTAAAACCTGCGCCCTCTGCAGGCCAAAAACGGAAAAACACTGAAAATACAAAAAATCCCACAAATGAACCTGCAGTTTTTGCGTCCCCCACAAGGGGGTGCCCTGGGCAACTGCCCCCTTTGCCCAATGGGAAGAACGCCTCTGGTGTTAAGGGCTGTTCTGTCAAGTTGCTCCCTAAGAATCACTATTCTCCAAGATGTCTTATCATTAACTGCCTTGCTCAGGTCTTCCAGACTGAAGCCCTTCATGGAGGCAGTCCATTTCATGTTGGGCAGTGGTGTACGGCCCTAGGGACATGGGGACACCACGATTGTTTTGGTGCTGTCAGTAGCATGAGGCTGGGCTGAGGGGGGAGGGGTGGTGCCCCCTCCCCCCATCCCTGGAGGCTGGCTCCTGCTCTCCCCAGGACCTGGGAAGGGCAGGAGCTCGGTGGGAGGGGGCGGGGCACCGCCCCTGCCGTGTCATTTTCAGGCTCCCTTGGCCCTGCCCACAACATTTTGGTGCTGTTTGTAAGAGGGAGGGAGCCCGAAAACAACGAGGCTGGAGCACCATTTCCTCCCAATACCCCTCTGATGTTGGTCTTCCTCTTTCCTGCTATCTTCCACTTTTCCTAGCATTATTGTCTTTTCCAGTGACTTGTGTGTTTTCATGATGTGACTAAAGATGACAGTTTAGCCCAGAGATGTCCAACTCTGGTGCATCAGATGTTCATAAATCCCGTTTTGAGGCCAGGCGAGTCGCTGCATGCCAGCAGGCGCTGATGGGAATTGTAGACCATGAACATCTGAAGCACCAGAGTTAGACACCCCTGGTTTAGCCATTTTAGCATCTAGGGTCAGCTTGATTTGAGCGAGAAACCACAGATTTGTCCTTGGGGGGGGGGGGGGGGCCCACGGCATCCGTAAAAGTCTCCTCCATCCCCACATTAGGCGGATGACTCAGGCTCATTCTCTAGCATCACCCACAAGGACAGGAAGGGATGCTACCCACGTTATTGTTTTTAAGAAGCGTGCTCAGAGTTTAGGATTGTTGTTTTAATACTGCCGCAGCTTAGGGACTCCTATTTGTTCCTGTTCTGGCAGATACGTCTACCCAATAAATGTTGTGGGCCCCGGGGGGCAGAGCTCAAATAATCTAGTTCCTTCCTGTCCGAGATTTATAAGCAAAGTGCTGGTCAGCAGTTTGTTCCTGAAGGGAGAGGAGTCATATAAGGACAGAACTGAGAAGGGAGGTAGCCCTTAGATATAATAAAGTCTCCAGCTCCCCCTGGCCATTGGGAGAGAGGTCGGAAAACACCTGGAGATTTGGGACCGTAGCCTGGGGAGGGCAAGGGCTTCAGTGGGGAACAAGGCCAACCAGCCCACCCCCTTGAAGCAGGCATTTCTCCAGGGGAGCTGATCCCTGTAGTCTGAAGGTGCGTGGTCATTCCAAGGGGTCTAACTGGGAGGCTGGCATCCCTCGCCACTCGCCAGGGAAGATGCCGCAACTCACCTGGCCTCAAAACAGTATTTATTTTTGGGACTCAGCTCTAGAATTGGCAATATATATAGAAAGCCCTTCTCTGAGCATATGCAAAGTGCATTTCCCGCACCGCCCAGTTCGATCCAGCAAAATCGTATGTAAAATTTAGCAGGTAAGGGGAGAAGTAGAAGAATCCTCCATCAGGTGCAACCTCCAGAGGATCCCTGAATCTTCTAGAGCTGTTTCATCAAGGCAGGGCTGTCCCACTGGGCTAGATGTTCATGGACTACGATTCCCAACAGCCCTTGCCAGCATGGCTGCTGGCAAGGGCTGCTGGGAATCGTAGCCCATGAACATCTGGAGGGCCCCAGTTGGATACCCTTGCGTCCAAAGCTGCTATTTTCAGCCCTTACTCGGAAGTAAGCACCACTGCACGGGGGGGCGGGGGGGGGAGGGAGCTGAGCCGTGCCTTTGCTCGCGCCACAAAACTGCGGTGCTTTACCCGCTTCCTCGGGAGCAAGTCAGTTGCACTTCCGAGTTCACAGGGCAGGCGCGCAGGGCTGCTCCCAAGGGCGCGTTGCCAACTTCGCTCCCTCCCCCAGCGAAGGGAAGGAAGCACCGCCTTCCGCCCTCCCGTTTCCTCCCTGCAGTGTGGGCCAGGGCAGGGTCTTTCCCCGGGCCACGTGGCGAGTGGGTGGGGAGAGCCCAGCCGTGGGAAGGCCTCTGCCCCGGCCGGCACCCACCTGGGCCCCCAGCAGCAGGGACTGGCGCAGCTTCTCGGCCGGGCTGAGCTCCCGCAGGCGCCGCTTCAGCTCCGCTCGCAGGGCCCGCTTAGCCGCCTGCAGGACCGCCGCCATGGCGCCCGAGCCGGACCTCTCCATGCGCCCTGGGCGCACGGTCCCTCCCCGAGAGGCGGAGGCGGGGAGGAGGCAGGAGCCCAGCCGCCCTGGAGAGGCTCCGGGCGGCCTTTAAATGGCCAGAGGGCCGGGGGACGAGGTCAGCGGTCCCTCCTCCTCGCCCTTGGACGGGTGCCCGGGCAGCTGGACTTTGGCACCGGCCTGGGCGCAAAGGGCGCCGCGCTACTAGGAACGAAGGCGCGCGGGGTAGGGAGGCAGGGTGCCAGCCTCCAGGCGGGACCTGGGGGGTGACAGTTCCACTCCAAGCCGTAGGTCTCAGGCCACCCCTTTGGAGAGGGGCCTCGATGGCATCGCGCTCCACTGAGGTCCTCTCCAGGACTGTCTTCAAAGCTCCTGGAGGCGCACAGTGGCATCAAGTCTAGGGATCCCACCTGGAGATCCCCTTCCCCCGAATGACAGGCTACAGAGACCAGTTCTTCCGGTATCTCGGAGGGGGCCTGTGTGGCACTAAAACCCCCTTGACGACCCTGCTCTCCATCTCCAGATCATCAGGAGTTTGACAACCTGCACCTTCAAACCCCCCTCCCTCCCACTCACAGCCAGAGGGGACCTGACACCCCTAAATGAAGGCTTCATCTGAACTTTGCAAAGCCCCTGCGCATTCCAGGACACCAGAGTGGCCATGCTGGATCAGGGCAGTGAGCCGGCATCCTGCTTCTGGCAGTGGCTAGTCAGAGGTGGCAGGGCAGACAGCCCCCCCCCCCCCCCGCCAGGTGACAATGTTTCCAACTATATCTGTGCTTAATAAATCAGTCCGGTCTTTTTTGGAATCCACATGAAACCAGCGCGCCATTTCGTCATACCCTGTAGCAAGGAGTTCCCCAGGCCGACTTCCTATTTTGTCCCTACATCTGCTGCCCTGTATTTTCATTCTAGTATCAAAAGGAGAGGGAGAACAGCTGCTATTCCCTTCCTGTGTGCCGTGCATCATTTTGGGGATGCTCTATCTATCCTGCTTTCCTTTACCTATATAACATTCTTGCCAAATCGAAAGAGCAAGAGAGACTGCTAAGAGGTTTTCCTTTACAGCAAAGTGTCAAACCTCTTTGTTACTGCAGAAGTATATTGAGAATGGATTTGGTTATTTTAGTGTTTCGGTCCCACTTTTCTCCCTCGCCTCCCAACTGCCCTCCCCTCCCAAGGTCAGAACTGGATTGCCCCAAACATGCATCCTTATTTTCCTCCATGAAAAGAAGAAGGGTTTGGATTTATATCCCCCCTTTCTCTCCTGTAAGGAGATTCAAAGGGGCTTACAATCTCCGTTCCCTTCCCCCCCAACAACAAACACCCTGTGAGGTGGGTGGGGCTGAGAGAGCTCCAAAGAACTGTGACTAGCCCAAGATCACCCAGCTGGCATGTGTTGGAGTGCACAAACTAATCTGGTTCAAGTGGCAGAGTGGGGAATCAAAACCGGTTCTCCAGATTAGCGTGCACCTGCTCTTAACCTCACAACACCACGCAGGCTTGGAAGGTGGATGGGTTAGTGGAGTCAGAGGAGGAAAGAGAAAAATTACCAGTTATTCAAAAGTGGAACAAAATTTTGTCTGTGAGCACCTTTCTTAATCAAAATTCAGACAGCACTGTGACGTGTTGGAAGTTGGGTTTTTTGTTTTTTTGCAAAAACAACCACATTCAGCCTTTGACAAACATTTAGAATTACAAACAAAAAGAGGTTTTCCGGACAGTACAGTTTTTTTTGTTTTAAAAAGAGTTAACATGCCAGGCAACACAGAAAAACCTTTTTGAATTGTGATCTCAAAGCTGCTGATGGTAAAACCAAACATAGTTACAAAACAATACATCCCCCCCCCCCCCAAAATAAATAACATAAATAAGATTTCAAATCCCTAATAGAGCATTTCCAGTTTTCTGGTACACAAAACAGCTGCCAGGGCATATCTGGTGGTCACATCTTGTGCCTGCTGGAAACATTGACCAAATTTGTCAGTAATATTGACTGATGTATGAGAAAACCGCCAGGATTTTGGTCTTCATCCAGTGTAAAGACAGCCAAGGACGTTTGTCCTCAAATTTCGGTACAAAGCCGTTGTCCTGGAGAAAAGAGTGGATAATATCTCATTAGGATTCATTTGCTTTTTTAAAAAATGCATAAATGCCAACAATGTATTTTTTCCCCTAAAAATATGGGAGTAGGGGAAAAGTTCATAAATGGCATGCAATTGACCAACCATTTCATTATCTGAAGAGTTTATTAGTCCAGGTTTGCTTCAGAGATGTGTGCCTTCATGTTTGAAGGGATGGTGACTGAGCTGTTCATGCAGGGTCTCCACAGCTGTGGCCCCATAATTATTCCTCACAAGGATTCATGTGATGCTAAGTTAATGGGATCTTAAGCATCAAGGCAAAAAAACATGCTTGTTTTTCTATGGTTTTGAATGACTGGCTATTGTCTGCTGCATGCAGATCGCCATTTCAATGCATAAGTAGATTAAATTAATGCATTGTTTTTCTTTGTTGTGCAAAGGGGGGAAGAATTTAATTCTTTCCCTGGGGGGAATTCTTTCCCTGGGGGGAAGAATTTAATATTGGGCACCGGGCGCCACCCATGCTTATATTTATCTTATATTTTAAATGTTAATGTTTAGTCAGTTTTCGCTGCTTTTATAAGTTTTAGTCTATTTATGATGTTTTACAATTGTATCCATTACATGCTGTACACCACCCAGAGCCCTTCGGGGACGGGGCGGTATAGAAGCCTAAAGTATGTATGTGTGTGTGTGTGTGTGTGTGTGTGTGTGTGTGTGTAAGTGTAAATAAATAAATAAATAGGTCCAGTGGGTTCAGGCTATACATAATTCTTCCTTAATTCAGGCTATACATTATCCTCGTAACCCTGTAAACAAGCCCAAGTAGAAAGAGAGTTATACCCTTCTAAATCCATTGAAGTCACTTGTCTTTGAAGTTGTGTAGAATAAAACACATCCACTTGCACTTTAAAGGCTAAACAGCGTTTATTCCAATATCACCTTTCTTGACTCACTCCTTCAAAACAGTTTAGGATTGCCCAGATTCATTCAGGGAGATCCGTGCAGTGGTGGGATCCAAAAATTTTAGTAACAGGTTCCCATGGTGGTGGGATTCAAACTGTGGCGTAGTGCCAATGGGGCTGGGTGGGGCACGACCGGGGTGGGGCGGGGCATTCCTGGACGGGGCTGTGGCAAGGACGCAGCCGCTGCGCTGGTCCTTGGGTGGGGAACGAATGCACGCAGGCGCAGGCTGCCACGCACGCCGGTGCACCTCCTGCTAGACTGCTTCAAGTTCTGCGCACTACTGCTGAGAGGAGGGGCGTAACTAAGGCAAAAATCACATGGCAAAATCACCCATTTGTAACCCCCTCTCGGCACACACAAATAATTAGTAACCTACTCTCGGGAACCTGTGAGAACCTGCTGGATCCCACCTCTGGCTCTGTGGCAAAAGAGGGATTAGAATCCATGCCTCTTTATTTAGATCTCTCTAACCACACTAATTTCAGAGGGATGTTAGATTGTTGGCATCAAAAATGGCACCCTGAAGGCTAACAATTTTTATTTGGTGAAGCTTGTTGCTTCAGTTATGAGGAATTGCCTTTCAGCTAGGCTGTTATTTTACTTTGCAGTTTCAGCCTTTCTGTATTTTTGGCTTTCAATCCTTTATTTATTTAAAACATTTATATCTCCTGAAAGATGAAGATTCACTCATAGTATCTAAAGAAGTGAGCTCTGGTCTGCAGAAATGTATGTGGACACAACATTTTATATGCCTACCTTTCTCGCTACTGGTAACACAGATTGGTTTACATACCGTAATTATCTTCTGCATTGTATCTACTCAACAATTTTGTTAGCTGTAAGGCAGGGGTCCCCAAACTTTTTAAACAGGGGGCCAGTTCACTGTCCCTCAGACTGTTGGAGGGCCGGACAAAAAAAACTATGAACAAATTCCTATGCACAAATGATTGTAAAATGTTTGATTTCACCTTTCAGCATTTCTGTCATGGTCTATTTTTAGAACAGTGACCAAAGTATGTCAAGTACAGGGTGGGCTCCAAATATTGTTGGGGAGGCTTTGGAATACCTTCCCCTGTAAAAAAAAAAGCAGAACTTTCCTCTTAAATTGAAGCTATTCCTATCCTAACCCAGGATCAGGTATCTTCCTGGGTTCTTTTTTTCCTCCCTAGCAGCCAGCGAATGATTCGCCAGCCACAATGGCTGATGCCAATGGGAGTGAGGCGGAACAGAAAGCCTGAGAGCAACAATACATGGAGTAGCTGAGGAGGGAAGGGGCCCGGAGCATGAGCATTGCCACATGTAAGGTTTCCAACTCTGGGTCAGAAAACTTCATGTGGAGACTTTGGGGGTGCCATCATGTAATTGCAATCAACAGCCCAAGCAATGGGGCCGGGTTCCTCCTCCTCCCTCAAGCCCCCACTGCACATGAATGGATTACCATCGCCATGGCTCATGCCTGGCGGGGCGGGATAAATGCCTTCAGGGGGCCACATTTGGCCCCAGACCCATAGTTTGAGGGACCCCTGCTCTAAGGTGTGACAAGACTCCTGTTTATTCTAACTTTACCAGCTTTCATGAGTAACATGTAGAAGAGTTTGAATTTATACCCAGCTTTTTTCAACCATAAGGAGTCTCAAAGCGGCTTACTATCACCTTCCCGTTCCCACAACAGACACCTTATGAGGGTAGGTGGAGACTAAAAGGGAGTTCAGAGGTAACCCCTGTGACTGGAACTAACCCCAGGTCCCCAACAGGCTTCATGTGCAAGGCGGAACGTGTTACATCGGAGTTCAATGCCAGATAAGAATCTGCTGCTTGAGAGTGGGAGGACCAGGGAATCAAACCCGGTTCTCCAGATTTGAGTCCCCTGCTTTTAACCACTACACTATACTGACTCTCTTGATATAAGAACCAACTCATCTCTTCATAAATGTTGGATGAAAATCCTTGGGGCGTTTTGGGGTATCCATTTCTACCGTATTTCCACAGCCCTGGAATCTAAACTCATAAGTTTAAAAAATAAATCACAAGACGGAAAAAAATCAACGACAAAAATTCAGGATGAGAAACAGTCATGCAAACCAAAACTTACCCATCCTCCGTTTTCGACAATCCACTTGGCTTGGTTGTCAACAATATAGTCTGTGATGAAGTGAGAAACCTGCTTCAGGTTTTCCACCGTCATGAGAACTCCGTGGTCTTGAAGCTTCCTGGCTAAAATTCCTCCAAACAAGAATATGGTCAAGATCCGTCCCCAGTTGGTGTGTCCATCAGCAAATTCATCGGCCATTGCACGAACAAAGATTCTGTTGGCTGCCTCTGGGGAACAAATCTCAAGTTTGTCCAGATATGGTTTCAAATTTTCTTCCACTCCCCCCTTGGAGGCGAAGACATCGCGACTTTTAAGTGAAGACACTAGCTGACTCGGCTGGGGGCTGCTCCGGACTCGGATCCCAGGCAAACATATTTCAGGTAATCTTGAACCAAGTTGTAAACATACAAAAAATCACAATTTTCCATTGGCGAGTCACCCCAGTAAGCAACAGACAGACTTTGAGCCCAGAGGTCTTCCTGCTCAAAAAGGCACGTTGCTAAGCTGAAAACTAAACTAAATCACCTCGCGGTTTCATGCCTTCAGTGGGATTTTTCTTTGCATCATCTGGGGTTTGACAAAAGCCATTACGTGGAAAGCGATGAGGAAATTGATCACGAGTTTTGTGGGTTGGGACACTTCCTCTAAAAATTATTTCCAAGTTTAGCGCAGTCCTGAGCAGAATTGCTGCCTTCTAAGGCCGTGGATGTGGCCTTAGAAGAAATAAGTCTGCTGACAACTGGGCGATCAGCGTGGCTAAAGACAGTTACGGCTCCAGAGCATGAAAAGTAAAATCCTTAGAAATGCCAACTGGCACAAAGTTGCCAAATCAAATGAGTTTTACGCATCCCATAAAACATGCAGGAAAATCCCTGGATGTTTCAGTTAAAATAAAAACTTGCCAAACCTTTGTTTTTGGAGGGAATGAGACTGTGACTCTGTTTTTAAAACTTGAGGCTCAGTCCTACGACCTGTGGTTCTCAAACTGCATCCTTCGAAACTCATGTACTTCTCAGGTGTCAGGCAGAGATTTCAGCACGGTGACTGTTTTGGCCAACTTGTTTCCTCTCTGCCCCGTGGAGGCATCAGGGGCACTCCTGAAGTGCTCTTGCCTTCCGTGGGGAAAGCTAAGACCAAGAGCAGTGGGCGTGTTGTAACTCCCTTGTACGTCAGTACAAAAAAAAAGTTCTTTGGTAGTACTTCTGTTACTCCCCGCGTGCGGCGGCTTTCTTGTACGGCCCGGTGCAGGGCGTTTGCCAGCGCCCGGGGTTCAGTTGCCAGCACGCCACGGGGGGCTCCCATTGTAACTGGCCAAATAATCTGATCTGTCCCTGCCTGGTAGAGTCATCCCAAATCAAAGCCACCATCCCAGGCTGACCCCTCCAAACATCCCCCCACCTAGCACACTTAACTTTGGACCCAAGTGGTAGAATTTCACTCCTTGTTCTCAGTTTTGGGCCATGAAGTTGAGATATGTCGTTAAAAAATGATTCATATGATTGAGAAAGTCCCAGAGTGCCATGCTAGCAGCCTAATAAATTTTTCATAGCGGCTGCTGTATTTGTTAAGATAAGCATGTCACGTTCTGAGCTGGGAAAGGGTTGAAATAACAAGAAGTTGGAAGTTCCCAGTGTTCCCTGTTTCGATAAATCATGGCACAAACAGCCAATAGCAGCACTGGTTAAAACTTGGCTGGGCGGCCTTGGCCTGCCAAGAGAATCCGATTCATGCATCTGAGCAAATTGATTAACTAACCTCCCCATTCCCACGGGAGGCCAGCAGGTGTGGGGAAGTTAATAATTCAGGTAAAGAGTCGGAGGTGGCAGGCACCCAAACCCTGGAGCTCACAAAGCGTCTGGCTCTCAGACAAAAACCGTCAGGGGTCGAAGGTCTCTTTATCGAGACCCTTGAAGGCCGGGGCTCTCCTTCCACTGCTCAGATGGCAGTTTGGTTGCAAACTGAGCAGCGCCTTCAACAATTGCAAGCTCTCTGCTTTGGAGCTTTCGAAATAAATGCTCAGTTGTAGTGGAAGTAGTTTGCACGTGCGTGTTCTCCCACAGCTGCCGCGGCCCACCACTGGCCTGACCCACCTTTAAAAAACACTTCCCAAAGAGATACTTCCCTTGTACTCACTCAGAAATGTGTTTTCCTTGGTCCTGCTGGGGTGGAAACGGGGAACAAACTCTGTGACTTCTGTCTAGGGATTGCAGCGTGTGTGTCCCTGTTTTACCTGCCTGAGCCAGGCCAGGCTTGGGTGGTGGATGGGAGAGCAGGGTTTGATTCCCCCACGCCCAGGCTGTGGAGGCTTATCTGGGAAACCAGATTAGCTTGTGTACTCCAACACATGCCATCTGGAGCTGGGTGACCTTGGGCTAATCACAGTTCTTCGGAGCTCTCTCAGCCCCACCTATTTAACAGGGTGTTTGTTGTGGGGTGGGGGGGGGGAGGGAAAGGAGTTTGTAAGCCCTTTTGAGTCTCCTTACGGGAGAGAAAGGTGGGGATATAACTCTTCTTCTTCTTCCATACCAGGTCACAAATGCCCAACATGTTACAGAATCATCGAATCGTAAAACCATACAACTGGGAGATCCCAGGAGCTTTTGTTTTGTGCTCTCCTATATCTGTTTTGGTGCAGCCAGAAAAAAGTTTAGGATTGAAGGTCATATAAAAAGGGGTGTGTGTTGTTGTTGTTGTTTTGCTGTACATTGTAACAGAATGAATTTAATTTTTTAAACATTTTCCAGACCCTAATTGGCAAACTGTGCAATGCTTCTATGCTCTTGGTGAGACTTGTGTTTCTCACGATGACCTACCATTTGCATGGCATGCACATACTGGCACATGCTCAGAGGTTACCTTGGCTTTCTGGGGTTCCTGGTGAAGCCTGGGGATCTCCTGGAATTATAGCAGAGCCCAAAAATACAGAGATCAGTTTTCCTGCAGGAAACAAGTTTTAGAGCACAGGTGTCAAACTCACGGCGTACCAGATATTCATGAACAACAATTCCCATCAGCCCTTGCCAGTATAGCCAATGCTCATGTTGGGAGGGACTGATGGAATTGTATTGCTTCATGCAAACATCTGGAAGAACCCTTGGTTTGATTTTAGAGGATAGGTTTTATCGCATTATACCCTGCTAGGAGTCCCTCCCCTCCCTAAAGCCTGTCCTTGCTAAATTCTACCCTGAAATCTCCAGAAATTTCCCAGTCATGAGTTGCCAATCATAAGCCTCATGCTGGGAAAGCACCCTCATTTGGTCTGGATTGTGGTTTCAGCAGGGCAGGTTTCAAAAGCCCTTGAAAGTCTTGTGAGTTTTAAGGCAAAATGGTGTTGATTTTTTATTGTTCTGCGGGATTCTATTTATTCGGTACACTTCTGCCACCTGGTGGCCATTAAGAGCTTTTCGGACCATGGAGTCTTTTTTGGTGGGGGCTTGTGTTGTCAAGGCACAGCTGATTTATGGTGACCCTGTAGGGCCATGGTGGCGAACCTTTGGCACTCCAGATGTTATGGACTACAATTCCCATCAGCCCCTGCCAGCATGGCCAATTGGCCATGCTGGCAGGGGCTGATGGGAATTGTAGTCCATAACATCTGGAGTGCCAAAGGTTCGCCACCACTGCTGTAGGGTTTTCAAGGCAAGAGACATTCAGGCCCCTTCTGCACCTGCAGAATAATGCACTTTCAGTCCACTTTCACAATAGTTTGCAAGTGGATTCTGCTCTTCCGCCCAATAAAACCCAGCTGCAAAGTGCACTGAAAGTGGATTGGAAGTGCATTATTCTGCAGGTGCAGAAGGAGCCTCAGAGGTGGTTTCCCATTGCCTTGGTGGTTGCCCATCCAAATTTCTCGGAGGTTGCCCATTCAAATACTAACCAGGGACAACTCTGCATATCTTCTGAGATCCAACGAGATCAGGCTATCCAGGAGTTATCCAGGTCAGAGCTGGGGCCAGGTAGGATTTTTCAAAAATTGCCAGAAACTTCATTTAAACAAATATTTTCCAAGGGGGATGGGAGGTGTTTGACTCCACTCTGTAAAGAAACGGAGCCCATTTTTGAAAGTTCACAAAGCTTTTACCATATATCATTTGGTAATGTAGGTTCTCCAGTTTCTTAGAGGGTTTGTCTGGAGGAAAATGTAATATTTCACATGTATACACTCCTATAGTGCCTTTGTTATTATTGTGATGACTGTGTGAAATAGCCCTCCTCGAGTGTCCTGTGTGACTATTAGATAATATGTTAAGGCATGATTACAGATGATTGCCACGCTTCACCCAACCCCAGTTCCCAGCCCCACCAGTGACAAAATTCAGCTCACATTTAATTGTCTTTAAGTCATCTTGAGCTGAATGGAAGGCCGACTCACATGCTTACCTCTCTCCAGCTGAAAATCAATAGATTTTAAAATGCTACCAACCTCGTTATTTGGGAGAGGGCTGTAATCTCCCCCTACTGCGTAAGGCCATCCTGGAAAAAAACACTCCTTTAGTAATTTTGTGAAGAATGGAATGGTGCCCCCAAAATGCAGCACTCACAGAGAAACTATAATTATCTGTTTGTGCTAATGGCAAGTCCTGTGGTTTGTTTTTATGTAATGATTTGGTCAGATCTCCTGCCATTAATTTCTTTCTTTCCCTTTGGCTGTATTATGGATTGTGTCCAAAAGGATTGTAGAGAGATGAAGACACCCAGGGTGGCGGTGGAGTCTTTCCTCTCCTATAAGGAGATTCAAGGCCACTTACAAACTCTTTTCCCTTCCTCTCCCCACAACAGACACCTTGGCCCCTTCCGCACATGCAGAATAATGCACATTCAATCCACTTTCACAATTGTTTGAAAGTGGATTTTGCTATTCCGCACAGTAAAATCCAGCTTCAAAGTGCACTGAAAGTGGATGGAAAGTGCATTATTCTGCATCTGCAGAAAGGGCCTTAGTGAGGTAGGTGGGGCTGAGAGAGTTCAGAGAGAATTGGGACTAGCCCCAAGGTCACCCAACAGGAACACAGGAGTAGGGAAACAACTCTGATCCTTCCTGGCCTTTTCTGAAGTTCCTGCCAGCCCAAGGAAGTGGAAGAAAGCCAGGCTCTTTGCTCTAGGACAGTGATGGCGAACCTTTTCGAGACCGAGTGCCCAAACTGTGACCCAAAACCCACTTATTTATTGCAAAGTGCCAACATGGCAATTTAACCTGAATACTGAGGTTTTAGTTTAGAAAAAACGGTTGGCTCCAAGGCGTGCGTTACTCGGGAGTAAGCTTGGTGGTAGTCGGTGGCTTTGCTTTGAAGCAACCGTGCATCTCTTCCAATGGGTGAATCACGACCCTAGGAGGGTTTACTCAGAAGCAAGCCCCATTGCCAGCAACCGAGCTTACTCCCAGGTAAAGGATTGCGCTTTAGTTCTTCACATGAAAATCAGTGGGGTTTAACAGCGCTTGAAGAAGAGGAGGAGGAGGAGGAGGAGGAGTTTGGATTTATATCCCCCCTTAACAAGGTTACCTACACTGCTTCCCCAAAACTTGGTCTTAGGTTTAATGCTAATAATCGAGCCCAGCGGCCCAGGCCAGCCTAGATGTGTGGGAGGGGGGCACTCTATTTGCGCGTGCCCACCAAAAGGGCTCTGAGTGCCACCTCTGGCACCCGTGCCATAGGTTCGCCACCGCTCTAGGATGAGATGCATTGAGACAAAAACAAGAGATATCAGTGCTGTTCTGTTTGGCTTGCTTTCCTGGCCTCAAGCCCTGGGCTGGCGTGCCTTTCCAGCCGCTTGAACCTTTTCAAGCCCCTGGACCCCTGACAGTAAGTACCAAGTGCCCAACCCAAGAATCACATTCCTTTTTGAGTGCCTGCAGCGAACATCCAAGAGAACACCCACCTTCAGTCATCATTAAGATTCGGAAGTGTTGGCTTCAGTTTGATTGCATTGCTTCCATCAAGATTCAGAACTATTAAGGGGAGAAAGGCTTTCTGTCAAGGGGGGATGTAAAAATTCAGCTACATATCTCCTGGCAATGCTGATGGGCATCCCACTGTGAAATCCCCGCATATTGTACGCGGAACACTTTTGCCTAATGATCCAGCCGGCACTCCCAAAGAAACAATTACAATTTAAAGTGGATTCCTTATGTGTCGCTTCCCCGTTTAATTATCAGACAACAGTGAGTCCATAGTGCAGGGGTGACTCACCGTTGTGGCTTAATAAAAAACTCCTGGAGTGGACCATAGAGGAAATCTAATATTCTTGACATCCAGGTAAAAGCAATCCCCAGGGAAAACAATGGCAGATCCTATTCCTGATTTTGCAGAAGTGAATTCCACTGAGCTCAAAGGGGTCTACTCACACACAAACATGGGCAGAGTTTGAGGTGTAGACCCCTTCCGCACGTGCAGAATAATGCACTTTCAATCCACTTTCAATGCACTTTGCAGCTGGATTTTACTGTGTGGAATAGCCAAATCCACTTGCAACCAATCATGAAGGTAGATTGAAAGTGCATTATTCTGCATGTGCGGGAGGGGCCTTGAAGTGGCTGAGAGTGCAGTTCTAAACAGACTTACAGCCTTCTACATGCATGGAAGTTATTGGACTTAGAAGGATGTAATGTTGCTTAATCCCTGTCCTGGATAGGTGACAGGCAAATGGTCATGGCACCCTAAAAGCTAACAAAGTTTAGCTTTAGTTTGGAGAGGAGACGTCTGAGGGGGGACATGATTGAAGTCTATAAAATTATGCATGGGGTAGAAAATGTGGACAGAGAGAAATTTTTCTCTCTTTCTCACAATACTAGAACCAGGGGGCATTCATTGAAAATGCTGGGGGGAAGAATTAGAACTAATAAAAGGAAACACTTCTTCACGCAACGTGTGATTGGTGTTTGGAATATGCTGCCACAGGAGGTGGTGATGGCCACTAACCTGGATAGCTTTAAAAGGGGCTTGGACAGATTTATGGAGGAGAAGTCGATTTATGGCTACCAATCTTGATCCTCCTTGATCTGAGATTGCAAATGCCTTAACAGTCCAGGTGCTCGGGAGCAACAGCCGCAGAAGGCCATTGCGTTCACATCCTACATGTGAACTCCCAAAGGCACCTGGTGGGCCACTGCGAGTAGCAGAGAGCTGTACTAGATGGACTCTGGTCTGATCCAGCTGGCTTGTTCTTATGTTCTTAAAGTTAGCCCCTGAAATTTGATCCAAATGCGTGCCCCAATGCAAATGTAAATGCAATGCAAATATAAACTCTTGGATAGATGTATGGAGGGCTACTGAACACAAACCATCTCAGTTCCCCAGAAAACACAAATGAATACAGTAAACAATCTGTACTTTTGGTCTATCGAAGTCAGTATTTCCTGCTCTGACTGGCAGCAGCTTCCCAAAGTCTTACATCACCGACTAACTATCTTTTTAGTGGAGATACCAGGGATCGAGCCTGGGACCTTCCACCTCCAAAGCAGCAGTGGCGTAGTGGCTAAGAGCAGTGGCTAAGAGCAGGTGCACTCTGATCTGGAGGAACCGGGTTTGATTCCCAGCTCTGCCGCTTGAGTTGTGGAGGCTTATCTGAGGAATTCAGATTAGCCTGTACACTCCCAGACACGTCAGCTGGGTGACCTTGGGCTAGTCACAGCTTCTCGGAGCTCTCTCAGCCCCACCCACCTCACAGGGTGTTTGTTGTGAGGGGGGAAGGGCAAGGAGATTGTAAACCCCTTTGAGTCTCCTGCAGGAGAGAAAGGGGGGATATAAATCCAAACTCTTCTTCTTCTTCTTCAAAGAAGAGACTCTGCCACTGAGCTATGACCCCTCTGTATTTCTTCTCCCCTTCTTAGAGCTGAAAATCTCTGTGCTCAGCTGGAAGTAAAGTGGAATTGCTGAAAAGCATGGACCGCTCCTCTGAATGGCATCATGACTTTTGAACATCGTAAGCCTTTTTACCTCTATAAATCTAATAACAAAAATAATAATCTTCTATCTAATAGTCAGATCAGCTACCCCAGGGAAGGCCCTGATGTTCAGCAGGTGCAAAGTAAACTGTGTTTCCCCCCTGTCTTTGCCGGTCCCGATTCTTGTGCTAGCAACAAGGGAAAGAAAGACAAGGCCATTATTCAGGAAGATACAAGAACAAAAATCTCTGGGATATAATGCACCTGCTAAGTGTTCACATATTTCCTAACCCACAAAGGGAAAGGAGAAGAAAGTTTAAAGGGGCCTGATACTGACTGCTTGTTTTCCTGCAAAGGCAGTGGTATGGATGCTGAACGCCAGAGAGAACCAAGCTGCCATCCGTTTGATCAGAGGAAAATGCTTCTCAGCACTAAGCATTACGTAACATCTCCCTTCCCTGGAGATGACCCTCTGCAGGACAAGCCCAGACAAGCAGCAATGAATAAAAGATTAAATGCCACTGAAGCCTCCACGAGGTTGGATTTCCCCCCCTTAATAGCTGCATTTGGGAAAGCAGTTTTTTTATATTGATGCTGACACTGAGCCAGTCTTGCAAACGTTTGCAATGTATATAAATGTCCTGTGCACAGAGAGCTAACCAAGGCAGTTCTGCTGTGAAGCATATACAAGGAAAGGAATTTTAGGATTGTGCTGAAAATCACCTAAAATGATTCCACGAGGAAGAAGAGGAGTTGGATTGATATCCCCCCTTTCTCTCCTGTAAGGAGACTCAAGGAGGCTTACAAACTCCTTCCCCTTCCCCACTCACAACAAATACCCTCTGAGGTAGGTGGGGTTGAGAGAGTTCCAAAGAACTGTGACTAGCCAAAGGTCACCCAGCTGGCATGGGTTGGAGTGCACAAGCTAATCTGGTTCACCAGATAAGCCTCCACAGCTCAAATTGCAGAGCAGAGAATCAAATCTGGTTCTCCAGATTAGAGTGCACCTACTCTTAACCAGTACACCACGCTGGCTCTCAGTAAGGGTCAGTAAAAGACACCCTCCCAACAGTTTTGGAAACCCCATGATTATATTTCTGACTCCTTTTATTCAGCATGTGGCATTCTGTTTTCCTGTTCAGAGACTCAGCTTTGGCCTGTATTCACTTAAAGTGAAGACACCAGTCTTGTTTCTAAATTACAGTGAACACACATTCAATTTAGCCTCGTATAGATATTACCTTCTCTCATGGCCCAGTTTGATTCCCCACTCCTTCGCATGAAGGAGTGCTGGGTGACCGTGGGCCAGTCACAGTTCTCTCAGAACTCTCCCAACCTCACCAATCTCACAAGATGACTACAGTGAGGAGGGAAAGGAGTTTGTAAGCCACTTCGAACCTCCTTAAAGGTACAGAAAAGCAGTGCATAGATCCAAATCCTCTTTTCTTCATCTTCCTCTCCATGATAGGAGGACTATCTCAGCCCCACCTACCTCACAAGGTATCTGTTGTGGGGAGAAGGGAAAGGAGCTTGTAAGCCACCTTGAGTCTCCTTATAGAAGAAAAAGGTGGGATATAAATCCAAACTACTCCTCCTCCTCCTCCTTCTATCATAAACCAGCTACAAATTCATTTGATACCAACAAACAAACCCCAGTTTGTGAACCATTTGCATTCAGAGATCACAACCAACTAGGGTTTGACCCAACCATAGTTTATCACTCATGATCTCATCTGTCTCTCCCCTACTTTGAGGTCTGGATACAGCCAGCAAATGCGGCCAGTGCGAGGAGCCAATAAACTAAGTAAAAATAAACTTTGAACAGCCAACACTTTAGGAAGTGGTGGGAAATATCTGCAAAGCAGCAGGGTTAGCCTCGGTGGTTTTTTATCAGGTGATAATAGAATCAGGATGGATAATAACAGTTTGCCAAGCAAACGGAGCATAGCCCATTAAAAGTCAATTAAAATCTAATTAAATCACTAAAAATCTAATAGATGTTAAAATTCTCCAAACCTCTACAAACTTAATCGGAATCTCCCATTCCCCCTCCAGAGGGATAAAAAAAGATGCAAGATTTGGTTAACCCTCTTTGAAATGATTCTCAGAATGCTCAAGTTTAAGCGCTGAAAAACCCAGCAAATGAGGAAGATTTCCATAGTCACGAGCTGGGACAAATAATCTAAGAACATACCCCCCCCCCCCTCTCCAAAATCTGGTCCAGAAATAATCCCCACCCTCAAAGAACCCAGACCAGAGGTGGGATCCAGCAGGTTCTCACAGGTTCCCGAGAGTAGGTTACTAATTATTTGTGTGTGCCGAGAGGGGGTTACTAATGGGTGATTTTGCCACGTGATTTTTGCCTTCGTTACGCCCCTCCTCTCAGCAGTAGCGCGCAGAACTTGAAGCAGTCTAGCAGGAGGTGCACCGGCGTGCGTGGCAGCCTGTGCCTGTGTGCATTCGTTTCCCGGCCAGGGACCGGCGCAGTGGCTGCATCCTTGCCACAGCCCCGCCCAGGAATGCCCCGCCCCCGGAATGCCCGGCCACACCCCCGTCGTGCCCCACCCAGCCCCATTGGCACTACGCCACAGTTTGAATCCCACCACCATGGGAACCTGTTACTAAATTTTTTGGATCCCACTACTGACCCAGACTACTGGCCACCCCAAGTTTTAGACTGGATCCTGATCCGGTGTAGGGATGCTCAGGACCCAGAGGCCAAAAATCTTGAACAGAAGGCAGGATGGATTGAAGGGTGGTTTGTTTTAGTGGAGACATTTGGCCACAATCCTGGCCAAGCACTTCCCTCTCGCAAGCATACACACAAGCATGCACACAGGGGCTCTCTTCTCCCCCTGCCAACTGCAGCCATGCCAGCAGGAAGAGGCCACAACTTCCTCATACTTCTTTTAACCCCAGATGTGCTCACAGGTCAAACTGGAGTCATACCTTTGCTACCTCTATAGATGCCAGCCGCCATCTTGGGGATCCCCCAGAATTATATATATTCCTCGGTGTTTAGGCTTGGCTGCTCTTCCCTACTGCGTGAATTCACATTCAGGGTTACTTGCTGAGTCTGACTTTGAATTGCCTGCCCTCTGCGATTGCATTTGCCCCCTGTGATTACATTTGAATTAACAGCAAGGAGAGCTCTCTGCAGAGTTTGAAAAGCCCGATCCCGTTCTGGCAGCCATTTTTTCAGCGGGGAAGAACAACGCTGTTTGAATCAGGCAGATTTTGCCGACAGTCATTTGAGGCACTATAAATGCTCTTTTATTGCTGCACCATGTTTAATAATGCAAACAACAATTTTGACAAAGGCTGATCTTAAAAAATGAATCTGAATGTTCATGGACATTTGGGATTGTTTTCTACTGCGGAAGCATGCCGCTTTCTCTTCCACCACAACACTACTGACCGCACTTTTATCTTTCAGTAGGAAAGAGTATAACCTATTTCTTTTTTCCTTTGACAATTGCCAGCCAACTAAAATCCAACTATTTCCATGCACTCCAAAAACAGGTGTCCGTTTTTCCCTGAAAAGTTTTGCAAAGAAAGGATAGTTTCATTCCGTTCACACCCTCAGGGATTTCCTGGAAACTGTCTTTGGGATCCATCCCAACATCATCTTCTTCCCATTCAGCGATGTAAAAAAAAATGATAAACAGCTGACTCTGAGGAACGTGGCGTCACGTTCATGCACACACTTGCAGGTTGTGGTTGCTGCTTTCTGGACTGGCGGAACGCCAGCTTTCCAAAGATCAACATCTGTTTGCTACTGGAAGCCAAGCCAATGTTCTGAAACACAGTGATCACAAACTGAGGAATATCTTGTGAGCCCTACAAAAGTTTGCCGGGAGCAAAGGACGCCGAGTGCTTTCAAAGTTCCAGAGGGTTTGCCGTGCTTTGTAAAAATATGTTCTGTGCCGTACAAAGTTTCTGCGCATAGATCAGGGGTAGGGAACCTGCGGCTCTCCAGATGTTTATTCCCATCAGCCTCTGTCAGCATGGCCAATTGGCGTGTAAAAGACCAAAAGGCTAATTCTCTGGGGTCTTTTCCCCAGACTGTTTTATGAAAATGTGCACACGTATAAAAACACTAGAAATACCATGTTGAGCACTTAATTAAACAAAAGGAACTACCCAGTGGTGGGATCCAAAAATTTTAGTAACAGGTTCCCATGGTGGTGGGATTCAAACTGTGGCGGGGCACGACGGGGGTGTGGCCGGGCATTCCGGGGGCGGGGCATTCCTGGGCGGGGCTGTGGCAAGGACGCAGCCGCTGCGCCGGTCCTTGCGAGGGAAACGAATGCACGCAGGCGCAGGCTGCCATGCACGCCGGTGCACCTCCTGCTAGACTGCTTCAAGTTCTGCGCGCTACTGCTGAGCGGAGGGGCGTAACTAAGGCAAAAATCATGTGGCAAAACCACCAATTAGTAACCCCCTCTTGGCACACACAAATAATTAGTAACCTACTCTTGGGAACCTGTAAGAACCTGCTGGATCCCACCTCTGGAACTACCCATGGTCTCTCCCCAATGGGGATCCAAAGCAGCCTTACAGCGTTCTCCTCTCCTTCCTTTTATCAACACCGTGAGATAGGCTAGGCTGAGAGCATGTGGCTAGATTACTGCCATGCATTGTACCTGGGGCTGTCCTTGAAGACAACTAGGACACTTCTGTTTGCACAGAATGCGGCTGCCTGGTTGTTGATGGGGGCTGCCAGCAAACTGTCTCTCCGACTCTCTCCCTGACCATCTTCCTCATCTGTCTCTGCCTGTCTGTGAGCTTAGCTGGGGTTGCCAGCTCTGGGTTGGGAAACACCTGGAGATTTTGGGGGGTGGGCCCTGAGGAGGGTGGGGTTTGGGGAGAGACTTCAACAGGGTATTACGCCATACAGTCCATGCTCCAAAGCTGCTATTCTCTCCAGGGAAACTGATGCCTTCCAATCTGGTTTCACATCTGCTAATGGGACTGCACCTTTTGTGTTTCGGGCAAGAGTCTTGTCCAAAAGAGAAGGAGTTTATATAGGTCAGGGGGAGGCTCGAGGGGGGTGGCCTGGCTTTGAGGTCATAATTGTCTTGCTTACATCATAGGCCTTCTGCTTCAGAGGAAGTAATTCCAAGGACAGCAGAAAGAAGAGAAGGAAGGTACAAAGCAGAGAGAGAAAGATGAAGAGGGGAATGAGACACGAAGGAGAGAGGCGGTGCTTTAAAGATCTCAGGTTCGCAGATGCCTGACATACATCCCCAGCCATTACCAACACAGTTCACTTGTAGCTCTTCAACTTTGCAGCGACTGGGATGTTAAGGGCAATCTTTACCATCGTCAACCATCAAATTCATTTCCTCTCTGCTTCCTGCATAAAGATATACAAAGTCCTGCCCGGCATGTGCGGTGCACGTCTGATGTGAGTCTGGTAAGTGTTACTCATGCGTCTTGTTTAATTCATGCTCTTCCAATTGAATCAAGTTGGTCAAAGCAAACACGGAAGGTGACGAGAAATTAGGGATGTGACAAGAAATTATTTCTCCAAGGTTCTCGCTATAGAGCAGATACCGTATTATTATGGGAACGAATAACCGGCGTCACAATTTGGCTGTAGCTGTTTAACATTTGATTTTCTGTTGTTATGAGACCCATAACAGGACATGTGCCAGAATATTGGTAATTTTTCTCTCTCTT
Organism: Sphaerodactylus townsendi; assembly: GCF_021028975.2. Lineage (NCBI taxonomy): Eukaryota > Metazoa > Chordata > Lepidosauria > Squamata > Sphaerodactylidae > Sphaerodactylus > Sphaerodactylus townsendi. The sequence goes on along the minus strand of NC_059441.1, from coordinate 20,075,707 downwards.
TGTAATTGGAAGTTATGGAGACATTCTGTTGTACAAACTGAAAAAGATACTCCAGTTGTTTTATGCTGGTTGTTAACCGCAAATAAATATTCAGTCAGTCAGTCATACTCCAGTCAGTATTGAAATGTGGTGATACCTGGGATTTCTTTCTACAACATTGATATTTGTGTTATTCTTCTCTGTATGTATATATGTTGACATCCTTTTTCTTATTTATTATTTACATGATGTGAGTCTATTTATCTCGTAATTACGTTGGATGGTTTTGTTTTGCATATGTTCATTGTTGTGGTACTTACATTATTGCATAATTACATATAATTTATTTACATAATTTTTTGTTGTTAGGTATACATAATTCACATAGTTTAGCAGATATCAATAAAGGCCCGGATGCTAATGAGTTGTTTTATATAAAAGTTTACTAGCTAGAAGGGTAGGGTAACATGGAGATAAAACAATAAATATTATACTGCGCTGTTACATATTTATGCCCTTGTCTCAGTGCAACCTCAGCTTGTGGGTTCTGTGGGGCAGTACTTGGAATGAGTTGCAACAACAATTTTTAAACAACAAAATGGTTTACTTTTCTTTACAATTTACACTTTTAAAACATCAACATTTAACATTACAATTCAAGGTCCTGTTCAGGTTGCATTTCAAGTCCTTCTATTTACAGTCTACTGATATTGCCAAGTCCAAATCTTCTTTGCAAGTTGGCTGGCTCCTGAAGACTCCAAGGGCTTGATGAACAGGTTGCAACATGATGAAGGTCTCCAGGAGAACTCTCACCCATTACAACCACAAAAGAAAACCCTGAAACAATAAACTCCAACATTTACAACACAGCAAAACAACAACTACCTTCCCAGTAGTTCCCAACAATATTGAAATTACCTTAACAAGGTGTTAAGGGCTTATAGAAATCAAGGTCCGAGTCTGGTAGCCTTGCTTCTGCAAAGAGCTCTTTCAGCCTTTCTGCTGCTCCGAGTCTCCACCCCCTTACTGGGTCAACCCATTCTGGGCCAACCCATTCTGGGCATGGGGGTTACATCAGCACATGGCTAGAACTGACTAAGTGTCTGACTGTCTTAAGAACAACGAAAACAAGTTAATTTTATAACTTCAGGTATACATGCATACAGACATGTAAGCAATGGCTATTAAATTGGCCAATAGATAATCAATAGGTCAGCTCATTTGAATGTGATCTCAACATCCTGTTTACACACAAACTGATAGTTAACACTTTCATGACTGGTTGTGACAGACACAAATACCAACATTTTTCCTATGGTGGTTGCTTGCCTTCTGTTTAGAGGTCTTTATTTGTCCCCCCCCCCCCTTTGGTTGGAGGACTTTCCCTCTGTTTGGTTACTCAGACCACTGTACCATGCTAGCTTTCAACGTGCATTCCTCTGGCACAGATCTTGAAAGCTTGAAAGACATAGCTTTGATTTTGAACATGTCCAAGAATAAGTCTCAGGGGCTCTCTGGATCTTATCTCTCTGGAGTGATATATCCATTACCTGAAGGTAGTGATTCATGCACACAGGTTCTTGGGAGCAAGGCCTCATGGAGCACCATGCTTTTCAACAGAATTAGCTGGCAGCTAATGTTTATTTATGTATTGGGAATCTGTGGGAGGGGGGAACATCTGAATGGGTCATGCTTTAACGTTCAAGTGATATAAGCCAGGGGCAAGGCCTTGAGCACCAGCTCTGGCTTTTTGCAGCCTAGGTCTTGACACGGTTCAATAAAGCTCTAGAAACATTTTTTGAGTCTCAATTATTGGCAGGGGTAATAGACCCTTACATTACAAAGCAGACCCTCGGCTCTCCTTTGGAATCCACCCCAAGGTAGCTTGTATGGCAAAGTATTTAATCCAACAGAGCCCAATCAGCACTGAGCGTTTACACGTGCGAGATGTAACATATTTCCACCAGCTTTGTTGCAAGGGAGATAGTGGAAAATCCCCCATCATGAGAGAATTTGCACATGCACCATGAACTGTGTCAAATTGCTCAAGCATGTGTTTCTGTGCTGCCCTTTCTATAAGGCGACTAGACTAAATTTCTGCAACTGGTACTGGCAAAGAAAAAATTGTTTGTTGGACCAACAAAAAATCTTATACCGGTTGAATAATGATGTTGATAATATAACTGAGACAACAGCCAGATTTCTATGTCTCACCATTGAGATGCATTTACAAATCTAGAGTAAGGCCCTTTCCGCACATGCAGAATAATGCACTTTCAAAATTGTTTGCAAGTGGATTTTGCTATTCCGCACTCTAAAATCCTGCTGCAAAGTGCATGGAAAGTGGATTGAAAGTACATTATTCTGCAGGTGCTGAAGGGGCCAAAGACTTCTATAGCACTGTAGTCAATTGTCAAGATCTATTATATTCTGTATGGATTTTTCCCCTCTGTCTTTTATGCCCCATATGCCAGTAGAGGGACAAGAAAATGGTGCAGTTGAAAAATACTGCAAAGTATTTTTCAACACATAGGGACAGTATAACAAAATTGGCATCTGGGATTGTTTACTAGCTGAAGATATTTGTAATATTTACTAGAAGAAATCATGTGAACAGTGGCTGATGCTGGCATATGCTCAGATAAGGCCTCGGAGAGCAGTTTAAGATCAAACACACTGATAAAACACTGATGGGTAGCCACATTAGTCCCGGCAGAACAAAACAGGAGCCCTGTGGCACCTTACAGATGTATTAAAAATGTATCCCATCATGAGTCAGAACTCATTCCATCAGCTGCACTGACGTATATGTCCGTAAGTCAGTTTATCTGTGCAACAGAAAGGTGATGATTGCAGAGCCCTGGTACTCCACAGTTCCTTGAACGTTGTAAGGAGAACTTAATAAAAGCCTAGGTCAGGGATTACTTATCAGTTCTGGTTAAAGAGAATCTATTTCACCATTGTGGCTAATCGCCCCCCAGGTGAATGTGACCCAACAGCCATGCGTGACGGCGGCCACGTGTGTCTGGGATTGCTAAAGGAGGTTGTCATGGAGCAGGATAGCAATGCTGCCAATTCGGGGCTTAAAGTCCGTAAGCCTGGCTTTGTCTTTCTCTACAACCCCCAGTTGCAGCTCGCAAACCTCCCTCATTCTCAGAAAACTGCTGATATTTTATTGTTTGTTTGTTTGTTTATATCCTGCCCTCCCCAACAGGGCTCAAGGCGGCAATTTCTTTTAAAGAGGAGGAGTTTGGTGTTATATTGCCCCTTTCTCTCCTGTAAGGAGACTCAAGGTGGTTTTCGAGCTCCTTTCCCTTCCTCTCCCCACAACAAACACCTTGTGAGGTAGGTGAGGCTGAGAGAGTTCTGAGAGAACTGTGACTGGCTCAAGGTCACCCAGCAGGAATGTAGGAGTGCGGAAGCACATCTGATTCACCTGATAAGCCTCTGCCACTCAGGTGGAGAAGTGGGGAATCAAACCCAGTTCTCTGGATTAGAATCCACCTGCTCTTAACCACTACACCACGCTGGCTCTCTATACCACGCTGTCGGGGTGGGGGGGTGTAGAGGGAAATTGCATGTTGGTTTCAACCCATTTGTCAAAACAGTTCATAATCTGAGCAGTCCTTTGCTCAGTAAACCTTTTCAAAATCAGATTTTCCCAAACTACCTCTAGGACTGTAACATCCCTCTTACATAATTGACTGGAAAGGTAGAGCGAGTCATCTATTGCCTGGGAAGACAGAGCAAGCCTGTTTACAGAATGTAGTAGAGTTTTAGGGTTTTTAAAATCCAAGATGATGAGCGTTCAGGAAAGTCAGATAATAGTGACTCTGCTCCTTTTAGAAGGGAGAGGAGGAGACACCTATTAATTTTGTTAGATCCTAAGTTCCTTTCAAACTCCAGGTCCTTTTGTAACAGATTTGATCAATTGTTGTTAATCCTATTTCTTTGTCTTGAAATAGTCCTGGGAAAAGAGAGATTTGGCTCTGGTTGGAATCATTACTCAATGAGGGATAGTTTTAGCAGAGCTGAAAACTTTTCGAAAGGGGGATGGTGGTATAAGTTTAAAATGTTAAACAATTCAAATGTGTAGCACCCTACTACTAATAAGCCAGCCCAAACCTGGATTGCACTCCAAAGGCCAATTAAACAATTCGGTCTTGTGTGCCTGGCGGAAACTAAACAAGTCCAGCAGGAGCAAGGGTGTCATCAGCCCTAGAGGAGGGGTGTCCAACTCTGGCCCTCCAGATGTTCATGGACTACAATTCCCATCAGCCCCCTGTGCTCCCTTTGGTCATCCTCTAGGGTAGCACTAACAGAGCAAACATGCTTTTATCCAGATGTAAACAGAAAGCAACCAGGGTGTCTCAGCCCTAAAGCCAGGCCTGAAGCCCGACTGAAAAGGGTCGAGAGCAAATATCCCAAGCTGCTCAGCCACCGTTTGCTCAATTGAGAGCCAGTGTGGTGTAGTGGTTAAGAGCAGGTGGACTCTTATCTTGTGAACCAGATTTGTTCCCCTCCTCCTCCAAATGAAGCCTGCTGGGTGACCTTGAGCTAATCACAGTTCTCTCCAAACTCTCTCAGCCCCACCTACCTCATAAGGTGTCCGTTGCAGGGAGAGGAAGGGAAAGGCGTTTATAAACCACCTTGAGTCTTGTCCCAGGAAAGAAAAGCGGGGTATAAATCCAAACCCTTCTTCTTCTTCTACCTTCTCCAGGAAAGGCAGACTAGAAACTGGGTGACAATTGGACAGCTCCTTGTTTTATCTAAGGAGAGTTTCGTTTATCAAAGCTCTAACAATTGCTTCCTTAAGAGAGCTGGGGAGACAACTCTGTGAGGGAGGCAATAATAATCAGTCGCCAACCATCCTGACCACTCCATGGTATGATTTTACCACCCAAAGAGCAAGTTATGGGCTTCCCAGCTGTCACGACCCTGTTGACATCCACAAGGGCGAGCAGGCCAAAAAAGAACCAGATGGATGTATGGTGGGCCACCGCCCCGCTACTGTTATCAAGTTTGGCAGCCAGCTTTTGGCAGAACTTAGGCCTCTTCTGCATGTGCAGAATAATGCACTTTCAGTCCACTTTCAATGCACTTTGCAGCTGTGCGGAATAGCAAAATCCACTTGCAAATAGTTGTGAAAGTAGATTGAAGGTAGATTCTGCATGTGCGGAAGGGGACTTCGAGTCTTTCAGTACAATCCTAAAGGGAGACTCTAAGCCCATTTATTTCAATAGGCTTAGACTAGAATAATTCTGCCTTAGATTGTGCTGTAAATTTGCAAAAAAAGAAGAAGTCACGAATGAATCACAGCTGAGGGCAAACTAGTATCAGTTTTAGGCAGTGGTGGGATCCAAAATTTTTAGTAACAGGTTCCCATGGTGGTGGGATTCAAACTGTGGTGTAGTGCCAAAGGGGCTGGGCGGGGCACAAAGGGAGCGTGGCCGGGCATTCTGGGGGCGGGGCATTCCTGGGCGGGGCTGTGGCAAGGACGCAGCTGCTGTGCCGGTCCTTGGGCGGGAAACAAATGCACGCAGGCGCAGGCTGCCACGCACGCCGGTCCACCTCCCGCTAGACTGCTTCAAGTTCAGCGCGCTACTGATGAGAGGAGGGGCGTAACTAAGGCCAAAATCACGTGGCAAAATCACCAATTAGTAACCCCCTCATGGCACACCAAATAATTAGTAGCCTACTCTCGAGAACCTGTAAGAATCTGCTGGATCCCACCTCTGGTTTTAGGACATACTGAAGGAGTGGTCAACCATGGATCCAATCTGAGCAAATGAACTAGTTGCAAACAGGCAGACGCAATGGGGCCAATATTGTAATTGTACGGAGCTGCGGCAGCCATTCTATCTGCTCCTCTTGTAAAGCAGACCAGCGGAGAGACGGCTGTCTGTCATTCCTATATGTATTTATTTGAATTTATTTATTTATTGCACTTTTACCCCACCAAATCTTCTAGAGCAGGAGTAGGGAACCTGCGGCTCTCCAGATGTTCAGGAACTACAATTCCCATCAGCCCCTACCAGCATGGCCAATTGGCCATGCTGACAGAGGCTGATGGGAATTGTAGTTCCTGAACATCTGGGGAGCCGGAGGTTCCCTACCCCTATTCTAGAGGAATCATAGAATCATAGAGTTGGAAGAGACCCCAAGGGCCATCCCGTCCAACCCCCTGCCACGCAGGAACACACAATAAAAGCACTCCCGACATAAGTTCATCCAGCCTCTGTTTAAAAACGTCAAAATAGGAGACTCCACCACTCTCAAAGGTAGTGAATTCCACTGTCGAACAGCCCTGATGGTCAGGAAGTTTTTCCTAATGTTTATGTGGAATCTGAGGACTCAGGGCGGCTTACGATAAACATATAAAAACAATAGAATACAATAAATAATACAAAAATATATGCATTAAAATCTTTAAGAACAAATTATAATAAATAGCATGAGAACCTGTAGCCTAAAAACAAGAAAAACCAAAGATTCCCCATGATCTACTTCTTAACAAAGGCTATTCTTGTGGTCACACACTCAGCCAGTGAATATGTTAACTGGTCCTATGGTTCACCCTGAGTTACATCATATGCTTGCTATTAAATAGGTTGTGGAGGTGAAAAACTCCCAATTAGTTCCTCTCTAATCACCTTTGTAATGAGCGATAAATTCAGCAAAGGAAGCCGAATTCAGCAAAGTACTCATCAGGACACCTGGGAAGACATGTTGTTATTTTTGCATAAATTACTAGGCAAGCCAATCAAATATATTCTTTCCTGTCTGGGCTGCATAACTTAACTGATGACTTGGGGAAGTAATGAACTTTTTTTTTCATGTTTACCTGAACTGCAGGTGCCAAGCTCCACCTTAGAAGAGGTAGCCCTCCTTCTCTGGCACACCGGAGAGAATGTCTCTTCTGAGATACCTCTCTCAGCCTACCTCGCAGGGTTGTTGATAGGATAAAAGAGGAGACAGAAAAACATTAAACAGCAGGATAAAAAAGATCTGATTTATGCAAAGGAAGCCAAAAGGTTTTACTTCTGTTAACTGATCTGTTGTTGTTGTGGGCTGTCAAATCACATGTGACTTATGGCTACTGGAGGGGGGGGGGTCAAAGAAAGAGACATTCAGAGCTGGTTTGCCATTGCCTGGCTCTGAATAAATCCCTTCACTTTCTTGGAGGTCTCCCATCCAAATACTTGTCAGGGTTGAAAGTGTGTTACTGGCCAAGTTTCCATGGCCGACTGGGGATTCGAACCAGTCCCTAGCCCGACACCACACTGCCCACCCCGCTCCCCAGTTTTAAATCAACGCCTAAAAACAGCCGCAGCTGCCCCTTTAAATAATTCCTTCGTTTTACGTCTCCCGCCCGCCTCGAAATTCTCCCACTCAGGGCAGGCAGGAGGAAACAGCCTCGCCTCTCCCCGCCCCCTCGTTCTGGCCCCGCCCCCTTTCTCAGCTCCACCAATCAGTGCTCTCTGCGTCATCATTTGAGGCTGGGCTGGGAGGGGAGGAAAAAAAGTTTGGTTAGGACGGAGCGGGGGGGAAGAGAAGCGACTGGGAGGCGAGAGAACCCCCCCGGAGGACTCAGGTGAGACCTGTTTTTGGAGAAAAGAAGGGGGTGGGTTTTTTGGGGGGGGGCATAGGAAGAGCATGCATGTCCCACTGCTGATTTGGGAGGGGGGAAGGGTTATGGGAATCCCCCCCCACTTCACAGCCACCAGGGAGCCCCCCTAGTATATAGCAGGGAAAATGTGGGGGGGTCTTCAGGGGAAAGCTGGGAGGGGGGATCATTCAACCCATCTACTTATCAAGACTGGGTTGGGGGGGGATGGAAAGAGCATGTGTGCCCCACTGCTGATTTCTAGAGGGAGGGTGTACTTATTTATTATGTATTATGTGTACTTATTTGTTATTGTGTATATTTATTTGTTTGTTTATTATTAGATTTGTACCCCAGCCCTCCTTTCATGGTCTCAGTGGTATGGGAAGTGCCCCCCCCCGCGAATCTCACACCCACCCGGAAGTCACTCTATACATAGCAAGGGAAGGGGTTGTGTGGAGGGTCTTCAGGGGAAAGCGAGGGGGGGGGATTTAACCCCATCACTTTTCAAGTCCTGATTTGTGGGGATTTGCGGGAGGTAAGAGACATGGACAAAAAAGGGTTGGACAGTCTAGTGGAAGGCTCTTAAATGGGGGTTTCACCTGTGTCCAGGCGACCAAAGTGGGTATGAAAAAAAGGGATCTTGTAAGTCCCCCATAAACAGACAATCCCAAGATGCCTTCAATGGAAGGCTCTTGGGTTGGCATTTGATCCCAACCCCCTCAAAACCTGCTCTTGGGGTGGGGTAAAATACCAACCCAAGAGCCTTCCATTGAAGGCTCCTCAGAGATTGTGTATTTATGGGGCACTTCTGAGATCCCCTTTTCCCCCATACCCATCCTGAGGGCCAATTCCATACACAGGGATTGAGGGAGCTTCCCTTGTATACATACCAAGCAGAAGACTTATAATGGGGATTCTCAGGTGGAGAACTCTTAGGGACAAATGTCACCCCTTCCCTGTTGGAGGAGACCAGAGGGGTTGGGGAAGGGGGAACCATATGTGGCATTTCTCTATTGTACTATTATTATGGGAGGGTTGTGATGTTGTTGTTATCTGATTATTTATAATGTTGGATGTTATTAATTTTGAAGGTTCTTGTATGGTGTTCAGATGTTATGATATTGGGACAGTGTGATACTGTAATGTTTAGGAAGATTGTTATATTGTTATATTGATAATATTGTTATGAAATGTGATTATATTGTTTATTGTATGATTTAGTGATATTGTTACTGTTGTTGTTATTGATGTTATGACTACTACCATGATATTGTTATGCTTATTCCTTGTTTATTGTTGTACACTGTCCTGAACCCTTTGGGGGAGGGCGGTATAGAAATTAAGAATCCAATCCAATGTCCCCTTCAGATCTGGGGTGGGGGTGGGTGGGCCTTGAGTGAAGGAATGCGGTGATTTTTTAATCTTCTCCCTTTTTAAGAAATCCCACACGCACACACCAAAGGAAGGACACATGGTTATGTGCAGGCCTTTCCTCCCCTTAGTTCAGGAATCTGCAACCTGTAACTCTCCAGATGTTCATGGACTACAATTCCATCAGCCCCTGCCAGCATGGCCATCTGGAGAGCCACAGGTTGCAGACCCCTGCCGTAGTTGTAGCTTTTGGGAAAGTGGTGGGTCTGGGGAAGATGAATATGGCTAACTCACCCCTCATCTAGATAGCCCCCACACCCACATAAGGTAAGGAAAGTTTAGGGGAATTAAGTGGAAAGTCTGTTGAATGTGGGGGGGGGGGACGGGGGACCAGGAGGAAATCAAAAATCTGCTAGTGGACCACTGGCCTAGTTCTGCAATTCATTGGGATTCCTGTAAGTGGTAAAATGCGTCCTTTGCTCTTAAAAATGAGGATGAGCTTGCTTTTTAGTTGTGACTCAGCTATGAAGAAATCTGTGTGTGCGCCTTTGTCATGTTAACCTTAAAACACAGTTATGTGACGTGAGGTTTAACTCCCGGAAGCTCATGCCCTGGGCGATTTGGTTGGTCTTCAAGGCGCTACACAACTGACGGGATTTTGGCAAGGGGGCAGTGTGGTAATATGGTTAGAGTGTTTGGTGAGAGTCAGGGTTTGAATTCCCACTCTGCCGTGGAAGGACGCTGGGTGACCTCGAGCCAGTTCTCAGCCCTGCCTACCCCTAAGGGGGTGTTTTGAGGACAAAATGGAAGAAAGGAAAATGATGAATGCAACTTTGGGTCTCCAAAGTTGGGGAGAAAGGTAGGATATAAACTTACAAACCATGCAAGAATCAAGTCCTGCTGTGGTGCATCAGATCCCAGAGCGGCTGTGAAATGGGAAGAGAGTGTATTGTCTATCCTTTCCTTGGGCCCCTTCCGCACAGGTAGAATTAAGCACTTTCAATCCACTTTCACAATTTATTGTCAAAGGCTTTCACGGCCAGAATCACTGGCGTGTTGTGTGGTTTCTGGGCTGTCTGGCCGTCTCCTAGTAGCATTTTCTCCTGACGTTTTGCCTGCATCTGTGGCTGGCATCTTCATTGCTTTACTGCCATCAGATCCTCTGAAGATGCCTGGCAAAACGTCGGGAGAAAATGCTACTTGAATACAGCCAGACAACCCAGAAACCACACACCACACTTTCACAGTTGTTTGCAAGTGGATTTTGCTATTTCGCACAGCTGTAAAGTGCACTGAAAATGCATTATTCTGCATGTGTGCAAGGGACCTTAGCTTCTTGTGGCCAAGGAGATGGATAGACATTTGCTGAAGAACTTTGAAGTGGGGTATCAATCAGGACCATGGGAAAGAAGGGGTGGGAATGTAGAGTGTTGGGGGTCTTCGGAAAAGACGGAATCGCTCCCTTCCCTTTTTTGGTTTACCTGTGATTTAAATGGCTTAACGTCAGTGTGATTTTGTGAAGATTCAACAGTATGAACCACTTTAGAAAATGGTCATTTTGCCCCATTGTAGAGAACCACTAGGGTGGTTGCCAAGTGACCCCGTGGGATACGAGACATTTCCCAAGGTTGCAGGTGAAATAAGAAAAGGCAGTTCCTCTGTAAGGTGGGTTGGGGTGGGGGAACGGTATGTGCAACGATTCTTAAGTGAAGAAATTATGTGTGAAAGGTGACGTGAAAAGGGAAGCCGAGCTTTGGCTGGCGGCCCAGTCGAGAAGCCGCGGTGACCAAAGCTGACTTGCATTCTTGCCTCTGACAAACAAGCAACCATTGAAGGCGGAAGTTAGTTTAGCTTCAAACAGCTGCTGTTGCTGCAGCGGATGAGTCAGGCAGGTGACTAAATATCCAGGAAAACAAATCTCAGTGCATGTGGTGAAGTTGGGATGCAGCTTGACAAACTGCCAGACCCGCTAAGGGGTCCTGTTTTGGTAACCTACTGTTGCATTCACGGCTGGTTTGTTTGTTTCTGCGATCAGGGGTGTGTGTGGGGTGGGGAGTCAACATTTGGGAGTGTTTGCATCTGAATCTAAAATATGTGGCCCACATTTTTCTTCTGCAGTATAGTATGTGTGTGTTAAGTACCGTTAAGTCCTTCAAAACATCCTATTGTTAACAGCCTTGCAAACACCCCGTCAAACTTTCTGTTCATGATGGAGCCAATGAATAGAAAGTATTCCAACAATTTCAGTTTCCAATAAGTTGAGTAATTCTCCAGTAGTCATTACTGTTTTCTTCTTGATGTTAGCTGTAGTCCAACTTTGGGACTTTCTCCTTTCAGCAATAATTGTTTCTTGGTTGTTTTCTGCCATTAATAAACCCAATAAAATATACAGCTGTCTCTTCCACATCTGGAAGGGACAGCATCTGGAAATCCGCATTAAGTTTTTTGGCCCTTGTTTTGTACCGGAGAAGAACTCTAGATTTTTTTTTCTTTTAACTTTTTAAAAAGGAAATTGTGTATATTTATGATATCAAAAGAAGAAGAAGAAGAAGAGTTTGGATTTATATCCCCCCTTTCTCTCCTGCAGGAGACTCAAAGGGGCTTACAATCTCCTTGCCCTTCCCCCCTCACAACAAACACCCTGTGAGGTAGGTGGGGCTGAGAGAGCTCCGAGAAGCTGTGACTAGCCCAAGGTCACCCAGCTGGCGTGTGTGGGAGTACACAGGCTAATCTGAATTCCCCAGATAAGCCTCCACAGCTCAGGCGGCAGAGCTGGGAATCAAACCCGGTTCCTCCAGATTAGATACACAAGCTCTTAACCTCCTACGCCACTGCTGCAGATGAAATATGTTGATGTTATACAATATTATACATACATTTTATGCATTGCTGAGTTTCTAAACTTTTTCTGTGCCATTTGCTGGCCTTCATATGTGTCATCTGTGGTTTCTGCAAAACTTCCCCAAAATACCCATTCAATCTCTTATTCTGACCTGCAATATATCAAAAATGCAATGGGGAACGGTGTGATGTGGAATGGAGAACCGTGAGTGTGATGTAGTGGTTAAGAGCAGGTGAATTCTTATCTGGAGAACCACGGTTTGATTCCCCACTCCTCCACCTGAATGGCAGAGGCTTATCTGGTGAACCAGATGTGTTTCCGCACTCCTACATTTCTGCTGGGTGACCTTGGACTAGTCACAGTTCTCTGGACCCCTCTCAGCCCCACCTGCCTCACAAGGTGTCTGTTGTGGGGAGAGGAAGGGAAAAGAGCTTGCAAGCCACCTTGAGTCTCCTTACAGGAGAGGGGGCGGGGTATAAATTCAAACTTCCCTCCTCCTTCATCTTCTTAAGATGAGGTTCAAGGAAACCGGGATGGTCCGGACTTGAGAGCTGGTATTTCAAAAACTCTTCTTCTTCCATTATGTGCCACTATAATAAAAGGGGATTTTAGCACCAAATATAACCCGCACCTTACCCGCCAAATCTTTCTGCTTTCACATACAAGAAAACAAAATCTGGCCCCTGGATATGAAACATTGGCATCTTTATTTTCAAGGAGAAATTTAGTCCGATGGTATCATCAGCATAGCTCAGGTTGTTAATGTCGTATATTTTGATTTAATGTGAATGATGATCCTGTTAGAATTGGGAGCTTTGTGACTTCGTTTTCCCTTTATTGTCCCGCAGTGTGCAATTTGACACCTGCCAATGATGGACAATGAGATTAATTATATTAACTTGTTAATAGAAATTATCATGATATGAAGTCCTGTGCAAAGTAAGGTAAAAGGTGAATAAACCCAGAGCTTCGAGGAAAAAGGACCTGCTGAAAATTAGTTTGCACCCACCCAGTTCTTTTGAGGAAAAAAAGAGCATCCATTTATTCTGGCATCAAAACATTTCCTTTCTGCCCCTTTTAAGTTCTGTTGTTCATTTCTGCTTTGTCCCCAGGCGGAGAAGAAAAATAATGGGTGTTTTAAACAAGTGAGGGTGAAGGATTCCTCCCTTTTAAAGGACACTCCACTTAACTGTTTCTGCCCAGAAGGGAAAAGCTTCAACTACCTTATGCTCCTGACCTGTTCACACTGTCTCTTTCAAGGGAAAAGAGCTGGAAGCAGCTGCCTAACCTTCCTCTGGCTTTCATCAGCCTGCCGCCCCTGACCAGTTGCAAATCCCACAGTGGTGGGAACCCATCTTGTGGTAAACTGCAAGGACAAATGGGGGTTTGTCTCCAACCCAAATGCTATCCCTTATCAGTGACAGGCGTTTTGAAGTATGGGGGTGCCCCCTTTCATGTTGGCTGGGTTGCGAAAGGAAGTGTTCAAAGGCCAGGGTTGTTTGAAGAGGGTGGTGGCATTTGTGTGCGCAAGAACTAGTCAGCTTTGACTTACTGGGTCGTTCGAAATTCCCACGGGAGAAACAGATAGCGTTTACTTCTCTTTGGCCCCTTCCGCACAAGCAGAATAAGGCCCATTCAATCCACTTTACAATTGTTGGCAAGTGGGTTTTGCTGTTTCGCATGGTAAAATCCAGCCGCAAAGTGGATTGAAAGTGCATTATTCTGCATGTGCGGAAGGGACTGTTGAGTGAAGCCTGTTATAAACGAGTGGCGTTTCTTCAGAGCTTGTTTATGATATACTTTTAAAAAATAATTCTGAATATTAATGTGACTGTTTTAGGGGGGACCCACAGTTAATGACACTGGAAGCGCAGGTGTAAACAAATGGTTGTCATTTGTGGTTTTGAGCTGGGCCTAAATTTTGACTGCTCTCTGGGGCAGGGACTGGTCTTTTGCTTGGGCTATTCTGTAAAGTGCCAGATAACACAGACATTCTTTTAACTCTCACTGAGATGGTAAATCCATCTGTGGCTGAGCAGCGTCGCACTTTGCACTTTTCTACATTAAAATCACCTGTATTGTTTGCGTAATTGTTTTGGATTTTGGCCAGTGGTGGGCATAGCGTCACAGTTGTCTCGATCCTTCACTTTGCTGTCTTTGAACCGTGTCTCATCTGTCTCTGTCTTTCAGGCTCTTATCACTCCCAGAAATTTGAAACGATTTCTAGGATGCAAAATATAAAAGGAGCGTAGAAAGGAAGCTGTTTTTTTCCTGATTTGTCACTGTGTGTAAGGCTTTGTTCATGCAGATTTGCAGAGCGATAATCTTGTTTGTCTGTTACAGGAAAAACAACAGTCTGGGAGTGTTTTTACAGGCTGATTGTGTAGTAAGGTTTTGTGAACTCCATGCGCAAGTAATTTGCTTTCCTGGTGCCCTGAAGTTAGTGGGTGAAAAGTGCTTTCTTGGCCCTGTGTATGTTCCCATCTTAACCCCAAAGAAGTTTGTGGGGAGGTTTAGTGGCTTGCCAATTGACAGTGGTAAAAATGACTTTTTGTGTAGCCCTTCATGAATTGAACCTTGCACACGAAGAAATATTTCCTAAAGAAGTGCTGACAGGCGAAGGAAAATTGTTGCGGGATTTCTGGTAACAGGTCGGGTATTCTGTATTTGAACATGAGTTACTATTGGATTCTGTTAAAAGCCACACACAGCAGAACTTTTTGTGACAACAGAATGATCTTTCTGGAGCAATTACTGGGACGCCGCATATAAACATTGTTGACGTTATAAGCTGCTTTAAGAACTCCATACAAGTGGGATACAAATTTTGCAATATTTGCAAAATACTGTTGACATTTAGCGCGGACAAGAATGTTTTGTGCTGGCTGGGAGGTATGTACTAGATCTTGCTCACAGGACAGACTTGAACAAGCCGGATTGGGTGTTTCAGTTTTTATTCTCTTTTTATTTATTTATTTTTATTTATTTATTTTTGAGTTTTTTGTAACGCCCAACCCCCAAAGGGCTCTGGGCGGTGAACAACATAATTAAACAACATACAGTTAAAACCCATTTAAAATAAACACAGCGGTCAACATATAAAAACAGCGTCAGCAATAAAATCCTTATTAAAACCCTCCCAAAGGGGGGGAGGGGTCCCATAGATGGTGAAGGGACCCCAAGCACAGGAGACTAAAGTAGGGGGGGGGGGCACATCAGCGGCCGGACACTCCAAAAGCCCGGTGGAACAACTCCGTCTTACAGGCCCTGCGGAACTCACATATGTGCATTCCTGAGCAGCTGAAAAAACCTCTCCAGTTGGAAATGTTCGTTAAGCAAAGTCCATCTGTTTTAAAACACTTGTCATTTCCTCTAGAAACAGGTTTGAAAGGGCCAAGGCCGGTTATCAACAGAAAAGTAATGTTAACACTGTCAAAGAAGAGAGAATTCCAGCAAATGGCTACTTTTTTAAACAAATAATTAGAAAGCTGATCAGTTATTGATTACATCCATGTTGCTAAACATCAGTGGAATTGTGTTTTTTAAATCTTCTGAAATATGACATGCAATGTGTAAATTACCTGCTGTTTTGGGACACAGCAGGAAGGAGAAGCTATTTCAGCTTTCTGTTTTGTCAAGTTTAAGCCCGCCAATCTACGTGGATCAGAATTGTTGCTTGTCCGCCTTGCAAATGAAGATTACGGCTGGCAACCTTAGCCATCCCGAACACAGTATCAGAACGGTGGTTTGGAAGAACTGCATTTGTTTCTGAACAAGGGTGTTCTCTCTTGTAATGCTCAATCTTCGTTTTAAAAGGTAGGGCTCGAACCTCTTTAGAAGGTGTCTGTGTGTTCAATTATAAATCTAGACTTCTGGGCCCTGTTAAAATGGGACGGCGTGTTTGCTTTTGGCTTGGCATAGAAGGATTTCTGAAACGTGCTCCTTTTCATTTTAGTAGCCGAGACCTGCGCGTCTCCATGAAGTTCATGCTGATTTATAGGTGCACTACACAGCAGAATATTTTCCGTCTGTTAAGGATCAAGAGATGTTTTGAACTGGTCTGGATTCTTTGTCTGTTGCATTCGCAAAATGCTGATTATCGGCCCATTCTGTAACTCTTCCAATGTGGAGGAAACTTTTGCAGATGAATAAGCAAAGGCTGGCTTTTGTGGATTTATGTCTGTCCATACTGGCTCTGGCACTGGATTATGAAGCAGACACAAATGAATCTGTCATGTATTGGACCTAACCATTGGTCCTTCAAGATCCAGCATCTTCTTGACATCAAGGAAACTGGGTCACAATAATCTATAAATAGACAAGGTAGTATATTAGGCCTTTCTTTTGGTGTGTGTGTGTTATTTCCAGAGCAAGACATATTCTCAATATTTTATTAGCAAAAAACTTGGAGGAAATATCAGAGCTAATATTATCTTCCTGTAACAGTTAAGGCTTGGTTCTGTAGCATAACCTGTCAGATTTTGTACGAGTTCACTGCCAAGCATCATCCTAGACATCTGGTCTACTTCAGGTCGCCCAGTTCCATGGTGGACTAGCAACTGAATACTTCCGCACTAAGGAAGAAACAATACTAGGAAATAAAAGCATCTTGTTTGCTGAATCTGCATCCTGTTAGGAAGTAAAAACAGCACCATGGTTATTCTATGTTTCTTTTACACCTTTTATGCCCCTTTGGCCCATTCAGGATAATTCACTTTCAATCCACTTTCAATCCACTTGGCAGCTGGATTTTACTGTGTGGAATAGCAGAATCCACTTGCAAACCATTGTGAAAGTGGATTGAAAGTGCATTATTCTGCATGTGCGGAAAGGGCCTTTCAGCTTCCCTGCCTCCCAGGGTATGTCTCCCCTCTGCCAGCACATTTGCCCTGTGTGCCAGCAGCATGGGCCCCCAAACTGGGACAGGGCTGCGCCACTTCCAGAGACAGGTCTATCCCAATCCTCCTGGATTGGGCTGTTCTTTTAAGACGTGAACCTCATTTGTCACAGAAGAGTCCTAGGCCCCTTCCGCATATGCAGAATCATGCACTTTCAATCCACTTTCACAACTGTTTGCAAGCAGATTTTACTATTCTGCACAGCTGCAAAATGCATTGAATGTGGATTGAAAGTGCATGATTCTGCATGTGCGGAAGGGGTCCTAGAGTCAAGGCTGAATGTATGTGGGGAATTGCAGCTGAAATGGAGCATGATGAAGTTCTTTCAGTTAGCTCGGTATTTTTTTTCCTGCCCTGGCTTCTCATGTAGCCCATCCATGCAGTGTTCAGACCACAAAACTCGTGTGATTTTTTTTCTGAGCTCAGGTATAGAGATAGTGTCTTTGCTGCCCCAGAATCATGCGTTGGCACTTCAGGCTATTTCCATGCAGGTGTGCCTGCGTGTGCACATCTGGAATTCTCCAACGGGCTGTGAAACTTGCCAGGTAGGCACAGTCGGTTGCCAAGCGAGAGCCGTAACTTGTTTGCTCCACCTCCCCGAGCTTGGTTTCTTGTGTGGTGTTTGGGGCAGGGTGCAGCGTGCCAACCTACTTCTTGCTGTTGATTTTAGCATTTGGAAATAATGGAGCAACTTGTGGGTTTGCACAGTGCACTGTTACTGATTTTTTTGGCAGCCTCTCCATTGTCGACGTTCGAGAAGAGCCTTCATTACCGCAGCTGCGTTGCATTCCTTTTCTGCTAAACTTACACTGCCAACTCTGTTCAGCGTTGCCTCAGGTGCCCTTCAGAAGGGCAGATTTGTTCTTGCCTTGGTGAGGTTTTGGGCTCCCATAAAATCATCAAATGAAAGGCTACTTTTCTCTCGTCTGTTACCCGCCACGTTGGCAGCAACGGCAAAGAACAAGCGGTTTTTCCTTTATTTTATTTTTTGGTTTCCCCAAGGTACTTTGGCCAAGTCTTGGCACTGCTGTCGGGAACTGTTCATTTCACACTGTTGGATCATTTTTAGTTTCGCTCGGAGGTTGTGCAAGGATTTTGAAAGCTGCTGAGTCAGCTTTTGAGGCTGAGCTTCATGTCTGGAAAGTCTGCTTAAAATCAAAGGTGACGCAGGATCTCAGAATCGCTGTAACAGGATGTGAAGGGAGTGCAACGCTTGTCTGCTATCCAGTCTCAGAGACTTAGGGAACTTTTGCACATGCAGAATAATGCAATTTCAATCCACTTTCACAATTGTTTGCAAGTGGATTTTGCTATTTCACACAATGAAATCCAGCTGCAAAGTGGATTGAAAGTGCATTATTCTGCATGTGCCCTAAGAAAGGCAAGATAGTGTAGTTCTTTAAAAAAAATCTGATCTCAGTATCGAGCAGTTCTCAAGCATATGTTTATTCCTGATCCTTACAATGCAAAGGCGCAGCGGCAAACTAGGTTGTAATTTAATTCCCATTTCTCTGGCGCAGGGTCCTTGCTTTCTGTAGGTCAGTTAATGTTTGCAGCAGTTCTAAAATTAGAATGGCCTTTCTCTTGTATTATGCTTGCAATCTGTCTTCGGTCCCGGTGATGAAGGTGGACTATAAATGCAGATAATAAGTAATCATGTTGTATTTTGTTGTGGAGGGGGGCAGCTACATTCCCATTGCAGCGTTTGCAGTGAAGGGGTGTGCAGAGTATGATTTGACAGGTGAAGAGACTATCGCTTAAGACATAGATAAACAAAGGCCCCTTCCGCACATTCAGAATAATGCACTTTCAATCCACTTTCACAATTGTTTGCAAGTAGATTTTGCTATTCTGGCACAGATATGGGCAGCAGCTAGGCTTGCCAACTTCCAGTTCCCACCTGGAGATCTTCTGTTATTACAGTAGATCAGGGGTAGGGAACCTGCGGCTTGAGAGCCGCATGCGACTCTTCTGCCCTTGCACTGCGGCTCCACGAGCCGAGCTGCCGGCCCCATCCTTGCCCGCCCTGCAGGCAGCAGGGTGGGCGTACCAACTGCCCGCGGTCGGCTGGGCTGCGCCGTGGGCTTCCCCTCTCACCCGCCTCGTTGGAGCGGGGTGGGTGCTTTCCCGGCGGCCGGCGAGTCCGAGCCACTGGCTTCATCCTTGCCCGCCCTGCAGGCAGCAGGGCGGGCGCACCAATGGCCCGTGGCTGGCTGGGCCGTTCTGCGGGCTTCCCCTCTCGCCTGCCCCGTTCGAGCGGGACGGGCGCTTTCCCAGCGGCCAGCAAGGCCGAGCCGCTGGCCCCATCCTTGCCCGCCCTGCAGGCAGCAGGGCGGACGCATCCATGCGCTTCTCAGAATGAGCGGAGTAAAAGGTAGAAAAAACCCCAATATATACAGTGTTATCTTTATTTTAAATGTCAAAAATTATTTGCGGCTCCAAGTGTTTTCTTTCCCATGGAAAACGGGTCCAAATGGCTCTTTGAGTGTTAAAGGTTCCCTCCCCCTGGCATGTGTTACTTGGGAGTAAGCTTGGTGGTAGTTGGTGGCTTTGCTTTGAAGCAACCATGCAGCTCTTCCAACGGGTGAATCACGACCTTAGGAGGGTTTACTCAGAAGCAAGCCCCATTGCCAGCAACTGAGCTTACTCCCAGGTAAAGGATCACACTTTAGTTCTTCACATGAAAACCAGTGGGGTTTAACAGCGCTTAACAGGGTTACCTACACTGCTTCCCCAAAACCAGGTCTTAGGTGTAATGCTAATAATCGAGCCCAGTGGCCCAGGACAGCCTAGATGTGTGTGTGGGGGAGGGGGCAACTCTGTTTGTGCGTGCCCACAGAGGGCTCTGAGTGCCACCTCTGGCACCCGTGCCATAGGTTCACCACCACTGTCCTAACCCAAAGCTGGCAATCCTAGCAACAGCAGACGAGGACAGAAAGTTGAAAACTCTCCTTTAGTTCAGGGGCTGGCTTAGTAGCAAGACTGGGGAAGCCTAGATGGTGTGCAGGAGGCAGAATATCAATCTAAGTACATATGTATTGTTGAAGGCTTCCTCGGCCAGAATCAGTGGAATATTGTGAGGTTTCCCGGCTGTATGGCTGTGTTACATGGCCATACAGCCTGGAAACCCTACAACACTCCATCTAAGTAACATAGTTCAGTTCAGAAACCTTTGTTAGGCATCAAAAAGAGAATAGCGAAATACAAATAAACAGAATAAGAGAGCTGGAAGGAATGTCCAAAATATATTAGAATACTGTGAACAGAAAAGAGAATCCAAAAGTCCAGAGTATTGGTCAGAAGACTGGCCACCGTTCCCAGTAACATAGGATCCTGATTGTTCAAGAGGTAATTCCGTTTAAAGTTAAGGGGGCAAGCTAAGTAACGTAGTTTTGCCATGAAGTAAAGGGGCGCGTTGTCTGTATTTGGTGTCAAATTGACAGTTGTCTGATCTTAAGTATTATACAGGTAAAAGACAAAGGGACGATCTTCCAGTATGTTTGATGCGACATTTGCGTTACCTTATGAAGCTTCAGCAGCAGTTCTGAAAGTTTTAACGCTTGTCCCAAAATAAGCTTGCACGCAGCAAAATGCTTGTTCAGTTATAGAAGAGATCCTGGCCTTCGGAGTACAGAAAGTGTGGAATATGGTGTGTGTGGGTTTGTGTGTTTACTAGCAGAACCATGTCACGGACCGTGTGAAAGAGAGCAATTTAAAAATAGTATTTTGAGGACTTAGCGACTGGCGTTTCAGCTGTTCACTGTGCACAGGTTGGAAAGGTCAATTTCAGCCATAAACCCTGCTCTTCTGTGTTTTCTAAGGACTTCTAAATATACTGGCTGGGGTGGATTTTCCATGCAGGAAACTAGTTCAGACCGAAGAAGAAGGGTGGGTTTTCTGGGCTGAGTGGCCATGGTCTGGTAGTTTTTGCTTCTAACGTTTCATGCACATTTATGGCTGGTATTTTCAGAGGCATGTCACAGTAAGATAAGTTTCTCTCTGGCACAGTGTGGAGCAATCGTGTGACGGGGTATATGTTTTGCCCACCTCGCAAAGCGGCATTTGCATGTATCAGGGTAGAGTTATTTACATTTGCAGTTGCATGCAATCACGCCACGCTGGACCACGGAGAGAAACACATCTTACTTCGGAAGATGCCAGCCATAGATATGGGCGAAACGTTAGCAGCAAAAACTACCAGACCACGGCCATGCAGCCCGCAAAACCCACAACAGCCGTGAAAGTCTTCAGTGATCCTTCTAAATAAAATCGGCTTTGCATTTTTTAAATAGGAAGCAAACAAGAGCCATCATACACTTCCAGCCGCTCTTGCGAAGTGTCAGATAGCATCTGGCTCTCTAATAACATGCTGACCTCATTTTTCACAAATATGTTTTGCAAGGTTGCTGCACCATTCCTGGTTAAGTGTTGTCATGCGATTCTCGGTGAGTATATAATTACTGCATTTAAGGCCCCAAACAATGATCCACAGTTTCCCTTTGTCTAGCTCTCCGGCAAAAGGTGTCTGTGCCTCCGTCCCTTTCGACACACGTTTCCTTGAACTGCAATCCAACCCGAGAATCTCCCCTCTGTTTCTTTAAGAAACCAGCTAGCTCAGGGTGTCTTAACCCGCTTCACCTAACCTGCTAGCACGGGAAAAAGTTCTTTAAATAATGGATATTAGCTTTTACCAATTAGGATTATAAGCTTCGCAAACAGGGTGGAGATTTCCTGGTTCAGCCAGTCGCTGGGCAGGAGGTGGGGCGTAATGTTCGAGATAGGTTGCACTAAAGTACAGCTCCAAGTGAAGTTAAGCTGGGGTGAAGCAAACAGAAAATTGTGCAGATTTTGTGGGTAGGATTTTGTTGTTTGTTGCCTTCTCCTGTTTGCATGTCTTTGCACTTTGACCCTAAGGCAGTCGTGGTCTGTGTCTCTGGCCGTAGGGTTGTCCATTGTTCGTTTTTTTGTAATGCTTGGCAGGATATTAAAATTTATCCGGGCAAGCACAACAAAAGAGATCTTTGGACAGGAAATAAGGTGGCGAGAGACAAACTTAAAACTCAGTTTGTTTTTTTCCCAGGCCTCCAGTTTAAGTTTTCTTTTTTTATTCTGAAAAGTGGATTTTTTTAATGGTACTGTGAGCTTGTAGGTCTTTTTGCCTGACTGCTATCTCCTAAATCTCCCTGATCTTCTTTTAACCTCTTAACTTCACTGCTTCTGGTGAGACAGGGGAAAAGCAAACCAGATCACAACGTTTGCTGGGCTGTTTAGTGATAGCATCTGCTTTGATCTCTTTTCCCTTCTCTCCCCCCCCCCCCCCACTTTTGGTTTGGGTTTAAATTGTATTTTTAGGATTGTTGTTTCTACAGATGTCACACCAAAAAAGGATGTCTGTTTCTAAGTCACTGGGGAATCCTGGAATTCTTTCCATAGGTGATTGGGTCTAGCAAAATACTGCAGTTTACGTTCACGGTGTGTTCTTTTTCTTTAACTCTGATTTCTCTGAAAACCCGGGGGGGAAAATACAGTGATAGTTTCAACAACTCCCTGACATACAAATGGAATTTCCTGGAGGAGTTGGTGAATATTGCCTCTGAACAAATCTCAAAAATAGTTCGTAGGGTGTGTGTGTGTTTTCTGTATCTCAAGTATGTTTTTGTTTCATCGGTTGGTTTTGAGTAGGAGGCAAAGGCTTACACTTTTGTCGAGGTCCCTCGGAGATGACTGACTCTCTGAACGTGGTTTAATGCTGCATGTCTGGTATTCTAGAGACAACAGGTATTTGTGCCTGTCTAGAGTGCCCTGATCTCTGTCAAGCAAAGATACATGAAAAAGTACATATGAAATCGTTAATTACTTTCAAGCTTACATCAAAACAAAGATTCTCATAGACTGTTTGGAGCAGATATGCTGCATTGAGGGGGTCAGGATCTTGCGGCCCCCAGGAAAACTCACACTTGGCCTTCACTGGCAGTCCCAAGGAAGGAGAGCTGTGTAGGAGTAGTAATTATTGCAGATCGCTGGGGATGAGTGGGTTAAATATTGTTCTGGCCTAGTGTACTCATCTTTGAATGGCCCCTGTATAAACCCTGTTGACCCAAGGAATGTATTAAGTCATGTCCTTTCGGCACATGCAGAATAATGCACTTTCAATCCACTTCCAATGCCCTTTGCAGCTGGATTTTACTGTGTGGAATAGCAAAATCCACTTGCAAACAATTGTGAAAATGGATTGAAAGTGCATTATTCTGCATGTGCAGAAGGGACCTCAGACGAATTAATACACCTCCAACCATGCAGCTTCTGGCAATTGCTGGGAGATTACTCTTCAGGGATCCTATTGCGGGGCAATCCACCTGAAAAAGCAACTCTGCCCTAAAAAATAAACACACCAGTTGCCTGGCGTGGCCTTGAAGATCCCTCGGAGAGGTGGCAGCCATTCTTCTCTTAATTCAAAGCTGCAGAAAAAAGCGGGCATTCCTTTGTGCCAGTCGCCAGCCCCGGAGATTGGTGCTGGGAAACCCTTGGCTTCTCGTGGGATCTCCCTCCGGATCTCAGGAGCGCTGGCATTTTGTTGTTTGCGTGAACTGCTTCAGAGGGGTGGATTTTGCTGCGGTTCATGAAGAAGCGAGTCTTCGGTCCTGTGGATGGAGAGTTTCCATAATGTTTTTCTCTGCAGTTAGGTACTCTCATATAATGGAGAAGGATTGTGACCTGTTGGTGTGTTAGTCTTTTGTGTTCAGTCTGAAGACAATACAAGTTCACTATTTCGCTGGCTTTTTGGAAGATAAGAGTTCTATGCCCATCAGAGCTTCGGGCTTGCATTTGTTAAACAGGAACTGTATCCTTCTCATTCACTCATTGGTACTGCATGGAAGACCTGTTTTAAATGTGGGGCCCCCCGTAAATGCCATTTGAGATTTGGAACAGACAGTGACTCTTCAAAGGAATGTGGAGAGCTCCTAGGCCAGTGGTGGCGAACCTTTGGCACTCAGATGTTATGGACTACAATTCCCATCAGCCCCTGCCAGCATGACCAATTGACCATGCTGGCAGGGGCCGATGGGAATTGTGGTCCATAACATCTGGAGGGCCAAAGGTTCGCCACCACGGTCCTAGGCCTTTTCCACACATACAGGATAACACACTTTCAATCTACTTTCAATGTACTTTGCCACTGGATTTTACCATGTGGAATAGCAAAATCCACTTGCAAACCATTGTGAAAGTGGCTTGAAAGTGCATTATTCTGCTTGTGCGGAAGGGGCCAAAGAGAAGCAATCTGTTTCTCTCGTGGGAATTTCGAACGACCCAGTAAGTCAAAGCTGACTAGTTCTTGGGCACACAAATGCCACCACCCTCTTCAAACAACCCTGGTCCTTGAACTCTTCGTTTCGCAACCCAGCAAACATGAAAGGGGGCACCCCCATACTTCAAAACGCCTGTCACTGATAAGGAACAGCATTTGGGTGGAAGACAAACTCCCATTTGTCCTTTCAGTTTACCATAAGATGGTTTCTCACCACTATGGGATTTGCAACTGGTCAGGGGCGGCAGGCTGATGAATGACAGAGAAAAATGTAGTGGATTGAAAGTGCATTATTCTGCATGTGTGGAAGAGGCCCAAGTTCAGACATTTCAAAATAGGGTTTCTATCCTCCAGGTGGGAGTGAGAGATTTCCCACTATCACAGTGGTTCTCCAAATGACCAAGATACATTCCTCGGGGGGAAAATGGCTGCCATGGAGGGCAGACCCTGCTGAGATCCCTCCCCAAACCCCACTCTGCTCAAGCTTCACGCCCCAAATTCCCAGGGTTTTCCCAACCCAGATCTGGCAACCCTGTGGTGTAAAGCACTTCTCAGCACACGTACATACTCAATGAAGGCAGAATGCATCCAAGGTTAGGGTCCTCCCGCACATTCAGAATAATGCACTTTCAATCTACTTTCACAATTGTTTGCAAGTGTGTTTTGCTGTTCCACACAGCTGCAAAGTGGATTGAAATTGCATTATTCTGCAGGTTCGGGAGGGGCTTAGAAAAACCAACTGCAAGTGATCTAGGAATTTAAAATGTTGCCATCAGATTAGCGTTTTCCCTGTATCCATTGGTTTCTATCTTGACTTGGTAGATCATCATGGACTTTACTTCAAGTGATTTTCCCAGAGTGACTTTTTTCTGTGCCTCTGCAGTAGGAGGACCTAGCAATGTCTACTTAAGAGCATAGTCAGTAAACTTAATCTAACAAATGTTGGGCCCCTTCCGCACATGCAGAATAATGCACTTTCACTCCACTTTCACAATTGTTTGCAAGTGGGTTTTGCTATTCCGCACAGCTGCAAAGTGCATTGAAAGTGGATTGAAAGTGCATTATTCTGCAGGTGCGGAAGGGGCCTTCGAGTTGCACGGGGTATTTCTTTGTGGCAATGTGGTTGGTTATTGGCGAATGGGCAGCTTTATTTGAGAAATAATTGCTCTTGTCCTGTCCTCGTACCAAAGTTGTTTTGCTGTTTGGGCCAGGAGTTTAATTCTTCCTATGCTTGATGCAAAAGCACCACAGTTTCTAGGAAATACAGGGTGGGATTTTATAGTTTACTGGAACAATAAGCAAGACTTCTGAGTCAACCAAACAGCTAATTCCATCAAAGGTATAGGTGAATCAGTCAGGAACAAAAAAAAATCGATCTTGAGATCAGTCTTAAGTTCCTAGATAGACTTGGGAGACTCAGTTTTGACCCCGTTCTCAGGGTTTGTTAGGTGATCTTGGATCAAGTAACGGTATCTGGGTCTAATTTACTTTGCAGGATTGTTGTGGAGACACCGTATATACTCGGGTATAAGTCAACCTGCATATAAGTCGAGGCACTTAATTTTACCACAAAAAAACTGGGAAATTGACTCGCGTATAAATCGTGGGTGGGAAATGCAGCAGCTACTGGTAAATTTCAACAATAAAAATAGATACCAATAAAATTACATTAATTGAGGCATCAGTAGGTTAAATGTTTTTGAATGTTTATTTCAAAGAAAAACAGTAAACTAGCTCTGTAAGAGGAAAAAGGAGTCAACAAAAACAATATGGTCTCAACAATAACTTTAAAAGTACAAAAACCTTAGCTCAACCAGCAACCAAGCTAAAACACAAGAGTTAAAATCCATCAAAACTGGATTTTTGATCAGGGGAGGAATGTTTATGTTAGCAGTACCAACATTTCAGAGTATCTTTAGGAGACCCTCCTGATGATACCACCCAGGTTTGGTGAAGTTTGGTTCAGGGGGTCCAAAGTTATGGACCCTCAAAATGTAGCCCCATCTACTATTAGCTCCTATTGGAAACAATGGGGGTTGGAATACCCCCTAAACCAAACATCACCAAACCTGGCTGGTATCAGCAAGAGATTATTCTGATGATACCACCCAGGTTTGGTGAAGTTTGGTTCAAGGGGTCCAAAGTTATTGACCTTCAAAATGTATCCCCATCTACTATTAGCTCCTATTGGAAACAATGGGGGATGGGGGCAACCTCTTTGGGGGTCCATAACATTGGACTCCTTGAACCAATCTTTACCAAACTTGGGTGGTATCATCAGGAGTGTCACCTGATGATATCCTGAAATTTTGGTGCCGCTAGCCTAAAAACTGCGCCCCCTGACAGCCGACAAAGTAAAAACTCTGAAATATTTTTTTAAATACAGCTGACTTGTTATAAGTCATTATAACTCGACTGATACACGAGCATATACGGTAATTAGGATAGTGTGTGTTTCGCCTTGAATTTGGAAGGAGGACAGGGCATTAATATAGGGATATAGTTATTGCAAACAGTAGTCGAGGTGACAGATTTATTTTTAGTCTGTGCAAGCCAATCTCCAGTGGAAGGAGGCCATACGATTTAGCATTGCTGCCCTTTAAAAAAAATGACACATTCAAGAAAGAGGCTTCATCCTGACAGGTATGAATGAACCATCAAAGTAGTACAGAACGGCTGATGAGCTCAGAGAGACTTTGCAGTGATCTCCCCATCAATGTCTTTCTGGAATACTTTCCGTCTCAAGGTCTGTTTACAAAAATGCTTGGGTAAATATTCGAAATAATTTAATACATTCAGAGCCAGTCGGCGCCTGCTCTGAATATACTTCCATGTGATCCGTCACTGAAAATGTACAAAGGACTGGTGGAACCTATACTTTGATCCTGTTGTCTCTCAAGCTCCTCTTTCCATTTCCTGTTTCCTAAATATAAAAGTTCATACCTTATGAAAAAGTTCATACCTTACCTAACAAGCCTGGCCCTCAGTGATAACTGTGGACAGATTTCTCCCTCATGATTGGAGCCCCTTTCCTTAAAAAAAGATTCAGATGAATTTTGCTAATTCTATGTAAAACCTGGGTGGTTAATAATGTTAGGAGCTGGTCGGGTTTTTGGCCTCTTGGCCAGCTTCGGTTTTCCCTGCCCACCCCTACATAAAATTATTGGTGCTGCTACAGAAGTTACATTTTTTGCATTCAGCATTATCCAGATTTGTCCTCTGCCTTTCTTCCCAGTGAGCGCCACCAAAATGGCTCACAGTTAAAATGAGCGTTAGCAAATCATTGTCGTGAAAGCAATTTATACCCAAACAAAAATACATATTTTTTAAAAACACAGGAAAACCATACGTAAAACATGGGGCGGGAACGACACAGGTATCAAAGAAGTCTTCACCTGCTGATATCCTTGAGGATTCTGTAATTTTGGCGTCAAGTTTTTGTCTTTAAGTTGCTGCCTACTTAATTCCAGAAGTCAGAGGCATATGGGGTCTTGGGAGGGGGCTGCATCAGTTGTGTACGTGCGGCAATAGCTGGTCCTTCAGGTATGCTGGTCTCAAGCCATATAGGGCTTTCAGTGTTAATACCAGCACTTTGAATACTCATCTCCCAGTCTTAAAGAAAGAATTATGTGTGTCATATACCAGCAACATCAAGGCCCCTTCCGCACATGCAGAGTAATGCACATTCAATCCACTTTCACAATTGTTTGAAAGTGGATTTTTCTATTCTGCAAAGTAAAATCCAGCTGCAAAGTGCATTGAAAGTGGACTAAAAGTGCATTATTCTGCATGTGCGGAAGGGGCCCAAGTTCTGCGTTGGGGCAAAGTTCTTTGCAGAAAAGTGCCTTCTTCTCTCCCTGAAGCAGCCGTGTGTACCAAGTCATGGTTTCTTGCATATTGCAGGAAAAGATTTTGCCCCCGTCTAGGAGTTACATCACTGCCCCAAAACATATACATTTTGGCCAAGGACACCCTATCTGTATATGTCAAATATATAAAATAAGGTTAATTGTGTGTGTTTTGCTGAGTTCTGAAATGGGGGATTGGACTCTGGAGCCCAGTGGTTGTGTGAGTTATCTGGGCTGCCACAGACCTGCATTTCCTGGCTGTGAAATTAAGATAATCATGGTGAACATTATAGGATGTCAGGATACATGATAGAAAGGTTCTGGAGTACTCTGTGTACTAAGGGTATATTCAAACATCAGGCAAAATCTCTCTTCTCCTGAGACAGGCGCAAATTTGGTGATGTTAAAGGCATCCTGGTTTGAGAAACCTCAAGTCCAGCTCCTGTTTTCTGTGAGCTCTGAATGCAGGATTTTTTGACTGTTACAAAGAAGAAGAAGAGGATGAGTTTGGATTTATATCCCCCCTTTCTCTCCTGTAAGGAGACTGAAAGGGGCTTACAATCTCCTTTCCCCCCACCCAACAAACACCCTGTGAGATGTGTGAAGGTGAGAGAGCTCCGAAGAACTGTGACTAGCCCAAGGTCACCCAGCTGGTACGTGTTGGAGTGCACAAGCTAATGTGGATCACCAGATAAGCCTCTAAAGCTCAAGTGCCAGAGCAGAGAATCAAACCCGGTTCTCCAGATTAGAGTGCACCTGCTCTTAACCACTACACCATGTTCGATGGCAATTCCAAATCCTTGTTGGAGTACAGAAACAAACTCCAGTTTCTCCAGCTAGCTTGATTTTGGAATTGGACTCAAGACGTCTCAAACCAGGAAGTCTTCAGTTCAGCTCTGTCTGGAAGACAGGCTTTCGTAAAAGTTGCAAATAACTTGGAATAATGATCAGAGGGGGTTTTGCATACATCTGGCTAGCAACAGAGGCTGGGAAAACGCCTCGTGAGCAAGGGACGTGGCATACTGCCACACCATGACGTCTTCATCCCCGTATTTTGTACCCCGTGCCAAGATCAGCCTGGAGTTTATCCTTCTGCCGTGTGTCATTCTCCTGTTGCTCTGCTGGATTCACGAGCATTAGGAACATGTGAAGAAAATCTCATCCTTTGATTTGCACATTTGGATAGCAAAAATTTTATTGGGGTTGGGTCACGTATCTCTGCCTTGACCTGGATGTCTGTAGGCTCGCCTGATTTCATCAGATCTCTGAAGTGAAGCAGGGTTGGCCCTGGCAGGAATTTGGATGAGTGACCTCCAAGGAATACCAGTGTTGTGCCAAGGAGGCAGGCCTTAAAAACGGTACCGAGGTCGTCCGTAAGTCAGCTATGACTTGACGGCACAGCCACGCACCCACATACATATTTGTCGCCCTATTTAAGGCGTCACTGCGTTTGCTCCATTGCCCTTTATCTTTAACTGGAAAATGAAGTCATTCCATATAGGATCTGTAATAAAGAGCAGCAGAGGGGCTGTGGTTAAGATCAGGTGCTCTGTAATCTGGAGAACCGGGTTTGATTCTCCGCTCTGCCAATTGAGCTGTGGAGGCTTATCTGGTGATCCACATTAGCTTGTGCACTCCAACACATGTGACCTTGGGCGAGTCATAGTTCTTTGGAGGTCTCTCAGCGCCTCCGACCTCACAGGGTGTTTGTTGTGGGGGCGGGAAGGGAAAGGAGATGGTAAGCCCCTTTGAGTCTCCTTACAGGAGAGAAAGGGGGGATATAAATACAAACTCTTCTTCTTCTCCTCTAAAGAAGTCATAACTGAACTCAGATTTTTACTGTGACATGTTATCGTCAGTGGCGTTAAATTGTTTTTTTCTAAAAACAGGTTAAACGTATGTGCATTGCAGACCTGTTATAAACCATAGACCTAAGATTGGTATTGCACAAAAGTTGTCTTCCTGTATGAGTGGGGGAAGCCAGATTTTACTCGCTGCATGCTCCTCGGTTATTTACACGGTTCCAGACCTTGCTTGCCTAGTTATTCCTGAATTTCTGATGTTTGAAAATGGAGACACAAAGGTCTTTATTACTTCTTCTTCCCTTTAGTCCTCCTTCAGGGCAGTTGTGTGCGGCCCTGTGTCCGCAGACTGTAGACGTCTTGAACTTTGTGCTCTGGTCAAAGTGTAGAAATTGAAACCTTCCACGTTGCTAGGAGAGGGAGCAGCAAACTCTTGGAGTGTATCTTTAGAGTAGTCAAACCAAACAAAAGAGCTCGCTTGCTGCTGCAAAGTTGTGTTTGGACAGTTTAGAACAGTGATGGCGAACCTTTTCGAGACCGGGTGCCCAAACTGCAACCCAAAACCCACTTATTTATTGCAAAGTGCCGACACGGCCATTTAACCTGAATACTGAGGTTTTAGTTTAGAAAAAACGGTTGGCTCCGAGGTGTGCGTTACTCAGGAGTAAGCTTGGTGGTAGTCGGTGCCTTTGCTTTGAAGCAACCGTGCATCTCTTCCAACTGGTGAATCACGACCCTGGGAGGGTTTACTCAGAAGCAAGCCCCATTGCCAGCAACTGAGCTTACTCCCAGGTAAAGGATCACACTTTAGTTCTTTGCATGAAAATCAGTGGGGTTTAACAGCGCTTAACAGGATTGCCTACACTGTTTCCCCAAAACTTGGTCTTAGGTTTAATGCTAATAATCGAGCCCAGTGGCCCAGGCCAGCCTAGATGTGTGTGTGTGTGGGGGGGGGCACTCTGTTTGTGCGTGCCCACAGAGAGGGCTTTGAGTGCCACCTCTGGCACCTGTGCCATAGGTTCGCCACCACTGGTTTAGAAGAATGGTTGTCGAGCTCCATGTTGGGGGCTGTGATGGGTTGAAACTTGCCTCAAAAAAATGATCTGACTTATTGGATTTATCCCCCGAACCCAGAGGTGGGATCCAACCAGTTCTCACCACTTCTCTAGAAGTGGTTACTAATTTTTTCTGAGTGCCGAGAAGGGGTTACTAAAGCAACCTCCCTGCCCAATAGGGACTGGAGGTGCGTGTGTGTGGCGGCGCCACTGTTTGAATCCCACCGCCATCGGAACCTGTCATTAAAATGTTTGGATCCCACCACTGCCCGAACCTGTTGGTATAATAGGGACGTCCCCTAGCTCCCTAGTGAATACCTGGCGGCCAGAAAATAAAGTTTTGGAGTTGGAT
The DNA here is from genome assembly GCF_021028975.2 of Sphaerodactylus townsendi. Classification (NCBI taxonomy): domain Eukaryota; kingdom Metazoa; phylum Chordata; class Lepidosauria; order Squamata; family Sphaerodactylidae; genus Sphaerodactylus; species Sphaerodactylus townsendi. The sequence continues at coordinate 20,044,642 of NC_059441.1, read as the reverse complement.
CTTGAGTGACTACGCAAAGAAGTGACCGAGGTGCTGAGATGTAATATTAACTAGGTTATCCTGTAGTAGAAAGTTGGGTGTCTGGAGGCTGTACCAATGCTAATTAAAAACAATTCCAACAGAACTTGCTGATATTTTGAATATTTTTAAAAAAACATCAGGGCCTGTGTGTGTTTGTGCCTTTACAGCTGGCTTATGGTGACCCCGGATGGGTTTTCAAGACATGAGACATTCAGAGGGGATTTTCGATTGCCCACCTCCACATCACAACCCTGGTTGGTATTCCTTGGAGGTCTCCCATTCAAATACTCACCAGGACTGACCCTGGTTAGCATCTGAGATCTCGTAACATCAGGCTGGCTGGCCTGGGGTTTCGTGAGTTCTGGATACTTTCTGATGTTTTAGCTCAGAGCTTGGTATTTCCACACGCCTGAACGTAATTGCATATGGTACAGTCCTTCCCCATGTGGTACAGTCCTTCCTGGACTATACTATGTTAGGCTGTAGATAGGGCTTAAATGATTATATACGTCTTTTAAAAAATCATCGTTTGGGGTAAGATGTTTGAAAATAATTTTGGTGTAGCTCTGGAGGAATTGTGCCACATGTTTAGCTCTGCCCTCTCGGTGTGAATCAGTGATATTTTGAGGCCTATTTAGCCAGGGTCAGGTAGCTAGCGTGGGAACAGTGACCCTGTGACAGTTCTTTTGTTACAACAGGTGACTTATTGCTTGGGTAATAACGGTCAGCCCGTAATGGTTGCAAATGGAGGCATAGCACTTGCCAAGTTAAGCGTGGGGATTAAGTAATACCTGAATGTAAACCCAGAGCTGGGTTCTCCAGATTAGAGTGCCCCCTGCTCTTAACCACTACGCCGTGCTGGCTCACGGCTGAAAAGTTTCAGAGTTCCAAAGTTGAGATATTAGAGATGTTAAGACTTTTCTTTTGTCTAGCTCTGTGGTGGCAAACCTTTGGCACTCCAGATGTTATGGACTACAATTCCCATCAGCCCCTGCCAGCATGGCCAATTGGCCATGCTGGCAGGGGCTGATGGGAATTGTAGTCCATAACATCTGGAGTGCCAAAGGTTCGCCACCACTGGCAGCTTCTCTGTCAAATAACATAAGATAATTCTTTTAGATGTTATCCATATAAGATCTATATATCAATATAAGATACTTCTATATAAGATACTGTATAACATCTATATAAGATACTTCTTTTTTCATTAAAAAAAACTTTATTTAACATAGTTATGACAAACAACGCAAAACAAACAACATGTAACAAACAATACAAATCAGTTCAAAATGAATACAAAATACTTAAGAACTCTCTTCGGAAGTACATATCTTACATTACAACAACATAAACCTTCTAATTATGTACTGATTCATTTCACTTATATCCACTTCCGACTAACCCAAAATTTCTTCAGCTTTCTCTTTCTTCACCTAGATCCAGCTCTTCTTTTACTTCCTTTACATAAAAAAACCAAAATATTTATTATATCAACCGTATATCTTTAGGAACTGTGATTGAATCAGCTACTACTATAAATCATAATACATTTGCCGTCCTTTTGTTTATTAACATATTCTAAGAAGGGATATCATATATATACTACTACTTGTAGAAAAGGTGCTCTTATAGGTTGCTCTTGGACAAGTACGTTTGTAACTTGGTAACTGGCTATCATACAATGGTATGATAACTGGATTGGTAACTGGCTATCATACAATGCTCAGCGCTAGAGCTTTGTGAAGCGATTAAAGGTTCTCATCTTCTGTATTCAAAGTTTAACCAAATTTGGTGCTAATTTAGATCCAGGGGTCAGTTTTCACTAATTCGAGGGGAATGTGTGTCCCACCCCCGAAGTTTATCTCTGTTTTAGCTCAGAACTTGATATTTCCACATGCCTGAACGTAATTGCATATGGTACAGTCCTTCCCCACAAGGTACTGTCCTTCCCGGACTATACTGTGCTAGTCTCTAGTTAGGGCTTAAGTGATTATATATGCCTTTTTAAAAAATCATTGTTTGGACTTCTATTTCTGGTGGTTCTCTATCTCCAGGATAAGGGTTTGAGGGAGCATTTTCAGGCTTCAGGCAGACAGGAAGAGGCAAGGATACCCTACTCTAGTGAGGGAAATGCTTTCAATTAACAAAGATTTACCAAGTCATTACAGTGGGTGTGCATTGGCAATGGCAACTGACTGCGGCGGGTGGGGGGCTCCCATCTAAATGCTTCCCAGGGCTGGCCCTGCTTAGCTTTTGAGATCTGATGAGTGTGTGTCAAGACCACGGCACAGGGATGTTGTGTTGGCAACTACTCCGTATCTGCCATAATTTACAGTTCAGAATATTTTTGAAGAACAATTTAGGCTTAAAGTTTGGGACCTATGTGGAACTGACATTCACAAATATTGCTAAGTTGTGCCCTTTGGCACTCAAAGACTAGGCTTTTGCGCAGAAGACAGTAGCAGAGTCTCAAGTTTACTTGCGTAGCGTCATTCTGAAGTGGTAATGCTCCCACTCGAAACTTTCTAGAAACTTCTTTTCTCCCAGCTGGAAATCCAGTTTCAGCTCTGAACCGACACGAGACACAAACGCCTCTCTGAAACCTTTTTTCTCCCAGCTAGAAACCCAAGTTGGCCATTTCAGCTCTGAACTGACATGAGACACAAACGCCTTTCTGAAACCTCTTTTCTCCCAGCTGAATACCCAAGTTGGCCATTTTAGCTCTGAACTGACACAAGACCCAAACGCCTCCCTCATGTGAAACTGTGTCTGAGTTCAGCATGTGCATCTCCTTATCAAATCACTCCTCTTGATCCGAAGGAGTTGAGTTGGCTCACGAGTAACCTCTTAAACAGCAGCTCAGCTTGCAGATTGTACTGTGGTTCAGACTCTGGAAAGCTTGGTATCCGGTTCTCCGTAGGAGTCTCTGCCTCTTAGCTGACATGGCTTCGGATCATGACTAATTTGACATGACACAGAATTGTGTTGAACGTGACCTCTGTAGGCTTCGTCATAGACTGTGTGTCAACAGGTTCATACCCTCATTCTGCTGATTACCTAATTTAATATTTTTCCCCGTCTGCCCCACCCTTCCCCATCATCAATGAGTCTTTCTGCCTGTTGCTTGGCTCTGTAGAATTGCCAGCCATTCACCCTGCAATTAAGTATTGGCAGAACCCTGCTAATCAGATGGTTTGGCTCAGAGTACAGCTCTGCTATGTTGACGATGTTAAGTATTCATGTATGTTTACAACAGCCTTGCTGGGTAGGTCTCTACTACCTCTCCTGCTTCAAATCGGGGGAAGACTGGTTTGAGATTTGAACTGCGGTCTCATGGCACATGCTCTCGAGTGCTGCATTATAGCGGCTCTCAAAAATATTAAAAATGCTATTCCATTGCTGCTTTTGTGTTTTAGTAAAACAGTACAGGAAAGCAGGTGGGTAAGAACCTCTTAAAAAGGTTTAAGAGGTTCTTTTAGAGCAGGTGTCTGCAACCTGTGGCTCTCCAGAGCTGGGCTGATGGGAATTGCAGTCCATGAACCGCTGGAGAGCCGCAGGTTGCAGAACCCTGTTTTAGAGGAATGTTAAAATAAGTTCTATATTATATTTTAACTTTTAACCTCTATGTAAAAATTTGGAATTTGGGCTTTTATGAATTATTGTATTACTGGTTGTTACCTGTAAACATTAATTAATTGATTGATTAATTAATTAATTCCATTGCGCTATGAAGTTCTAAAAAAGATTTAAGTATGTTTGTATCTTTCTGGTGTGCTTCCGTATAGAAACTTGTACCTAAACCCGGTGCAGTCTCAATCCTCCAGTTGCGTGCTGCCACTTTCAATAAAACGGAACATGAAATATGGACTGTTTCTGGCGCTAGGCTGAAGTATTACAATGATGCATGGTTCCTCAGCCACGCCATCCAGGGCATAGTAGATGTCGGGCCGCGGATCCATTTAATGGATGTTTATAGCTCAGGGTGAAAGATTTCTCAGTCGATAAAGACAGCTTACCAGGGTCATGTTGAAACACTGTTGAGTTTGAATACTTGGCGTCAACTCACGGTGATACCTTTGCTTAGTTGCTTGAGTCATGGCACCATCTTTGGCCTCAATGGCCGGCCAGGTAGTCTACTTTTGAAGCATTTCTTGATACTTCAGGCTTTGGGAAGCGTGATTCACAACTGCTACATGCAGCTGCAGTCTTGGTAACAACGACTTCTCTGGTAACGGACTTGTCTAATCCTCTCAAGCGGCAAGAATTTTCTAAACGGGATAGGGAGGTACAAACGCTCACGAGCTGGAAAAGCAAAGATGGTTAATTAGATTTGGGGTTGTTTTCCTTTCAGCAATACTATGTGCAACGTATGACTAATGTACCTACGTGTCAAAATAATGCGGGCCAGTCATTCTTAAGGTATTAATGCGCAAGTCTGAAGTATTTTAGTAAGCACAAGACTGTGGGTGTATTTTGTATGTATTTCCATTTTTTAGAGATATTTCCTTCTTCAAGTTCAGTCTCCGCCCCACAAAGCTGTAAACTGGCAGGGTGGCTCAGACAGTCACAATCTGTGGTTGTTATCTCAGATCTTTGGGGGGGAAATCCTGACTGTATGAACAAGGCAAAGGATACACAACCTTTTGAGCAGCAAGCCTACACTCTGTGTTGGACAAAGTATCTCTCATTCAAAATCCGTACCTGCCGTGTGGGTTGTTCTGACTTCGATGGGCCAAGCTTACCTGATTTCATCTGGTCTTAGAAGCTGAGCAAGGTCAGCCATGGATAGTAAATGGATGGAAGTCCACCAGGGAATATCAGGTTGTTATGCAGAGGAAGGCAATGGCAAACCACCTCTGCTAGTCCCTTTTCTAGAAAACCCTTTGGGGTTGCCATAAATTGGCAGCAGTTTGTGGCACTTTTCAAGCACATATGCAGTGTGTGTTGGCTCTTTACTCTGAAATGAGGAAGTTTTGAGAATCCATGATTCTTCTAAAACTTGAGCTGAACATCTGATTGGCTAAAAGTTGAGCTGAACATCTGATTGGCTAAAAGTTGAGCTGAACATCTGATTCTTCTAAAAGTTGAGCTGAACACCTGATTCTTCTAAAAGTTGAGCTGAATGTCTGATTCTTCTAAAAGTTGAGCTGAACATCTGATTTGCTTCTTGAATATGTCAGTTTTGGAGTTGGAAATTAGTTCAAGGTCAGCTATGTTTAGGACAGTCTTGAGCATTTGGAGAAGTTGGTATACTGTCCAAGGGCTGGGGAGAAGACAACTTGCTTTGTTCCCTGCCTGTGGCCTTTGATGGTTACTAGTGCTTTTTATTTTTCTTGAAGTGCATTATTCTGCTTGTATGAAGTGTTTAAAGGTCTCCTCAAGATGGGCCAAAACAGCTGTGGAAATGGTGTGAAAATGGGTGTAAAGGGTTTATACTGTTTTCACACCGTTTTCACACTGCTGTTTTTGGCCCATGCGGAATCAGCCTTAGTGTCTTTAGCCTTGAGGTGATTGTCATGAAAGGTGGCACAGAAGTATTTGGGGGGCTTAGCATAAAAAGATGTCTAAGAGCATGATCTGTATTCTGGAAAGTCACAGGTCCAGATCTTTCCTCTACCAAGAACTCATTTGCTGGCTTTAGACAAGCCACTATCTGCCAAAGAAGAATTTAGAGTTATGCCCTACTTTTCTCAACCGTAAGGAGTCTCAAAGCGGCTTATAAACTCCTTCCCTTCTTCTCCCCACAAAAGACACCTTGTGAGGTAGGTGGAGCTGAGAGAGTTCTGAGAGAACTGTGACTAGCCCAAGGACACCAACCAGGCTTTGTATGTAGGAGCAGGGAACCAAATCCAGTTCACCAGCTAAGAGTCCGCTACTCATGTGGAGGAGTGGGGAATCAAACCGGATTCCCCAGATCGGCCCACCACTCTTGACTAGTACACCCTGCTGGCTGTTTTAGCCTCAGTTTCTCCCCCCCCCCCAGTTATTGTAATATGGGGGTAACAAAATCAGCATAAGGTGCTGACAATATAATTGTTGTGAAACCCTTTGAACATTGACGGCACTATATAAATTCATTGAAACAGATGAATTGTAGAGAACCATTTCAAGCAATATCAACAGCATACAGCGTTTTCTATATTGCTTTCAATGTTTTAAGGGCTTCCCGGGATCAAAATTGCATTCAAACAGGGCTTTTGCAAGTCTGTATAATTCTGGGACAAATTATGTTGTTAGCAGGCAATCAGACTAACCTAAGAAAAGGCATGGTTGGCAAAAATAAATTGCAGACTCTAAAAAACCTGTGTCAAATGTTATATGCCTTCTCTGTTCAGGGTTAAGAAATACAAACTCCTTGGTGAAGCAAGTGTCTTTTTACATGACTTTATAAACCCTGGCTTCAAACTGCATTGAATGCGATGGCCGCTTGAGGCATGCCGGATTGGACTTTTCCGTTCTTTGCTAGAGATTGGTTTTTCAAGAGCCACTCTTCTTCTGCACCAGCTTGTCATATTGTTTTGGGGCTGGGAAGGAACACTGCTGTTTACACGTGCATAGCCAAAGTTGGCCACACTGAACCAGTGTGCATAGCCAAAGTTGGCCACACTGAACCGGTTGCGTGGTCATTCTTTGCATTCTGGCCGTTGCCTCTCGACAGATCCAGAGGCTACATTCTTCAAGATAAGAGTTGTGTGGAAATGCACCAAATTTCCTTCCCTCTTGTCGCAAAGCCAATATTTGCTTTAAAAATAGTATCTGTCTTTCTCCTGGAGGCGATCTCGGGCATCCTGGATGGGTGTGATTTCAACCCATGCTCAGGGGAGGCAGAATCAAATGATGTCACTTCCTGTGATGGGTTGGACTTCCTCTCCTTGATCCTTGTGAATCGTTTCTGCCTGAGCAGGGAGAGCAGTGCTTGGTTTCAGACCTGCTAAGCCCTGGATCCTGCTATTTCTTCTGCCTTTTTCTTCGTTGTCTCTTCTCGTGAGTTTTGTCAAGCCCCCGTTTGTCTCACCGCTTGAATCCCACGGCTTTTAGAGCCTTTTCTCCTGCATTCAAGCCTCTTAACAGAGGGTCAATGGCAGAGCAGCGAGGTGTTGCCGTTTCTCTCCCTCCCACCCTTTGGAAGTCTGCAGCGGAGAGCACCAGGGCAGCAACCCGTCGGGGTTTGCAAGAGCCCTCTACATCGATTGCTGGCCATAAAAGCCCCCGGGCTCCCTCCAAAGCCTCGGCAGCGGCGAAGACAGGCAACAAAAAAGGCGCGAAGGCCCCGGCCGATAAAAGAGCGCGCCGGGAGCCTAGCGCAGCAGAGCAGCGCCCACAACAACGGAGCACCAGCGTCCCTCTCTGGGACGTGGCTGGCGGAGCTCCCTCCAGCCCCCGCAACGACGGGGACCCAGCGGAGCTGATTTGCGCGCCAACAAACGCGCGTGAAGAACGCCTCGAGGCAGAGGGGGCGGGCCGCCAAGATCGCGCGGCTGAAGAGGGCACACAAGCCCCAGTCTCCCAGGGCTCCTCCCCCCTCTCCGTTACCAGGCAAGATCGAGGGGAAAAGGAGAGGGAGGGCTCCTCTCAGTCTGCCTCCGTTTCTAATCCTCCTGAGTCTTTTTCGTGGGCAAACACCTCCCCAGAGGCCTTAATGGGGCTGTTTAGAAAGACAATGAGACAGGGCCAGTGTAGCATGAAGAATAAGAAAAGCTAAGCGCAAACAGCAGCGCCTTCTTCCCATTCTCAAAGATCACACAGACATAGCCATCAATTCTAGCCCTCCTTAGGTCACCTACTCCCCCTCCCACACTGGCTATAGGATCCCCTTAACCTTCCTGAGAGGAAGGTGCCAGCGAAGGGGAGATTGACCAAACATCAGATCATTTCTCTGGACACAGAGGAACTTCAGGAGGAGCGTCAAGATTTTTCAAGAAGGAGGACTCCTCCCTCTCATGTTAAAGGCCATCTCCATCTTGAATTACAGGGACCTCGCAGACGCCGAGGACCCTGAGGGCCCTCTCCACTTCCAAAAGACAGCAAGGTGTCCCAAAGGGGAGTGGCATGTTCCCTCAGTCAGAGGAGACATCAGCGGCCTTCCGGTTCTTCGAGAAGGATTAAAAGAGAGTGGCTTAACCTAGACGCCAAAAGAGCTGCCCCTCTTCTTTTAAAACCTCTATACTCTGGTAGAGCACATCCATAATATCATTAAGACCCTCTTGTTGATGTGTTCGTCGCGGGCTCCTCCAATCAGGCTGCCTTTGTCACTAAGGATGGAGAAGGGACTCTGAAGGATCTCGACATGGACCGCAGAGCGGAGGTCTTCCCACAGAAGAATACACGATAGATTAGTTTTATCCATCAGAGTCTAGCCCCATCCCTCCACCATGGCTAGAGCCACCATCGTAGGGCTGCGCCTCCTTCTCATGCTCCCTCCAGAGGCCCAAGGTCTGCGTGAAGGGGTAGAAAGGATCCTTGCCGCAGTTTGCTATTGGGCAGACTCCACCTTTGATGCACTCACACTAGTATCACGTGCTCTGGCACTAGGCACCGTGATCCGCAGACAGGCCTGGCTGAGAGCCTGGTCTGCCGACTTCCATTCCAAACAAGTGGTTTCCACCTACGATTACCACGGTTCTAGACTCTTCGGCAAGGACCTAGATGCCGTCCTCGTAGAAACCAAAGGGAACAAGAAAACCATGCCCGTGATATGTCAGATTCGACCAAACATCTTCCTTTTAAACCTTACACCACCTTTCGCTCACAGCACCCTCACCTTAGGACGGTAAGCGCTGGTTCCCACAGCAACAACAACAGCAGCCTCAACAGCAATTCAGAAGACGCGGGTGACCTTTCTTCCAGTTCCTTTTCGGCCCTTCCTACAACCGTCAACAGGGCAGAGAGCAAAACAATTTCAACTCTGACAGGACCTCCAGATCCTGACTACATTCGATCCCAGTCGGGCGTCGCTCTCAACATTTTACCACCTGTGGACAGGCTACCACGCCGCATTCAGTGGACCAAGGAGGTCGTCACCTCAGGCTACCTCCTCTACTTCCAGCTTCCCAAGGTCCCGAGCTGGAATCTACCCATCCCAATGCAATCCGACAAATTAAAAGAACCTCGAAGCCGTTCAACACCTACTCAAGATTCGTGGGCCATCGGTGCCGGGTAAATTCATCTTTGAAGCCTGGCGGTGTCTATTCACATTTCTTCACCGCTTCCTGCTGAACGGAGACTGGCGCGGCTATTTCTAAACCTTCGGATATGTGAACCGCTTCAACCGCGACGCATTCAAAATGGAGACGGCGATCCATCGCGGAGGCCTCCCGCCCAGACTCCACTACCTAACTTCACTGGACCAATGGAGGCCTACCTCCACCGCCCCTATCAACCTTAATTACACAGACGCCTCGGGTTCCTCGGCGGTAGCCAGATCACTTCCAATACAGATCTTTCCGCTGGCTGGCCACTGCCCTCGAAGGTGCTCGGCACCCATCATGGTTCTTCGAGCGGGGAATCATTATTCAATTCGTACTCGACGCATATCCGCACGCTTCCAACCTGTGACAACAAGCGCTTACAGGATCTAGAGGTCGCCATGAACACACTGGCGTAACCACGCTTCCTGGTAAACTTCCAGAAGAGTTTCACACCCATCCAAACGGATGGAGCACTTAGGGGCCATAATAGACCCCTCCCTCATTCGCCTATTCATTCCCCCAGACAAGATCTCCAAGTTCCAGAAGCTCGCGACCAGTCTCCTTCCGGGCCAACAACAGAGCTTCCTACAACTGGCAAAACTCATGGATTGTTCATCTCAGTAACAGATTACGTACAATGGGGCAGGTTCCATGCAACGGACATTACAACTTTTCCTCACCAATACCTCATCATGCACAAGAGGGATCGCCTCAGCTATTCCATAGAGCTCAGCGACAGCCTTCGGTGGTGGCCCGTCACTGTGAACCTTTCAGGAAAGTGCACCTCACCCACACACAGGCTCCAGATCTTCACCCGGCGCCAGCCTCAGCGGCTGGGGAGCATCGCTACAACAAAATCTTCAGGGTGTTTTGGACAGCGCAGCTGCCAAAACCAATCAATGTCCGGAGATGAAAGCATTCTGCTGAGCCTCCAACACCTGCAGCCAACCTCCAGGACCGGGTTATCTTCTGGTCAGGACGGACAACATTGCCGCCAAGGCCCATATCAACAATCAGGGCGGGTCCAGATCCCGGCTTTACTTCATCGGGAGGCTACGTTATCCTGGGCAGAGACTCACCTATCGCGTCAGCGGAACACATACAGGGAGCTCCTCAACACGCAGGCAGACTGGCTTCCAGCCGCCAGTCAGTAGTCAAGCAGAGTGGCAACTACACCTCCGAGATATTCCACACCCGACTCTAGAACTAGGGAACCCCACTCTGGACTTGTTCGCTACAATCGCCACGCCCAGCTGCTCTCGCTTTTCACTCAGATATTTCATCCGGAGGCCCAGGAACGGATGCCCTATCCTTCCCTGTCGGCTGAACTACTATATGCATTCCTCCTGGTCCCCCTGCTACCACGAATTCCTCAGAAAGATATGGCTAGAAAAGCGCAGAAGTCATACTGGTGTAGCACTGCAGGTCGGTGACGCCATGGTTCTCTTCAATACTACAGTTGGCAGCGTCTCCACCGCCGATTACCCAAGCAGACATGTTGTTCCCCTGCCCTCCCATCGTTGTGGTGCTCCTCTGCTCCGGACCTCTGGCTCTTGAACGCCAATCTCTAGCGACCAAGGGCTACTCCAACACAGTGATAGCCACCATCATTCGCTAGAAGACCTTCCACCACAATGCCTATACAACCTCTTTGAAGGAATTCGTCTCCTGCGCCGAAAACAGTAAGGTGGACCCTCTCCACCCTTCCATCCCCGACGTACTCTTATTCCTACAGCGCGGTTTCAAAAGGCCTCAGAGCTCTACTCTTCGCAGGCAGTATCTAGCAGGCCTAGCAACCGCAGGGCCTACCTTCCACGACGCCTCCAGTCACCAGACACCCGACATTAAGTAAGGTTTCTTAAAGTTCTCCCAGAAACAACCTTCCGGTGGTGCACAGGTTCCCAGCCTGGAGGCTTAACACCGTGTTGTCAGCGCTTTTACCAAGCTCTCTTCAACCAATCCAGACCATAAGTCTTCAGATGGTTATGTAATGAAATTACTATTCCTCATCGCCATCACCACGCCAGGAGGATATCAGAAATTCAAGCTTCACTAACTCCCAGTTATGCATCTTCCACAAAGACAGAGTGTCGCCGATCCGGCCCTTTCTTCCAAAGGTCGCTTCCACATTCCACTCAAACAGGAGCTCATTATTCCGACATTTTGTCCTTCTCCTTCCATCCTAAGGAAAGACTCTTGGCATCACCTTGACGTCAGAAGGGACGCCAAGGCATATTATCCCAAGACCGAGCCTATCAGAAAACCGAAGTCGCCATCAACGCCACGCATTCCAACGCCAGCCAGAATGTCCAAGGCGCCCTCAAAGCCGCCACACTTAAACCTGCATCAATCAGCATACAAGGCTCTCCAACATTCGGTTCCCTCGCATTACGCCCACTCTACAAGGTCCGCTGTACACGCTGCCTTCAGGGCTGCCTCATTCCCCTAGAAGACATATGTAGGGCAGCCACATGGTCCTCTGTCACATCCTTCATTAGACACTACAGAAATTACACACCATGTCAGCTAATGAGACAGCCTTTGGCACTAGGGTGTTAGAACATATATTCGAGACTAGACACCCACCCAGTTAAGGGACACTGCTCGAGGGTCCTATCCAGGGATGCTCGAGACGCCTCCAGGGAGAACGGGTCCATTGGTACTTACCCTGAAGGCTTCTCCTGGATGCATGATGAGGGGCATCCTGGCCTCCCTGAGGTCTTAGTCTCCATCATTTAAAGCATCAGGTTATCTTAGAGTTATAGTTGAAAGTTAATTCCTCTTGGAGTCCTGCTATAGGCATGTTGGTCCTATGTTCTATGTCTTATTTTCTATGTTACTGTCACTAGTTCCTGTTTATTCCGAGATCTCGCATTCACTTCACTGCTGCTTTCATTCGATTGTGGGGATCAAGGAGAGAGAGAGTCCAACCCATCACAGGAAGTGACATCATTTAGTTCTGCCTCCCTGAGCATAGGTTGGAAATCACCCATCCAGGATGCCCTCATCGCCATCCAGGAGAAGGCCCCTTCAGGGTAAGTACCAATGGACCGTTCCCCATTCCTATTCATAGATTTCTGGATGATATTCAAAGTCTGAGCAGGAAGGTTCAGATCAAGAGAAAAACAGGCAGTATTTTCCAGGGGTTAAGATAGGATTCTCCTTTCAGGCACCCACAGGTTTTGGTGGTTTATTGTTATGGTTTACTTCTTCTTTGTATCCACGAAGCTTGACTTTAGTTGCAGACACAACAATGGTAGGAAATAGGCTATTTGGCAAACTCTTTGTAAATAATTGTATCTTTTCTTAATGAGATGGTAAGTGGGGGTTTCTGTTGCTTCCTGCATATAAAATTCTTCTGTACAAAATTTGAAAGTCATAAAGTTCCTCTTTTAAGTGCTGCCTTCATGAAACTGAAATTCCACTGTATTTTTTACTTTATTTTATTTTTGCACTTATATCCCTCCAATCCCCTGGAGGGCTCGAGGCTGCTTCCAGTCCATTCATATTAAAACATATAAAACTGTTGGAATGGTAATTTTCACAGCAAAATGTGGCAACGTTCACTGATCGTGAAGTCGAACCCTTCCAGCGTCTTCCAGTCAGAAATTAATAGACAAGGCTTTATTGACATTCCAAAATACAATAAAACAATTGTCCATAAGAGACAGATAGATACAACAACCATTCAGAGTCTTATCAATAGTTTAGTCCAAATAGACTACCAGGCAGAAATGTAATTTTTAGTTCTAGAAAGTTCTAGAAAGTTTTAAAAATCAAAAGCGGTGTATCAAAAAAGATCAAAAAAGTTGTATCACCTTACAGGGGAAAAGGGATATCTGGGTTTAAAATGACATTTTGACTGGGGGGGTGTCCCTTCCTTGAGCCACAAGGAAAAACTGTACCTGTGGCCAAGTAAAGTGATTTGAATGTAAATGTCTCTGTTCACTGCACATTCACATAAAGACAGATGCAAGGAACATACACACGAACAGAGAGCCAGTGTGGCATAGTAGTTAAGAGCTGTGGACTCTAATCTGGATAACTGGGTTTGATTCCCAACTCCTCCACATAAGCGGTGGACTCTTATCTGGTGAACTGGATTTGTTTCCCCATTCCTGTACATGAAGCCTGCCAGGTGACATTGGGCTAATCACAGTTTTCTCAGAACTCTCTCAGCCCCATCTATCTCACAAGAGGGAGGAAAGGAGTTTGTAAGCAGCATTGACATTCCTTACAGGAGAGAAAAGCAAGATACAAATCCAAACCACGCCTCTTTGCCTTGTCCTCCTCCTTCCCCCCCTTCCTCCTCCTTTTCCTCTTCCTTCTCCTCCTTCCATGGCCATCTCCCAAGTGATGCAGAATAAAGCAGGGGTCCCCAAACTACGGCCCGGGGGCCAAATGTGGCCCCCTGAAGGCATTTATCCGGCCCGCCAGGCATGGCTGCGATGGCTCCATTCATGTGCAGTGGGGGCTCAAGGGAGAGGAGGAACCGGCCCCAACGGCTGTTGATTGCAATTACATGATGGCACCCCCAGATCTCCATGAATTTTCTGACCCAGAGTTGGAAACCTTACACGTGGCAACTCCTGCTCCGCCCTTTCCTCTCGGCTACTCCATGTGTTGCTCTCAGGCTTTCTGTTCTGCCTCACTCCCATTGGCATCAGCCAGGCTGGTGAATCGCTCACTGGCTGCTAGGGAGGAAGAACCCAGGAAGATACCTGATCCTGGGTTAGATGGAATGCTTCATTGGGAAAGTTCTGCTTTTTTTTTTTTTACAGGGGAAGGTATTCCACAGCCTCCCCAACAATATTTGGAGCCCACCCTGTACTTGACATACTTTGGTCACTGTTCTAAAAATAGACCATGACAGAAAGGCTGAAAGGTGAAATCAAACATTTTACAATAATTTGTGCATAGGAATTTGTTCATAGTTTTTTTTAGTCCGGCCCTCCAACAGTCTGAGGGACAGTGAACTGGCCCCCTGTTTAAAAAGTTTGGGGACCCCTGGAATAAAGGAAAGGGGCTGTGTCATTCCCAAGGTCCCAAGTTCAGTTCCTGGTATCTCCAGTTATTAGAATCTATTCTTAGGTAATGGAAAAGATCTCTGCCTGAGGTCCCAGACAGTCGCTGGGACCCTAAGTAGAAAATACTTGCTGTGATAAACTGATGCTTTGACCAATTGAAATTCTACACAATCCAGTTAATGTTATATATACATTGGCTGGTTGATGTATGCATTGTACACTAGATGACTATTTCGTAGGCAATATATGAACTTGGTGTGGAAACTACCGTATATACTCATGTATAAGTCGAATTTTTCAGCACATTTTTAATGCTGAAAAAGCTCCCCTTGACTTATATGCGGGTCATTAAAATTTTTTGTGTGTTTTTACTTTGCCGGCCAGCAGGGGGCGCAGTTTTTACGCTAGCAGCACCAAAATTTCAAGGTACCCTCAGAAGACACTCCTGATGATACCAGCCAAGTTTGGTAAAGTTTCGATCATGGGGGTCCAAAGTTATGGACCCCCAAATGAGGTGCCCCATTCCCCATTGTTTTCAATGGGAGCTATTAGTAGATGGGGCTACCCTTTTGAGGGTCCATAACTTTGGAATTCCTTGAATCAAACTACAAGCCTGGCTGGTCTCATAAGGACAGTCTCTTTATGATACCAGCCAGGTTTGGTGAAGTTTGGGTCAGGGAATCCACGTTATTGACCCCCCCAAAGGAACCCCATCCCCCATTGTTTACAAAGGAAGCTAATAGTAGATTTTCCATTTCTGATAATATCCCTCTTAAAATCTAAGTTGGGTTACTTTTGGACATACAGATGATGATGAGGAATCTAGTTTGGAGGATTTTGTACCTTGTAGCTCTTAGCTTTGGCCGCTGGTTGAGCTAAGGTTTTTGTACTTTTAAAGTTATTGTTGATACCATATTGTTCTTGTTGACCCTCTTTTCCACTTACAGAGCCAGTTTACTGTTTTTCTTTGAAATAAATATTCAAAAACATTTAACCTACTGATGCCTCAATTGATGTAATTTTATTGGCATCTATTTTTATTTTTGAAATTTACCAGCAGCTGCTGCATTTCCCACCCTCGACTTATACGCGAGTCAATAAGTTTTCCCAGTTTTTTGTGGTAAAATTAGGTGCCTCGACTTATATGCGGGTCGACTTATACACGAGTATATACGGTATGTCTGTTAACTGGCCACACTGGACACAGTGTGCAAGATGCCAGCCACAGATGCAGGCGAAACATTAGGAACAAGATCTACCAGACCACGGCCACACAGCCTAGAAAACTCACAACAACCAGTTTTCTGACTCTGTTAATCTGTGCATACTTTCCCACACCCTCCAATGCTGTGACTGCATGTTCTTCCTGCTTAATCTGCATATTTTCCCCACTTAAACGCTGCAGGTAAAGCTGGGCTTAAGAATAATTTCCCGTTTGTTTTTCTCGAATGTACTTTCTTCAGAGAATGTAGTAGAATCAAAGGCGTTTTTCGCTCTGAATATAATAGAAAGATAAAAAGCCTAAACATGAAGAAACTCCTCCCGTGGCACAGAGCGGTAAGCTGCAGGTTAGGTCAAAGCTCTCCTCATGACCTAAAGGTTAGGTCAAAGCTCTCCTCACGACCTAAGTTCAATCCCGACAGAAGTAATTTCAGGTAGCCGGCTCAAGGTTGACTCAGCTGTCCATCCTTCCAAGGTCGGTCAAATGAGTACCCAGCTTGCTGGGGGCAGAATGTAGAGGACTGGGGAAGGCAGTGGCAAACCACCCCATAAACAAAGTCTGTATAGTAAACATCAGGATGTGATGTCACCCCATGGGGCAGTAATGGCCTCGTACTTGCACAGGGAACTCCCTCTGCCTTACTTTTGTAAACTTATCTTGCATAATTTGTATAACTTTTCAAATGATCAGCTGACTAATTGATCTAACCCAATAGACAGCTCCACCCTTTCCCTGCTCATCTATCATGTGACTGTTCTTGTAGAGCACAGGTGTCAAACTCGCGGCCCTCCAGATGTTATGGACTACAGTTCCCATCATCCCCTGCCAACATCATGCTGGTAGGGGATGGTGGGAACTGTAGTCCATAACATCTGGAGGGCCGCGAGTTTGACAGCTATGTGTTAGAGAGAGCGTATGTGTTTGTGTGTTTAATCGGAGCGGTAGCAGGCATGTCGAAGGCTTTGACGTGAAGTAGTATGCCACAAATAATTTGAAAATCAGTCAATAGTTTAGAAGAAGAAGAGGAGGAGGAAGAGGAGGAGGAGTTTGGATTTATATCCCCCCTTTCTCTCCTGTAAGGAGACTCAAATGGGTTTACAATCTCTTTTCCCTTCCACTCCTCACAACAAGACACCTTGTGGGGCAGGTGGGGCTGAGAGAGCTCTGAAGAACTGTGTCTAGCCCAAGGTCACCCAGCTGGCATGTGTTGGAGTGCAGAAGCTAACCTGGTTCCCCAGATAAGGCTCCACAGCTCAAGTGGCAGAGCGGGGAATCAAACCCGGTTCTCCAGATTAGAGTGCACCTGCTCTTAACCACTACATTGCACTGGCATACTATTCTAAGTAGTATGCTTAGAACAATTTGAAAATCAACCAGTAGTTTCCTCTTAAATGTTTCTGCAGTGGAATCCTGTATAAAACTCTTTCAGCACAGGGTCCATTGCTGGGGTTCCCCAACCTTTTGGAGCCTGGGGGCACATTTGGTCTTTGATGTGGTGAGCCACATCTTAACTTCACAACACGGCGTGGATCCTTTGCGCTGTGGGGGCCGCTGCTGCCACAGAAACAATTAAAAACAACTGTATAGTAATCAGATGCCTGGTACTGAATCAAAGGCCTTGCTGGGCAAGAATCCGAACCGACCCGACCCATTTCCCCAAAACGCTTGGTGTGTGGTGAGGTGGTTAAGAGCAGGTGCACTCTAATCTGGAGGAACCGGGTTTGATTCCCTGCTCCGCCACTTGAGTTGTGGAGGCTTATCTGGGGAATTCAGATTAGCCTGTGCACTCCCACACACGCCACCTGGGTGACCTTGGGCTAGTCACAGTTCTTTGGAGCTCTCTCAGCCCCACCCACCTCACAGGGTGTTTGTTGTGAGGGGGGAAGGGCAAGGAGTCTCCTTGCAGGAGAGAAAAGGGGGGGGATATAAATTCAAACTCTTCTTCCCTGGTAGCCCCAGGGACACATTGGGGACTTCGCTTGTGTGCAGCTTCCCTTTTAATCTACATCGTCACGACGCATTTTTTACAGCCAACATCAGAATTCTTTCCCCCCATAATTTCTCCGGAGGATGGCGTTTGTGATGTGTTGGGGTAGTGAATTATCTCATACACAAATAATATCACTCAGTGCGCAGCAGGGTGCTGCAAATACTCTTTTGTGTGCGTGGAGAAGCGGCTTCCCTGCCTCTTGCCGCTTGTCAGGAGCGCGTCGTATAAAAAGCTGTTTTCCTTTGCTGTTTGTGTCGTCTGTCTGAGATTAACCAGAGGTTACTGACATGTTGCGCTTTGTAGTCATTATAATCTTTGATCCCCAAGCTGGTGTATCCCTACTCCGCTGCAGCTGCAACTCAACCTTTGGCGTAAGTATTAATTACCGTTTCAGCGTACCCAGATGGCTCATAATCGACTATCCTGGGAGGCGTTCACTGAAGACATCCCTAAAATTAGATGTAGACCCAGGGATCACAAACATCTTTATTGTTGGCCTTCCCAGAGACCGTCCCACATCAAGAGAACTTAAGTTGGTTGTGCTAATTTCAGTCCTATCACCTTTTCAGGTCTCCGACTCTGCCTTGGGTAACTATCACCTTTCATCCCTCACTTCCTGTTCATGCAGAGTTGCGTTGTTGCCTTTGGTATGTTTTGAATTCTAGGTCGCAAATACTCGGAGTCAGGTTGCCCTAGTTGGGGAACACCACAATTGTAAACCAAGCTGCTTGAGAACGGGGTACTTTTCTTTTTCTTCTAAGTGGCTGAACACTGACAGAGTTGTAGATTTTCCAGGTAATGTGTTGCTAGGAAATGTTTGCGCTGAATTTCTCTGCTAGCGAAAAAGAGGAGCAAAATGTAATATGCAAAGATTGCATACCCTGTCTGAACGAGAATTACGGTGAGCTAAAGTGCCGTTCAGAGAGCCAGTGTGGGGCAGCGGTTAAGGTGTCGAACTAAGATCTCGGGAACCCAGGTTCAAATCCCCGCTCTGCCATCAAAACTTGGGCCAGCTATAGGCCCCTTCCGCACATGCAGAATAACGCACATTCAGTCCACTTTCACAATTGTTTGAAAGTGGATTTTGCTGTTCCGCACAGTAAAATTCAGCTTCAAAGTGGATTGAAAGTGCATTATTCTGCATGTGCGGAAGGGCCCATATACTCTCAGCCCCAACCCTTGCTAGTATTTTGATGGGAGACCTCTAAGGAATACCAGGGTCGCGACATGGAGGCAGGCAATAGCAAACCACCTCTCAGTGTCTCTTGCTTTGAAAACCTCACCGGGGGTTGCTGTAAGTCAACTGTAACTTGACAGTAAAAAAAGAAGCATTATTCATGCAAACGTATTTAAACAAGACTTAAATATTTGTAATTCTCTCTGCGTCGCAGTGAGGTTCGCCTGCAACCTACAGGAGTCGATCTCTCGCTATCTTTAGATTTTACTAGGCATTGGAAGCGATACGGAGCAGCTGCCCCCACGGCACATCTCCCCCTCTGTTCCAGCAAAATCTGCTTTCTGCATAATATGGTGATGATGATACCGCACCATATGTTCGACCACCCCTGGATCGCTGGCTGTCGACAGCAGGGGCAGTGAAACCTACAGCCTTATGTTGCCCTGAATTGTCTCTCATAGGGTCTGTCCACTCCCGAAACAAGCAGTATGGGAAATGGCTCTTCCCGGGTTGCGGTACAGCCTGCCCGTGCTCAGATACTGCTGCAGACGGTCCATCTGTATGCACAGAACGTGATTCCCCACCCACTACCGAGATTATAAACCCTGAGATTTAGGATTAATCCTTGTAAATGCAGCCATCGCTGACAGCTTCTGCCATCTAGGAAAGCAAGATTGGAGGTTGGAAATGATACCTCTTAAATGAAATGTTGTGAAGGCAGAGGCGTATCTAGGGAAAATGCAGCCCGGTGCAAAATCTGAGTTTTCACCTCCCTCCCCCCCCCCCACTCCCCTATGGGCAACCACCCTCCCCCACCACAACCAAACAATGTTTTTTCTCACCAGTTCATCTCTTGTCTTGAAGTCAGTGTATGGACCTGGGAGGGAAGGAGTGTGTGGGGGAGCGATTTAAATAGCTGTAGCCCGGGGACATTTCACCCCATATGTCCCCCTGGGGGGTACACCCCTGCGTGAAGGGAGGCTGAAGGGTTGGGGTCAGAGTTCACGGGAATCTTGTATTCCCCACGGATCGAGTTTGAGACGGGCCAGTGTGCCAAAGCAAGAAAGTCCCATTTTGTGAGCTGGCCTGGTACAGAAAGCCATCATGGCGTGGTGTCTAATTTGGTGTCTTTTGCATGTCTCTGTTGCGTGGCATTTACTTGCATCGGTTGCACTGCCGAATACAATGAAGTTAATTTGACTACTTGATTAGCTGCTCCGTACAGCTTAATTTTTCAAAAACATACACACCCCATTCTAACTCCTTTTCTGAAAGTGCGCAGAATATTCAGTAGTATCCTAGTTGTGTCCTGTTTTTCTGTCCTAGGAGAAACTGGTAACCGGCTAAGCTGGTGCCCAGTCTGGTTTTTCTGGTTTTCCTTTGTGTGGTATTTTTCATCTCTGTGCTCTTTTTCTTCCTGTTTTTGTGTTCTTGTTTTTTTCCCCCCTCCCCTGTGATGTCATTGTTGGGATCAAAGCCTATTCAAGGTGCATTATTCACTTTTGACCACTGTGTCCGATTCAGTGGTTTTGGACTAGCTACCTTCAGGGACACCTTGCTATAATGATTGACCTGTCTGAACTCCCTTGAGCAAGTTAGTTCCATGGAAGTTTTTGCCTTGGAGAATACTCTGGAACACGTTCTAGGTCAGCTATTCAGTTGGGGTAGCTTGCTGGTCATGGCTGTTTGGTTTTATTGTCCTAAGAGAACAGGATGAACATTGAAGAACATGAGTAATGTTCCCTCAGCTGGATAAGAACTTCCCTGCTGGGTTAGACCTGAAGTCTATTTAATCCAGCAGGCGTGCTTTCCCCCCACAGTAGCTAACCAGGTGCCAGATGAGAAACCTATAATCATGCCATGAAGGTTGCAATCTTCTCCCAAAACCCTTACTGGGCAGTAGTGCTGAGTGGCTGTTCCAGAATCATAGAATTGGAAATGGCCCCAGAGTCAGCGTGGTGTTGTGGTTAAGAGCAGGTGGATTCTAATCTGGAGAACCGGGTTTGATTCCCCACTCCTCCAC
Source organism: Sphaerodactylus townsendi (assembly GCF_021028975.2). Taxonomy (NCBI): domain Eukaryota; kingdom Metazoa; phylum Chordata; class Lepidosauria; order Squamata; family Sphaerodactylidae; genus Sphaerodactylus; species Sphaerodactylus townsendi. The sequence continues at coordinate 20,023,994 of NC_059441.1, read as the reverse complement.
CTGAGTGGCAGAGGCTTATCTGGTGAACCAGATGTGTTTCCACACTCCTAAATTCCTGCTGGGTGACCTTGGGCTAGTCACAGTTCTTTGGAACTGTCTGAGCCCCACCTACCTCACAAGGGCTGCTGCGGCTGCTGCTGCTGCTGCTGCTGCTCCTCCTCCTCCTCCTCCTCCTCCTCCTCCTCCTCCTCTTCCTCTTAATCCAATCTCCTGGTCAGTATAGGAAACCAACGTTAGGGCTTTCTGAACTTGGTGGCTCTCCAGCCCTACTTAAAGACCTCCAGCAAGAAAGACCTAACCTCCCCCCTAAGTAGTTGGTTCCATTGCTGAACTCTCCTTACCATTACAAAAGCTAGATATGAATCCAGTAGCGACAAGATACTTCCAAGGTATCAAGAGTCGAATTTTCAACACATCTAAGAAAGTATCTGATGAGGGGAGTTTTTGACTCTGGAAGCCAGATGCTACTGGACTCAAGCCTTGCTCTTTTACGGCAGAGCAACATGGCTGTCCACCTGACATTATCACCGGGAATTTTTCTCCTAATGTGCAATTGAAGTAACTTAAAAGCCATTAGATCTGTTGTAACCTTCTGGAACCGCTGTTCGTGAAAATTCTGTTTACCCATTGTGGCTAACAGCCATTGATAACGCCGTTCTTCCATGGGCCCCTTCCGCACATCCGGAATAATGCGCTTTCAATCCACTTTCCATGCACTTTGCAGCTAGATTTTACTGTGCGGAATAGCAACATCCACTTGCAAACAATTGTGAAAGCACATTGAAAATGCATTATTCTGCATGTGTGGAAGGGGCCATGGATTTATATAGTATTTTTTAAAAAACCATAAAACAGTGGTAATTGCTACACCAGTCTATCTATGAGAGGAGTTTATCTCCCATCAACGATGTGTTCTTTGAGGAACATGATGTTCCTGGGAATACCATTGCATTTAGTTGACTCTTCCTCTTCCTGCATCAACGGCAGCAAGAAATACAGAACATTTGCGTGCTTATTCAGAAACAAGTTCCAGTTAGTGCAGCGGGACTTCCTGAAAATTATGACGAGAAATATACTCCTTATTGCTACCATGGTGAAATTAACTGGCTTTCCTAACACACGGGGTGTTAAGTTTATGGACAGCAGAAACCCTTGATAGAGTATTTAGACAAAACAAGAAAAAATAAATGGATGACTACCGTTTTTGAAGGTGAAAGACTGTTAAAACATGAACCAGTCGAGAAACGTGAGATTGTCCTCAGTAATGACACTGAAGACTTCATTTTATCTAAGGAACAAATGCTAAAAATTGCATTTAGGGTTAACGTTTGATGCAGAAGAAACTGGGAATCTTTGTGGAATAAGTACTTTCAATTTTGGTGATCCCCCACCCCCCACCCCCACCCCCTGTGTGTGTTTTTGGTGTTGGAAAGATTTCAAAGTACGGATGAAATGTTCATCCAGAAAGAGGGGGGGAAACGAAACAGGGTGTATAGCTTGTAGTATTCTGTGACCTTAGCTGGATGGATGGATATCTTTCTCAGAATATTTAACCATTAATGAGTATATTATTGTTGTTGTTGTTGTTGTTGTTGTTATTAATTTGATTTAATATACCGCCCTATCCCCGAAGGGCTCAGGGCGGTGTACAATATAAAATATCACATATACAAATATGCATACAATTTAAAACAATTATAGCCTAGGACATTATGTCCTAAACAGTTACATCCTAAAACAGTGTCCCACGAAACCCGTATACAACCCTTCCAAAAAAGAATAATGGGCCCCGATGGTGTTAGGGACCCATGTAAAGCAGAGGGGGAGGGGGGGCAGGGCACTGAGCATTTTCTTTGTATCCAGACCCTAGCAAGTGTTCTTCCAGTTACAGACACAGTGTTCACTCATTTATCTAGGCCCATATGCTCTTTCAGCACTTCTGCTCCCTGGCTGATATCTGCTGTTTCTTAGACCAGTTTTTTAGCAGTAGGTTCACCGCTTCATTCATTGAACCTGTGAAGATTACGCAATTTGCACAGCATTTCTTTCTTGCAGCGAAAAAGCAGAAAAGTCAGAGTGCAGCTTTAGAGAATTCAATTTTGGTGCTTTTCCACCTTTATGATCAAGCATGGATACAACTCTGCTCTCTTCCACATAAAGATGATAGTAGATTGTATATTCCATAGAACAAAGCATGCTGGACCTTCTTTGTTGTAGAGCGTGCCGCCTGGGTTCTAGTGCCTACCTAGCCCTGCTCCCCACATCTGTTTGAAAGTTTGAAAATAAAAATACATTTTGGCATAAATGCTCTTGTATCAAAGTACCATGTTCAATAATGCAGAAAATAATGGTTTTGACTGAGACGGCGTGTAGAAATGACAGATAATTCTCACATTCTATATATATATATGGTCTGAGATCAGGGCGGTCTGAGGTCAGGGCGGACAGCAGGCACAAGCATGGTCAGGCAGTCTGAGAGGTCAGGGCGGGAACAGGCGTGGTCAGAAAGGCCAATTTTTTTAAAAAAAGAAATAAAATGCAAACTAAAAAACTAAAAGTAGATCAAAATTTGTTAAAGAGTAAACAAACCGAGCAGTGAAAAACCATTGATAAGAGGAGAGACGTTAAGATTTGGAGGATAAAACCATCTTGTTATCATTTTCCCATGTTTCCCATTCAGTGTCTGCTTTGTGGGCAAAAAAACGTTAAGTATTGTCGAAGGCTTTCACAGCCGGATTCAACTGGTTGTGGTGGGTTTTCCAGGCTGTGTGGCCGTGGTCTGGTGAATCTTGTTCCTAACATTTCTCCTGCATCTGTGGCTGGCATCTTCAGAGGTGTATCACAGAGGGAAGTCTGTTACACACAGACGTAATGTTTTTTTGTTTTTGTTTACAAAAATGTAATGTTTCTTGGAGTACTGAAACGTCTGTCTCCTCAAGCATCTTTTTCTTATATTTTTTGGTGACTGAGATCAGGGTATTTCACAACCTTCTCAACCTTACTTTAGCATGAGGTTAAATATTTAATTTAAAATATACACCCAATCCTATTTGCATAGTTTATCATTCTTACCAGTTCTGCAGAATTTCATCAGATCACCTTTCTGTAGAAAAGAGGGCTGTATTTTTTTCAGAACTCTGAACACACCTTCCTGAGATCAGTGTTCTCTGGGAAGGGGTAAATCGTAAGGAATTGTGGGTAATTTGGGGTAAAAAGTTTACTCCAGTTTCAAAACTCCGCAGTTGCTTCATACAGCTTGTTTTATTCTTTTTGCTTATGAAAAGGATACTAGGCTATAAGTTATTGTACTTTAGCATGTACTCTAGCAGCAGTGGCATAGTGGTTAAGAGCAGGTGTACTCTAATCTGGAGGAACCAGGTTTGATTTCCTGCTCTGCCGCCTGAGCTGTGAGGCTTATCTGGGGAATTCGGATTAGTCTGTACACTCCAACACACGCCAGCTGGGTGACCTTATTCTGAGCTCTCTCAGCCCCACCTACCTCACAGGGTGTTTGTTGTGAGAGGGGAAGGGAAAGGAGTTTGTAAACCTCTTTGAGTCTTCTATAGGAGAGAAAGGGGGCTTATAAATCCAAACTCCTCCTCCTCCTCCTCCTCCTCTTCTTCTTCTTCTTCTTCTTCTTCTTCTTCTTCTTCTTCTTCTTCTTCTAGATGCTTATCCTAAAAGTTTTTAAAGTGTTTTTAAAGTTTATAATGTTATTTTATACTTATTTATTGTATTATATTGAATTGTTCTATTTATTGTATGGTTTTGTTTTTATTGCTTTTATCTGTAAGCTGCTCTGAGTCCTCCTGGGAGAAATGGTGGGGTATAAATACAAACAAACAAACAATAAATAAATAAATAAATAAATGTGGGGGGGGGAGGCATATAAGTCCCTTTCTGTAAATGTTTTGCTAAAAATAATAGAACTATTAAGCCAGCTATCCACAAACTATAAAGAACCAGAGAAGAATTCCACTCGGAAAAGATGGTAAAAGTTTATACTTAAGCTGGGATGAAGAGTCTTGGAAGTAACCGTTGCTCTGAATTCACTGAATCTCTCTTATCTTTTTTATCTGGTCCCTAGAAAAGGAAAATGGCTCAAGAAACCAACCATAGTCAAGTGCCTATGCTTTGTTCCACTGGATGTGGATTTTACGGCAACCCCCGTACGAACGGCATGTGTTCGGTATGCTACAAAGAACATCTTCAACGGCAGAACGGTAGTAACGGTAGAATTAGCCCCTCAGGTAAGCACAAATCCTACAGGTTGTCCGGCTTGGCTCCCTCTTTCAGGTGCACAGGTTTTTGGCAAAGGGCTTTTTTGATAGCCCAGAGCAGTTGTGATTTTTTTGCCCCCTCTCAACCCCGGTTCATATGTAAGAAATCCCAGTCTAATCTACTTTCTTCCTTCCTCTCGCAGCTAATTGGAGAGAGAAAGGGAAAGAAAGAGTGTGTATCTATGTGTGTGTTTGGCCGCAAGGATGACTGATTGTATGGGACCTGTAGTATCACAGTATGAACTATGATTCAGCTCTAAACGAACAGCGTGCAAAAAAAAAAAAAAAAAGAACAGCGCTAACACCATTTTAAAAATCAGTATAATTATAGCAAGTGTCGTTCTCGCAGCTCGTGTTTATTTGTGGCAAAGTATAATCAGCTGCATGTGATAAAAAAAATAAATACGAGATCTATTTGTCAGCAAAGGTGGGAAAGGAAGGCGTATATAAAATTGAGGGTGAGGGACCAGGGCGGGGCGAAAGACTGGAAGCAAAAGTGATAAGCAGGTATGATAAGCAGGTGCTTCACTTACCTCCCACTCCCAAAGCCCCTTCCGCACATGCAGAATAATACACTTTCAATCCACTTTCACAATTGTTGACAAGTGGATTTTGCTATTCCGCACAGTAATATCCAGTTGCGAAGTGCATTGAAAGTGCATTGTAAGGGCCCTAGGTCCTGGGATTGTTTTTTGAAGTCTGAGCAAGATCTCTGGTCTGAAGGGCGCAGAACCAAGCCCTGTCACGGACATCTTTACGCTGCCAAATGCTGCCTTAATGCTGCTGCTTTTTCTTTCAGCCTCTTCTGTTAATAGTCTCCCCGAGTCTTTACCCATTCAGTGCACTGAAGGCAATATCCAGGAAGCTCCATCAACACTAGATTCGACACCCCTGCCGCCTATGCATCCAAGGTAAAATCAGCTAATGCCACTGAGTTAAAAAAAAAATCTGTGTCTCTGTTGTGTCTTAGGCACCTTCTGCACATGCAGAATAATGCACTTTCAATCCACTTCCACAATAGTTTGCGAGTGGATTTTGCTATTCTGCACAATAAAATCCAACTGCAGAGTGCATTGAAAGTGGATTGAAAGTGCATTATTCTGCATGTGCGGAAGGGGTCTTTCTTTCTGTCACGGCCTTGGGACCCTACATTTGGAAGTGGGGTGGTAATTTCATAAAGCCCTCTTAGGCCCCTTCTGCACATGCAGAATAATGCACTTTCTTTTTTTAAACAAACTTTATTAATTAAACGGGAAAAAAGAAAACAAACAAAAAGACTAAACATAATATAGTTATAATCTCTTGTCCCTATTTGGGCAAGTACATCAGCAAAGTTTCAAGTTTATAAACAGTTAAACAATGAAGCTATCACATCTAATATTGATTATTAAAATAGAAGATAGAGGAAGAAGAAAGTGTGGAAAATTAGAGTAGAGAGAAGGAATAAGATGATAAGAAGAGGAAAAGAGAGAAGGATGGAGAAAAGAATATAAAAGTTAAAAAAAGAATGTAAAAATCCACATTGCTGCTGTGCAGAATAGCAAAGCCCACTCGCAAATAATTGTGAAAGTGGACTGAAAGTGTATTATTCTGCATGTGCGGAAGGGGCCTTGAATTGTTATTTGCATCATGCTGGAAAGATGTTGACATTGTCACCGTGAGTGAAGTCTGGATAAAGCAGGAGCAACCAGTCCTTCCATCCTTCCTGAGGTGTTTTTCCAAGGAAATCTTGGCTGGCGGGGTGGTGGAGTACTAATTTGGTAGGGGAGGAGGGGAAGAATATATATTTAATATAGGGCTGGAGTACCAGCTAGAGGGCTGAGCCAATGTGGGTAACGTGTTGTATGGTGACTCCACGTTGTGGCATGGAGAGAAACACATTTTATGGGGGCAAGGCTCTGAAGATGCAGGCAAAAAAGTTAGCAGCTAAAGCTTCCGTACCACGGCCACACAGCCCGGAAACCCCACCTCAGTCTGTCTCACTAGGATCTGAGAGATGCCGATTCGAACCCCCACTTTGCCATGGAAGCTTTGTGAGCTAGTGATACAGTACCAATATAACCTACTTCAAACAGTAGTTTTGTTCTTTTCTTTTCTTTTATTTCATTTCTATCCCTCCCTTTTCCCGGCCTGAGCTCCAGGCAGCTAACAACAATACAATACCATGTACAACGTGAGGATAAAATACAGTGAATTGTGTAAGAGCTGAGCGTTCCTTAAGCCCCTTCCGCACTTGCAGAATAATGCACTTTCAATCCACTTCCACAATTGTTTGCAAGTGGATTTTACTATTCCGCTCAATCAAATCCAGCTGCTGAGTGCATTGAAAGTAGATTGAAAGGGCATTGTTCTGCATGTGCAGAAGGGGTCTTAGTAAAGCACTGAGGACTTTTTACTTTTTCCAGAGGAAGGGTGTGGGAGGGGGCATCAACAGTCCCCTGCTGGCATGAACGAGACCTGGTGACCACTTGTAGACCAAGTTGGGAAGGGGTAGGAGTCCAGGAGGTGGGAGAGTGCATCAGCAAGCGGGTTGCTCTTTTCCGGGAAGAAGTTCAGGGCAAAGTTAAACTGGGCAAAAAAGTCGGCCCACTGTAGTTGCTTGGTGGAGAGCCTGCTGGAAGATTTAAGGAAAGCTAGGTTCTTGTGATCTGTCCACACCTCGAACGGTAGGAGGGCCCCCTCAAGCCAGTGACGCCAGGCAGATAGAGCGTGGCGAATGGCGCTCGTCTCCTTACCACCCACGGTCCAATTCAGTTCCGCCCCCGTAAACTTGTGGGACAGGAATGCGCAGGCATGGAGTTTCCCATCCTCCCCCTGTTGGAATAAGGCAGCCCCTAAGGCCATGTCCGATGCGTCTACGTGCACTATGTTTGTTGGGGTCAGCGTGGACCAGGATCGGCTCGGAGCTGAAAGCAGTTTTAAGGGTTTAGAATGCGGCTTGGCAATTTAGGGACCAGACAATGGGAGCCCCCAGCCGCCCTCTGCTCGGACCCGTCCCTTTCGTGCGGAGGAGGTCAGTGAGGGGGAGTGTGATGGACACAAAGTCGGGTATGAAATCCTTGTAGTAATTAACAAAGCCGAGGAAAGATTGTAGGTGTCTGCAGCTGCGAGGGATCGGCCCGTCGACCACTGCTTGGACTTTGGCAGGGTCCATTTCCACCCTCCGCCCTGAGATCCGATACCCCAGGAAGTCCACCCGTTCCTTATGGAAGTCGCATTTGGAGAGTTTGGCGTAAAGTTCGCTGTCGATGAGGCGGCGGAGTACCTCGCGCACCAAAGTGATGTGCGAAGGCATATTGTCCAAGTAGATCAGGACATCGTCCAAGTACACCACAACTCCCTTGAATAGTAGGTCATGAAGGGCCTCGTTAATGACATTCATGAACACCCCGGGGCCCCCGCTCAATTTGAAAGGCATCATGAGGTACTCAAACTGACCCAGGGGGGTGTTGAAGGTGGTGAGATGTTCGTGTCCTTCCACGATGTGTACCCGGAAGTATGCCTCTCTCAAGTCCAGCTTGGTAAATACTTGCCCCTTCAATAGGTGGCCCAGCCGATCCTTGATCAATGGGAGGTGGTATTTATTAGTCCAAGAGACTGCATTTAGGCCCCGGTAATCTGTGCAGAGCCACAGGGACCCATCCTTCTTCTTCCGGAACAATACTGGTGCCCCCATGTGCGATGCAGTTGGCCTGATGAATCCCCTGGCCAGGTTCTTATCGATAAAGTCCCGCAAGGCATCAAGGTCTCTGGGGCTCATTTGGTATATTTTTCCCTTTGGGAGTTACACCACCTGGATCAGTTCGATGGAGCAATCGGTGCTCCGGTGAGGTGGGAGCCTGTCGCGCTCATCCTCATCGAACACTTTTGCCAAATCTTGGTAGTGAGAGGGTAGGCCGGGGGGGGGGGGGGAGGTACATGCCGCCGATATGGATTCAGCTGGAGGCAGGCTGGCCGGTTGGGTGTCAGAGGGGAGTCAGCCGGGAATGCGGACCTGGTGCTCCGACCACTTGATGACTGGGTCGTGCTGGGTCAGCCAAGGCATGCCAAGGACTAGGGGGAAGCTGCCCAATTTAGCCACTATAAATTGGCGACGTTCAGTGAGTCCCACAAAAGAGATGGTCACCGGCTCCAACTTGTGCGTGGCTAGCGTCCCCCCCAAAAGGGAGCCGTCCATCTGCTCAAACCAGATGGGTTTTTTTAGCTCAACCAGTCGGAGGCCAAGTGCCTCAATGAGGTCGGGGTGAAGTAGGCACCGTGAGCACCCAGAGTCAATTAGGGCATCGGAGCGGGTAGTCACAGGGGAACCCAGGACTGAGAGGGCGACGAAAACTACCACTGGCTTAGTGGCAAGCGCACTCACCCGCGATTTAGCGCCTGTGGGTGCGACCTGGCACTCGGCACTCCTCAGGCCAGGTCGTTGTCGTTTCCCGCCAGCTCATCGCAGTCTTGGGCCACCAAGTCCTCAGAGTCGCTCGAATATATTTCTGAGGTGCTCTGGGCAGAGGCCACCGGGGCGTCGATGGTACGCAGATGGGAAGGGTCTTTTGAAGACCTTGCTGGGTCCCCGGGTGGTGGCGGGTATCTCCCGGAGAGGCTGCTTGTGGGTGGCGGTTTGGGCACATTGTGGCATAATGCCCATCCTTCCCACAGTGGAGGCAGAGACCCAAACGGCGTCAGTGGGCACGGCTGGTGTCTGGGGGCCCCACCCGGGGAGACTCTTTGTCTGTGGGTTGTAGTGGTGGGCGAGTTGGGGGGCGTTGGGCACGATTCCAGCGTTGCTCCGATTGCTCAACCTGTCGGATCCACAGTTCGGCATCGCCTGCCCTCTTAATCCAGTCCATCAGGATTGGGGGTCCCCGTGGATCAGGCTCCACTGCAGCACCTTGGGGTGAAGGGTGTTCTTGAATAGTTGCAAAAGGACCATCTCGGGTCAGCCTTGCAGGCGGCTGGCTAGTCAGCGGAATTCCGCAGGGAAGTTGCTGACCGAACAGTTCCCCTGTTGGTCGCTGAAGTGCAGCTCGGGCCTTCTCCTCCGCCAGGGGGTCTTCGAATCTGCGGCGTAGGGCAAGGAGGAATTGTTCGAGGTCGTGGATCTCTGGCACGTCCTCTTCCACCAGGCCGACGAGCCAGTTTGCGGCTTCTCCTCGAAGTCGGGTCCCAATTTCGAACACCCTGTCGCGGTCAGATTTGAAGCCATCTCCGTGGATCTCCATGTATGAACCGACCTGGATGAGGAAGAAAGCCAGTTCGCTGGGATCCCCGTTGAACTTGATTTTTAAGCCCTTCCGGGGGCCCCTTCCGCAGTCAGTTGTCGGTTGGGGTCCAGCTGCGGCCGGCTCGCTGTCCCTCTGGTGGGGTCCGCAGTGCCAGGCAAGGTTGCTGAGCTGTAGGTTGTAGAGTGCGCAGCTCACCTCTCAACTCTTCGTTCTCCGTTGCTGGGCCCTTATCTGTAGTGGGGGCCTCTGAGGTTGCTCGCGTCTCGCTTCATTCTGTCATCAGGTAGGCCACTTGGCTCTGCAGGGTTGAAAGGTCCACTTTTAGTTGGTCCCGCTCTCGGGTGACCTCCTTATTGTGTAACCACAGTGCTTAAAAGGCTCGTTGTTGATCGCTTGTTCTTCCATCCCGTCTACGGAGTCGTCTACGGCCGCCATCGTGTAGGTTCGCCTCAGCTCCGTAGCATCGCATAGGGAACCAACTCCTGCCCAAGATGCACGCCGTGCGCAGCTCTCCCCCACCCGTCCCGGTGTGGGTCGCCCGGCCAGGGTCCCTCTGCCTACTGGGGAGAGTCCAAGGTAGCGGAAGTGTTCTCCTGACCCAGCCGTTCTCAATCGTAGGTCTGGGTACAAGGTAGAATGTTTGAGAGAGTTCCAGCACAATGTGAGGCTGAACACACTCAAACAAAGTCGACTTGTGAGAAGGAACGAACTTTATTGAATTGTATCGCCCTAGCTACAGGGTGCCGGAACTGAGGGTTCTTGCTCTCAGTTCCAGTATATGTAGGGTGTGCAGTGGGCAGTCCTGAAGGGTGGCGGGAACGAGGGTTGTTGGGGAAAACGAACTGAAACTTACTGGGAGTTACAAGAAGTGTAACCTGGTCCTGACATCCTGCTTCTGGTTTGAGGGTGCATAGACTGCCTTTTAGTGCTGTCTTCTAGCTTGGTTTGTAACCGAGTCTCTTTACCTCAGGGTTTACATTGCTCTTCCTGCTTCACAAATCATTACTTTCTTGTGTCTGTCACTTTGTTGGCTTTTTCAGCCGACCTCTGGACCCTGTGCAGCAGCCAAGAACCGCAGGAGGAGGAGGGGTGTAGTGGTAGTGGTAGTTTGGATTTATATCCCCCCCTTCTCTCCTGCAGGAGACTCAAAGGGGCTTACAATCTCCTGGCCCTTCCCCCCCACAACAAACACCCTGTGCGGTGGGTGGGGCTGAGAGAGCTCCGAGAAGCTGTGACTAGCCCAAGGTCACCCAGCTGGCGTGTGTGGGAGTGCACAGGCTAATCTCAATTCCCCAGACAAGCCTCCACAGCTCAGGCGGCAGAGCTGGGAATCAAACCCGGTTCCTCCAGATTAGAATGCACCTGCTCTTAACCTCCTACGCCACTGCTGCTCCCAAAGCTTCCGTGGCAAAGTGTGGGTTCGAATCGGCATCTCGCGGATCCTAGTGCGACAGGCTGAGGTGGGTTTTCTGGGCTGTGTGGCCGTGGTCCGGAAGCTTTAGCTCCTAACTTTTTGCCTGCATCTTCAGAGCCTTGCCTTTGCCTTCCTCGGCAGAGTCTTCCTTGGTGGTCTCCCCTCCAAACATCAACCCTGCGTAGCTTCCAAGATCTGACCAGGTTGGGCTATACCACGCTGCCTGCCTCTATATCGTTCATCGTCATTATTTGCTGGCCCTTTCTCCAAGCAACTCATCAGAGTTGTGGGTCCTGTGAGCTCACCTGACTCTGGCTCTCCTGTGTTGATGCCCACTTAACGCAGAAATGGTTATCGTCTGTTTCAGAAAAAGATGTTAGTAGGGTTGTATATTCTTCCGCCACAGAACTCAACATGCTGGACCGCCTTTGTGGACGAATGCTCCTCCTGGGTCCTAGCGCCTACCTATCCTTACTTCTGCTTGAAAGTAAAAATACATTTTGACTTTTAGTTTAATTATGCAATAATATTAATATAAAATAATGGTTTTGACAAAGGCAGTGCATGAAAATAAATGATAATCCTCATATTTGTTTGGGACTATATTCCAGTGCGGAAGCATACAATTTTCTGGACCTCTGCACCTCAACTGACTAACAACTTTTTCTGAGACAGAGTATAGCTTTCTGAATAGTTGTAACAGAGCACATTCTCCTGGAAGCGGAGGACATCTTGTGGTAAGGATTATTTCCACCCTGAGGAAACCTCCCAACAGGCCTTTCCCCTCCCAGGGTACTTTGTGAGGAATATTAAAAAAGAATGGGACACCTGCAGAACATTGTCCACGAATGTTGTCCACGTACATCTTTTTTACTGCAGAGAACAGATGCTTATGCACTGCTGGATTGTCCCATTCTTTTAAAATCCTCCTTACAAAGTATTCTGGGAGGGGAAAGGCCTGTTGGGAGGTTTCCTCAGAGGGGGGGGAACAATCCTACCACACAATGATGTCCTTTCCTAGCTCTGATGGCGGATAATTTTGTTCCAGATACAGGAATTCATATTCTCTCCCATCAGCTCCTTCTGAAAGCATTGGCCAATTGGTCATGCTGGCAGGGGCTGATGGGAATTGTGTAGTCCATAACATCTGGAGTGCCAAAGGTTCGCCACCACTGCCCTATAGGGTTTTCAGAGCAAAAAGCATTTTGAGGTGGTTTGCCATGGCCTGCCTCCATGTTGCAACGCTGACATTCTTTGGAAATCTCCCATCCAAATACTGTCCAGAGTCGAGGCTGAGAGTGTGTGAATGACCCGAGGTCACCCAGCAAACTTCCATTTCTCCAGTGGGGATTTGAACCAGCGTTTCCCAGGTCCTAGTCCAACCCCTTAACCACTACACCACACTGGCTCTCATAAAGAACTCTCAGTCTTTTTGCTATGGCTAAGTCTGTAACCCTGCTTTCTCGCAACCCACAAACGTAAAAGGCGAAGTTTCAAGTTGCCAGCCCTGTAGGTAAAGCCTCTTCTTCTTCGCTCTTAGCAGAATCAGTAGCATCTTCCAAAGTGGAAAGTACGGACTTAGTGGACAAAACAGTTTCAGAAAGAGAAGACTTACAAGGTCAGTACTCGCGCTTGTTTCTTTGTAGTAGTCTCTTGAGGGGGTTAAGATGGGAAGGGAAGCTTCAAGGCTTTTATGGCTGGTTTTCAACAACTGGACGAAGTCAGTGGTTCTTAGAAAAAAGCTGAAGCAACCTTAGCTGAAATGAAGAGGCCTGTTGGGGACAATGGCATTTTACGGGTGTCATGCTAATCCCTGACCACGGGCTCATAGGAAAGGTTAGTCTTTTGGGTCTCTATTTTGCCAATACATAAAAGAAAATCTCCCTTGTTTTATCTGTCAAGAGATAATTCCCTTTAGTGCTTTGTGAAGTTTTGTCTGTTGAGGCAGTTCAGCCTCATTCCACATGCAGAATAATGCCCTTTTCAATCCACTCTTCAATGCAGCTGGGATTTCACTGTGTGGAATTGTAACATATATTCACAGCAAAGTGCCAGCAGCGGATTGAAACTGCATGCATTCTCAAGAGGTGCAGTAGGGCCTCAAATGGTGCATCCAGAATTGTTTTCTATTTCACTGCTTTTCTTGTGGTTCTGGATTGAGGGGCACGGGTAAAGAGGTGGCAGGAATCAAATTCATGCTGCTAAGCAAATGGGAACGAAGCTTCAGAGCTTAGCCAACAATGATACTTGGCTCTATCTCATTATTATCTAGAACATAAGAACATAAGAACTAGCCTGCTGGATCAGACCAGGAGTCCGTCTTAGGTCCAGAAAGACTGTTACCCAGTGGCCCAGCACCTGTGCCTTTTGGGAGCTCACAGCCATGCAGGTGAAAGCATTGGCCCGTTGCTGCTGCAGCTTCCAAAGCACCTGGTCTGCTAAGGCATTTGCAGTCTGAGATCAAGGAGGATCAAGATTGGTAGCCATATTCTACTTCTCCCTCCATAAATCTGTCCAAGCTCTTTTAAAGCTATCCAGGTTAGTGGCCATCACTCACCTCCTGCAGCAGCACAGCCCAAACACCACCTGGATCAGAAGCTTGTATTGATTAAAAAAGTCCAGAGGCATTTTTAATTTTGCCACGTGATAATTCCACATTTCTATACCCTGGTTCACGCCATCAGCTCTGGTTTTTAGAACTATCCCGTTCTCCGCATGAGAGACCAAAACTGTCCATGTTTCATGTAGCTTGGCAAAATGGTGATTATGCCAGTGTGGTATAGTGGTCAGAGTATCAGATAAGGCTCTGGAACCACCTGGGTTCAGATCCGCAGTTTTGCCGTGGAAGCTTACTGGATTGCCATTGGCCTGTTGTGCAATTTGATCCCATCTACCCACTCTAATTGAAGTTGTGGGAGGATGGAAGCAGGAACAGGAGAACCATCGGAGAACTTACTTTTGAGAACCCGCAAGGGCAAGCATTGGAATATAAATGGTACCATGTAGCAGTTTCTGATTACTAAAACAAACAGCACTCCATGTAACTGAACACGAGCATTAATCTTCTTTTCAGGGTGCTGTTCTGTGAAGAATCCATCATGATAGTGAGTGAACCTCACAGTCCCCTTGGGGTGGCTTTTTATGCAGTTCCTAAAAATGTGACGCGCCACGGACTTTGCCGGCCTGTCAGTTCATTCCACAAAATTGGTCACATTTTAGAGGTGCCTTCTGGTATATTTTTTCAAACGGTACTGAAATTCTAGGACATTCCTCTTCAGTGTTGCTCAGTGACAGCTGAGCTTCGCATGATGATAAAGACTAAAAGAACTAGTATAATCTCACCCCTTCAAACGGGACATCTTCATGTTTCGAATGTAGTGTAGGACTATGGCTTCTGTTCTTCATGATCAATATAGCCTCCTCCACTTGTATAGAACCCGCAAATACCTCCGAGCATATCTGCAGCTACAGGACTTGTTTACCGTTTTTAAGAAGATGCACAGTTACAGCTTAATATAAACTTAATACAAATCATGTACTGAAGCTTATTAGCCATCTCCATATTCTTTTCTGTCTCTCATCATGTGGGGGAACCATTCGATCATCCATTTGGGTTGGTTTTCTGATTAATAGAATTTAGTCTGCTTTCAGCAGTGGGGTACTCATGTATAAATAGGAACAAGTTGCCATGTGTCTTGTTCTAGGCTCCAAAGTTTTCCTTAACTAGTTCCAGTAAACCGTAGTAAATATTTCTTCCCATTATCTCATAGGCATCTTAAAGAAAGCAACCTGTGCCACTGCCTCGTAGGTTTGGCTGATAACTCAGTCTGTTTGTCTATTAAATCTGAATTAAAACGATCTTGTTGACATATCTGTGGCCTCCCACTGCATGTGCACAATGCTCTTCAATCCACTTCTCCCAATTGTTTGTAAGTGGTTTTATATTCCACAAAGCAACCAGCCCAGTGCATTGAAAAATGGATTTCTCGAAAGCATTATTCTGCATGTGTGGGAGGGGCCTTGGAACATTTTAGAAGTAGTTGCATATCTGGCATTGTGTGAAATCTTAGGGCACACAAAAGACCCACCCCTCGATAGGAGTATCTGGAAGGAAGGTAGTGATTTTGCAGTCTTAAGGAATTCCTTTGTCAGTCACCTGGCATACAAAGCACGCGGAGATTTTGGAGGAAGAGCAGATAGACTTCCTGTGTACCCAGACATGGAGAAAAGCATGGGGCAATGATCCCATAGGGCCTGAAAGCCTGCTCTGTCACTTGCACCACCAGCTTGCAGGTTGCACAGCACACGCCTAACTGTGGAGTGCGGGAACTCCAGAGGCTGTAGAGGGCAGGGAAGGGACTCTGAGGTGAATAACAATTGAGTGTGGTGGGGAAGCGACTCTGAGGCAGTAGCGCCGGAGTGCTGGGAAGACCTCTGTGACACTTAAGAAGTCACCTTCCCACCATGCAAAGATGAATCACAGCAACCAGCCCCATGTGCTGTTGGACATTTGCCCTGATCTTCTGGCTCACAATTGACATTGTCCAGCCATCTGCATCCTCTGGTAACGCCGTGTTACCATGGTTCGAAGCTGCGGTTCTACCTGTTGCGCTTACCAAATCCGCAGGCTGGTTTTGAACTGGCAGGCAACAAGCTGGGACCTGCCGGAATTGATTTTATGCGTCCTATCCCTTCTCCTGCGTATTTGGGGTAAAGCCAAGCTCTGTTGGTTCTACACACCCTAAAATGGCAAAGTGCCTCGAGTAGGGTACATGCTCGCCTCTAATGTGGTGAAACATGGAAGTGCCTTGCAGCGTTTGCAACAAAACCTCGCCACCGGCCCGCGAAATGGGCATCTATGGGAGGATATTTCCCGGGGTCCCCGCACTGTGGCATCCCATACCAAATGGAAATATAGAGGGACCAGAAGCGCTTTTGCCCATCAAGCTTTCCTATATTTACCGAGACCATTTTGACGAGGTGATTTTTTTCTTGAAAGCTAAACTAAGGCAACACAAGCGATCACTCATGCTGCCGCAGCATAATCATTGTGCGGCGATCGACTCCAAGCAGCCATTTTGTGCCAGCCACTTTGCTTCGCGGCCCGCCGCAGTCAGAATTCCGAATGTTCTGCAGGCTCAGAATGGTTGGGAACCCCTGCTTTGCTTTTGAAGGAGGAAGGGGATGAGACGCACCACGCTACCAAATCGAAGTTCGCTTGCCAGTTCCCTGGACGAAGTTATATGAAAACATTCCATTTTCGAAAATGCATGCCGTCATAAAGCGAACGTTCTTTTCCTCATTCTCAGTTCTATTCTCGTTGATGAAGTTGCTTTGCGCCAGAGACCTTTCGGCAAATCCCGTATTTTTGAAAGAAATGTATAAAGTTACATAATATTCATTTGTCGTGGCGGTATGGAAAGGCCGCAGATAAAATAAAATAAACAACTTTGGTCAAACCAGTTTTGCAGCGGGAAAAATTTCATTAATCTTGGCATCGGCACCTTCCTTTCCTCCGCATTCATCTTTTTTCCGTCTTCTGTTTCCAGCTGGCGTCAGAAAAAGCTTTTTTTAACAAATCAGACCGTTACCATTCCTCACTTTACCGATCCGTCCGCATCCCCCCGGGCACGCTTGCAAAATTACACCAATGCTGCCGCGGCACCTGCATTATTTTGATAATGAAACCGACTGGCATTAACATTGATTTCCTGATTAGCCGCCGGAAAAGCAAGCTTGTAGTTTTGCGAAATGATTGCAATCCCCAAAACACAGTAAAGTGCATGTTAACTGTGAAATGCTGTTCCCAAACGGTGTGCTGGGACACCTGTAAATCAGAGTATTGAGCATGCCTTAAAAATTTGAGCCGCCCAGCTGAATATGCCCGCCCACCAATGGAATTTCTAGTGGCCGGATTCTGACTGCTTCCTTGGTGGGTTATGATGTGTTTGGGCCAAGAAGAAAAGTTGGTTTTTTACACCTCGTTTTCTACCTTTAAGCAGAGTCGTGCCAGGTTCCCTTTGCCTTCCCCACACCAACAATTTGCAGAGGTAAGAGAGTGCTGAGAGAACCTGCAACCAAAGGTCACCCAGCAGGCTTCATGTGTAAGAGTGGGGAAACTGCATGTCTCCAACTTAGAGCCTACCGCTCATAACCACTATACCATGCTTGGCAGGAGAGGCAAAATCTGACCAAAACCCTGGTAGAATCTTTACCGGGACAAACCCTAGAAGAATATACTAAAAGAACCAGTTAAGGTGGGATTTCCAGAGGTCAGATTATTCATGGGCTTTCCTACCATTTCATTTCACTTCATTATTCGACTGATAACCCACCCTCCCCCGTAGGGCTCAGGGCAGCAAACAATAATATAAACAAGAAACCCCAGGGGTCATAGTCAATCCACAAAACATCAATAGGCATAACATTACGAAATAATCAGAACATCAACAAACATAAGCAATATAAGCAGCAAATAACAATAGTCATAATTCACATGGTAAAAAATATCATGCTACATCACCAAATAAAACCGCCAGTAAACCTGTGGTTATTAATAGCATGAAATGTGACGGCATAAATGTCCCGTTAATATCTGTACATGACTAAAATGCCCTTCGCATCATGCGTAGCCTCCTGCTTTCGCCCAGAGGAAATAAAGACTGTGTCTGCGGTAATAGTACAACAGTAAAACGTAGAGTCAAACTGAAAGCTAACGTGATGTCGTGGTTAACAGCAGCGGAGTCTACTCTGGAGAATCAGGTGCAACTCCCCATTCCTCCACCTGAATGAACCAGGTTTGTTTCTGCCTCCCGCCTAAAGCCCGCTGGGGCAACTTTGGGTTACCTTGCCCTCTGAGCTCCTCAACCCACTGGGAGGCGGGAAGCAATGGCAATCCACCTCCAGTGCCTTGAAAACCTAATGGGTCGCCATATCGCTTTCCAAATCCTGACAGCCTTTTCCACTACATCACCACCAACTTGTATGGTGGTTGCCTCATGATTTATCCAATGGCGTGGGCACAAACACAGCTTGTCGGCCCATCTGTGCCATCCCGAGAACATGATTGAGAGGCCCTCTGCCTGAGGTCCCGAAGCCTTGAGTCAAACTTCAGTTTGCTATGCATAGTTCAAACCGTGGATGTCTGACTTTGTTTCTCCCCTGTAAAACCAGAACTATGAACCAAAGGCCGTGTCATGACTCGTCTCCAGCTAAACCTCTCTCGTATGCTGAACGCACCCCAGTCCAGTAATGCTGATATAGCCTTACTTTGTCCCATGATTACAAAGGCAAGACATTTTGAGCGGGCTTCTAAAATACTAAACCGAAGGGACCCTGCCCCACTACATTTTTCTTGCATCCTTTTTCTTGTCATTGATGCAGATTTCCTCTATTAGCTGATGTCTTTTCACATGCTTCAGGCATCGCCTTTATTCTTAAATTATGCTGTACTAATTGACAAAAAAAGTCTTTTGCTTAACTGCCTTTCAAATTGCAATTTGCTTTGCAACTGTGTAGTTCCTTTTCCTGACTGATGTTGAACTTCTCTGCATGCTGCTCCATCCAGATGTGTGTGTATCTAACTTGTTATGATTCTTCTCCTGATGAGTCTTTCTATTCATGCTTCCATTTGCAGCTTCAGATCTTCCAACTCCATGCTGTTTCATAAAGAATGAGAGCGTCACAGACAAATTAACACAGGGGGTTGACCCGATTAGTTTCCACTTCCTGTTCTTTAAGCTTTCATTTTCTTCAAATGTGTTTGCCATTTTTGGGCAGGGTTTGTTTTTGTTTTGGAAGCAGCCAGATTCTTTTGTGTGTGTGTGGTGGCAAGGTTGTTTTTTCCTGTCACGCCTGCCCTTCCTGGAGGCGAGGAAATTGCTGGTTCTCATGCAACAAATTGGGGACTGTGATTCAAAGAGCTATGCTTGGAGGGTTACGAGATCTCTTCTTCAGTGACTGATACACCTGTTCAATCACACACATCTGAAATCTTTTCTGAAACCTTTCTCACCCATATGCAGCTTCTTGGACATCAAGTTGAGAAGGAGAGCTCTTCCTTCCATTCAGAATAATGCACTTTCAAATGTACTGCCTTCGGACTGCAACCACTGTCACACTGTGAAAGTGGATTGAATGTGCATTATTCTGTCTGTGCAGAAAAAGGGGCCTGAGCCCTACTTGGATATGCAGAACAAATTACATTGGTAGTTTATGATCCTCACCAGTGTATGAAAGATTGAGTCATCTGATTTCATATCCGGGAGCTCTGACCTTTCCTCCATCTGAGAAGCTAGATCTTCCATCAGAAAGTTAAGTTTGGGCTTTAGCGCTAAACTCCTATATGTTCATAAAAATATAATTCAGATACATTCTGAAGCCCCTTAAGAACATAAGAAGAAGAACATATAAGAGCAACCCTGATCAACAGACCAGAGTCCATCTAGTCCAGCACTCCCCTGTTACCGTGAGTGGCCCACCTGAAATGGGAGCCTGGGCACAGGATGTGAAACAATGGCTCCTCTGTTACCCTTGATGGGACCTCCACACATGTGAAGAATGAACTTTCTAATACTACAATGAGCTATTTGCTTTGGAAGTGACTATTATTTCAAATGGCAACCTGTGTCAAAGCATGGTGGGATTGAAAGTGGATTATTCTGCACAGTGAAGGGGCCCAGGAAACATTACTTGGCTTAGAAGGGGATGTGGAGAAGATGCCGAAAGGGTCCCCATCTGGGCAGGGGTAGCAGAAGGAGTCCTTCTAAACCCCTGCAACCCTTTTAGTCCATCAGTGTCTCAGCTGAGATTTCTGCTTTTAGCATGTTGAGATTATCTAATGGTGAATTTCAGACTCCAGAAAGACCATAGCCCATCGGCCGCGCCACCTGGGCCATGCTGACAGGGCCAGATGGGAATTGGGAAGGCCCATGTAACATCTGAGTGCCAAAAGGTCCGGCCACCATTCGACCGAAGATTCATTTGTCACCACGAGCAAAGATGAAACTTGCACTGAAAACGAGAAAAATGTTGCTGGCTGGAAGCGACGGTATTCTTCACAGAGCTTGGCTTATTTTACTTTCTTCTTCTTTTTGATGCGACGTGGCAGACCGACCTCGCAGGAGATGTCGTGAGTTTGGTGATTTATGAAACGCTTGTGCCCTTCTCCCATTTAATCCACCTTCAAGGCTGGCTTTTCTGTTCTTGCCCTGGGATCTCAGAAATGTCAGCTCCATCAGCGGAATGCCGCCGATTCATAGGGCATCAACCACCTGCTGGTCTCTTTGTTTTGAAAACTCCACGTCGCCATGACTGACGGTTCTTAACAGACCCACACAAGGCACTGGGGAGCCTTTGGGATTTTAACATTTCCCCAAAGCAGTTTCTGTGGCCAGTGGTCAAGTGAGCATGTCCTCACTGTGTGTATTTGTGTCTGTGTTTACTTTTATGGCAAAAGAAACTACAATGTTTGCATTAGTTGCTGTATACCCGGAAAGCCGACATCCTGGCTTATCTTGTATCACTGGCAGGCATGCATAGCTGCCAGGCTCTAAGTTTGAAAAGCATCATGTAACTGGAAGCTCCAAGTCTCAAAGTTTTAAAAAAGAACATGTAATTTGAGAGCCAGCTGCGGGTGTAGTGATTGGGCATGTGGTGGATTCTAATCTGGGAACCGGGTTTGATTCTCATTCCTCCACCTGAGTGGTAGAGGCTTATCTGGTAAACCAGATGTGTTTCCGCGACTCCTGCATTCCTGCTGGGTAATTCAAAGCCAGTCACAGTTCTCTCAGAGCTCTCTAGCCCCACCCTACCCCACAAGGTGTGGGGAGAGTGAAGGAAAGGAGCTTGTAAGCCACCTTGAGTGTCCTTACAGGAAAGAAAGGTGGGGTAACCAAACTCTTCTTCTTCTAGGTGCACGCATACCAGTGGCATTTAGGCCCCTACCTGCGCTATTTAGCCAGTTTGTGGCAGAGGCTTGATGAGTTTTATCTTCGTCTTCTGTTCTGCATTGGCTTATTAAAACATAAACGGCCCAAGGGTTTCAGTGTAAGCCCGCCCAGTGGAATTCTGGCTGCTTCCGTGCTATTTGTTAGAGATAGTTCCCGGCCTGGGTTGAATCCCAGTTGCTGGTGAAATCACCATGTTTCTGTAGATTATAGAATCCCAGAGTTGGGCGAGACTCCAAGGGCGAACAAGTCCAACCCTGTAAATGCAGGGAACACACAATCAAAGCACTAAGATTGGTGAGAAGGCTTCTGCCAAAATTGGTGGCAGGGTTTCTACAAATTTGTTGACGCTCCCCATTCTTATCAGAACGGGACTTCCCATTCTTATCAAATTCAACCCTCTACCCTTCCTAGTCAGCTGAAATGAAGTCTCCAAGGATAGTGGTGGTAGCAGATTTTGTCATAGTTTCAATCTGTGGCCCCGCTAATAGAAGTTTATTACCACCAGGGTAGCCGAAGCTTCATCAAGCCTGCACGCCAGGAGCTGGTTAACCATGTAAATATAACTTATTATACTCCAAAGATTAAGAGCGTGGGCTGTAATCTGGAATTGGATTTATTTCCATCCTAAGCTAAAGCTTCTTGCTGGGTGACTCCACAGCTACGTTCTCAGAACCTCTTAGGTCCCATGTGTCTGTTGTAGGAGAGGAAGGAAAAGGAGTTTGTGGGGTTTCACTTGGAGTCTCCCGCAGGAGAAAAGGTGGGGCAAATCCAAACTCCTCCTCTTCTACTCAGCATATATTTCTCCAAATACAGGCCATGTGGGCAAGTCAATGGTTTTGTGGTTGTTCAGGGGACACAATTGTGTTGATTCCTCCTACCATTTCAAGCCTTCCTTATTATATGTTGGGTGTTCCTCGATATAAATGGCAGAAACGGTTCACCATTCTCATTGGGTGAAACATCAGCATTGATGAGATGGTGGTCTTTGGGCCGTGGGTGGAATTCAATCCGCCTCGCGTCCAGCTGTAGTGAGGCTGCCAAGAACAGTTGCACGGCTCCCTTGGGATCCTGCAGGAGGTCGAGGGGAGAAAAGGGAGATTAATTACAGGTTGAGTGGCTTCCCCTGCTACCCTGGAAATGTGCTTGGTGGGGACAGAAGCTTCGCACACGCAGAATACTGCACTTTCAATCCTCTTTCACAATTGTTTGAAAGTGGATCTTGCTATTCTTGTGGCCAGTAAAATCCAGCTTCAAAGTGCATTGAAAGTGGATTGAAAGTTCACACTTGCATAAAAGCGGAAGGCCAGAGTAATTATAAAAAGCATTGCCCCCTCTCAATAAGCACATAGCCCAGGCATTTGACCCACATAGAAAGGGATCCAGCAGGTTCTTACAGGTTCCCAAAGAGTAGGTTACTAATTATTTGTGTGTGCTGAGAGAGGGTTACCACTGCGATTTTGCCACGCGATTTTGGCCTAGCTACGCCTCCTCTCAGCAGTAGCCAAGAGAACTTGAAGTAGTTCAGCAGGAGGTGCACCGGTGTGCGGCAGCCGCACCCGCGCGGCACTGCTCTCGCCCAGATTCGGCACAGCTGCCAGCGCTCCTGCCAGCCCCCGTGCTTCCAGGAACGCTCCTCGATCTCTGAATGCTCGCCACGCTCGTCAGGTTCCTACCAGCTCCCATTGGCTACGCCACAGTTTGAATCCCACCCACCATGGGAACCTGTTACTAAAATGGTTGGATCCCGTTCTACCGCCTAAGAGCTACCACCTCCCCAAGCAAATCCTCCGGATTTGTTCCTGCCCTTCTTGCCGGTTCCCACCGTAGTGAAACTCTCGCCAGTAAATCCTCCTGTCTCCGAAGGTGCCACCAAGTTATCATTTCTCTCTGACTCAGCAGTTAATAGTCTTTTTTGACAGTTGAGGTCGTGATATTCGCTCTTCTGTTCTGCCCCAGTATCATCTGGAATTAATCTCAGGCCCCTTCCCAAGACATGCAGAATAATGCACTTTCAATCCACTTTATGGCTGGATTTATTTCAGCGAATAGCAAAAAATCCACTCGCAAACGATTGTGAAAGTGGGATTGAAAGTGCATCATTCCTCGCATGTGAAAGAAGCTTCTCACGAAATACAGTAATGTCCTTTCACTGAACTGTACAGATACGCAAGTATAAACAAATGGCTAAAATTGCTGCCTCTTTCTTCAGATATTTTCCATAATTTATTTATCCATCTATTTATTTATCGTGATTTATGCCCCGCACCACTTCCAAGAGGACACCAGCATCTTGGCTAATTCAAAAGCAATAAAGCAGTTCAACACAATACAAAAAATATAACGCTATAAACTCTTTAAAAAACAGATTACACAAAACAGATGGCATTAAAAAAAAATCTATCTAGGGACATAAATGCATACCATCACTTTGAAGCCCTAGAAATCAGGGTTATATTTGTGTACTCAGCATTACAAGAAAACACCATACAGTGCATGATGCGAGATTTGTGTTCCCTGATTCTCAGGTTTCACAAATACACACTCATTTATCCACGCACTAAATTGTAACCTTTGACAGTGGCAGATACGCGGCTCGAAAAATAGATGTGTGGGTAATGTCAAGGAGGTATTTACAACTGATTAATATTACTAGATTTAAATGGATTTTACCACCCACATTAGTTGTAAATGGGACCAGGTTTGGGGTACATTAGGCTGGTGGTGTTATGAGAAGAATCTGAAAAGATAATAATGCCATGAAAAGTTGAAGGCAGCAGGAAGAGAGGAAGACCAATCGCGAGATGGATTGGCTCTGTAAAAGGAGCCACAAACTCTTGGTCTGGCTGGGCCTGCATTTTGGAGGATATTCATTCATAGGGTCAGCATAGGTCAAAGCACCTTAATGGCACTTCACACACACACACACACACACACACACACACACACACACACAAAACCTGGTATGGGTGCACACACACACACACACACACACACACACAAACTTACAACTAAAAGCTTAACAGAGGTGCTGGCGTCTTGCATGATTTTGTAGAGCAACCGTCATTCCAAGATATTTTATATGGGCAATTGAAGGTGTCACGCTTTCAGTTTCCCCATGGCTTTTGAAAATGCATGTTGAAACATCATTTATTTGTTTGTTATTTATAGTCAGCCTTCACTGAGATTCAAAGTGTGATTACAGGTACACAGTCAACACAGCTGCAAAGTTGGGACATCCAGTAAGCAGTGTAAAGAGATCAGAACTGCCAAAATCTGGAAACATATTTGAAGCAAAGCATAAGCAGTAATGTGACACGCAACAATGCAGAAATTACATAGTAGGCAATACAATAGCAATAGTGTGTACTGGACCCAGTAGTATAGTCCGCTGTCCTTTTCCCATTATTAAAGCATCTTTCTAAACCAGGGTCTGCAACCCAAGTGCCTCCAGGATGTTCTAGTTGTGATGGTGTTAAGGTGGTTCCAGGTAGCAGAGTCTGCTTAGACAGAGTTGAATAACAAACATTTTAGCATCTGCTAACATTCTTCTCCAGCAGTAGTGCTGGACCAGACAAACTCCTAGGTCTTTATAGGAGCGAACCTTTACACCCAGATACAGGGATTACACCCCATCAGTCCCCGCCAACATACAATTGTAGGCTGGATGGGAATTGTGTCTGTAACTTCTGGAGTTCCAAAGGTTCACCGCCATCGTCTTGTGGCTCTTAACTAAAAAATGACCTCAGTTCAGCTTAACTTTGAAAAAAATCATCATGGCCATAAGCGGGAGCTGTGGGGAGCGGACGAAAAGAATAGTTTCATGAGAGCGTTGTGGGTTTTCCTGCCAGCGGTCGCGGTTTCAGTAGCATTTTCACATGACGCTTCACCGCCAGCCAATAGATTTCACCCGCCAGCCATGCATGCAGGCTTAAAATGTCGAGAAATGCCACTGAACAGCTCAAAACCCACAGCATCCTGAGATTCCGCCGAAAGCTCGACAGTGCATCAACAAGCCTGGCGATTTCCTAGGAAAAGACCAAAGGTGTGACAAAAGAAAACTCTTACCAAAGTTCCAGGGTCAGCCAAGCCCACGAGGAAGGGAGAATTTAATGGCAAAATATACAGGATCTGAAATTGCAATACGGGACTTCAGGAGTTGTTTTGATTTGCATTTATTCCTGTGTAGGTTTTAAAAACCAAAAACGCAGCTTGGATTTCTCCCACCACAGTTTCAGCATCAGATAGTGCGAACCTTCCTCGAAGAACTCACAAGTCACTTCTGACAAACCAAAAAACAGAAAAAAATCCCGCCGCTTCATGTGCCGGAAGAAGGTTGGTCTTACTGGTATGGAATGGAGACTTGAGTCGTGCGAGAATGGAAACTGAAGTCAGATCTAATAGGGAAGTGTTTGTGGCTGCCCGCACAGCAAGACTTAGAATATTCTCAAGACGCAGAATAATGCACTTACAATTCACTTTCAGCGCACTTGCAGCTGGACGTCGTGAGGAATAGCAAAACCCACTTGCAAACACCAGGAAAGTGCATGAGTGCACATTCTGCAAAAGTGCCCCTTGGACACCCCTTCTGAATGTAGATTATGTTTTCAGTGGCCCCTTCTGCCCATGCAGATTAATGCACATTCAAACTAATTTCACAACTGTTTGAAAGCGTATTTTTGCTATTCTACAGTTCAGTCTCTGAACCAGCAGAGGATGGAGTAAAGCAGTGGTGTTAAAGACTTGGCCAGGAAGAGCAGAGTGACTTGGTTGGTGTTCATTTTGGAGGGCTTTTCTCAAAGCCACAGCTTAAAACAGTACATTTTAACAGGGGTTATCTCTTTCTCCCTGTAAGGCTCCTGTGAGCTAAGGCTGCTGAATCTGAAGGTGGGCTTAACAGGGTTAACAGAGTTCATCTCTTGTCTCTCTTGTCCTAAGAGGTGGGCTTTTGTCCTGGAGAGGTGGGGCTTTAGTTCAGTCTCTGAACCAGTCTCTGGAACCAGCAATTTTAATTTTAATTTTTTTGTTTTTTAAATTAATAAGCGACATATTTGACAGATAGCACGCCGCAGATAACTCCAGGAGGGCACCGGGACTAAAAAGCTTAATATTTAAAATATCTAAACAAATCAGATATGAAGCGCAGAAAGCCAGCAGGGGAGGGGGGCTTTCCAGTGTTTTGCACTGAGTGTCACATGTATGACCATCTCGCCACTAGACAGAAGTAGTGGGTGTGCCCTCGCTGCAATGAGCTCCTGGCACTCCGCCAAGGAACGCAGGTGCTCTCTTGAAGCCAAGGTGGCAGACCTGGAGAAGCTGAAAGAGGCAGAGGGTGACAGACGAGGCTTTCAGGACTTAACAGCCGGGTCCCACTTCCCAAGGTGACATCTCTTCAGATGTCATGGAGAATGAAGGTCTTGGGGATGGAGGGTGCTAGTCTGAGGTGGGGAAGATGTTCAGGGGATGGGATCCCTTCCCTTTAACTGGTGATCAGCTATCCTCCTGACTGAGGATACCCCTCGGGAGGTGGGGCCTTTGCAGTGGGTGATCTGCCATTAGAAATGTAGAGAGTTGGTTTGTGAGAGGCGCGGATGACCGCGATGGTGACTTGGGTTCGCCCAAAGCGGTTGGCGGATGTCACGCCTGCCTAGATAGGCTTTAGACAGTGCTGGGGTGGAGTCAGCAGTTGTGGTCCATATTGGCACCAACGACATTGGGAAATGTAGCCGGAGGTCTCTGGAAGCTAAATTTAGGCTGCTAGGAAACAGGTTGAAGTCCAGGACCTCCAAGGTGGCATTCTCCTAAATGCTACCCTGCTCCACGCCAAGAGGGCGAAGCTTAGGCAAGCCGGAGATACAGGTCTCAATGCGCGGATGAGAAGGTGGTGTAAGGCAGAGGGTTTGTGATTTGTCAGGAACTGGGGAACCTTTTGGGACAAGGCAGGCCTGTACAAACGGGACGGGCTTCATCTTAACCAAAGAGGGACAACCAGGCTGTTGGCCAACATTAAAAGGTGGCAGAACAGCTTTAACCGATCACCGGGGAAAAGCCGACAGGAGCTGAGGTGACTTTCGGACCGAATACAAAGTATCTGTATGGGGATGCAGACAGAGAGAGGGAGGTTTTTCTAACCAACCACATACAAGCCGGTGTAAACATAAAGCAATGTGCATGTGACAAGGGATAGTGTCTGCAAAAGACTTGAGGGCAAAAGCAATACAAATCCCAGGCTAAGGACAGAGACAGGGTATACAGGTGTCTCTATGCTAATAGTAGAAGCATCTCTAATCTAAAACGGGGAGCTAGAGCAGAGTCTTTGAAGGAGGACTTTGATATAGTGGCATTGGCAGAGACATGGTGGAATGAGGAGAACCAGCGGATGCTGCCACATACCAGGCTACAGAACTCTATAGCAGTGATGGCTAACCTTTTGAGAATCGAGCTCAAACTTCAAACCCAAACCCACTTTATTTATCGCAGCGCCAACACGGCAATTTGACCCTCAATACTTGCCTTCAGTTTAGAAAACGTTGGCTCCCAGGTATGCGTTACCGGAGTAAGCTTGGTGGTAGTTGTTCGGCTTTTGCTTTGAAGCAACCATGCAACGGGTGAATCACGGCCCTAGGAGGGTTTACTCCAGCGCTAAAGCCCCATTGCACCCAAGCTTTACCCTGCAGGTAAAGCGATTGCGCTTTAGTTCTTCGCAGATGGAAATCAGTGCGGGCTTTAACAGCTTTAACAGGATTCCTCACACTGCTCCCCAAAAATTAGTTCAGGTTTAATGCTAATAATCGAGCCCAGCCGCCCAGCAGCCTAGATGCTGTGTGTAGTTTATTTCCAATACGATGAACTCTGTTTGTGCGCAAGCCCACAGAGAGGGTTCTGAGTGCCACCTCTGGCACTGCGGCCATAGGTTCTCATCACTGCTCTTATAGGGAAGGAAGATAGGACAGGGCGATTGGGGTGGAGTTGCCCTTTACATCAAAGAGAGCATAGTATCACATAAAATAGACAATGCAGGGGAGTTGTCTCCCACAGAATCACTGTGGATATCAATGTGTGAGTAAAGCACAGTTTAATATTAGAATATACATTCGCCCCTGACCAAAGTTCACAAGAGGATTCTATGCATGGAAAAGAAATTAGGAGAGGCCAACAAAACAAAAAAATGTAGTGGTAATGGGTGATTTTAATCATCCCATATAACCCGAAAATGCATGTTCAGGTCATAGCAAGGAGAGAGCATTCTGGATATGCTAAATGACTGTGGCTTAGAGCAGATGGTTGTGGAACCAACCAGGGAGAGGTGATCCTAGATCTAATTCTATGTGGACCCAGGACTCCGGTGCAGGGAAGTCAGTGTTGTTGAGCCGATAGGGAATAGCCACCACAATGCTGTCAGATTCAGTATCTCAGCATGCTAACAAGTGGCAACTACTAATGTAGCTACATTCGCCAGAAAGGGAAATGATGAGGGATAGTGCGCAGGAAGCTGAAAGGGAAATCAAGAGTCAAAACTGTCCAGGATGCTTGAGGTTATTTAAAACACAGTTATAAAAGCTCAGCTGCAATGTGTTCCACAGGTTAGAAAAGGCAGCACCCAGTCCAAAAGAAAGCCACCATGGTTAACAATACGAGAGGTTGAGGAAATTATCAGAAAAAAAGAAAAATGTCTTTTAGAAAATGGAAGTCCAGTTTGACTGATGAAGGTCATGAGAGGGAACACAAATGGTGGCAAAAGAGAAGCAAGTTAGCTGTAAGGGAGGCAAAAAAAGGATTATGAGGAACGCATGGCTGCGAACATCAAGACCAGCAACAAACAGTTCTTCAAGTACATCAAAAGCAGGAAGCCGTAGCAAGGAAGCTGTAGGTCTGCTAGGATGACAAAGGAACAAAAGGGTGTGCTAAAAGATGGCAGGAGATTGCAGAGAAGCTGAATGAACTCTTTTGCATCTGGTCTTCACCCAAGAGGAGGTGGAGGAACATTCCTGCACTCTGAACCAAGCTTCTTCAGGAGGCTTAATCCGAGGAACTAGCTTAAGATAGTGGTAGACAAGGAAGAAGTTCTGGCAGCCATTGATAAAACTAAATGTTACCAAATCCTCGGCCCAGGATTGCATTCTACCCAAGAGCGTTCTTGAAGAGCTCAAGCATGAAATTAAGCTGATCTTTGATCTACTCCCCTTTAATATGCAACTTATCTCCTGAAATCTGCTCCATCCCTGAAGACTGGAAGATGGCCACCGTCACACCAATCTTTAAGACAGTGATCTAGGTGGACCTGGAAATAAGCAGGCCACCGGGGTTTGGACATCTGGTTCCTGGTAAATGTTAGTGGAGAATCTATCATTAAAGAGCATGTTCGGTAAAACATGTAGAAAAGCAAGACCAAGCTGAGAAAGAGAGTCAGCATGGCTTTTGCAGAGGCAAATCCTGTCTTACAAACTTACTGTAGAGCTCTTGGAGGTGTAAACAGGTGGCATGTGGACAGGTGAACCGTGGATACTGTCTACTTCACTTCCAAAAGCATGGACAAAGTTCCTCACCAGAGACTGCTTGAGAGAAAACTCAGCAATGAAGGAATAAGAGGGGAAGTCCTCCTATGGATTAAAACTGGTTGAGGAAACAGGAAACAAAGAGTGGGTAAAACGGGAAGTTCTCACAATGGAGAGATGTCGGGAGTGGTAGTCCCCCCAATGATCCGCTTTGGGACCAGTGCTCTTTAACCTATTCATAAAATGACCTGGAGGTAGGGTGGGTATGGGTGGGCCAAGTTTGGCAGATGATACCAAATTAAGTGTAGGTGGTGAGAACCACAAGGATTGCATGAAGAGCTCCAAGCGAATCTTGATAAATTAGGTGAGTGGCTCCAGAAATGGCAAATGCAATTCAATGTAGTGCAAAATGTAAAAGTGATGCAATATAAAGCAAAAAAAATCCAAACTCACATACACTTACAGGTCAGTGCTATCAGTCGCAGACTAGAAAGATTTGTATGCCTTAGTTGATAATAGTTCCATGGGAATGTCAACTCAATGCATGGCAGCTGTGAAAAAAAGGCAAACTCTATGCTGGGATAATAGGAAAGGAATTGAGAATAAAACTGCAAAGATTGTCATGCTCCCTTATATAAAAGCAGTGGTGCGACCGCGACTTGGAGTAATTGTGTCCAGTTCTTGGTCGCCGCGATCTCCGGCAAAAGGCGATATTGAGGAGATAGAAAAAAAGTGCAGAGAAGGGCAACAAGGATGATTGAGGGACCTGGAGCACCTTCCCTATGAGGAGAGGCTGCAGCCGCTTGGGGACTCTTTAGTTTGGAGAGGAGGCGGCTGAGGGGGGGATATGATTGAAGCCCACAAAATTATGCATGGGTAGAAAAAATGCTGACAGAGAGAAATTTTTCTCTTTCAGCCAATACTCAGAAACCAGGGGCATTCATTGAAAATGCTGGGGAAGAATTACGGACTAATAAAAGGTTTACCTCTTCACGAACGCAAGTGATTGGTGTTTGGAATATGCCACAGGAGGTGGTGATGGCCACTAAACTGGATAGCTTTAAAAGGGGCTTGGACAGATTTATGGAGGAGAAGTCGATTTATGGCTACCAATCTTGATCCTCCTTGATCTGAGATTGCAATGCCCAGACCAGGTGATCGAGCAGCAGCAGAAGAAGGCCATTGCTTTGTCCTACATGTGAGCTCCCAAAGGCACCTGGTGGGCCACCGGGCGCAGTAGCAGAGAACTGGACTAGATGGACTTTGGTCTGATCCTAGCTACTGCCTTATGTTCTTGTTCTGGTTGTTCCACGCAGTAAAAATCCAGCTTCAATGTGTGGAAGGGGCCAAAGATTGCAAGTCAGTGAAAGATTTTCGTGATGGGAGGGGCCGCACCAACAATCCCTCCCCACACACACCTCGCTAGCAAAGCCTTTTCCTCCTGTCTACCAAGAAGAATCTGGACTGTGATATCAGCAAGGGGCCATGCTTTCTGGCTGAGGGAAAGAAACAGCTGTCATAAAGAACAATATAGTCCAGGGTCCATTTTAAGTATTTATTTATTTTACCTCATCTATCATTATCTTTCTCACAGAGGCTTGAAGCAGAGTACACAAATGTAAACACAATGTGATAAGAGGAATAAAATACAACAGACCGAGAGTAATAAAACTAGGTTACAAGATAACAGGCAGGCACACCAAAAGCTGCACAGTCCGTGTTATAAACAATGAGGTATCTGTAACAGGTCAATGATGCAATTCAAGGTAAAATATATATGACTTAGATAAAATATATATGACTTAGATAAAATTTTATGACTTAGATAAAATTCCCAAAATTCCATGCTCATTTCTCCAAAAGGCTTGTTCAGGGAATTTGCTAGTCTTGCAGTGGTTTTCCAAAGAAAGACGTGTAGGGAATTTTGGGAATATTAATTGAATTAAAACACATATTTTACCTTACTTTATATCATCTCCTGTGGCTGGTATGGGCTTTCTGTTTCTCCTTTATATATGGAAATAAGTGGTATTTAAACCTTTGGCACTCCAGATGTTATGGACTACAATTCCTGGGAGAGGTGCTTCAACACATTCACACTTGTCTTTGATGGGTCTTGCAGCCAAGTTTTTGAGGTGGCGCTCACCTACCAGGCCAACTTCTGTTGTTGTTAGGATCATGCATGAGTATCATTCCAGTGGGTATTTGCGTTCATTAAGATGGTGAGGGATGGAAACGTACAAGAACTTCAATACAAGGCAGTTGTACAAGAACATACGAAATAGTTGTATGAGAACGTACAAGAACTTCAATGCAAGGTAGTTGTATGAGAACATACAAGATGGTTGTACGAGAATGTACCAGAACTTCAATACAAGATAAAGGAATGAGTATACAAGATGGTTGTACGAGAACATACAAGAACTTCAATACAAGGTAGTTGTACGAGAACATAAAAGATGATTGTATGAGAACGCCGCAGGAACTTGAAATGTGTAGTTACTGTGTTGCCTAATATGGTACCTCCTTAATACCTGCCCTCTCTTCACAGGGTTTGAATGCAGGTGCGGAAACGTGTTCTTAAGGGTACAATCGCATCGCATTCACAGCGCTTCCAGCAATTACAAAGCTGATGCGGCCAGGAAAATCAGTAAAGAGAACCTGAGTGAATGCAGGTGGAAAAGATTCCAGAAGGACGGAAACGTTCTGGCTGAATATTAAAATTTCTCGGAATCACCTGCATAAAATTGACTGAGCTTTTCCCCGCCTTCCAGAATTACCAGGAGTTGTGGATATGCATCCCCGGACCATGCATGTCATCAAAATACATAGATTTTTTTCCCCTCCTTTTTTAGAACATGAACCAAACACTTATTTTATTGCAGTTTTCTTTTCCCACAGGTGGAGACTTAAGCAGACGTCACACCCGTGCTGTTCACTGCGTGTGTCCCTTATGGGCTGTTGAGCAAACACCATTGCTATGAAAGTATTATCCTTTTTAAAGACCGTTTTCCCTTTTAAAGGAGCTGAGGCTTTTACAATGCTGACACACAGAGCTATATATCGGCAAGCGAGCTTCCCCACCTCTACCCCAGTACAGGACACGCATGCATTTAATATTCGGCCATTAACTTCCTTTTGTATAGTGTAGCTTCTCCTTCTCCGCAGCACGGTTTCCCTTTTTTTTTGATAACTCCTCATACTGCACAACTAGCAATCAGTAACTGAATGTATTTTAATCATTACGGCTGCTTGGTTTTTTGTTTTGTTTTTTTGTTTTGTTTTGTTTTCCATTAACAAAAGGTTTATACATACATTAGCATAGTAGCTTGTTTGCACCCACAACCTATTTGCGCGAAATCGCTTTGTACAAGCGCGGTGTGCACGCATGCATGCTGAGATTCTAAAGTTTTAAGGGGTCTTCCTCAAGGTAGCTTCTAAGGGGGTCTTTCTCCTCCTGTGTGTATGGGTGTGTGTGCGTGTTACAGGCGATTGTCTGCACTTCATTGCTGACTGCAGGTTTCCTGGGGATTTATGTTATTGGGTCTTTATGTACACCAATATGAAGAATGATCTGAAGTTTTAACTGTATTGTATTTATGTTCATCCACATCTTTAACTTTGATTAAATAAAATTTTAAAAAATCGGGACTCGGAGGCAACTGTGCATGCCTTGCCTGTTTGTTTTGGTTTGGGGGGATGCAGTTTGTTCGATCTTTGTGGCCGCAGTGGAGATGTGGAGGCCTGAAAACTCAGGAGGTCCATTTGCTGGGGGCTGAACTTGAGACCTTGTACATGCAAAGTTTGGGCTGACCTGTGAGCTTCAGCGTGGTGTAGTGGTTAAGAGCAGGTGGATTCTAATCTGGAGAACCGGGTTTGATTCCCCGTTCCTCCACCTGAGTGGCAGAGGCTTCTCTGGTGAACCAGATGTGTTTCCACACTCCTACATTCCTGCTGGGTGACCTTGGGCTAGTCACAGTTCTTTGGAACTCTCTCAGCCCCACCTACCTCACAAGGTGTCTGTTGAGGGGAGAGGAAGGGAAAGGAACTTGTCAGCCACCTTGAATCTCCTTACAGGAAAGAAAAGTGGGGTATAAATTCAAACCTTCTTCAGAGTGGTACCCATGTGTGTGTCCAAGGCTATCTAGTCTGTGACATATTCAGCACTGAATTGCAGAATGGGGGTGAGGAGAGGCTCCGGATTTTGTAACAATTCCAGCTGTGTTACTCCGGCAAAACAACGCAGAACTCTGATGGCACTGTAAAAGCCTGATAGCATTTATTCCAGCATGAACATCTGTGAGCACATGCCCCTAGAGACAATTTCACTACTTTATTGAAGCTCTGCTGTGCCCTTTAGATAGAATAGGCTTCTAATTCTTTGTACAGCATTCTGTGGGATTTTACAGACCCCGACCCTTAAGAAGGGTTTGTTGCTCAGAATTCCGGGGCCGCCTCTGACAAACATGGACAATTCCCATCAACCCCGCCACCATGGCCAATTAGGAATTGCTTGTCCATGAACATCTGAGAGCCACAGGTACAACTCTGAGGCAAGAGCCCTACAGTGAAGTTTTTTTGTTAGCAACTCCTTTGTTTTTTTCAGTTTGTTTAATCTCAGGTGTCTGTGTAGCGGCTGCAGGACATATCCCAGACATATGCTAGAGATCCATAGTATTTTGAGTAATTGAGTTTCAGCAGAATTGCAGGAAAACAGAGCATAGATTCAGGACACTGGGAGAACTCCGGCGAGCACAAGAAGATCAGACTTTCTTAGAAGCAGTTAAGAAAGAATTTCAAGTTTCCGCAAAGCTCTTCAAATGATCTCCAATTGTTTCCAGCATCGCAAGTATTCTTTATTAGAGTTCACGAGAGGAGTCAGAGTCCTAAACTTTCAATACTATTAAACCATTTTTGAACTGTTGCTCATTTGTCTGTGGGTCTTCCATTCTGTTCTGGCTGAGTACAAGGCACCTGATATTTGTTCACATGGGGAACAGATCAGAGTCAGAGCTAATTTCTTCGGTTTCGATTGAGATGCACCTCAGAAAGTGAGCTTTGACTCCAGCAAAGCTCACACTGGAATAAACATTGGTAAGGCTGAGCATTTGGCCAAAGCCAATCAGGAACCCATCTTGTTGCCATGAAAAATTGGGCATTTTTTTCGATCCTCTTCGCCTCCTTTTATTACCACCTCTTTTCAGGAGGAAACCCCCCTTTCCAACGCTTTTCTCGATTCTTTAAACGCTTTCCAACGCTTTTTTGACCACTTCCTTTAAAAAAGGAAGAAAAACCCTCACTCACCCGTCTTTGGCCTAGTCCAATGTTGACTATGCACTGCCTTTGAACTTTGAGTTGTGGAGGCTTATCTGGTGAACCAGATTAGCTTGTTCACTCCAACACCTTGCGCTAGTCACAGTTCTTCTGAGCTCTCTCAGCCCCACCCACCTCTCAAGGTGTTTGGAAATTCAGGTTAGCGATTGCAGTATGTGAAGACAATTTATTGGTGCTTTCAAAACCGTTGGCGTGTATCCCTGCAACCATATCGATATTGTCAGACTTCACGTGTGAGAATTTAAGCTGTTTGCAGCAGAGGTGAGTTGTTTTCTGGGGACATAACACTTTCCGTTTGCCCGTACCCCACCACACGGGAGGCTATTGGCATTTACCATCCTATCTGAACCAGTGTAATTAGATTAAGGCCCCTTCTGCTCCTGCAAAATAATGCACTTTCAATGCACTTTGCAGATAGATTTTACTGTGTGGAACAGCAAAATCCACTTGCAAACAATTGTGAAAGTGGATTGAAAGTGCATTATTCTGCATGTGCGGAAGGGGCCTATTCGTACATGGTTGGCTGTTATATTTTGGTCTTAATAAATATCCTTTTAAGTATTATATTCTTTATATTGTTTTAAAATGTTTCGGGTCTTATAGCACGTTTTGAATACCAACATAACAAGGGCAGCTGTTTACGGGTTGGCGCAAAAAACAATATCTCAAGTTGCACTTCGATAAAGGTTCTGGCACAAATGTCTGTGTCTGATATACCCCACTGTCTTGCTCTGTATCTAGTGCTTACAAACAAGGTAAACATCCCATAGTTTGTGAAGTTTTGGAAGAGAAGCATGCCCTCCCTATAGCCAGGCGAATCTCTTTATAGGTTTTTTCCTGGAGAAGGCTGTTGCTGAGTCATGCAGACTTCGCCATTCATTAACTGCCTGCAAACCGCAACCTAGGGAAAGGTGGGAGCCAGAGGGATCGGTTGGTTTCATACCAAAGGGTGGGAGAGGGTGAGGTTTGTTCAATGGGATGAATGACAAGATTGCCCACTGGCATCAACGGGAGAGGCTTGAAGGTCCCTTGAAGATAATGGGAGGCAGGGTTGCCAATTGACTTGCATGGGATCCATTGAAACATGCTACAGCACACTCACACAAAAATTGCAACAGATCCACAGAATGGATTTTGAATTAATGTCTCTGTGAATCAATGTGGGAGCAGCAGTGAATTAATGTGGGAGCAGCAGTGGCGTAGTGGCTAACAGCAGTACAACAGCAGTGACTCTGATCTGAGGAACCGGTTCGATTCCAGCTCTGCCGGGCTTGAGTTGTGGATATTTATCTGGGGAATCCAGATTAGCCTGTACACTCCCCACACATGCCAGCTGGGTGACCTTGGGCTAGTCACAGCTCTCGGAGTTCTCAGCCCCACCCACCTCACAGGGTGTTTGTTGTGAGGGGGGAAAAGTGCGAGATTTGTAAGCCCCTTGACTTCCCACGGAGAGAAAGGGGGAGCAAATCCAAACTCTTCTTCTTCTATCTACTTCCGTGACTGGAATGATGATGGAGCTTCGGTCCCAAGGAATAGATTCATAGTTTGGGGACTGAATGATCCCTCCCCTGCAGGGTGGATACTCCTCAGCAACAGTCAGCATTCTGGCATTGGGGTCACCTATTCCACTGGGGTGGGGTGGATCATTCCAATCCCAGAGCACTGATTCTATTCCCACGACCATCATCTGTTCCCCAGCACACCTCTGGTACTCCCATTCTGCAAACTTTCTCATTCCCATCCCAGAGCACTAATTCCATTCCAAACCATGGCTCCACCTCGTATTCCAACCGGGTAATTCCAGCCCCACAACACTTCTTCTGTTCTCAAAGGCCCTTCTGCACAAGCAGAATGATGTACTCAATCCACTTTCCATGCACTTTTGCAGATGGATTTTACTAAAGGAATAGCAAAAGCCACTTGCGTAAAACAATTGTGGGATTGAAAGTGCATTATTATTCTGCTTGAAGCGAAGAGGCCACAGATTGTTATTCCACTCAGCAACTGTTATCCAGTCCCACAACACTTCTCATACTCATTCCCATGCCATTTCATATTGTCATTCCACCAATGACGTGTGTTACTCCAGTCCCACAACAACACTGCTGCCCCAGGGGCTGGTCAGTGCAATTTTAGAGTCTGCCATTCCATTTCTGAGCTGCTCATAGCTGAGCTCCTTGGAGACATATCTATATCCAATCCTGATGTCGGTTGGTCTTTGTTTTCTGCAGCTCCAGAGACTAAGAAGAAGAAGAGTTTGGATTGATGTTATCCCCTTTCCTGCAGGACTGAAGGGCTTACACTTCCTTGGCCCTTCCCCTCACAACAAACACCCTGTGAGGTGGGTGGGGCCAGAGAGCTCCTGGAGAAACTTTCGGGATCAGCCCAAACAAGAAGGAGGCGTGTGTGAGAGTGCACAGGCTAATCTGAATTCCCCAGATAAGCCTCCGCAGCTCAGGCAGCAGAGCGGGAAATCAAACCCGGTTCCTGCAGATTAGATACACGAGCTCTTAACCTCCTAGGTGTAAGGAATTCCATAGAAGCAGAAATAAAAGGCTTTTTTGGTGTAAAAGACCGTTTATTCAGACATCCTAGAAAGCTCACGTACACGACGTGGCAGGAATAAGGTCTCCCGACAGAAGCACAGGTTATAACTCTGTCCATCCCATCCCCCCTCCCGGATTCCCATGGGAACGGAGTTCATCTCCTGAGATAAGGTCTCCGATGCTGGGCTCCATCGCCCGGTTAGAATGCAGTCAAGGCCAGGCTGCTGTCCTGCCTATCAACACACCATTGAACTTTTACACTCTGCCTCCCTCTTTAAAGATCCTCCCCAGGTTTGTGCGGAAAGGTGCGGCGGAAAGCAGAAAATGAGGGCAGGGGCGCTAATATTTTCGAATAACTCCATTGATTATATCCCAGAGGAATATCCCAAATCTTAAGAGACTAAATATTGCAAGCGCTTTTGCGCATTAAAACGAGTCCAGGATGGCCAATTTCGTAATGCTTGTGGCCATCAATTATAAAGGTCGGTGGGGGTCTCGCTGGTCGCGGGCCAGGCATCGAAAACGGGAGCCTCCTTGAGCAAACTGGAAAGGAAGACATGGATATTACTTGAGAATTAGGTAAGTCCAATCGGGCAGTGACATCATTAATCACTCTTTAGTAATCCTAAAAAAGGTCCCACCTAATCTTTGCCCAGTTTTGAAAATTTATGCACGCCTTCTGAGATTTTTTTGTAGACAAATACACCCAGGCTTCACACGTAAAGGGAAATCCGAGCCGGTGCTTATCCTCACAGTTTTTGGGAGTCTTTAGTCTGCTGTAAGGCGGTTCGGGACCATTTTCCACCCTCGCCAGAGATGAAATCCATTGTTGAAACTCCGAGGATCTTCAACGCCCAAGAGGTAGTTGCGGCAACGGAGGGAAGGATCGACCGTATGCCAAATCTCGGTAATTTTTTTTGTACTATGAACTTCGACAGTAGCGGCTCAAACGGAATTAACTCGCACCAATTGTCTTGGTGGTAGTTGCGTAACAACGAAATACTGCTCCAGGGTTCTGTTCGTTTCTCTGACTCACCGGCCACTTTGAACGCGGTAGGGCTACGTAATTGCCGGGCGGCCCCCCAACAGACCCAGAAAAGCTTTCCAGAACTTTGAAAATGAATTGGGGTCCGCGGGTCGAGACCACCTGAACGGGCTGAGTGTAGACGAGCAAATATGCTGGAATGAACAGGACGCGGCTTAACTTAGAGCCGAGGGGATGGAAGCACATGGATGAAATGGCTTGTTTAGAAAATAAGTCCACCACCACCCACAAGACCGGTTGCCTTGACTTTCTGGCAACCAATAAAAATCCATGGAGATGACTTCCAGGGCTGGAGGTCACTGGGAGAGGCTTCAACAGACCATGGGGTTTTCCCTGAACGGCTTTGGCTTCCGCACAAACAGAGCAACCTTTAATATATGTCTTTACCGTCCTTGCGCATCGCGCTACCACCAAATTGACGGGCGGGCCAAATGCAGAGTTTTTAGGAAGCCAAAATGTCCAGCCGAAGGGCATCATGACAGGCCTCGGTGAACCTGCTTACGGATGGGGGGGGGGGAGGCACGCATCAACAATCCCCTGCCACAAACGCGATTCTCCAGGCGCATCTGGGGAGTCACCCTTCTCCGCTGGTGGCTCGCTGGGCAGCCCCGGCCTCCTCGAGTTCTCGGAGGGAAAGTGAGACCAGGCTGGGAATGGGTGGAGAAGGAGGGAGCGGGATCGCTTGAGACGAGTGACAGCCAGCTCCCAATTGGGAGGGGAGAGAAACAGTGTGCGGAATATCCCCGTAAGGCAGTTCCACCTCCTCTCGGCAGGTGGTGGCGAGAGCTTATCAGCTGTTTATTGGTTTTTTCCGGGGAAAAATGGACAGTGAAAGAGAAACGAAAGCAAATCGCCCAACAGAGCTGTTTTATGGACATCTTGAGGGGGGGTGGAGAGGGCGCTGCTCCTGTGGATCTGACCAAACTTGAAAGGGGCAGCTAGCCCTCCAGCCAGTGGCCAAGTGGAGTGCTACTTGATGGTCAGTGAAATCTCTTTATCCCCTACAGTCCAGTTGAGCTCAGCACCGAGAATTTTTTGATAAATAAGCACACGGAACCAGCCTATCATCTTTATTTCTCTGCAACAGGGCCGCCCCAAGCGCTTGTCCCAGGCATCCACGGAACCACAAACGCAAAAGATTCAGTCAGGGTGTTTTAGGATATAAGGTTCGGGTGAAGGTGCGCTGATTTTAAAAGCTTGAAAGGCTGTCTGACATTCTTAGACCAGGAAAGGGGGCCCTGGCAGCCTGTGGATCTTTACCCTTAGTATGCAGAGGTCTGTGAGCGGGGAGAGTCAGTTCAGCTAATTGGGGTATAAAGTCACGATAGAAATTAGCAAACCCTAGAAAGATTGGAGTTCCTTTCGATTGTGAAGTGTGCCACGGAGGACTGCTTCAATCTTAGCAGGATCCATTTTAGCCCTCGAAGAGATCCGTAACCCAAATAGTCGATAGAGGCTTGGTGTGGAAAACAACATTTAGAAAAGTTTGGCAAAGAGGAGTTGTTGGGAGCACAAGCCAATACTTCCGTTCAATGCTTCATGTCTCCATGGTTTGTGAATAAATTAAAACATCATCTAAGTTCACTACTCCTCGTAAATAAATCATGGAGAACTTCGCTGATAAGTGGGCCAGCAGTTCGGGGTCCCACTAACCCGAATGGCATTATTAAGCATTCATACTGTCCAAATTTCGCGGTTAATGCAGTCAAATGTTCATAGCCTCCGCAATCCCACCTCTTGCAGTAAGCTCTTTAAGTCCAACTTAGTAAAATGCGCCCCTTGCCCAATGCATCTAAAAGGTCCTTGATTAAGGGCAACGGGTGTTTATTGGACAGGGAAACCGCGATTGAGTCCTCGGTATCCGCGGCAGAGCCTTTAAAGACCCATCCTTTTTTTTTTTTAACAAACAATACAGGAGCAGCATGTGTGTGTTTGGTAGTTCGTCGTGATGCAGTCCCGCCATGAGCTGTGTTCTTGTTCAAGAAGGCACTAAGTTCTTCTCCTCATTGGGACCTTCATACATAGATTCTACCTTTGGGCAGTTGTGCCCTGGCCACACGCATTTTGCAGTCAGTGTCTCTATGGGTGGCAATTGATCGTGATTCTGCTCCCCTGAAATACTCTGGCTAAATCTTGGTGTAAGCCGGTGGAATGTCGTAGAATCGGAGCAGTTAGAGCTGCTGCACGCTGATGAAGCCAGGGTGCATGGCTAGAGAAGGGTGAGTTTTCCCCAATTCATGTGTTCTCCGCAGGGAGGGCCGCGAATTCTAAGATCCTTCTTTCCAAATGAATTTTGGTTCATGCACAACAACAACCACGCATGCCCAGAACTATGGAGGTTTACACCGCGCCAGAATAAAACTAATTTTCCAATGGTCAGCTTAATGAGGAGGACCGCTATGCTTTGAACTGGGCCGGTCCTTTTCGACTCGGAGGACTGCCGCCCATTTGGGTGAACGGTAAGGGCTTAGCCAGGGGACTCGTCATAGTCCGTTCCTCCGCCACCTGGGGTCAAGATTAAACAATGGGGAGCGTTCCAGAATCTACAAGGGCTGAGGCTATAATACACGAAGTATGCTGGCGAAGGCCAGAAACGCTTTGAACAGAATGGGAGCTTCGCCTTCACCTTTCGCCTGGAGTCGAACTCCATATCCATGGGGCTGGAAGAGGCAACAGTTGCTTCCCTCCTCTGGGTCAGCCTTCGATAACTGCTCTTAGGACGAGCCAGGGCGTCCGGATTTGCTGGTGGCTTGGCAGATGGGTGCGTCGGTTTTCGCCGCTTCTGTTTTTCTCGGCAGTTGGCAGTTGATGACCCGGTCCTCCTTAGTGGCATAATAATCCCAGCAGACGCACGAAGCCGGAGTGGTTTTGGTAGAGGCTGCTGGGCTGGCTTGCGAATGAAAGGTGGTCGTGAAGGGCGGTTTTGGCGGGCGCCCCGCACGAAGCTGCATCCAAACGACACCACTTGGAGGAACCCAAGTCGATCCAATCAGCAATAGTGCGGATCCAATAAGGAACACCGCTTTCACGAAGTTTGCCGCCGACAGCATCCGGAGAGGACTACATTTCATGCGCTTTGCGCCACTCAGGAGTGGAGCGCCCGAGCAGCCACGCGACGAAATTCACGGGCAAATTCTGCAAACGGAAATGGGTTGCCTTGCTGAATAGATTTGATGGTGCGATGGCGCGCCATTTCAGCATCCGATTCGGTGCTTGAAGCCCTTAAGGCTTGGAGGAACGCTGGCACCGCGCGAAAGGCCCTCCCTTTGCAGATTCAAAAGAGTCACAAACCAGTCGGGTTGCCGCCTCCATCTAAGACGGAACCGTCCCGCAGATTTTTTCAATGCTCAGACCGGGTAATAAATCGCGAACTTCCAGCATCGAAGTTGTGGTGGATGAAGCACGAAGTTTTGGAAGCTGGCCCATCAAACGGGTGGTGCGGTATTGAGGTCTGTAATATCCTTTCCGACGGGCTCATACCGCCAGCGCGCCGCGCGGTTGAGCAGCGCAGGGAGGGCCGGAATCGGGTGAGGTGGGGGTACCAACGCCGTGCCGCTATGTTCTGCGGGGAGCCGGTCCTGAAGGTGGCAGATGCGCGAGTAGCAGATTCCAGCAGCTGCCGCCTATGCCATTGTACCAGTGACAGCGTGACTCCAACTTGGGGCATCTGAACCTGCTGCTTCTTCCGCCAGTTCCTCTCCAAGGCTGCTAAATCTCTCTCCTGGCGAAGTCAAGGCATCCTGCGCGATGCAAAGCTTTTCGCTTTCTCGGCTCCAGTTTGGCCAGTTCGCCCTGCTGGAACAGCTGCAGTTAGTTCACTTTATGCGCACGTAGCGCCCGGAACGCCAAGACGCAAGTCCAGTTTGGAGTGTTCCAGGACTTTATCATGGACTGATAGGTGGGTTCGCACATATTGCCGCTTGCAGCCGCCTTTTGGCACGGTCCAATTCGAGTTGGATTTCTTGGCGCGCTCGTTGTTCCCGGCTCTCGGTAGGTTTTCACTTCTGCAGCTGCTTCCTCGCTCTTCCCATAGCTGGCGCTCATCGGCTCCATGCTTCTGGGCATCTCGAAGTCGCCCACTTCCCTGTCCCAGCTCTCTTTTTTTGATGGGAGGGGGGAATATCTGAGGGGAAGGCAGGCTTTCTTCTCGGATTCCTCTTCATCAGAATGTGGTGGACCTCGTAGCCCACCCGGCTGCTCCATCGGGCACCTCTATGGTGCAGCTGCTTTGATCCGGGATCATAGGGGTCCATCCGGGAAGCTGGTACGGATAATTCTCCCAATCCCCTCGGATATAGTCCCGCGCCAACGGGTGGTCTTCGATCGGCCCCAGTGCTATGCCACGGTGGATTCTTGGGAGTTATCACCAAAACACTGAAGTCCACAGGAATCGCTCAATGGACTCTACTGTGTTGCCCGCATGAAAGGTGGTCGGAGACCCGCTCTTCCTGACAGGTTGCATCTGGAGGTTTGTAATCCACCGCGACGGAAACGGGGTGAGAGAACCAATCCACAGGCATTTCGATCCATGAACAGCGCTTAAACGACTCATGCAAATCCACATGATCGCTTTCTCGGCCCCTCGCCCCAACGGCAAGGAAGACCTGCAGCTGATAATGAGGGACGGAAAAGAGTTACCAAAGCTGGTGACCGCTTCTCCGGCCGTTCCTCCAAATCCATAAGGGAAAGCCCGAGCTCCTCTTGGGGGGCTACCGCGACCTTCCACAGATTCTGGAATATTCAACCTCTCCATGCCGTAGACACCAGAGGTCCATCAGCACTAGGGGAAGATAGATGAACTAGGATTCTGCCACAATGTAAAGGAATTCCATAGAAGCCAGAAATAAAAGGCTTTTGGTGTAAAGACCGCTAGTTCAGACATCCTGAAAGCTTCACGCATACCCACGGCGTGGCAGGAATAAGGTCTCCCGACAGAAGCACAGGTTATAACTCTGTCCATCCCATCCCCCCTCCCGGATTCCCATGGGAACGGAGTTCTCATCTCTCTCGCAGAGATAAGGTCTCCGCCAAGCAGATGCTGGGCTCCATCAGCCCGGTTATGGAATGCAGTCAAGGCCAGGCGGCTGTCCCGCTCATCAACACCATTGAATCCTTTACACTAGGCCACTGCGTAGGTCACAATACAGGAAAAGAGATTCCTTAGGAATTCCATACATTAGGAAAAACTGCGTAGGTCACAATACAGGAAAAGAGATTCCTTAGGAATTCCATACATTAGGAAAAACTGCGTAGGTCACAATACAGGAAAAGAGATTCCTTAGGAATTCCTTACATTAGGAAAAACTGCGTAGGTCATAATACAGGAAAAGAGATTCCTTAGGAATTCCATACATTAGGAAAAACTGCGTAGGTCACAATACAGGAAAAGAGATTCCTTAGGAATTCCTTACATTAGGAAAAACTGTAGGTCACAATACCTGTGTAGGTCACAATACGGGAAAA
Organism: Sphaerodactylus townsendi; assembly: GCF_021028975.2. NCBI lineage: Eukaryota > Metazoa > Chordata > Lepidosauria > Squamata > Sphaerodactylidae > Sphaerodactylus > Sphaerodactylus townsendi. Next base: position 19,980,251 of record NC_059441.1, on the reverse strand, counting down.
GAGATTCCTTAGGAATTTCTTACATTAGGAAAAAACTGTCTTTTTAAAAATTCAGATGTTATAAATGAAAATACAAAAACATATAGTTTGGTATTCTGTAAAGGAGTGGGACAGTAATAAAGGAGACTTCTCTTTTTGTTACAAGAATTTCTGGATATACAATTTTAGATAAGAGTGAGTGTGATTCTTTCTCCATAATTTTAAAAATATAGCATAGTTAATTATGAAATCGGTAGATTAAAAGGGAGAGGAGGAAAGAGAAATAGCATAACAATATTTATACAGTATATACATTTCTCATGTTTTTAATATCTTCTTAATTGGATCAGATTTATACAGATACTGTATTAGTATCTATCTTACTGTCGGGGCTGTTTGGTAGTGGAATTCACTGCCTCGGAGAGTTGAGGAGTCTCCTTCTTTGGAGGTTTTTAAACAGAGGCTGGGCAGCCATCTGTCAGGAGTGCTTTGATTGTGTGATCCTGCATTGCAGAGGGTTGGACTTGATGGCTCTTGGGGTCTCTTCCAACTCTATGATTCTGTGAGTCTAAATCCATTCCACGTTTTCATTGCAACTTTTTTTGGTGCTGTAACATGTTTCAATGGAGCCCATCCAAGTCAGCTGGAGTTCCAGTGCGCAGACTCCAGCGCAACATCTGGCAAGCCCCCTTCCTCCTCTGCCCCCTTCGCTGTGGCTGCGAGAGGAGCCGAAAATGTCTTTTATTCACGTGGACGAGAATTCAGACTTTCCCCTGCAGAATCTGCCCTATGGGATTTTTTCCACAAAGGACAATGTAAGTCTTCTAACTTTTAGCTGCTGTGGCCATTGGGGGTTTTGATTGGCTGGACAAGCAGCTGTCTGGAATCTTGCTGGGCGACATTAGAAATTGCAGCACTTCTCTAGTGCTTTTAACGTTGTGGTGCTCTTGTTTCCGCACCGCCTGTTAAATACTTACTAAAAGACCTGGTAAGAGCTGTGCTGTGATAACTTCTGTGCATTAGAGTTTAAAAAATTATTTATTTATTGTTTAAATTTGTAGACCGCCCCATCCCTCTTTCTCCCTGCTCAGGTTTTTTTTTAGCTTGTAGGGTCTGAGAACCAAAGTAAGGTTAACTCTACGACTTTTTAAAAAAAACATTCCCAACAACAGGCAAATGCAGGACAGTGACTTAGCAATGTGGCCGGAGCCTGTGGCTTAATGGGTAAGCGACAGTTTAGAAATTAACTCATCTGTTTGCAAGACTGTGGCTAAGTAAACGTTTTAGGGTCAGTTTTGCAAGATTAAAGATGAACTTGGCTTGCCTCCCGTGGACTTCTCCTCCCCTTTCCTCTTCCAAGGAGATGTCTGAATAGAGACTGATTGATTGATCTGTTTTCTGTATTTTTATTACCCGCCCATCACCAACATCCCTGGGAGGAATACAATCATTAAAACAAAATAAATAAAAATACAGTTGTATAAAACCATCCTAAAATCTCCCGTTAAAAAATCCCCATTCCCCACGCTAACCCACCCCCCTAAAAAAGCAATATCACCCAACCCGCGCAGAGCCCAACAAAGTTCAGAGTTTGGCCTAGGGCTGAACTAGGAGACAACAAGAACGAAAAATAAAATGGAGTATAAGAAGAAGAGTTTGGATTTATACCCCACTTTTCTCTCCTGTAAGGAGACTCCAGGTGGCCTACAAGCTCCTTTCCCTTCCTCTCCCCACAACAGACACTTTGTGAGGCAGGTGGGGCTGAGAAAGTTCTGAGAGAACTGTGACTGGCCAAGGTCACCCAGCAGGAATGTAGGAGTGTGGAAACACATCTGGTTCACCAGATAAGCCTCTGCCACTCAGGTGGAGGAGTGGGGAATCAAACCCAGTTCTCCAGATTAGAATCCACCTGCTGTTAATCACTACACCACGCTGGGGAGGTACCCCCCAAGAGAGGTCACCCATATGCCTGGGTACAGAGAGTAGTCTTGGCCAGGTACCTAAACTCCTGCAGAGTCAGGGCCTGGTGGACCTCCGGGGGGGCGGGGGAGTGTTCCAAAGCACCGGGGCCACTGCAGAGAAGGCCCTCCGGGTGGCCCCCAACCCCCTGAATCTCAGACGGCAATTTGGCTGCCAGAAGCGCCCCCGCCCCCCCGCGGACCTCAGCACCCAGGCAGGTCTGTAAGGGAGCAGGCATTGATTCAGGTATGATTATTTTGGCTTTCCCAATTCATATGTTGCTGAATAGACAGATACAACCCTTTTCTTCCCTGTAATTGATATTTGGTTTCTTGACCTGTTAACAATAGGATATTTGGGGGGACATTGATTCATAGGGTTGCCATGAGCCAGAAGCAGCTAAACAGACACACATTTTTCCTACAAGGCCTGACCTAGATACCCCCGGTTAGCATGATGTTGTTGCATCTTAAAAGCTAAGCTGGGTTGGCCCTGGTTAGTTCTTGGATGGGAGCCCACCCAGGAATACCAGAGTTGTTATGCAGAGGCATGCAACGGCAACCATTTCTGTTAGTCTCTTGCCTTGAAAATCCTACTGGGTTGCCAGAAGTCAGCTGAGACTTGACAGCACTTTCTTTACACACACACACAATGTTCTTCACACACACACAATGTTCTTCTACATACCTGTGGAGCTCCATCGAAAAGCAGAGACCCCTATTATCACCCACCCAGTGCGTGTAGTGCCAGTGTGGTATAGTGGTTACGAGCAGGTGCACTCTAATCTGGAGAACTGGGTTTGATTCCCTGCTCTGCTACTTGAGCTGTGGAGGCTTATCTGGTGAGCCACATTAGCTTGTGCACTCCATCACATGCCAGCTGGGTGACCTTGGGCTAGTCACAGTTCTTCTGAGCTCTCTCAGCCCCACCTACCTCACAGGGTGTTCATTAATGGGTGCGGGGAGGAGTTTGTAAGCCCCTTTGAGTCTCCTTACAGGAGAGAAAGGAGGGATATAAATCCAAACTTCTTCTTCTTTCCACTTTACTATTATAGCAATGAAAATTGGGGTTAAGTAGGAAAGCAATTTTAAAAAATGTAATGTTGACTTATCCAGGACTTTTTACCTTTCCTCATAGCCCAGGCATAGAATTGGAGTAGCCATTGGCAACCAAGTTCTGGATCTCAGTGCTGTTAAGCACTTGTTTGATGGACCAGTCCTTTCGAAGCATCACCACATCTTTGACCAGGTATTTAACCAGACATCGACTAGGTGGGTCTTCAGGATGTGTTTACTGGGGAATGGAGAAGCAGGGGAGGGGGTTAGTGGCAAGTTCCCACAAACCCCAAAGAGTGGCCTCTAGCATGCTCGAGGAATACATCCACATTGTCTACTCTGGAGGCAGTTCTTCAGAGTCCCAAGGAGAGGTCTTGCCTATCACCTATTACTGGAGATGCTGGGAATTGAACTTGGGACCTTCTTCATGCAAAGCAAGCCTTCTACCCCTAAGCTGTGGCCCTTCCCTGAAGTGAAACAGGGCCACAAACCTGCCATGGCCCTGTCAAATGGGTCGTGGCTCTCTTGGGCTCTCATCTTTCATGTCAGCTTCCGACTTCCATATCACCTTGTGTTTTGATGTCTGTTGGGATACTGTTTTACTATCTCATATTTTTAAGATTTTTGTAGGTTTTATTGTTCTCGATTGATTAATTTTTGAGCGGCCGGGAGCTTTGCTGAGCCCAGTGACTCTGGATTCTGGAGGTAGAGGAGGTAGTCTAAAATAAAATAATATAGCTGTTTAAAGGGGGGGGGGGTCCAAAACTGGAGGTATCCTGCCTCCAAAGCAGGTACTGACCCATTCTGCACAAATCCATGCTTTCAATTCCCCCCTGCCGGTTTGTCTGCAATCACTCTTTTGAAATGATTCCTGACTCATTACATGATTTTTCCTTTAAAAAAAAAATTAGTTCTGTGTTGAATCAATGCTTCAATGTTTTACAGCCTCACGCTCCTCAAATGCTCAATAATTTGAAGACTAAACAGAGAAATACTGTAAATAAACAAGTGAGGGGGAACGGGGGGGGATTCAGAAAATGGCAGCAGGGAAGTAGAGGAGAGTGGGAAATGCAGTCAGTAGATCACAAAGCAACTGAAGGGGATGCATTTAAAACATTTTCAGACTAAAAATGAAACGTTTGCAGAACTCCATGGAGCAAATGTTTTCTTTCTTGCCTCAAAACATTTTAAAAGGGTTGTGCAGAAAGGGCCAGAGCCTCGCTGAATGATAGTTCCACCCCTAACGGACACAGAATCGACATTTTCTGTCAGTAAATGAACGTCAGTGAAGTTTGGTTTTGAACGGTGTGGCCTTGGTCTGGCAGCATCTGTTTCATGCATCCCCACACGGTCAGTCTGCGTCCCACAGTATGTGCTTCCTGGACGATGCCCCGGTTCGCATATAAGGGAAGACAATGCGCCGGCTCTTGTTTTTCCTTCCTTTGCAGCCAACGCTGAACCAGTTCATGGGACTGGGCTGGGATGCTTGGAGGGAAGCCAGGGTGTTTCTCCAAAAGCTGCTGTCTGCCAATGAGCCGATCCTGAGAGACAATGTGGAATTACGCAAAAGGTAAAGTAACTTGGGAAAAGGACTAGGGCCCCTTTCGCACATGCAGAATAATGCACATTCAATCCACTTTCAGAATTGTTTCAAAAGTGGATGCTGCTATTTCACACAGTAAAACTCCAGCTGCAATGTGCATTGAAAGTGGATTGAAAGTTCATTATTCTGTGTGTGCGGGCCAAGGTTGAGGGTATGTGAGGCTGGGATTCTGTGGGAACGCTGGAACGCTGTGCAATGTAGCCATGAATGAGAACATCCTTTATTTTACGTTAATTCAACTTTTATCCCCCCTACCCCAGTCAGAGGCTGGGCTCAGGATGGCTCACAACATGCATGTGAAACATACAAAGACATAATCAATAATATGAATCAATTAGAAACAGAAAAATTACATAGCTGACTGGCAATTGTCAAAATACGTAGCCTATTGACAACTGCCCTAGTGGTCAAAATCTGCCATTTTTGTACCCAAGTTTCGGACCCCAGTTTGGGTTCTGGTCTTGGGCCCCTTCTGCACATGCAGAATGACACACTTTCAATCCCCTTTCAATGCACTTTGCAGCTGGATTTTACTGTGTGGAATGGCAAAATTCTCTTGCAAACAATTGTGAAAGTGGATTGAAAGTGCATTATCCTGCACATGCAGAAGGGGCCTTGCACTGCAGAACAGGTAGCAAAGTCGACACTGCCCTGTCCGTTGCTTCCACCAATTAGTGTACAATATTTCTTTCTTACCTGCCTCAGGTTTTCCAGCTGAGGTAGTAAACACATCACTATTTCTTTCTCTGTTTCCCAGGGTGTTCGTCCCTCAGGCTTCCGCCATCATGCACCTTCCTGCTGAGATCGGTAAGCATTATGAATTTCCCCCTTGTCTGTCTGTGCCTTTTCGTTGCTTTCTTCATGAAGTCTGGAGAGTCCTGCTTTAAATACACTTGGCTCCCATTTTGATGACCCAGTTACCTGGTCAAAAGAGCCCAAATCCTGAAAAGCGTAGGTCAAAATTAACTGGCAGGTGAATCGTTACCCACAAAGACCACCTGAGGGCAGTAAATGTATTGACTATAGAGATTTATTTATTTAGTTCGTTTTATCAGCTGAGAAGAGAAGGCAAAATGCTGGAAGACTGCAGGGTTTTTTTGTTTGTTTTGTTTTCTAGACGCTTCCGCATCTTTGCTAAAAGCCTGGCACGCACCTGTCGAGTGCCCCCTTCCCAGGCCTAGTTTCATAGCCTTCAACAAACTTCATGGGGAACAATTTATTTTGGCGCCCACCACGAGGTGGCGCCCTGGGCAGCTGCCCACTTTGCCCAATGGGAGGAACGCCTCTGCAGCTGCAGCTTCCCAGAACTCGGCAAAAGTTTCAGAACTGACACAAACCAGCCTTTGTCGTTAATTGCGTCTTTTTGAAACTTCTCCTAGGAGACTACACAGACTTCTATTCCTCCTGGCAACACGCTACCAACGTTGGGATCATGTTCAGAGGGAAGGAGAATGCGTTGATGCCTAACTGGTCAGTATGCAGTGCCCAGGGGCAGCGTTCGACTTCCCTTTAGCTTTAGAACTGCAGCTTTACTGCTGCTCTACTGATTTCACTGCAGCTTCAGAAATGCAAGCCCCTGGCTAACCTGACCTCATCAGATCTCAGAAGTTACACAGGGTCGGCCCTGGCAAGCCTTTGAGTGAAAGACCACCAAGGAATATCAGGGTAGCGATGCAGAGGCAGGCAATGGCAAAACACCTCTGTTAGACTCTTGCCTTGAAAACCCGGGGGTGTCATCAATGAGCTGTGATTGGACAGCACACAGACAAAAAAAATTGGGTGATTTATTATCTGGATGTAAACACCGAGATTGGGGTCAGGCTCCACTTTGACCCCTGGCCTTTCTTCCCTTCGTTTATCCACCCCTTTTCTCCCCAAAGGGGACCCAGAGTGGTTTGTAACATTCTCCAGCTCTCCATTTTTATCTTTGCCATAATCCTATCAGGTAGGTTTGGCTTAGAGAGTGTAGCAGGCCCAAGGTCACCCAACAAGCTTCCACGGCAGAGCGTGGATTCGAACCTGGGTTTCCCAGATCCTAGTTCCGTACCCTAATAATTGCACAACGCTGGCTCTTATGTAGAATCATAACATTGGCAGGGACCATACAGGCCATCAGTGTACAGTGACTATTTTCCAACAGCCGACCCTGTCTTTGCCTGGTGGAAGCGATGTTGTGTTTAGGTTACATTGGCAGGAAAGGTTAGCATTGCCATTGTTTAGGGTTGGGACTCCCACTTTGGAATCTCTTGATCACAGTCTTGGTAGATCATATTTTTTGGCATGTAGAAGGTCCCAGGAGCAGCAAGAGCAGTCCCAGGAGGTTAAGAGCTCGTGTATGGAGGAACTGGGTATGATTCTCCGCTCTGCCGCTTGAGCTGTGAAGGCTTGTCTGGGGAACTAGATTAGCTTGTGCACTCCCACACATGCCAGCTGGGTAACCTTGGGCTAGTCACAGCTTCTTGGAGCTCTCTCAGTCCCACCTACCTCACAGGGTGTTTGTTGTGAGGGGGGAAGGGCAAGGAGATTGTAAGCCCCTTTGAGTCTTCTGCAGGAGAGAAAGGGGGGATATAAATCCAAACTCTTCTTCTTCTTCTTCTAGCACCCCCAGTTAAAAGCATAGCCAATGAAGGCCATAGAGAGACCATAGAAAGCAGCTGGAAGCAATGACAAAGGGAGGGGGAACTGTGCCCAGGGCATGAATGGCCTGCACGCACCCCCAACATGTCCCCCCGACATGCCCCCCCCCTCACGTGACTGCGATGGCAGCGCCTGGGACAAGCCGCCCTGATGTCCCGATCGCAGCTACGCCTCTGGCTGCCAGTTAGAGCAGACAATTCTGACCTTGATAGACCCACAGCCTGATTCAGGAAAAGGCGGCGTCTTGTGTTCTACTTTGGTTTCACTCTCCAGAAAGACCCGTCTCTGCAGAGGGTGTGGAGTGAAGCAAAGCAAACCAGGGTTGGTTGCTGAGACCCAAATCCTGTTTTCACCATTTAGCCATGAAACTCCATAGCTTTGTGATGTCTCTGTATCAAACTGGTGAGCATTTTTCTCTTCCCAGGTTGCACTTACCCGTCGGCTATCATGGCCGTGCGTCTTCCGTTGTCGTATCTGGGACCCCGATTCGGAGGCCATCAGGGCAGATGAGACCTGACGATGGTGAGTCACATGATCGGGCCTTCCTGTTGGCAAACAGCCATTCAATGAATGCTCAGCAAGGCACGTTGTTGGAGTGTTTTAAATCTCCGTGGCATTTCCCTCTGGGTCACAATGTGCTTATCGGTTGTTTCTTCCTGTTTCAATTCCAGCTCAGCCTCCAGTGTTTGGTGCCTGCAGGCTTCTGGATATGGAGTTAGAAATGGTAGGAGACTATTTCTTTATATACGTTCACCTCCCAGTTTTCCCATCCATTACCTTTCCTTCTTAGATTTAAATAATCTTATTAGTGAATCCCTTTACACAACTTATTTTTATAATTTTAACTATTTTGCTGAAATATTCACCAAAACAACACAGGAGAAAGATGAAATTGATTATAGGGGAATGGGATTCCCTTGTTCTTCTAATGGGAATGGGAACCAGGTTTGTTTCTCCATGCTTTTTAATGAATGGCATACTCTAATCTGCTGGATCGGGTTTGTTTCCCTGCCCCTCCATATGAATGATGTACTCCAGTCTGGAGAACTGGGTTTGATTCCCTGCTCCTCCACATGAAGCCTGCTAGGTGACCTTGGGCCAGTCACAGTTCTTTCAGAACTCTCTCAGCCCCACCTATCTCACAAGGTGCCTGTTGGGGAGAGGAGGCAACAGTAAGCCACTTTATGGCCCCTTCCAGACATGCAGAATGATGCACTTTCAATCCACTTTCAATGCACTTTGGAGCTGGATTTTACTGTCCAGAATAGCAAAATGTAGACTGAATGAGCATTATTCTGCATGTCCAGAAGGAGCCAATGACTCCTGAATGTAGAGAAAAGTGGGCTATAGAAACCAATTCTTCTTCTCCAAAGCTTCACACTTCCCTCTCTGTCACCCTCTACCCACCTCATGTTCAAACTGTTGGGTCCTTGTGTTGAACGGCAATTCCATGTTTTGTGTTGTTTTTTTTAATTCACCTTCTGCTTTTTTCCAGGCATTTTTTGTGGGCCCTGGAAACAAGCTCGGGGAGGCCGTTCCCATCCACGAAGCTCATAAACATATCTTTGGGATGGTTCTAATGAACGACTGGAGTGGTAAGAGACGCAGCTTTTGGGAAAAGCTCCTGGAGACATTCAAAAGAGAGTCACATGGAGAAGGAAATAAGGGAGGCAACTGAAGGGGAAAATGTTTGGATGCTGGGTGACTTCAACTACCTTTTTGTTGACTGGATGAATGCGTGTTCATACTGTAGAGATTAGGTTTCTGCGTGTATATATTAGATATATAGATGGGTACGGGGGGTGGGGTAGCCTGTGAGACTCATGGATGGAATCACATCTTCCCCATCACTGTGCCTGGCATCGCTCCAGACCCCACCACTCACCTTGGAGACCAGCCGCAGTGATGATGGTATCTGGGCCAAGCCTGGAGTAGTTTCCAGGATGGATCCCAAATTGCATGCTCCCGGCATCTGCCACCACCCCAGCCAGGCTTCAAGAGGTTCCCAGCTCCTCCAAGAGAAATGAAAGTAAGTGCATTATGTGCGGATAACACTATTGTTAATATTTTGCAAACCTGAGGGAGGGGTCCCCCAAGTTCGCATACAGATCTTAGTGTGGCTCCAAACTTCAAAATTAGATATCCACAGACCACATGTCCTATCAGAGGTATAGATCTGTAGAAAGTGGTAATAATCAGGGATTCGGCTGATTTGGCTATTACGATAATTTTATAGTCAAATCAAGACAAATCCGAATTTTACCGAATTTTTTTGGTGTTGCTCAAGCTTAGTAATAAAGCCTGTTGTGCAGAAAAATACAACAGGCTCAAGAAAACGATTATTACAGTTATGACATTATAGAACTAACATTTCAGAAAACTATCTATGGTGGAGCTGGGTTGCCTATGTCAGCCTTCCCCAACCCCTCCGTTCTTTAGAACTTTGCCCACAGAAATTGGCTGGAACTGAGTCGTCGCCACCACAGCCAGCCTTTTATATAATAGGATACATTAAGGAATTTGGTAGTTGCAAACTTTTTGGTAGGGATTGGTTGTGATTGCATGATGCCACAAAGGGATGTAGGCAGGTACAGGGATCTATATTCTTATCGGCTTAGCTACTCAGATCCTATATCTGGAGACAGAGAGAATGCGTCAGACGTGACTATACTGCTTAATGACCTCTGTGAGAACTCCGCCCAAGAGAAAAAATATTGGGTGAAAGAAAGATTTGCTCTGGTAGAATATCACAGAGATCAAGAATCAATTATTAATTTTGAAAGAACCAGCAAGACTTTTCCATTCAAAAGCAAAGATGCAGTCAGGATAATAACATTGTTGTTATCTTTTCCTCCCTTCCAGCTCGTGACATCCAGAAGTGGGAATATGTTCCGCTGGGCCCGTTTTTGGGCAAGAGCTTTGGCACGACCATCTCTCCATGGGTGGTCACGATGGAAGCTCTGCAGCCGTTTGCTCTGCCAAACCCCATCCAGGTTAGCCAAGCATGAACAGGTGTGTCTTGTCTTTCGTATAGGGCAATGTGTGCTCTATACAAACCACACATGACAATTGATTCTAAGGGTGCGTTGGAGGCATCTTCCCTGCTCTTATCGCAACATGATAGTAAAGAGTGGCGCACTCAGTCTGAGGACCCTGCCTCTGAACTCCTAATGTGTCCCAAGGCTCCAAAAGATTAAGGACCCCTGGATTAGAGGATCTGGGAGATCCTGTTTCAGTTTCCTCTCTGAGCTACAAAGTTTGGTGGGTGACCATGAACCAGTGGCGCTCTCTCAGCCCAAGAGCCAGCGTGGCGTAGTGGTTAAGAGCTGGTGCACTCTAATCTGGAGAACCAGGTTTGATTCCCCGCTCTGCCACTTGAGCTGTGGAGGCTTATCTGGTGAGCCAGATTAGCTTGGGCATTCCAACACATGTCAGCTGGGTGACTTTGGGCTAGTCACAGTTCTTCGGAGCTCTCTCAGCCCCACCCACCTCACAGGGTGTTTGTTGTGGGGGGGGGGGGAGGGAAAGGAGATTGTCAGCCCCTTTGAGTCTCCTTACAGGAGAGAAAGGGGGATATAAATCCAAACTCCTCCTCCTCCTCCTCCTTCATTATTGTAGCACAGAACAGAGCGCCCACTCCAATCACCTTGGAGGAAGGGTGGACTAGGAATACCCTAAATCAGTGATGGCGAACCTATGGCACAGGTGCCAGAGGTGGCACTCAGAGCCCTCTCTGTGGGCATGCACGCACAGAGTTCATCATGTGGGGGGGCGGAAATTGCCCCCCCCCCCCACACACACATCTAGGCTGACCTGGGCCACTTGACTTGATGTGTGTGCACCTCAGCGAGCAGGGAGGACTCGGCTGGCGGGCCTGGTGCCTGTGCTCCAGGTGGCTACTGCCCGGGGTGGGTGGGTGGGCAGGCAGCAGAGATGCTAGAGAGGCCCAGAGCGGCGTATGTAGGACTTGCTGGAGGCTACAGCATGCTGGCCCCTGCTCAAGGGGGTTGTTCAGGTTAAATTGCCGCGTTGGCACTTTGCAATAAATAAGTGGGTTATGGGTTGCAATTTGGGCACTCGGTCTCGAAAAGGTTCGCCATCACTGCCCTAAATAAACAATTCTGAGTAGTGCCTATAATGCCACTTCTATTCTTTCAGGATCCCAAACCTCTGCCCTACCTCTGTGATGAGCAGCCTTACACATTTGATATCAACCTCTTCGTTTCTGTCAAAGGTACCGTACACCCTGTCACAGTCACAGTCGCCCTCTCACAAGTCACAGTTGACTAGTGGCAACCTCATAGAGGGATTGAGGCAAGAAGGGTTCAGGGGTTCCAGGGCTATCGAGTCCAACTTCCGAAACGGCCATTTGCTCAAGTTGAACTGATCTTGGTTGTCAGGAGATTAGTTGTTATCCCAGGATATCTCCAGCTACCAACTGGAAGTTCCACCATGTTTTAATGGATTTTAATGGATTTTAGTAAATGTAACAATTGTTTATGTGGTCACTATTGTGATCCTTTATTATACACTGTATATATGTTGACGTTGTTGTGCACCGCCCAGAGCCCCTTGGGGATGGGGCGGTCTACAAATCCAATCAATCAATCAATCAATCAATCAATCAATCAATGAATCAATCAATGTTGGAACAGTTGGGGGGGAAGTGGGGTTATCTGGACACCGCTGTTTGGCTTTCATTGAAAAGGCAGCATTATGTTCTTAATAATAGGCAGCATTCACACAGTGCTGACTCTCCTGTATCCTCCACCTCTTTTCCAGGAGAGGGGATGAGCAAGCCGGCAACTATCTGCCACTCAAACTTTAAGGTAAGAAACATTTTTTCTGCAGGATCTGTGACTTCCTTTCAAATCGTTGCCTGCCTCTGCGTCACACCCTGGCATTCCTCGGAGGTCTTCAACTGGCCGGGGTTGAGGCTAGGACTGTGTGGCTAGCACCCTGGAGGTGGGCAAAAACGCTGGCTGTCAAGCACGAATTAGCAGGAGAAGAGAATATGATGGATGTCTTGGTCCCTCCCTCACTGTTTGTAACAGTGCTGCAGATCTGGGGAACAAATCAGTGGATCTCATGGATCCATGGTAGGTCCGGTTGCTGGGAAGGGTTCTCAGAGATAGGAAGTTCCAAACAGTTGATTTCTTTCAATTATTCTGAGAAACCTGCTGCCTAAAGACCATGGTGTGACCAGCTCCTTAAACCACTTCTGTTTTCTCCTCAGCACATGTACTGGACCATGAAACAGCAGTTAGCTCACCACACCGTTAACGGCTGCAACATCAGGCCCGGAGACCTCCTGGCATCTGGGACCATCAGCGGACCAGTAAGAATTTCCAGTAGCCGTTACCTTATCCAAAGCGATCGTATTAGAGATGGAGATAAAGCTCACCAACGTTGGAAGCATGGTGACGTCATTTCTGGGGAGATCCTGAAAGCAATGGCAGCAGTCTAGGAATGACCAGAAATTCTATGGTCAAGTCATACCATAAATATATTGTTGGAGGCTTTCACGGACAGATTCAACTGGTTGTGGTGGGTTTTCTGGGCTGAGTGGCCATGGTCTGGTAGATCTTGTTCTTAACGTTTCGCCTGCATCTGTGGCTGGCATCTTCAGAGGTGTGTCACAGAGAGAAGTCTGTTACACGCTGTGTCCAGTAACAGACTTCCCTCTGTGAGACACCTCTAAAGATGCCAGCCACAGATGCAGGCGAAACATTAGGAACAAGATCTACCAGACCATGGCCCGGAAAACCCACAACAACCATACCATAAAGTTTTGCCATAGAATTACTGGTAGTTCCTAGAGCTAATGCAGTTGCTTCTGGGCTTTCCCAGGAAGTGACATCATCATGCTCACAGTGCTACTTTACCACATTCATCTCCGCCCTAAATCCTCTTGCCAACACCATGCCAACCCCCCCATTTTCTACTCAAGCTTGGGCTGATAAGGTTTTCATTGAGGTCCAGTTTGAATTGAACCCCAGACCACCAAGGGTCCTGCTTTGAAATGTGTCTGGTCTGGGTCATTTGAGAGCTCTAGATTCAGGCAAGCCAATGACATCAGTGGCACACACCAATACCTGGGGGACTCAAATCTGTCTTGTGGTCTTTACAGCAACAACTATTCACTCATTTTGATGCCTGGAGGACGTTCTCCACTTACCCTGGTCCTTCTATCTAAGAGTTATCTTTCTTCCTGTTTGAATTCTCTGGTCAGTTTAATTACGTAGAACTGTCATGCACTCAAGATCTAATTTCCCTTTTCTGATGGTTTAGCTGGGTTGTCTACTAAATAGTCCTTTTTTCAGACAGGCGATGTCCCTGCCCACTTCAGTCAGTGAACTCCTTGGTACACATCAGTGATGGGATCCAAAAATTTTAGTAACAGGTTCCCATGGTGGTGGGATTCAAATTGTGGCGTAGTGCCAATGGGGCGGGGTGGGGCACGATGGGGGTGTGGCCGGGCATTCCGGGGGCAGGGCATTCCTGGGCGGGGCTGTGGCAAGGACGCAGCCACTGCGCCGGTCCTTGGGCGGGAAATGAATGCACGCAGGCGCAGGCTACCACACACGCCGGTGCACCTCCTGCTACAGTGCTTCAAGTTCTGCGCGCTACTGCTAAGAGGAGGGGCGTAACTAAGGCAAAAATCATGTGGCAAAATCACCCATTAGTAACCCCCTCTCAGCACACACAAATAATTAGTAACCTACTCTCGGGAACCAGTGAGAACCTGCTGGATCCCACCTCTGGTACACATCCTTTTGCAGTGCCCTTATGTCTCCCAACTGAGGCTAAAGTGGGTTGTACCATGTTTCCTAAACAGTCCTCAAGCAACTTTACAGCAAAAGGTTCAGTTCCTCTTAGAGGATTCTGACCCTCAACGTACAGCGTACTTATTTTGTTTTTTATTTTTTAGAGGCTGCGGAGAAGAGATTATTTATTTTTATTAATCTATTAATCAAATTTAATAGACTGCCCCATCCCCGAAGGGAGGTCTTTTTAGATATGGGTCTTATTTAAGTTTTGTGGTTTTATTGTGCTATTGTTCAAGGGGACTGAAATAAAAGAATGATGGCAACAAAGATGGCAGACCCTCTCTTTGTGGAAATCCATTGCAAGAGTCAGTGCAAATGCTGGAAGTAGAGGGATCTACTGCCTCCCCATATCAAAGCCAACCACATTTCCTGCCAAAGTACCTACGGAATGATTACAATGGTGACACAGCGGGACGAAAAACCAGCTGATGACTGCATCATGTGGTCAGACCACAGACTGGGAATTTCACAGGCCACAAATCTGCAAATAGAACAGGTCTTAGCCGTGGGATTCCCTAAGCCCTCACCTGGTTCAAGGCGCTGAAGGCAGCAGAGAGAATTAGGAGAGCTTCGTTCCTGCTGATGGAGCCAGTATTTGGGCAAACAGAGAAAAAGATCACTCCTACGTCCCTCTCTAGAATATAAATTGCAGGCTTCTGCAGCTGAAATTTGCATGGGAGGCATGCTGGGAAGGGCGAGGAGGGTTTAACTCTTAACCTGCCTTCTGGTTTTGTTAATCGAAACCAGCTCTCCTGCTCTGCTAGTAACATTTTCAAAAGAAAAGACCAAGCACAGGCTCAGCGGTTAAACACTTCCCTTCCCCGTGTATCCTACTGTCTTCCATGTTTTATTTATGGACAGAGATGTGTTATAGACAGAGATGTGTTTCCTCTCTCTCTCTCTCTCTCTCTCTCTCTCTCTCTCTCTCTCTCAGATGTTATGCATGCAAAATGAACCATGCAAAATGAATTTTCCACTCTAGGACTCTAGGGCAGGGGTCCCATGAGCACGTGGCACCTGCTGATACCTTTCTTGGTGCCCCTCTAAGTGTTTTTAGAAAGTGAGGGGGCCAGGTGGGACTTTTGCCCGACAGGGCTTCTGATTGGCTGGGCAGATTTTTAAAAAATGTGTATCCTCTGCTTGGTGGCACGTTTAAGTGGCGTGTGAGTGAGAAAATACTTTTCAACAATGGGTCCATTTTGGAAGACACCCTGTTGAACAGAGCTTCTGTCTGAAATGCTGAAGAGCTGCTATTGGAGTTGTGTGTGATTTCACTGTCTGACGTTTTCCGGTTGGCTCAGCGTGGTATAGTGGTTATGAGCAAGTGGATTCTAATCTGGAGAACCGGGCTTGATGCCCCACTCCTCCACCTGCGTGGCAGAGGCTTATCTGGTGACCCAGATGCGTTTCCGCACTCCTACATTCCTGCTGGGTGACCTTGGGCTAGTCACAGTTCTCTCTGAACTCTCCCAGCCCCACCTACCTCACAAGGAGTCTGTTGTGGGGAGAGGAAGGGAAAGGAGCTTGTAGACCACCTTGAGTCTCCTTACAGGAAAGAAAGGTGGGGTATAAATCCAAACTCCTCCTCCTCTTCTTTCTTCTTCTTGAGAAAGCCATTTGGTCATGGACTCCTCCTCCTGCAGCCGCCATTTTAGGGTTGCACCCAATACTGTGTGTCACAATTCCATACGTGCCTGCAGGCTCAAAAAGGTTAGGAGCCCCTGCTTAACCCCTGCTGTGGTATTCTTCATCAAAAATTAATCCCACCCTTAAAAATCATGCAATATGCAAGGGAGGGGTGGGGTGGGGTGGGGTGGGGTGAGATAGTCACTTTTTTTTTGCCAGAGAGAGAATCCTGCCATGTGCCGCATCGTCCCCCGCATTTTCCCATTTAGGATTCTTTATAGATCATTTGGTTTTCACTGCTTACTCTTAGATCTCCCAGGCATTAGCTACAGAAGCATTCCGTAGGCAGTCTTCCAGAGGACAAAGGATTAAATTAAAGCCAACCAAATCTACCCAGCACATCAATTGATGGAATCGACATCACTGGGGTGTTTTGCACTCTCTGGGACCACAAAGCATCCTTGAGTTTGGCAGGCCGGCGATACCCAAGGTTACCGCGCGTGCGCCATTTTAAAAATACCAAGTCTTGCTCCCTCTTTCAGGATCCCGAGAACTTTGGCTCCATGTTGGAGTTGTCTTGGAAGGGAACAAAGACGGTTGACCTTGGGAACGGCCAGTCCCGTAAATTCCTGCAAGATGGAGATGAAGTCGTTATAACAGGTGTGTGTCCAGGTGACGGAGAGGAAAAGGGGGGGCATGATATGAGGTGCTCTGAGCCAGTGGAAAATATGGTGTCAAATGTCCCTGGGCTGCAGCCATACAGTCACGTGGGGGGTGAAAAATTGCCTCCTTTCAGATGACCTGGTGCAAAAAAAACCCCATTGTTTGGTTGTGGTGGGGGAGGGCAACTGTCCATATGGAGTGTTGGTGGTGGAAAACTCAGATTTTACACCATGCTACATTTTCCCAAGATACGCCTCTGCTCTGAGCACAGGGTTCTTTGGGGAAGGAGCTGGCTTAAGTAGCATGGTGCTACTTTTGGAGAGGGTTGGTATAAGTAGTAGAGACTGAAACATCAACACAAGGGAGAGTGTTAAGTGGACGTATGCAGCTGCCTTATATTGAGCTGGCCACTTGGTCTGTTAAGATCAGACCTGTCTTCTCTGAGTGCCAACTGCTCTCTCGATCCCTGGGTAGTGGTTTTTAATATCTTGTACTGTCTGAGCTTGTCACTGGAGATACCAAGGGCCTGGAACCTTTTGCACGCCAGATGCTCTGCCCCTGAGCTATGGCCTTCCCCACAAAGAAGAGATGGTAATCATAACATGCAGATCAGATTTTTCTGCTTTGTTAATATTACGGTATCCTCCGCCTTTTATTATGCGGGAACCCGCCAGGACTTAGGAAACAAGTTTGCCTTTCCATCAGGCCTCCAGCCCACCCCCACCCCATCCTGCAAGGAACAATTCGAATCCTCTGTCCTTTACAGACCATGATAGATTCATGCCTTCGATACTCTGTAGAAATTCACTTAACCTTCGCAGAGAGCTGATAAGATAAACCCTGAACGATTCATCAAGTTTGGCAGGCCATAAACTTCACAAGTCTGTTTTCCCTTCTGAACTCTTTTAGCAGCAGCATAGAAGGCTTTTTCAGGAGGGTTTTATGGTGCTGGGGAGCAGTGCTAAATGCCTTCTCCCACATCGAACTAGTTGTCTCCAGCACCTGCTTTGGATTCTAAACCATTAATTGTGTTCTTGGGGGACTCATTCCTCAGCTTTGGGGCCACAACCAACAAGGCCATGCTCTTATCTAAAGCATTATCTAATTACTCTGTTTTCTCATCCTGCAGGCTACTGCCAAGGAAAGGGCTATCGAGTTGGCTTCGGGGAATGTTCCGGAAAAGTTCTCCCAGCCAGACTGATCTGAGTATCTTCTTTTAAGGCCAACAGAAAAAAAAGAGGAAGGAGAATCCCTTTCTTAGAGTTTTCTTCCAGTTTCTGACCTTACAAAAGAATGTTGGGCTTTTCCCTCTCTGTTATAAACTTTTAACCCACCGAGTTTTTGCAGCAGATTCTGAATTCTTTTTGTTTGTCATAATCATAAATCTTAGTGAATCCTGCAGTTTCTATGCTGCATTTCAACTTGAATCAGAGACTACTGCTGAATCCTTTCCCTGCATCTTGAATAATCATATACAGATCTGCAGGGTGGCTGCGAAATGCAGGTCCTCTGAGCATGTAGTGAATGCTGTTCTTGATCGTGAAATCTAGTGCACAGCTACTCTAGTCTGTGTCCAGTGAAATCAAGGAGCTTAGACTAGAACAGGGGTCTGCAACCTGTGGCTCTCCAGATGTTCATGGACTACAATTCCCATCATCCACTGCCACCATGGCCAACTGGCCATGGTGGCAGGGGATGGTGGGAATTGTAGTCCATGAACATCTGGAGAGCTGCAGGTTGCAGACCCCTGGACTAGAGTAACTCTGCATAGGATGGCACTGTGTGTAATAGAATGAAAAAATGTGTGTGTGCAAGTAGGTTTTTTCAACTCTTTTGTGTGGGTATGCGTGCTATGATGTGACTGCCAAATCACCACCCCCAGAGATCAGTTGCAATTTTGGGATATCTCTAGGCCCTACCTTGGAGGGGCCTAGAGATATCACGTTATGTGAACAGGGAGTTGTTGAGTCCTTAAGGGAAGGGACTTCAATGGGGCATAATGCCATAGAGTCCACCTTCCAGAGCAGCCATTTTCTCTGGGTTGACTGGATCTCTCTGTCACCTGAAGATCAGTTGTAATAGTGGAAGATCTCAAGCTGCCACCTGGAGGTTGGCAATGCTAACTTGCCCCAGCTCTCCTGACCCCAGGGATGGCTCTGCCAATCATCCTGCCTTTAAAAAACACAATACCAAAAGATGGTGGAATCAGCTGCCTAGGGAGATGGTGAGCTCCCCTTCAGCCACTGAACAAGCCCTTCTCTGGGATGCTCTAGGCTGTATGACGCGTTCCAGCTCTATGATTCTATGACTGAAAAAGTCGCAATGAAAATAATGGGATCATTTCAGAAGAGACAATCCTGTAGAAATGAAGAAGAGTTTGAATTTATATCCACCCTTTCTCTCCTGTACAATCTTCTTTCCCTCCCCCCCCCAAACAAACACAACAACAAGCTCCGAAGAACTGTGACTAGCCCAAGGACACCCAACTGGCATGTGTTGGAGTGCACAGGCTAATCTGGTTCACCAGATAAGCTTGCACAGCTCAAGTGGCAGAGCAGGGAATAAAACCCAGTTCTCCAGATTAGAGTGCACCTGCTCTTAACCACTACACCAGTCTGGCTTGCTGTATGGCCCCTTCCAGCTCTATGATTCTACAACTGAAAAAGCCTCAGTGAAAATAATGGGATCGTTTCAGAAATGAAAATTTGCGGCTGTCGGCTGGCTGTTGTAAAACCATTTCATTGCTTGTGTATTAGAGCAGCAACAAGATGTTTGGCTGTGGGGAATTGCAGAAGCCCTGTTGCCTGGAGCAAAAAAGCAACCGCAGCTGTCAAATTTGCCGGTTTCCCCTGGCATGAAATTGATTTCCCTTTTGGATGCCAAAGGGACGCAATGAATCTCTCTCTGTGTGGCATTTGTTGGACTAAGTTCACAGGCTGCGTTTGCCCCACCAGAAATACTTTGCTGTGGAACAGCGGCAGGCACACCGGTGCACTACAACTACAAGCAGCAGAGTTACCAAGCCCAGATTCTTCAAAACTGGAGTACCTGTGTGTTGGTTCAGCCTTAGGAACTTATACATTGAATAAGTCACACACAAGTGGTATTTTTGCATTTTTGGAAACTGACCTCCCCCCCCCCCCCCCCAATTCAATACACAAGTCTTGATGGGTTTTCCATGACAAGCCCGTTTGATCTCACAACCCCTTTCTTGTTTTTCTGTTTATTATCTTCACCTGTGTAATTATTTTGAGAAAATTAACTTTACAAATTATAATAAAGTCCCCCAGGCAGACATGTTGTCCCCTCACACCAATTCAAACATCATATGACAAGAAACCACATAACTTGGGCCGTTTCCGCACATGCAGAATAATGCACTTTCAATCCACTTTCACAATTCTTTGCAAGTGGATTTTGCTATTCCGCACAGTAAAATCCAGCTGCATTGAAAGTGGATTGAAAATGCTTTATTCTGCATGTGCGGAAGGGGCCTTGCTGTTAACATGCATATGCCCTTATCTACATTATACGCTTCTTTCCCCCATTCATGCCCTCCCTTTGAAGGGCTCTTGTTACTCATTTTCTCTTCACAACAGCCCTGAGATGTAGGCTAAGAGAAAATGACTGGCCCAAGATCATGGTTTCTCTTTCCCTTTATTGAGGGCTCACTGAATTTCTAGCCAAGCACCCAGCAAAAAGAAGAGGAGTTTGGATTTATACCCCACTTTTCTCAACCATAAGGAGTCTCAAAGAGGCTTACAAACTCCTTTCCCTTCCTCTCCCCACAACAGATATCTTGTGAGGTAGGTGGGGCTGACAGAGTTCTGAGAGAATTGTGACTAACCCAAGGTCACCCAGTAGGCTTCATGTGGAGGAGGGGAGAAACAAACACAGTTCACCAGATAAGAGTCTGCCACTCAAACCTGGGGAATCAAGCCTGGTTCTCCAGATTATCGTCCACGGCTCTTAACCACTTAACCACACTGCCTCTTTGGGTGACAGGACGGCCCTGTCAGAATTGTGTTTGTCACCTTGACACCCCTGACAGGTCACCCCCATCCCGGTGTTGTGGCTTTGTGAAAAAAAAATCCTTTCGTCAGTCCATGCATTGTGCAAACTTGTTTTTGGAAAGGAAATACTTCTTGGAGATGGATGGCGAGCCGTCATTTTTCTGTTGAAGCCATTTATTGTATTAGGTAATACATTCTCTACAGGTTTCCAGCAAGTGGTGGTGTCCTGGCACAACTGCCCTTGATATGGAAGAACGGCTTAAGAACGGAAGTAGTTTTTTTCCTGTTCCTTAAAATAAAATCAGCTGAGGCACTTTCTCACATGCAGTTTGGACTTCACAGGCACGGCAGCCCCCGTGGAGGTGGAATTTCCGTGGTCTTTCCAAGGAAATTCAACCAGGGTTGTCTTGGGGGCCAGGGTGTGCATCAGACAAGGCATCTCATACACAAGGGCATCGCTAAAAGCATCGGGGTGAGGTATTTAGGCGGTCCCACATTTCCTCTTAGCCACCTCTATCAAATTTATTTTTAATCCTACCCTTCATCCAAACATCTCCGGATGGCGTATCAAAATTCTCATAACCTGTGAGGTAGGTCAGGCCAAGGGAGAGAGTGAATAGATCACCCAGTGAGTTTTGTGGCTGAGTGCAGAATTTGAACCTGGGTCCCCCCAGGTTCTAGTCTAACACTCTAACCACTGTACCACACTCTCTCTCCTCCTGCCCTTTTGCCATCCGAAGAAGGCAGAAAGGGGCACAACAGTATTGCTTGGTTGTTCCTGATAAAGTTGTCTGCTCCTGTGCTTTAAATAGGTGCTTGAAAAATGGCCGCTGCAGTTCTGCCTGCCACGCAAGCACAGGAGCCTTGTCAGGAAAAAGAAGTTGGCAGCTCCTAACCGCTGAGTCTGAGTGCAGTTGCATGCACGTTCACAGAAGCGAGTCCTATTACACTCGTTGGGACTGAACTCCTAAATAAACGGGCACCGGATCGCCACCCATTTTTACCAAACACACCCTGTGGTTCGAGGAAATCTCCTTCCCAGTAACTCTGCAGTGGTTCTATTTACTTAGGTAGGTTTGGGATTTTTTAAATTTCAGGCAGAGCTTTCTCCACTGCTTCTGGCAGTTAATAATGGGGATTTAGAGGGAACCCATTTAAGCACGGCAAAAAGGGGAAAGAAAAAAGTGTCCATTTAAAAACAACAGTAAAGATTTAATAGGAGCACGTATTCGTGCTCGAGGGAATGGCGCAGTTGGGAGAACAGGAAGAGAGGGTATCAGATAAGCGATAAGGAAGTCTACATATTGCTTCCAGGCACATATAAACCCTGGCACTCTCCTTTTAGATATTGTTACCCAGAATTGCCAAGTCTGACATCATTGTACTATTTATTGCAACAAGCCGGGGGGGGGGGGGGGGGGGTTTAGGTTGCCAAACCTCCAGGGGATGGCTGGAGATCTCCCACCATTAGTTCACAGGGAGAAAATGAAAGGTAGACTCTGCGCCCCCTTCCGCCCCTGCAGAATAATGCCCTTTCAATCCACTTTCACAATTGTTTGCACGTGGATTTGGCTATTCTGCACAGCTGCAAAGTGGATTGAAAGTGCATTATTCTGCAGGTGCAGAAGGGGGCTATGGCATCATGCCTCTTTCCCTCTCCAAATTCTGCCCTCTTCAGGCACCACCCAGGTTTTTCCCAGCCTGGAACTGATAACCCTTGGGGTGGGGGGGTGGGGTATTGATCAAGGTGGAGCAAGAGTTCGAAATTCCCATCCATAATACACACACACCCAGCTGCTTTGTTTGGGCTAAATCATACATTGGGGATTTGGTTACTGATCCCTCCCAGCTGTGAGGAGCATGGTCCTCAAGGTTCACGTCCAGCACAGCTGAGAGCACGGAGCCTTTTGTGCGGGTCGCTTGAAGAGTTCAAAAGTCAAGGAACTCAGGAATCCTCCCGACAGTTTTGTAAGGTAGGCCAAGATTCTTCCCTGTATTAGGCCCCTTCCGCACACGCAAAATAATGCGTTTTCAAACCACTTTCACAACTGTTTGCAAGTGGATTTTGCTATTCCGCACAGCTTCAAAGAGCACTGAAAGCAGTTTGAAAGTGCATTATTCTGCATGTGCGGAATGAGCCTTAGAATCAGCTCAGAACCCTTTCCTTGTTCTTGCAGTGACAGAGCGAGCAGGCTTCGACAGCCACGTGGGCCAGGAATTGGCCTCGTAGGCAACCCTTTGGTGGATTGAAACAAACTCGGAAATAGATGTGGAATTAATTTTCTGCTGAAATTTGCTTTCTGCACTTCTTCCATTTGGCAGTTACCAAAAGCCAGGCAAGTAATTCTATCGTCGTGCAATTCTTGGAGCAAAACTTACATAGTATGAGGGAGTTTTTTTACTGGGGAGAAAAAGTTGTTTTTCTTTCCTGAAATCCCGCTGTCGGGTCACTGCATTCTCTGTTGCTCAACAAAAATATGCCCTTCCACTTGCCCGCCTGTTCTTAGATGTTATGGTTAAAGTTGAACGTGTCTCTGCAGCCCCCCATATCCCACCCCGTCCATTTAATTAACGTGTCACTCAGCAACTGGAAACAAGATGGGAAATGGTTTAAGGTCAGGCTATATAAAGATCAGGAGACGCTTCTGTGGATTGTATTTGATCACAATATCTGGCATTTGTGGACCGCAAGATATACACAGAGGTGGGCTTGTTAATTTCCAGGGGTCTGGGTGGGAGCTGAGTGATGCCAGGGCACCTCTGGATGCCCCGTGGGGAATACCAGCCTGCAGCAACCACCACTGCCCCTACAGATGCCAGCCTTCAAGTGGGATATGGGGATCCCTTGAGTCACAACCCCCCTCCAGACTACAAAGATGAGTTTCCCTGTAGAAAATGGCCACTTTGAAGGGTAGACTCTATGCCATAGAGTCTATGGCAGTGTCCCCAATTGAAGTTTTTGTCCTCCCCAAAGCCTGTACCCAAATCTTTAGGACTTCCCCAGCCTGCAGGTGACAACCCTATCCCCCCCCCCACCAGTGGGCAGGATGAACCTGGCAACTCTAGCTGCCCCCCATTTTGAAATTTGTAACAGATAATTATGGTTGTCGTATTTGTTGTGCATTTGTTGCCTTGGAGGCTGCCCCGAGTCCAGGAGGGGAGGGGCAGTGTAGGAATTTAACAAAACAATTTAAAAATAAAGAGCACTGAGATGAATTCCATTCTGACAACCCCTGTAATCTTGTTGGTGGAAACCGTGGTCAAGTTGCAATTGACTTACTGCAACCCTGTAGGGTTTTCAAGGCAAGAGAGGTCCAGAGGTGGTTTTGCCGTTGCCTGCCTCTGCATAGCAACCCTGCACCTTCTTGGTGGTCTCCCATCCGAGTGCCAACCAGGGCCGACCCCGATTAGCTTCTGAAATGGGATGAGATTGGGCTAACCTGGGCCATCCAAATCAAGGCGCGCTGAACTTAACAACCGAGAATCGAACCTGCTATAATCAGCCATTCTTTAACCAGTTGCTCCTTGGCTCATGGCATCGTGTGACAGAGCTTTGGCCCCTTCCGCACATGCAGAATAATGCACTTTCAATCCACTTTCAATGCCCTTTGCAGCTGGATTTGACTGTGCGGAATAGCAAAAGCCACTTGCAAACAATTGTGAAAGGGTACTGGAAGTGCATTATTTTGCATGTGCGGAAGGGGCCGTTAAAAACCAACCTTTATATATGTAAACAGACAAAGGTACTGCTGGACATTTTCTCAGATGTGTACTTCAGTGGGTGAATATTTGGGGTGTGCCTTTCCTCCTTCTCTGTCTTCCGAGGCTATTAGAAATGAAATATTGGGCGGGATTTCTTGTATTTTGCGCATCTGCTTGCGACACACTTTTAATCAACCTCACAACACACAGCTCTTGCGATCCAAACACCCACAACACTTTGGCCCATAACCCCCGAATATCTGCCTGGTAACCATGCTGCGTGTCTGTTTCCAATTAAAAACAATATTGATTCTGATGCCGGGAAGGTGCTTAGTTAGCGAAAAAAGCGGGAAAGGGACTTCTATCGCCTAGAGAGCTTTTGTGCTACTTTGACAGACGGGCATAATTTTTTTTCTCATTAAAACCTGGAGGTCACCACATAGAAATAGGCTGGAAGTCAGCCACAGCAGTTGGTCATGTGCGGAAATTGGTGTGCTGTCAGCCGAACCGAGGCAGCCTCGGAAAAGCTGGATAAGATGCTGCGCCCACGCAGGAAGGAGGTGGCCGTCCATGTTGTGCTGTTCTGGTTGGTCCGAAGTCTTGCATACTCTTCGTCAGTCATCGAGGTGCTGTTCTTCCCACGTGGATGTGGGGATGGCGCTGTAAGGGTCCATGATGACTTTGGCGCAGCGGATAATCATGACGATCAGGAAAAGGCAGAGGAAGACGAAGCATGCCAGCGTTAACCCTTTATCCACGTCGACAAAGACTGGTTCTGGAGTTGGTCCCTCCATGGCTCATGTTTCTCCACATCAGGGCTGGTTCCCCCTGCTACCACCATTTTATACCTGCAGAAGACAACAACCACGGAGACGGCTGACCAAAGGGGGACTGCGGAGTCCAGGAGATAAGAGGTTTTGGGAGGAGGGCTGCTGACCTCCAGCTATTAGAACTGACCTCCAGGCAATGCATAACCCTTCCCCTGGAGGAAATGGCTGATTTGGATGTGCCCGTCTGAAGTGCCCCTTCCCAAACCCCGCCCTCCTCTGGCTCCACCCCCAAAACGTCCAGGTCTTTCCAAGGCCGGCCCCTTGGCTTTCAGATGCTTATGGCAACATGTACACTTTCCCACAAACCCAGCTGAAACAAAGTCTGCTGACCAGTGGTGGGATCCAAAAATTTTAGTAACAGGTTCCCATGGTGATGGGATTCAAATTGTGGCATAGCGCCAATGGGGCTGGGCAGGGCACAACGGGGGCATGGCCGGGTATTCCAGGGGCGGGGCATTCCTGGGCGGGCCAGTTGTATAAAGCGACGCAGCCGGGCTGCACCGTCCCTGGGCCGGGAAACGAATGCACGCAGGCGCAGGCTGCCACGCACGCCGGTGCACCTCCTGCTAGACTGCTTCAAGTTCTGCACGCTACTGCTGAGAGGAGGGGCGTAACTAAGGCAAAAATCATGTGGCAAAATCACCAATTAGTAAATCCCTCTCGGCACACACAAATAATTAGTAACCTACTCTCGGGAACCTGTGAGAACCTGCTGGATCCCACCTCTGCTGCTGACCTCTTTTCTCACAGCGCAAACGATCTCCCTTTTCTTTTTTTTGAACTCCTGACTTGTACTGGTACATGTTGGCTGCCATGTTTGTTCTTTTTAAACATACGTCAGTAATAACTTTTTTGGCTGGTCCCAACAGCTCGGTGGAACGTTCGAGCGTGCACAGTCCAATAGTATTTTCTGCATTTGTGGCTGGCATCTCCAGATGATCCTCTAAAGATGCCAGCCACAGATGTAGGTGAAGCATCAGGAGAAAATACTACTGGAACACGGCCAAACAACCCGGAAAATCCACAACATCCTTGGAAAAGGTGCTGTTTATTAGTTTGGCATGTTAAAGCAACAGAGAAGATCTGAGGGCCAACTTCTGTTGTACTATAGTTGTGTAAGATCTATTGCCCCATGATCTGGCCCCAGCCCAGCAATATGTCTGAATGAAAGAAGTTGGCCAGGTCAAGTGATCTGTACTCATATGAGCCAATGTGGTTCTGTGGTTGGGCCAAGATGCATTATTAATAATATTGCTATTATTGTTATGCTTGCTCATATTTACTTCTTTTTTATTCTTTTATTTTTTCCCCCTGACATGTAGTGCTTTGTTGATAAACCAAACATTATTTTGCTGACCTCTATCCAATTCTCCCTCTTGGTTGGATTGTGCGCTGGGTCTCGCTGTACCTGATGGGCCGCTGATATGTAAGGAGTGGTTCCTGGTCACGAAACCTGGAACAAGCAGGTAGATGGGGAAAGATCTGGTCTCCTGTTGTAAAAGAATAACAGAAAAAGTTACATTGCCTTGAGTGTTTTGGTCTTTAATTTTAACTTGTCCAGAACGGTAATCGGCCAAACCAAGATCACCCAACATTTGGAGAAGTGGGGAATCAAACCTAGTTCTCCAGATTAGAGTCTGCCCCCATAATCACTACACCATACTGGTTCTCACTGTAGTTGGCTAATTGCAAGTCAAAACATAGCTCTCCCCTGTGATTATACATTGTCAGGAAGGATCAGTAGTCGGAGCAGTGATTTATTATTAATTACAGTCATTGACCAGAACAAATGCAATAGATAATTTTGCTATAGTAGTCTTAGCAGTAGGATTAACTAGTGCTGGGAAGACCTTTATACTGGTTTGCTGATCCTTCAGGGCAGCAGGTTAGCCTCTGTTTAAAATAGGATGCTGGAATGGATGGATTCCTAGTGTGGTCTTTTCTTATTTTCATCTGTCTCTCATGCAAGCTTTGTTCTTCATTACTTTTGAGAAGCCCATGATAAATTTCTTAAGGAGCAGCCCCTTGAAAACCACCAATCTTGATAAAGCCTCATCCGTAGAACGGGCAGTCCATCACAGATTTGTGCAAAGTAATTCCATCAGAATATTGGCAGTTGCCCGCCATGGCGCCCTTCCATGTGAAACTAATGTTCCCCTGAGTCTGTATAAAAGCTGCTCAATTATCCGACAGAGATGCCAAATTAAGCCGATGAATCTGTCTCTAATTTCATTTTGGGGTTCATTAAACAGCAGTCTGAACTGTTCTTCTCCAACTTTGAGGGAAAACGCCCACTTCTCTGATTCGGCAACAAAATACTGTGGATGGATAGACCGGGCCCAGTCACTTCCAGCGCCTAAAGAAAAGGGCGATAGGTCTTTGCTACTAGAATTGTTCTTCGCTACTAGAAAATAAATTGAACCGTTATTACAGCAGCAAAACCCTGCTGAGTTCTTTTTGTAGTCTGCCTTTGTGTATGTTTGCTTTTTCGATTAGCGCCTCGTTCTCCTATATCATAATTTCGAGAGCTCTTGCGTCAGCTCTTCCATGCCCCATTTAATTCGAGGCAATTCTCTTGCTCGTTCTGCCTCAGAAGACCCAAAGCATTCCGTTGTGTTTCCCCAGTACATTCACCCTGGGGTTCTGTGAGAAATTAAAGGATATTTAAGTAAGAGTTCCGGAATTGAATTTTACACATTGGTAGCCCGGGGACAGGACGCCTTGTGTTCGGACGTCACAAGCAAAACGCAGTTTGATAAAACAGGACTCCAGGGACCTCTTTAACAGGTTAGCAATGAGTTTTGTGAGTCAGAATTCACTTCATCCAATGCATGAAGTATTGTCGAAGGCTTTCTCACGTCGAACATTGGTGTTGTGGCTTATTGGCGGTTGATAGCTTCTAAGTAGTGAGTTCTGGTGTTGTGGAAGTTGGTTGTATGGGTTTAGTAGTATTTTTCTTTTCCTGACGTTATTTTGTCTGTGATCAGGCTGGCATCTTCAGAGGATCCTCTGAAGATGCCAGCCACAGATGCAGGTGAAACGTCAGGAGAGAATGCTGCTAGAACACGGCCATACAGCCCGGAAACCACACAACACCCCAATGCATGAAGTGTTCAGCTGTCAGTATTTGTAAACTCTATAGCTTTGGCTAATAACACTTCCTATAACTGATAAAGTTAGTTTGGATTCATGGACGCTCATGTTGAGTAGGACCAGTAGCCCAGTGGTAAAGCATGTGCTTAGCATGCCAAAGGGTCCAGATCCAATTCCCACATTCTCCAGTTAAAAATAATCATGGGTGATGTGAAAGACGCCTGCTTCAAACTCTGGAGAACCGCGCTCAGTCTGTCTAGAAAATTCTGAACTTAATGGACCAACGGTGATTCAGTATAAGGCAGCATTGGCCCTTTCTGGACAAACCAAATAGAACATTCTGAGGCAGGAAATGAAACATTTTCTGAGAGGAGTTCCGCATGGTTTTTACCCCCAACTGTTCTATTTCCTGCCTCAAAACGTTTTATTTGGATGCTGTTCCCAAGCGATCTTTTTAAATAAATGGTTAGCTGGAGCTGATTGTTTTGTGGAACCATTTCAAATTGCTGTGCAGGGGAATTTAAAACGTTTCCTACTGCTCTGTGAAGTCCTCAGACTTCCTTGTTGGCCCCATTTTCTTCCTCACACCAGTCTTCTTGTGCTTGTATGGCCATTATTTTAAAAAAAATTTTATTGAGGAGTGTATGTCTACATAGCTATGAACTACATAGCTTAAGAATTACAGCACAAGTCTTTGAAGCCTCGTAGCATTGAATCTACAGATTGTTTTTGAAAAATGTAAACAACCACAAAATGGCCGCCAGGAATCATTTCGAGAGGGTGAGTGCAAACAAGAGATGGTGATGGTGGTGGTTGAAAATGTTTGCAAAATGTTTCCAGGGGCTTGTACAGAAAGGACCTTCGTCTGTCTGCATGTGTGTGTTCAAGTTTTGCTATTCTTAAGCTGCCGCTGGACTCCTATGTTGTTTATTGCTTTCAGACTAACATGCCTACCTGTCTGGAAAAAAACTTCTGAAAAAGACTTTGAAGAAGAAGAAGAGTTTGGATTTATATCCCACCTTTCTCTCCTGTAAGGAGACTCGAGGGGGCTTACAAGCTCCTTTCCCTTCCTCTCCCCACGACAGACACCTTGTGAGGTAGGTGGGGCTGAGAGAGCTCTGAAGAACTGTGACCAGCCCAAGGTCACCCAGTAGGAATGTAGGAGTGCGGAAACACATCTGGTTCACCAGATAAGCCTCTGCCATTCAGGTGGAGGAGTGGGAGAATCAAGCCTGGTTCTCCAGATTAGAATCCACCTGCTCTTCACCACTACACCACGCTGACAATCAAGAGCCTCTGGTTTATTCTCATGGTGGCTTTGCTGTCTCCATCTTTCCTCCTCTTTAAAGCAGAACCACACTTGAGATGCATTAGGAATGCTTCGGTCCAACTCAGTTTGTCCAAATTAGGGTTGCTGATTCTGGGCTGGTAAATTCCTGGAGAGGTGGGGATGGAGCCTTCGCCACAACTTAGTTCAGCGCACCCGAGCACTGATTCTGCTGAAAATAGAGTGGGGTGGAAATTTCCTTGAGATTTGGACATGGAGCCTAGGCAGAATTTCAGAGGGGAGAGATCTCAGTGGGGTACAGGGCTGTATCTGCCAGAGGGACATGGGGGCTCAATTGACCCCAGATGCCACCCATTAGATCACAGGTGTCAAACTCGCGGCCCTCCAGATATTATGGACTACAGTTCCCATCATCCCCTGCAAGCATGATGCTGGTAGGGGATGATGGGAACTGTAGTCCATAACATCTGGAGGACCGCGAGTTTGGCACCTATGCATTAGATCATGTGAGGGGCGCAAAATTGCCCCCACCCCCACCCCATGGAGAGGCTGCCCAGGACTGCCACCACCTCCGGCTGAGGTGAGGCACGGGGGCGGGGTGGGGTGGCATTTGAGCAAGTGTTGCCCCGGGCACCATTTTCTCCCAGTAAACCTCTGGCAGGGTATAATTCCATGGAAACCATGCTCCAAAGTAGCCATTTCCTGCAAGAGAAGTGATCTCTGTAGCCTGGAGATCAATTGTAATCCTGGGAGATCTTTTGTTCCTGTCCCAGCCAACACAGGTCTGTTTCCAGCTTGAGGACTAGTATATGGCTAGCATCTTAAGGTGCTCGATGAAAGCCGTTTGACGCTCTCGAGATCTCTCACAAGAGAAGGAGTATAATCATTCCGTTCCCCTCTGGGAGAAGCTATCAGTATTTCAAATTGGTCTTCAGCTGGGGAAAAGATACTTCTCTCTCAGTCAATCTGGAAGGAATTTTACAGGAATGTTTCTGGAGACCCGGTTCCTAAGAAACCGAGCTTGAGGGCCATTAATCAGAGAAGGGAAAAAAAGTGTACACATTTCCTTTTAATCATCTTGTGGTGGCTCACTAAATCAGAATACCTTTCAAGAGCTTTAATACGGCCTCCCCCCCCCCAATTTGCTTATGAAGCACTTGTCTTTACTACTAATTAAATCAAACGTTCCTTAGCAACAAAACTGATTAGATTGTCGAAATTCACAAATGCACTCGATTGGAAACCGCTCCATGGGGAGAGAGAAGGGGGGAATTGGCCTTGTTCTGGGATTAAAATAGTATAACCAAATATGAGAAGTTCTGGAGTCTTCTGGAGGTCTGGTGGGTCTTTGCTCTGGCAATCTTGGGGCCTTTCCCCACTTTCGTCCTTCCCCTCTACGGCGCGCGCTGCTCTCAGCACGTAGCATCCCAGGCGCGCGCCCGGCTGTCCCCACGACCCCGCGCTCTGCGCGGGGCCATCAAAAGGCGCCGTTGAGAAGAGCGCCTGGGATGCTGCGCGCTGAGGGGCGTGACAGCAGCAGCTTCGGGGCGGCTGCGCTGTCGCTGCCCCTCTCAGTGGGGAGTGCCGAGGGACCCCGCGCTACTCTCCTCGAGTAGCGCGGGGCTTAAGGGAAGTGGGGAAAGGCCCTTGGTCATGTGTAAAAATCTAGAACCTGCTTTTTGCTTTCCAGATTTGGAATATCTGAGAGGAAAAGAGGTTAGAGGTGGGAATCCAGTTTAATTATTCAAGTTTCCAGGTTCCACGTTTTAGAGAACATTCGAACCAGGAAGAACTTTGCTGGGCCAGATTAGTGATCCATCTTGACCAGGGTCTTGTGAAACGGTGACCAGCCAGTTCCTGTGAAGGGAATAGGGACCAACGCCTTCCCCTGATGGGTAAGAGTCTATTGGTCGTATGGGGGAGTGGGGAATCAAACCTGGTTCTCTGGATTAGAGGCCACCACTCTTAACCACTTTAACAAACTGGGTCGCTGGTGGCTCCAGGTTACACACATGCTTTATTTATTATTTGTTTATTTAAAACACTGGAGAAAATGGCTGAGGAGGAGAAAGAGAAGGAGAAGAAGAGCAGCAGCAGCAGAAGAAGCAGCAGCAGCAAAAGAAGAAGAAGAAGAAGAAATAATAATAATAATAATAATAATAATAATAATAATAATAATAATAATAATAATAATAATAATAATAATAATTTTGGATTTATACCCCACCTTTCTCTCCTGTAAGAAGAGGACTCAAGGTGGCTTACAAACTCCTTACCCTTCCTCTCCCCACAACAGACATCTTGTGAGGTAGGTGGGGCTGAGAGAGTTCAGAAGAAATGTGACTAGCCCAGCAGCAACGTAGGAGTGTGGAAAGACATCTGGTTCACCAGATAGGCCTCCTCAGGTGAAGGAGTTGGGAATCAAACCCGATTATCCAGATTAGAATCCACCTGCTCTTAACCACTACACCACGCTGGCTCCTTTGGAAGGTGGAGTGTAGGGCGTTATACCCTACCAAAGTCCCTCCCTTCCCTAAACCCCACTGTCCCATCCTCCACCCTCCAGGTATTTTTGAATCCAGAATTGGCAACCTTATTTACACCTGAGTCTTCCACGTGCTAGTTCAACGCTCTAACTAGTATTATCCCAAGCTGTCTCCCTGGACGGGAATGTAGATAACACTTCCAGTCTGCATCTTGTCGCAATTATTCATGTTGGTTATGCTCCATCGTTCATCTATCACAATCAACCCGGCCGCTTGCATTTTAATAATCCTGAGGGTGACTCATTCTCTTATATTTTAAAAACCACTCAAGCTTCAAGCTGCTGAGGCAGTTACTTAAGTCCAGTGCCATTAGACAACACATGGAATTAACCTCCGCCCTTAAATGATCTACGGCATGTTTATTGTTTGTAACACTAGAATATGGATGGTTACCCATGTGTGTTTAGATGCTGTAGTGAACATAGAATAATTTATCGGAGTTCTTTGTTCCAATTAGGGTAGTGTTCATTTGGTATTTTTTTTCCCTTGGGTTTGCCAGGTATTTTATTGCATAAGGCTCCTGTTTAAACTTGGGGAGAAGTTTTAATTTTATGTTGATTTTTACTTATTTATGCATTGGTGAGAGATGTTTCCTCAGAAAAAAAGATGTTTAAAATGGACCTTTGAGACACTCACTAAGGAGGAAGAACATTTTGACTTATTGGGCTTTCAGACTCGGCTGTGTTTTGACGTTGCGCGCTTTTTAATCATGTTGGTGGACTGTTGTGTAGCTTTGTGTGAAACGAGAGCTCTGAGAATCTTAGGCCCCTTCCGCACATGCAGAATAATGCACTTTCAATCCACAATTGATTGCAAGGAGATTTTGCTGTTCCGCACAGTAAAATCCCGCTGCAAAGTGGATTGAAAGTGCATTATTCTGCATGTGCTGAAAGGACCTGTTTCTGGAAATATAACAAGGGACAGGAGGAGCACAATTTTTACCCACTGCACGTGTCGGCTGGAAATGCTCTCCTTTCATAGTTTAAAGTAAGTTTAACATACTCCTTTAGCGTATCAATAAGTAGGCTCTGGCTGAAGAAGATTTACAAAGCATATCAGGATTCCTGTCACCGTGCACATTTTTTTATATTATTGTATAAATTTTCTTTACCACTGTAACTGTTACATTATATTTCTGTACATGTTATTCTACCAGTTGACCACAATTTGTTTGCCCAGTGCCAATACTTGTTAATGTGACTTTTTTCCGTGGTTTATTGTGTTTCGGAGATATTTCCCTGATGCACGGGTAGAATGAGCAGGCTGGTGGAAAACTTGCAAAGAGCAATTAATCTCTCACAGGGACCGTGACCCATTTGCTGCGTGCCAAGGTGAGCAGCAGATGTGGGGAAGGACAAACGGAGCCCTCGGAGCGCCTGGAGGCATCTCACACCCTGTCAACTGCTGTGCTGTACATTTAGTCAAACTGTGTGTTACAGAACAAATGTCCCTCACTTTTGGCGTAGGTGACCCGCTTCTACAAGATGGTTGATAAATCCGAGCTGTATTGCAACATTGCGTTCTTTAGAAGAGGGGTATGTTCAAATACAGGTTGATTTGTTTTTAAAATTATAGCAGAGAAGAAGAGGAGGAGGAGGAGTTTGGATTTATCCCCCACTTTTCTGTTCTGTAAGAAGACTCAAGGTAGCCTACAAGCTCTTTTCCCTTCCTCTCCCCACAACCTTGTGAGGCAGGTGGGGCTGAGAGAGTTCCAAAGAACAAGGTCACCCAGCAGGAATGTCGGAATAGGGAAACACATCTGGTTCACCAGAAAAGCCTCAGCCACTCAGGTAGAGGAGTGGGGAATCAAACCTGGTTCTCCAGATTAGACTGCACCTGCTCTTAACCACTACAGCACGCTGGCTGACCACTATCCTCAATGGAATGGTGGCAGTAAATGCATCGCCCCTTAAGAGCCTTCCTGGATCAGACTGAATAGTCTTATCTTGCGTTAGGCTAGAGGAAGTTTTATTTATTTATTAAGGTCTTCTCCAGTGTGGTGTAGTGATTAAGAGCAGAGGGCTTGAATCTGGAGAACTGGGTTAATTCCCCACTCCTCCGCATGAGCTGCGGACTCTAATCCGGTGAACTGGATTTGTTTCCCTCCTCCTCCACATGAAGCCTGCTGGATGACCTTTGGCTAGTCTCAGTTCTCTCTGAACTCTCTCATCTGCATCTGCATCACAAGCCTCATCTGCATCACAAGGTATCCGTTGTGGGGAGAGGAAGGGAAGGAGTTGGTAAGTCACTTTGAGACTCCTTTGGTGGAGAAAGGCAGCGTGTAAAAACTGACTCTTCAAAGCAGGTATGACTTTGTCCTTTAAATCCTCCAGGAAGTTAGGCTAAGAGAGTGTGACTAAGTCAAAGGCCCAGCTGCATTTCCACCCCCCCCCCCAAACTGTCATCTGCACCAGCACCTACAGTAAGTCCCCGTGGCGATCTCATGCAGTTGGCCCCCTCCGCACAATGCACTTTCAATCCACTTTCAGTGCACTTTGCAGCTGTGTGGAATAGCAAAATCCACCTGCAAACAATTTTGAAAGTGCATTATTCTGCATGTGCGGAAGGGACCCTAACTAGGCTATCAGTCAGTTTGCAAGACTGCAAGTTTGCAAGGCTGTTAATGATAAGATATTGTGGAGGGTGTTGATTCGTAGGGTTGTCATGAGTCGGAAGCGACTTGGCGGCACTTAACACACAAACAAGAAGAAGAAGAAGAAGAAGAAGAAGAAGAAGAAGAAGAAGAAGAAGAAGAAGAAGAAGAAGAAGAAGAAGAAGAAGAGGAGGAGGAGGAGGAGGAGGAGGAGGAGGAGGAGGAGTTTGGATTTATATCCCCCCTTTCTCTTCTGCAGGAGAATCAAAGGGGCTTACAATCTCCTTGCCCTTCCCCCCTCACAACAAACACCTTGTGAGGTAGGTGGGGCTGAGAGAGCTCTGAGAAGCTGTGACTAGCCCAAGGTCACCCAGCTGGCATGTGTGGGAGTGCACAGACTAATCTGAATTCCCCAGATAAGCCTCCACAGCTCAGGCAGCAGAGCTGGGAATCAAATCCGGTTACTCCAGATTAGATACATGAGCTCTTAACCTTCTACACCATTGCTACCTTTTGGGGTGCTAAATTCCACCAGGTACTTATGCATTGGTACAGCGTGCCGGGTTATGCTATTATTATTCAGCAACATGGTTTATGTCAGCATCTCAGCAGACTTGTAGATGACTCAGCAGGGCATGCACTGCCTACAAACTCTGCTGGTGCTCTTCAATGAAAGGATGTAGGCAGAGGCGTAGCTGCAATGGGAACATCTGGGGCGGGTTTGGGGGCAGGAGGGGGCGTGCAAGTAGTTCATGCCCCAGGCGCAGTTCTCCCTTCCTTTGTCACTGGATGTAGGAAGACCTGGTTTTTATAATATGACATCAGCAGAACAACATGTGCAAAAATGGGAAACTTTAGCTATACCTAGAACAGTAGAATGACCGGTGAATTTATTAGTACTGGCGGAGATGACTAAACTCACTTCTTTGATTAGAGAAAAGAACTTATTTGAATTCATTGATAATTGGAAACCCTGTGATAGACTTTTTTTCACAAAATAATAATAATTGGTTTTAATATTTATAATGTCTATTTTATATTATTCATTCTATTGTATTTTTATATTATTTATTCTATTCTATTGTATTTTATATGCTTTAACTTGTAAGCTACCCTGAGTCCTGTGGGAGATTGGCTGGGTAAAAATGCAATACATAAATAAATTAAATAGAAAAAAAATGAATTGATAATTTGTGGATCTGAGGAATACAGGAACAAGAAAACAGATATAGTAAACAGTTATTAGTTATAACAAAAAAAATTTTTTACAATTGTATCTATAGAGCAGGTAGCACATTTTAAAGTGTGTTTATATTTGGTGCAGATGAAATAGGGAGGCCTCTCTTTCCCCGTTTAGTGTACTTTGGGGTGGGGTCCAGAGGTGGGGGGCTTCAATTCTTACTAATTAAAAGTTCAATTTGAAAGGTTTTTAGAAAGAGCTAGGCCCTCAAACAAGTACTTCTAAAATGAGTGTTTTGTTGTTTAATGATATTTTGCCTTGAATATTCTGGATGGTTTTTGCAAAAAAACCCATTCCTGGTGTTTGAGATTGTGTCTCCTGTTCTCACTACACAATATGTGCAGAGAAGGGCAACGGGGATGATTCAGGGATTGGAGCACCTTCCTTATGAGGTGAGGCTGCAGCGTTTGGGACTCTTTAGTTTGGAGACGTCTGAGGAGTGATATGATTGGAGTCTATAAAATTATGCATGAAAATGTCAACAAAGATACATTTTTATGTCTTTCTCACAATACTTAAATTGAAAAATGCTGGGGGGAAGAATTAGGATTAATAATAAAAAACATTTCTTCACACAGCACGTGATTGGTGTTTGGAATGTGCTGCCACTGGAGGTGGTGATGACCACTAACCTGGATAGCTTTAAAAGGGGCTTGGACAGATTGAAGGAGGAGAAGTCGATCTTTGGCTCCCAATCTTGATCCTCCTTGAACTGAGATTGCAAATGCCTTAATAGACCAGGTGATCGGGAGCAGCAGCAGCAGCAGGCCACTGCTTTCACATCCTGCATGTGAGCTCCCAAAGGCACCTGGTGGGCCACTGCGAGTAGCAGAGTGCTGGACCAGATGGACTCTCGTCTGATCCAGCAGGCTCTTTCTTATGTTTTTAATATAAAATAATGAAAAACTCCCACTGACAGAAGCATATTGTGGTGGTGTTTTTTTGGGGTGTGTGTGTGTGTGTGTTGTTGTTGTTGTTGAAGGAAGCGTGTCTTTAACAGCAGATCTTGAAAAAATGTGCAAGTCATTCAGCTGTGAATGGTCTCTGTGTTATCAAAACCGTTTGCCCTGTCATGGTGATTTTTGGACTGAAGATCTGAACACATCAGCTGATGTTGCAGAAACTTTCGACGATTTTGTAAACCGATAAACAGATTTACGCCAGTCAGGATTAATTCTGCATTAAATCTCTAATAGCTGATCAATGATCCCGGCAGGTTCTCTGTGTTAGCGAAGGCAAGAGGCTGGTCCCTGGAAAACAAACAGGGCAGGAAGTGATTTAATTCTTCTGGAGGGAGCAGACTTTTTGGAAATAAGGGGAAGGAAGAAAAACCAGCCCGATGAGCATCTGTTTCTTCCACAGGCGGTGGAAGGAGGCTGTGCTAGCTGATCTCTGGGCACGATGAATGAAGGGCGTGTGTGATTTAACTGGGCATCAAAATGTGCATGTGAATTGGTTTGCTTTATATTATGACAGCGGTATAGCCACTTGGCTGTCTGAAATCTCCAAAGCAACTCATCAGCAGAGCGACTGAAATATAAAGTCCAAAAAAGATGATGCAGAAATTCATGCCAGGCTAAGGTCAATCAGACCAGCTGCCCTCTCTCTGCCTAATATACCTCACAGGGTTGTTGTGAGGAGAAAATGGAGAAAAAGAGAAAGAGGTAAGTCCTTTTGAAACTCCATTGAGGAGAAATATGGGGTATAAAAAGATAAATAAAAACAGATCGGATTATAAATCCTACAGGAGTATGCTATGCTTGGTCTGTCATTGCCTGGCTGTAGATAATGGCCCTTTCCACACAAACCTTTTAAAACATTTTGAGGCAGAAAATAAAACGTTTCCTCCACGGCGTTCCACATTGTTGTTCCTCCTTACATTCTGAAAATGTTTTTACTTCCAGCTGCAAAATGTTTTAAATGAATTCCCTTTAAAAAAAATATTTTTTAACCTGAAACATTTTTAAAATGTCTTCACTTGCTTAATGATCGATTTACTTCGTTTTCCACACCTCTCGGCCATCCCACACTTCCTCCTCAGTGCAATTTTCTGTGCCCACTCCATCCACCACCACCCCCGACTTATTTTCATCATTTCTGTTTGGGATTTTTGCAGGTAACTAAAGTCTTCAAAGCATCGATTATACAAGGAATAGAGAATCACAGCAAGAAGCATTGAAGCATCAATTCAACAAATGACTAAAAAGGGGGGGGGATATGGCGGCCATGGATAATTTTGAGGGGGTGAGTTCAGACATACATCGTGGTAAAAGGTGGGGGGATTGAAAATGTTTAACAAACCTTTTAGGTGATTTGTCCGGAAAGGGCCATGGGATGGCAAAGCAAGAATGGGAGGCCACCAAGAAATACCAGAGTCGCTACACAGACGCAGGCAATGGTGCAGTCTTGAAACCTATTTGCCTCTTGAAAACCCTGCAGGGTCTCCATAAGTCGGCTGTAACTTGATGACACGTCCCACCATTACCTTATGCAAAGGCCACCACTGGCCTCCCAAGTGATAGCAAAATGTTCAGACCTTGCCCAGGAAACCAGGGGAGATGCTTCAGCTCTACCGATTCATCCTTTTTTCAATCAATTCAACTTTCTACCTGCCCCCTCCCTTTTCAAAAGAGGCAATGCCATTTGCTGCCCAATCTGGGCAGCAATCAATTTGTATTCTGCTGGTGCTTGCTCAAGATAGAGATCCTGCTATACTGATAGTATTTCTGCAAAGCAGCTGTGAGCTGGAACCTTACTTGGAAACAAAAAGTCACCTACATACAACTGAAAAAGTTAATAAAGCCATGTTTTGTTTCCAGGGGCCCCTGAAGCAATGTCCTCCAGAGTCTGGAGTCTGGCTTCACTGGTTTTTCCATTCAGCAACAATTCCTTTCCAGATGGTTTTTAATTTACAGAACCAAGAAGTCAAAGCAAAGAATACAGCTTCTTAACTTCCATAACTGTGACAGTATTCAGAGTAGTTCTGACCGCACTGAATTGGTTGAAAATGTGGTTGTCAATCAGTGGGATTAATAAAGTCATGAAGATCAGTTGGCCAAGGGGGAAATGTTGTGAGAAGTGGATTATGGGAAGCCCGTTGGTAAAAAGAGATTTATTGTTGTTATGTAGAGACAGTGGTTCTTTCCGCACAACCAAAATAAAACTTTTTGAGGAAGGAATACGATGTTTCCTCTGTGGAGTTTGGCATGGCTTTTATCCCCAAACGTTTTATTTTCACCCTGAAAAGATTTTATTTGCATTTTCTTCTTTAGCGATTCTTTTGTGGAAACAGCGGCCGTTTCCGCACGGAGGCGGAAGCGGCTAGGTCGGCGCATGGACGGTCCTGGAAAGAGCCGGGATGCTGGCGCCGTGGAGCGCTGGCGCCCGGCCGACCTGGTGTGTCCCCGGGCCTCCGGCATGTCGCCGAGGCCTGGGGACACGCCCCCCGGCCCTGCGCACCTGCTTCAGTGGCGCAGGGCAGGGGGGTGTGTCCCCAGGCCTTGGCGACGCGCCGGAGGCCCGGGGACAAGGTAAGTGCTGGGAGGGAGTGGGGGGGGGGCGTCTTGAAGCCGCTGCCGTTCGCTCGGCAGTGGCTTCAAGGCGGCATTTCCCCAACAAGTACGCTTCTAAGCGCACTGGGGAAACGCCGGCTTTGTGGCGGTCGGGTGGCGCGAGGGCGGCGTGGCTGCGATGCAGCTGCGCCCCCTGTGCGAATGGCGGCCTGGGGACGGCGTTTTTGCCATCCCCAGGCCGCCATATTCCGCCCGTGCGGAAACGGCCAGCATTTCACGTGCGTATTTCTTTAAAATGTTTCCCGTGCCTCTCCACAGTCCCCAGACTCAACTCTTTGTGCACACCTGTCCAGACAGGCTTTTCTTTATTTTCTAAGAAGAGTTGGTTTTTATATCCACCTTTCTCAGCTGTAAGGAGTCTCAAAGCGGCGTATAATTGCCTTCCCTTCCTCTCCCCACAACACTTATTTTATTTAATTTGTACCTTTGTAACTTGGCCCTTGGACTGAGGTCTTTCACATTACATACCTTCAGGCTGAGGTCTGGGGAAAGAGATGGTTCCTCTTGTCCCCGCAACAGAACACCTTCCCATAAATACACCTGTTCATCTTTCAAGGAAATCGTTGAGGTTTTCTGAAGGTCGATTCACTGTGGCATGAGGGAGCTTCACTTAACGATAATTTCGAAAGATTCTCACTGTTCTTACAAGATGAATGGTTTTTCTGAGCTGCTATGATTTTTGCTTAGAAAACAGAAGAGTAATTTTTTCCCCTTCCCTTTAGAGAAACTGCTCCATCAGCAACATTTGGAAAGTGTTCAGTTGGAGCTCTTTAAGCCACCTTGAACGTGAGGGCACTTCTGTTTTATATGGTCCATGTCTGGATATTTATTTGTATTGTTTATTTATCTTACTAGATTTGTACCCTACCCTTCCAGGCTAATGGCAGCTGCCAATTTAAAATACGATCCAATAAAACATGTGATATACAAACACAATATACACTTAAAAGCATTATCAGGAAAAAATTAAATTCCAATTGGCACCCTGTCAAGTTGACTCTGCATAAAACGGATAACAACTCAGTGAAAGAGGAACAGAGAAGGAAGAAGAACAAGAAGAAGAAAGAAGAGAGGAGGAAGAATGTATATCCTCCCTTTCTCTCCTGTAAGGAGTCTCAAAGGGGGTTACACTCTCCTTTCTCTTCTTCTCCCTACAACAAACACCCTGTGAGGTGGGTGAGGCTGAGAGAGCTCCGAAGAACTGACTAGTCCAAGATCACCCAGCTGGCATGTGTTGGAGCGCACAGGCTCATCTGGCTCACCAGATAAGCCTCCACAGCTCAAGTGGCAGAGCGGGAATCAAACCCGGTTCTCCAGATTAGAGTGTGCCTGCTCTTCACCACTACACCACGCTGGCTTCCACGTTGGAAGGCGATACTCAAAAATTAAACTGCAGAGGGAATTTTTAGGAAGAGCGGTAGGGAGACCCACTAAGATGGAGCTGTTGCTGCTTCACCCATAATAGGCCTGGTGTAGCATCTCGGTCTTGCAGGACTTGTGGACTTGAGCACATTTTTGTTCTGGTAACCCAAAAGAGGCAGCTTTAAAGATGCTCTCTCAACCTGGGCAAAGCTGGCACCTTTCTCCAGGTGCGTCTTAGAAAAATCGGATGCTGAATTTTGCAGTTAGAAAAGGGAGGTGGAACAGCTAGTTCGGTCAGGAGTTTAATTAGCTGTGTGGGAATAGCTAAAGCATCTCTAGGGTCCACAGGGGTGTAATATCACTCAGAGGTTTCTTGAGTGACTGGAAGGCTGTTTGGGATTCTTAAAAAAATGTCAACTGACTGTTAAAGCAATGTGTGTGGGGCGGGGGGGGGGG
The DNA here is from genome assembly GCF_021028975.2 of Sphaerodactylus townsendi. Taxonomy (NCBI): domain Eukaryota; kingdom Metazoa; phylum Chordata; class Lepidosauria; order Squamata; family Sphaerodactylidae; genus Sphaerodactylus; species Sphaerodactylus townsendi. Next base: position 19,939,204 of record NC_059441.1, on the reverse strand, counting down.
GGATCTGGACCAGAAACACAATTCTTGGAAAGGGGGATTTAACTCTTCTTTCTGCCTTCTTTCCCCATTCTGAAATGCCACCTACATTGCTTTAAGTCCTATTTGAGGAAAAAGATAGGATCCCATATTCATCGTTTTTTCCCCACAGTGGCCTTGAGCAACCCACGTGGGGGGTAGGGGTGGGACCAGCATTGTGACCCTGATCTAAATATCCTCCCTCCAAGTGTCTGGATTTTGAGGTCCATAAGACACATCTGGAATCCCAGTCCTGGAAGCCCAATGTCACATATAACTAGCCTTCCTGTCAGCTTAAATAGAAATACATTCGCGGGGGATAGTTACACATGAAATCATCTTTGGCGTTGATCTCTTTCTCAAAAGGCCTCAAATCAACTGGATTATCTCTTAACCTTCTTTTTAATAAAACGTTTTGCATGTGCCCAGAGCAATTACTCACTGATGGGATATATATTGCCATGTTTAGTATTTCGTTTGCATGAATGTCATCCTTACGTAAGGATCTGACCAGGAAGCATCCTTTCTGAAGCACTGACCAGCCAGCGTGCCTACAAAACTCACAAATAGATTGCTGTCCTCAGCAGCTTATTTTCTAGGACCTGAGGTATTTTAAGGTATACTGCCTCTGAATATGGAAGTTTCACTTGGCAGTCATGTCCAAGAAGGTTCTGATAAGTCTATTCTCCATTCATCTGAACTTTTTTTTTTAAAAGCCACTTTAAGCGAATAGCACATCTGTAGTGAGAAGGTTCCACACATTGCAAATACATTGTATGCATATCTGGGATTAAGGATTGCTTAGAAACAGGGTGTTTCAGACCCATGGCTCTGTCAGGTACAGACAATGCTACTATGTCCATAAATGAATGAAAGAGCCTTTGATTTTCAGTAAACACGCATCAGACAGCATACAAAAGCGAACCAGGAAAATTATTTGCTTAAAACCCATAGAAAACCCACAATTTTGAAGGATGCTGGTCTTGACATTCTTTTTAGTAACTGCACGCATTGTTCATACCTTAATTTCTTTTGTTTGAGAGAATCACATAGGAGAAGATTCGATAAGTCTAAAAAGGGGAAATTCCCCAGTTTCATCATTATGGGGAGAGTGTTCCGAATAAAATTGTCTCTTTACTTAAGGGGAAGAAAATGGGAGTCATTTTTACATGAAGAGAATCACTTAATAGACCCTGGCAGTGCTAAATTTGCAAAGCCGTTTAGCAACATAAACCTGCAGTCTTTTTTCTGTTCATTAGACAAACTAAGATTGCTCCTAACATTACTGCTCTGCTAGATGGCTCCTGCAAATATTATCGAATCCCGATGAATACAGACTTTTTAACTTCAGTGAACTGAGAGGCTGAACAGTGGCTCATGTTAGTTTATGACATTAAAAAAAACGACAACCAAAATCTAGGGGCACTTCGTAAAAATCCAGCTGGACTGATTGATTACATACAAAACAGAATCTTTTTTAAAAAGTCTCCATGTTACAATTCAGACTATTTAAAAGCGCAGTGTAAAAAAGTTGAACATGCTCCAGAATCCAAGATAGTCGAGACAATTCTTTCTCTCTAAAAAGTCCATAAAGTAACAAATCAGTCTCACAAAGAAAAAAACAACTCAAAACCTATGAAGGCATTTCTGTCATCCATACACTTGCATTGTAGTTGCTCTATATGTAATTGTTGTGCGTGTACACATTCACAATTAGATACTTGGGGTTTTGGGACAGGCCTGCTACCACAAACCAGACAGTTATTTCCTCTTTCTCTGATTTCTAAGAAACAAATCCTCAGTTCCAAAATGAAGTCAGTATATCCTATTGTTATTCTTCCTTACACCTAAACATCTGTGTGTGGTTTGTGGGCATTTGTGGATGCACAAAACATAAACATTATCCAGCAAAGTGCCCTTTCTATGTAGCTGAAACCAGCATTCACTGGAAGCTCCTATCCAGTGGAAGCTCCTATCCTGAGGTCAAACGTACAAGAATCCATCCATTGCCGCTACAGTAAAATAAAGAATCTCTGTCTGCATTCAAGCTTCCTGTTCCTCGATATTGATAACTGGGACTTGCAGCTGTCTCTTTTTCCACCAGGAAACCCTTGTGCCGGTCTTTGCACACTGTTTGCTTCCCGGCAGATGGATTTCTCTGCTGGCTTAAAAATTCAGCAGACAGGTGAGCGAGCGCTGTCAGGCTGGGCAGCCTTCTGTCTCTAAGAAACAGCTAGAAAATAAAAGAGTTTACCGACCTATTGGAAGAACTTGTCCGGTCCAGGACGGTTGCGCGGACCGTTCCCTGCGACACAGAGACATGATGCACAGTCTTCCAGCATCCTTGCGTAGTGGCACGATTCCTCTGGCTGATTTGCAACAACCCCCACACCAAAGGGCTGGGGAGAGATTCCCTTTTGCGTTGACACCAGCCTAGATCTGGAAATGCCCAGGAAGCAGCAAGGTTTTTTTTCCCCCTTCCAGCTGCTAACTAGCTGCCGGCATACTGCTGCAATCTCCGATTCACTGCAATGCTCTCTCTATTTTTTTCCTCCCTTCTTCTTACAGCACAGCAAAAGTGCCTGTTCTTGTAAGCAGCTCTGCTGCTTGTCTCAAGCCAAAGGGGCTCACCTCGTCCCTTCCGCACCATTCACCTCTTGAAGGATCTGCAAGCTCATGCTGGTAGCTGGGCTTTCATGTCCTGGGGTTTCCCGGCTGCAATCCTGCAGTTCGCCCTATCCAGAGGCTCTGATGTGTTCTGAGTGAACAGTCCACTGGGTCTCCCCGAAGGAAGAACAGATGCACCGCCTTGAGGACCAGATAAGAGAGGAGGGGTGTCTTTATTTATTTATTTGCTTCCAACCAGCACAACTTCTGGACTGTCCGAAAGGCCTTTTTGCCCTCGTTCCATCTGCATTGTTTTCCTTTTCTAATCAAATATTTGGTTTGTGCAGCATCATAATACGGGCGAATGCAAAAAATAAAGTGGAGGTGTTTGGTGTGAAATTGCATTTTTCTTTGGAACGAGGGGGGGGTGCTGTCCAGATTTATCAGTCTTGAATTGCAAAATGTGTACAAGCCTGCGAAGAATAAAGAGGTAGCTGGTGGAGACTTTTGCCGCTTGGTGTGATTATTAGTGTGGAGCTAGAAATGGGGAGTTCGTGTCCTGACTCGGCCATGGAAGTTTGCTAAGTGACCTTGGGGCCGGTCACTCGCTCTCAGCCTAAATGACCTCACAGGGTTATGAAGATGAAATGGTAGGGAGAGATGCTTTTGTAAACTGCTTTGGGGCCATGTTGGGAAGCAAAGCAGGGTATAAATATGTGTGTGGGGGGGAGAGAAAACAAATAAAATTGAATGTGTGTAATGTTTGGGTGACGAATGAAATATGCCCAGTGGTGGGATCCAAAAATTTTAGTAACAGGTTCCCATGGTGGTGGGATTCAAACAGTTGCGTAGCGCCAATGGGGCTGGGCGGGGCATGACGGGGCATGGCCGGGCATTCCGGGGGTGGGGCATTAATAATTTCTTTGTTACTGTAAAAAACTCTTACTGTAAAAAAAAAGTTCCTAATTTCCAGCTGGTATCTTTCTGTCCCTAATTTAAACTCATTTTAGCAAGTCCTATCGTCTACTGCCAACAGAAACAACTACTTCTCCTCTAATTGACTGCCTGACAAATACTTAATACTTTCAAATACCTAATTTTGTTTCTAGAAATCAAAAGAAGGATACTTTCCTTAAACAAGGACCTTTACCATATTACTAAAACATGTTTTTAAAACAGCCCAACAGGGAGAATGATCCCGTTTTCTACCTTCGCTAACCAGCCACATAGGAAACAACAGGACTTTATGATTTTTGGACCTAATGGAATTTCTAACGGAAAAGCGGACCCAATTAGTAACCCCCTCTCGGCACACCCAAATAATTAGTAACCCACTCTCGGGAACTGGTGAGAACCTGCTGGATCCCACCTCTGAATATGCCCTGGTCATTATGGTCTGTGGAATGCTGATCAGAAAATCTTGCAGAAAGAAAGGGTGAAAAAAAAATCAGGTCTCTGCCCCAAGGAATTTACAGTTGGGTTTGAGTTGGGAAGAGCAGAACAGGATATTCATAAACGCTGACTTATTTTGAGTTTGACCACTGGACCCTCCTTGCTCAACAGACTTTTGAGCAGGTTCTGAGCTGGAGGGAGTCCTTCCCAGGATGGGGACTGAATCCTGCATGGAAAACAAGAACTGTCATTGGTGCACAAGTCCCTCTTCAAATACCAGGGGACAGGTGTGAGAAGGCATCATTGGACATGCTTTGTTTCCATTTCTTGGAGAGTCTGTGTCATCTTTTTATTGGGCCAAGCAGTGGAGCCTCGGACGGTAGGGTTGTCAGTTTCAAGGTGTGGCCTGGAGATTTCTTGACCACTGCAAACAGTTCTCCTGGAGGAGATGGCTGCTTTACATGGCCTACCATAGAGTCTAGGAGAAGCAGAAGTCCTAGGGGGACATCATATCCCTGCAGAGTTCCATCCCTGACCACCACTCCCTAATCTCCAGTAATTTCCCGAAGTGGAACTGGCAGCTCTACTCAGGTGAACTTGAAAGTTGACACAGTATTTTTTTTTGGGGGGGGATTGGGGGGCATCTTTATGTAAGGAAAAATAGTACATCTTCCTGCTGAAATCCTGTGTTTCCTGACCAGCACTTAGTGAATGTTTGTTTTATTTTCATTTCAGTCCAGTTAGCCATTTAAACTTTAGTTCTGAAAGGGGCTTTTCTAAAAGTTAGGCCTGGTTCTTACAAACAGGAGAACGAGGCAGCCGATTCACAAACAAATTAAAAGCCAGAGTTGTAAAGCTGATGCTTCTGGAACCCCCATGCTGGGTTGCCCATATGTGGGAACTGTCTGTCAACATGGGAAGGGTCTCTGAACTCTTTGACCCCGTAGTATGGTCCAGGCAACCCCGATCTTGTCAGATCTCAGAAGCAGGGCAGGGTTGGACTGGATTAGTACTGGGACAGAGTTCACCAAGGAGATCCTAGGTTGAATCCTTGCTCTCAGGATAGCCCAGAATGGCCTGAATATGACACCCCATCAGTTTCTGTCAGCATGGCCAATTGGCCATGCTGGTAGGGGCTGATGGGAATTGTAGTTCCTGAACATCTGGAGAGCCGCAGGTTCCCTACCCCTGTCCTAGGCCAATGGTGGCCAACCTATGGCACTCCAGATGTTCATGGACTACAATTGGCCATGCTGGCAGGGGCTGATGGGAATTGTAGTCCATGAACATCTGGAGTGCCATAGGTTCGCCACCACTGGCCTAGGCCATTATGCAAAGGGATTCAATAGCAAACCATCTCTGTTAGTCTCTTGCCTTTGAAACCATACTTGCTCATCATAAGTCAGTGGTGACTTGATGGTCCTTTACACACACAGGGTTATGGTCCCCATATTGCATGAGAGAACACTGTTGTAAATCACTTCAGGGCCCCACTGGAGAGAATTGTACTGTAGTACACCTAGAATATTGTGTTCAGTTCTGGGTGCTGCAATTTAAGAAGGATATTGACAAGCTGGAAAGTGTCCAGAGGAGGGCAACCTAAAGGTAAAAGGTCTGGAATCCATGCCCTATGAGGAGAGACTTAGGGAGCTGAGATGTTTAGTCTAGAGAAGCGAGAGTTAAGGGGGGGGGGGCATGATAGCTATGTTTAAATATCTGAAGGGATGCCATGTCGAAGAGGGAGCAAGCTTGTTTTCTGCTGCCTCAGAGACTAAGACACGGAGTGATGGATTCAAGGTGCAGGAAAAGAGATTCCACCCAAACATTAGGAAGAACTTTCTGACTGTCAGGGCTGTTTGACAGGGAAATTCACTGCCCTGGAGAGTGGTGGAGTCTCCTTCTTTGGAGGTTTTTAAAGAGAGGCTGGTTAGCCATCTGTCAGGAGTGCTTTGATTGTGTGTTCCTGCATGACAGGGTGTTGAACTAGATGGCCCTTGGGGTCTCTTCCAACTCTATGATTCTATGATAATACTTGTGTGCCAGCAAGGTGTAACTGACTCATGGCAACCTCAGAAGCATGGGGTTTTCAAAGCTAGAGATGAGCAAAGGTTGTTTGCCATGGCCTTCATCTGAATAGCTCCCCTGTCTTCCTTGGGGGTCCTGCATTTAAGCAATAACTGTGGCCAACCCTGCTTAGTTCCAGCAAGGATACAATTGGGAGAAAAGCAGAACATAAAACATGCCGCATTCTTCCCAGTCCATAATCTCTACATGACGTTTCCTTTCCATTTCTGCCTCCTCTTCTCCTCCTAAATCTCTCGGTCCCTCTGTTGACTGAAAAGGCTCATATCTGTATATCGGAAAGCATAACAGGACACAAACTCATTTTCTTTCACAGTCTCCAGTTTAAAATATTCCATTTCCATAATCCACGAAAGATGAAAACCAGGCAATGTCTTCCTGTTGTCTGGGGAAACAGATCAGTAAATACTGTACTGGGTTATGTTATTGCCATATTGTCAGGTAGGGAATTACTTGCAGCGACATCTTTAAGATGATATAGGGTCAAGGGATTTTTTTAAAAAAGAGAATCTATATCACTGGGGCAAAGAGGCTCGGCCCAGGCAGATGTAGATCTTTGCTGAAGTCTGCAAAGATTTATCGCAGAATAAGGGATGTTTAAAAGAGGTGATACTCTTTTCACAGTAAAACATTGGAGATGCGGGATTTTCCAGACCTATTGGTAGCTGTTTCCCTGACCTGGATAGCCAAAGCTAGCCTGACTTCGTTAGTTCTGAAAAGTTCTCCTGCAGAAACTTCATAGTGATATGTTTGATTCTGAGTAGTTTATTTGTGCATATCCTATTTTCAAGGCAAATTATTGTTATTATTTTGTTTGCTATCACAACTGCCAGTTCTTGAATGTTGAAACGTTTGTAGAAACAGCTGGTTGTTGGCCTTTCGTTACAATTTGAGCCTTACCCAGAGGCCTAGGAAGTTGTAATGTGTCTTTGTGCGGATCCCAGCAGGGTTGCCTTCTGAATCTGACAGATGTTGCGGTTTTGTTGATTTGAAGATGTTTCAAGTGCTGCCCCAGTGTTTTTGGAATGGCACCCAGGGTGCCGATTACCACTGGGATGACCTCAGCTGGTTTGTATCATAGTTGCAGAATCGCGATTTTCAAAGCATGATATTTAGTGACCTTCTAATGTTCTTTTTCATTGACTCTGCTGTCCCCAGGTATTGCTATGTCGATGATGGTCACTTTCTTATCCTCGATCACTGTGCTTTCCAGTGTATTATATACCCACACTTTGTCCATTTGGATTTGAAAGTACCCACAAGATCTCAACCTTCTCATTTTCCATGACTTTGAGTGATGTTCCCTTAAGTTTTTAGCCCCAGTGTTGTAATTCTTGCATAAATTCCAATGGATTATTAATATTTATTTTTGTTTAATATCACAGCTGCAAGTTCTTTAGCTGAATGTTGGGCTTTCATTATAATTTGAGCGGAGGAGAAAGAGGAGGAGGAGGGTGATATCAATTTGTGTAAGAATTGCAAACTTCAACATTCAAGAATTCTGTCTCTTTAATCTGGAGATGCCGGGGATTGAACCTGGGAACTAGTGGGAAGGGTGCACAGAGGAAAGTGAAGTATCCCCCCTCAAGGTCTTTCCAAGTTCCCCACCACACTACCGGGGCAGAGTTTTCTTGGGGAGGGAGGGAAAGGACTGGCAGCTGAACACACAACCCACATGGCATACTCAAGCGGCATCCGGGGCTCGAGCACCCTTGTACCCCCTTTGCTGAACCACTGGGTGAGCCCTTTGGCCAGGGCTGCCAGTGAACTTGGCCCTCTCCTTTAAGATGAACAGAGTTGAGCACTGTAGTGTAGATGGCTCTGGCACTGAGCTACCAGGGCAGCCCTCTCCTGCGTTTCATCCGTCTGCTTGTTCTCCAAAGCTGAAAGTCCTCTTGTTCAATTCTCACTGGACCCCGCTCTACAACAAAGCCCAGAGAAAAGCCAAGAGCTGTCCCGGATATACGTCGTCTCATGCCAGTCTTCTGATGAATGGGAAATCAATGTTTGATCTCCTGTCCCAGAGAAGAACTTGCGACATAAATGAATTGTTTGAAGATGAAAATTGAACTTTGTGAGGCGTTTGATGTGCAGGGATTGTGTTTGCCCGTGCGCCAAACAGAACGGTGGGTCGCTGAGAAATTACTTGAGAAATGTTGGCTACAGAGCAGAGATCCAAGTACTCAGCCAAGGAACTGTTTCTGAATTGGCACTTGAGTTAAATTGATGGTACTTTGAGTTGCTAAGGAAACTAAACAGAAGTCGCTGTATGTATAAAGAGGCACATTAACCCAACCTTAGCTAGGAGCTGCATTCAAAAGGAAACTAAATTTACTTGTAGGGGTGCTGGAAAGGACCTTCAAGTTGCAACTGACTTATGGGGATCCCAAAGGGTTTTCAGTTAGAGAGACGGACAGAGGTAGTTTGCCAGTGCCTTCCTCTACATCACACCCCTAGTATTCCTTGGTGATCTCCCACTTGAGGACTAGTGAGGATTGACTCAGCTTAGGTTCCAAGATCTGACGAGCTCAAGCTAGCCTGGGCCAGCAGATCTGGATGAAATCACCGGTAGCTTTCCATAAATTATCTTCTCCTACCTGAAACGTTTAACTTTTTTGCCTTAAACTCTAAGAGACGCCCTGCTAGATCTTACGCCTGTGACAATTCTGTAGAAGATTCCCTGTATTCTTCATAGTCCCGTGTCTTGTGAGTGGGATCAGTATTCACAGGATGAATTGTAAATAAAAGTCAGAGGTGTATGGAAAGAACTTCCATTCAGTGTTTAGGGAACCAGAGAAGTTTCTCCTGATGTATCTGTTGGATTTACCACACGGACAGTTCAACCTTGTCCGCAGTCACTGAAAAATTAGCAAAATGAGTGGATGGAAATCAGAGGCAGATCAGCTTGCTCATCTGAGAAGATATTCTTCTCAGAGAGTGTCTGGCTACAGAGCTTACTTATCTGGGTTTCAGACATATTGGATTTTTCAAATCCAGCTGGACAGATCAGTTTCTGTTGCCAGAAGACTGTATAATAAGATCACCTGTAATTGAAGGTAAATCGAGTTACTGTCTGTGAAATAACTGAGTAAAACTTCTACCTTCAGAGCTCAAGATGTCAGGTTACTCGTTTTCTCATGGGAGTCTCTTCATGTGCTTACCGCCACGGAAATCTACCATCATCTAAAGATCAGACTGTACGACCAGGAATACCAATTTCTCCTGAGTGCTGCACAAAGCTCCTGTTCCCCTCTATACTTTGGGATCACACCCCCGAAATCTAGCCCTGCTGTATATTTAGAACAGCTTGTTAATTATAAGTGCAGATGGGTCATGACAAGAGCAAGGTGCAACTCATTCCCCTCTGTCTATCTTCAAGGTCATTTCCTTAACATCCCACAAAGTGAGCGTTGTTGTCGGTACTGTCCCAACGCTATGGACTCAATCCCTCATATCCTGCTTTACTGTTTGAGGTATAATGATATTAGAACCGATCTGGGAGCTTTACTACCTCTAGAATTTATGTTTCTCTCAGACAAACTAAAAATGTCTAAGCTATTGAACAGCCCTAATGTAGAAATTTCTGAAGCAGTTGCTACATTTATAATCCATGTTCTACATGATATATAACAATGATCCTGTTTTTGTACTTGGAATGTATGGTACTTCTGGTTTATTCCTCATAAAGGTTTTTGGATTGGATTGATACTCATTTTCACAATCTCATTCCATCTTTTTTAAAAATGTAAATTAAGTATATTTTTGCATATTTAATGGAGCTGCCTTGGTAAAATTCTGCATTTGCACAAGGCGAGGATATATTTTTTTTCCTGAGGAAGAACAAATGTCAGGTTGGTTAGTTAGTTACTTGATTACTCAGACAGATGCTTGTGAAAAATCTAGTACCCTCACAGCCTTGATTAATATTTAATTGTGTGAAAGAAGGCGCAGTTTTATTTATTCTTGATTGATGTCTGACTATTGTACATGCTTCCATGACAGGGCCCCAATCCATATTGCCCAAGAACCTGCAAATGCTATACTATCTTGTGTGGTGCTGGATAGTTTTTTTTTTCCCCAAAAGCACTTCTCCAGATAAGCAAAGGGACAATGTTTAAATGTTTATATTCGGGATGTACTGATGCAATCACATGATATGTCAGCAAACCAATTTCACATCACCTGAATAATCTGATCCTGATGTTCTAATTCTGGAAACAGTTTAGTTTTATCAGAACTTGGCTAAATAGGGCTTAAATGAGAGACCCATAAACTGTGAAGGCCAAAGAAATCCTGACCAGGATTCCTGTGAAGGCGGACAATCACCAAGTGAGAGAATTGGGAGCCAGCGTGGTGTAGTGGTTAAGAGCAGGTGGATTCTAATCTGGAGAACCAGGTTTGATTCCCCACTCCTCCACCTGAGTGGCAGAGGCTTATCTGGTGAACCAGATGTGTTTCCGCACTCCTGCATTCCTGCTGGGTGACCTTGGGCTAGTCACAGTTCTCTCGGAACTCTCTCAGCCTCACAAGGTGTCTGTTGTGGAGAGAGAAAGGGAAAGGAGCTGGTAAGCCACCTTGAGTCTTCTTACAGGAGAGGAAGGTGGGGTATAAATCCAAAACACTCTTCTCACATTTTAAGGTTCCATTTTTTAATCATTTTAATGGTAAAAAAGACAGAATGGCAGAATCATTCTTAACACATAAGCAATTATCAGATGGTGCAGGGCTATATTCTAAAATATTCTGAACCCAGCTCTTTTCCCCCCAAAACTCAAGATAGTCACAGGATTCTTTTTCTTTAAAAAAACACCCCATAAAATTATCCATTCTGTAAGCGAACACCACTTGAAAAGTAATTAAATCAGGCAAGGATCTAAAATGTAGCAGACTCGGGGGGTTTGCCAGCAAAACCTTGATTCATTACAGGTTTTTGGCTTTTTTATTTGGCCTGCCCCCAACCTCTGAAACATTAAATAAAATTATGTCACACAGATCCCTTTCAGATTTTTTTCAAAATAGAGAATTTAACGAATGTGTTAGATGGCTCAGGTTATAAAGAACGCTGTTTAACAGTGCAATCCTATGCAGAGTTACTCCTGTCTAAACCCACAGAAATGAATGATGATATGTCCTGTGGTCCAGGCTAGGTGGGAGTTTAGGGAGATATATATTCACCATCTATACTGTTGTACTGCGTTTTTAAATTTAATTTTAATCAGGTTAATTTATAGGTAAATGTAATTCCATTATGCTCGTAATCAGGCCTTGGTCAGGGTAGGGCAGGGTATCAAATTTAATAAAACAAAATAGAAAGGATACCCCACCTTTCTCCCCAATAAGAAGAAGCCTATTTTTGGTTCTGTCCGGTAGTCAGTCCTACCTGTGCATGTTGTCATTTATATTCTTACGTTGCCCTTCACCTTCCCAGCTCAGGGGGGCTCCTATCATATAAAATACAAGAAATATATTAAATACAGCCAAATGAAAAGATATTCAGCTAGCTACTGATACCCCAATGGAAGGAAATGATATGAATTTACCAGAACTTGCCAGATGCCACCTTGAATCTCCTTACAGGAGAGAAAGGGGGGATATAAATCCAAGCTCCTCCTCCTCTTCTTCTTCTTCTCCTCCTCCTCCTCCTCCTCCTCCTCCTCCTCCTCCTCCTCCTCTAAAAGGCACCCCACTAATCCGGCCTAAGGCTCGCCACCCCCCATCCCCCCCCAGCAGTGAAGGCTATTTTTTGGTTCTGTTCATTAGTCAGTTCTGCTTGCTAATGTTGTTGCTGACATTTGCATCTCCCATCATCCAAAAACAACAACTAATAGATTAAATACAGCCAAATGCAGCTGTATTTATTTATATTTATATCTGACATTTCCACCAAGCCAGTCTCCCAGGGGTCTTGAGGCGGCTTTCATATATGTACATATAGGAAAACAATAGAATAATATTGTCGAGGGCTTTCACGGCCAGAATCACTGGGGTGCTGTGTGGTTTCCGGGCTGTGTGGCCGTGTTCTAGCAGCATTTTCTCCTGATGCTTCACCTGCATCTGTGGCTGGCATCTTCAGAGGATCTGATAGTAGGAATGGAAAGCAAGTGGAGTATATATACTGTGAGGTCAAAAGGTGAGGCCATCTGAATAGAGTAGCCTGGTATGTGAGTCACAAAGAAGTCTGTAGCCTGGGAGTAACAATGACTGTAAACCGGCCGGGAGTAACACTTGCTTTCCATTCCTACTATCAGATCCTCTGAAGATGCCAGCCACAGATGCAGGCGAAACGTCAGGAGAGAATGCTGCCAGAACACGGCCACACAGCCCGGAAACCACACAGCACCCCAACAGAATAATATAAAAGCGATCGAGTTAGCGACTGATCCCCCGCTGTCCTCCTCCGGACTCTTGTTCGGAATCCCGGCCGCCCTCCTCCAAAAGGCGCCCTTCCCTACTCCCCTGCACAGCCACCCTTGCTGCGCTCTCCTCTCCAGCCATGCGCACTAGGGATGGATGGAGGGGGGGGGGGGTGTCCCCAAGGCGAAGCTGAGGGCAAAGTGTGGGCAGCGGCTTCAGGCGCCCAGCGCACATGTGCGGCCCCCTGGGCTGGGAAGGGGGGGGGGGAGCCGGAGCGCGCGCGCCCGAGCCGAGGCTGCGCGGACGGACATCTTGGCGGTGCGCGCGCGGGCGCGGGGAGCCTCCTGCCCGGGACGCTTCCCTTTGTGTGGCCGCGCGCGGGGATCCTCGCGCCGCTCTCGCTGCAGCCCGCCGGGGACGACGAGATGGCCACGCCGGCGGCGGCGAACCCTCCCGGTGAGTCGCGGTGCCCAGCGCCGTTGGGCGCGGTCGGCGCGCCCCTCTGGGCCACCCATCCCCGGCCTCTGCCTCTGGTGGGGGACGGGAGCCCAGAGCCCCACTGCACCGGGCACTGCTGCGGGGAAGAGGGGGGCCAGCCTCTTTCCAAAGGGGAGGGGCGCAGGAGGGCTGCCAGCCCCAGGTAGGACCCCTCCCCCCGGGAATGACAGCTCATCCCCAGGCAACAGGGATCAGCTCCCCTGGAGAACAGGGATGCTTGGGAGGGCGACCCCGCTGAGGTTTCATCTGCCCACTGGCTCCATCCCCAAATCTCCAGGAGCCTCCCAACCCGGGAGGTGGCAACCCAAAGGCGATGGGTTTGCAGTATGGGCAGAGCAGGCCCAAGTCCCCCCTGTGGAGCCTGGAAATCAAGTCTAGGGGTGCCAGGCGCCAGCTGGGATTTGGGGATCCATCTCTGGCTTATAGGGATCCGTTCCCCCTGGAGCAAATGGATGCTTTGGAGGGTGGGTTCTGTGGGGTTGTGCCCCACTGAGCTGTCACCCTTCCTTAAACCCTTCCCTCCCAGGGATGCCAGCCTCCAGGGGGGACCTGGGGATCCCCTGGAATGACAGCTGGTTTCCAGACAACAGGGATCAGTTCCCCAGAGGAAATGGGGGCTCTGGAAGGTGGACTGGATGGTGGACTTAGGCCTCTGCCTTTCCGAGGCTGCATCCCCAAATCTCGAGTTTCCCAGTTTGCCCCCGGCATTCTCTACCCCCCACCCCCCATCAGTGGCCAGGAGGGACATAGCAACGCTACATGTGAACTAGGCTGCTTGGGAGCATCAATGGGGTGTAGGTCTGGAGATAAATGACCACCATAAAGCTATTTGTGGCTCATGTTATAAAGATTTGGTTGAAATCCTCACGCAAATCTGGTCAAAGATGAGTTCATTGGTTTATCCTGAACCTCTGTTTATTATTATAGGAAGAGTAAACTGCTGTTAATTCTGATACTTTCAGCTGTAGAGTTTGTGTTTTAAAAACTTGGTTGTGTATTTCAGTCTTCTGATATGTTTGTGGATTTTATTTGATACTGTGTTTTGTATTGTTTGGTGTGGTTTTTACTGTTTTGCTGGGACTTTGAGCTAATGCAAAATAAAAACTTATGAACTTCAGAGGCCCCTTCCGCACGTGCAAGAATAATGCTTTTTCAATCCACTTTCAAGGCACTTTGCAGCTGGATTTTACTGTGTGGAATAGCAAAGTCCACTTACAAACACTTGTGAAAGTGCCTTGAAAGTGGGTTGAAATTGCATCATTCTGCATGTGTGAAAGTGCCCGGAGCTTAGCCTTGAAGGAGGCCAAGCCAGTCACCTGCCTAGAGGGAAATAGATTCATTGGGGGTCATCCTGCTTTCCTGACCCACTTAGTGTGGCCAGTTGACCACCATGAAGGAAAATAAATCTTGCTTTGATCTTGTGCCTTTAAGAAGAAGGTCAGTATATGGGCGTATGCATTCAGGTTGCTGGTGTGCCGAGACCAATCTGACCTATTCTGACTGGTAGTGCGGTCGAGGGTACTGAGTGTTTCATGTCACCTGCTATGTGATCCTTTTAACTGGGTTCAGTCTGAGGCCTTCTCATTGTTGAGCAGATGTTCCGTCACTCAGCCAGGGCCCTGCTCAAAGGTCATAGAATCATAGAGTTGGAAGAGACCCCAAGGGCCATCAAGTCCAACCCCCTGCAATGCAGGAACACACCATCAAAGCACTCCTGACAGATGGCCATCCAGCCTGTGTTGAAAAACCTCCAAAGAAGGAGACTCCACCACACTCTGAGGCAGCCTATTCCACTGTTGAACAGCCCTTACTGTCAGGAGGTTTTTCCTGATGCTTAGGTGGAATCTCTTTTCTTTCACCTTGAACCCGTGACTCCTGGTCCTAGTCTCTGGACCAGCAAAAAACAAGTTTGCTCCCTCACCAACATGACATCCCTTCAAATATCTAAACATGGCTATTATGTCACCCTTTAACCTTCTCTTCTCCAGATTGAACATATCCAGCTCCCTAAGTCTCCTCGTAGGACATAGATTCCAGATCTTTTGCCATTTTGGTTGCCCAAAGGTGACATTTTTGAACTTGTGGTGTCATGACCCTGCTTGCCAGCATCTGCCAGCTGAGTTGCTGCTAAAGGGGGAAGAGCAGCAGACAGTGAAAAAGTTTGCAACCCCGGAACTTTGCCCTTTTCCTGGTTGGAGTCCAGCGTAACGTGAAATGGAGTCATTTTGGACCAGATCTGCCCCTGCCCTTTTAAATATTTCAAAATTGGGAGACCAGGCATTTTGTTTTTTTTGGGCAGTGATATTATATATCAGTTCGTGCTCCATCAGCAGATCGTACTGATGGAAAAACAACATAAGTACTTACTACACCACTGAGTACTTATTACACCAACGTGGTGTAGTGGTTGAGCGCAGGTGGACACTAATCTGAAAAACTGGGTTTGATTCCCCACTTTTCCATTTGAGCTGTAGATTCTTATTTGGTAAACTAGATTTTGTTTCCCTGCTTCGACACATGAAGCCTGCTGGGTGACCTGGGCCCAGTCACAGTTCTCTCAGAACTCTCTCATCCCCACCCACCTCTCAAGGTCTCTGTTGTGGAGAGAGGAAGGGAAAGGAGTTTGTAAGCTGCCTCGAGTCTCCTTACAGGAGAGAAAGGCAGGGTATAAATCCAAACTCTGCTTCTTCTACTACTTTTATATTTGTCCGTCTCAGGATTGGGTTTGGGGTTTTGAGTCTAGAAATTTCTAAAGGCTACCTATCCTAGTGGATGGAAGGAAATCTCAGAGTTCCCTTGTTCAACATAACAGTTTTTAGGATTTGGAAGATTCACCTGATACTTAACCTGAATCCATTCTGGCCTAACTTGAACTTCTGTCAGTGGTGATAGCAAAAGAATTTCAATTATCTTTATCTGCTCTGTAATAACATTTGGGAACTGTTGGTGTGAGGGGTGTGGGCTGTTGTGGCTGAGCTTTGGGGTTCCTTGGCATGCCTGAGCCATGGAGGGAACGTCAGAACAACCTGATCTTAGGCCTCAGACCTTTGCCCTCAAATATGGCATTGTTACTCTTAACGTGTTGTTTTAATGTGTGTTTAATTACTATACATTGTCCTTGGGTTCCCTGGAATAAAGGTAGGTGTGCAAACATTTCAAATAAATAAATGCCGCTAATTCTTCCTACCCATAATTGCAGGGCATTGTGCTTGCTTTTAACTTTCTTTTTCTGAGTGACACACGCTCAATTCCTCCTGGGTTTCTTGTGCCAAACCACAACCTGCCTCCAATGCGGATGTGGTCGTTGTGAAATTATTCGTGGCTTCCTTTAATCATTATATTGATTCTTTCTTCAGAAAGTCTGAGGGCAGGGAGCCAGCCAAACAGGGTGCTTTCTAGCCTATGGTGAATGGTTCACCACCATAACTGTTGCATGTGCGGGTTGAATTCTCCATAGGCTCGATCTGTCGAATACTCGTTTATCTTTCCTTTCCTCCGAGGAGTTCAGAGCAGCGTACAAGGATGCTCCGTTCTGTGTTTTCTCTTCAAAACAATCCTGTGAAATAAATTAAGCTGGAAGAGGGAATAAATTAAATCAATTAAGCTGACCCAAGCCTACCTAGCCAAGCTTAGGACGCATTGCAGGTTTGAACCTGGGCATCCTAGTCCAGCGCTCTTAGCAGCATGACGAGTGGTTAGAGTATTGGATAAGGATCTTGGGGGCCCAGGGCAGACTCCCCACTCTTCCATGGAAGCTGACCCTGAGGACAGGCAGGCTCATCAGTCAAAACTGACCTCACAAGATAGTTCTTAGGATAAAATGGAACAGTGAACAATGTCATAAGCACTTTTTCAAGCCCTTTGGGGAGAAAAGAAGGGTACAAATATCTAAATTATCTGGCGCAAATTATCTGGTACAAATATCTAAAATATCTGGAGCAGCAGTGGCATAGGAGGTTAAGAGCTCGTGTATCTAATCTGGAGGAACCGGGTTTGATTCCCAGCTCTGCCGCCTGAGCTGTGGAGGCTTATCTGGGGAATTCAGATTAGCCTGTGCACTCCCACACATGCCAGCTGGGTGACCTTGGGCTAGTCACAGCTTCTGGAGCTCTCTCATCCCCACCTACCTCACAGGGTGTTTGTTGTGAGGGGGGAAGGGCAAGGAGATTGTCAGCCCCTTTGAGTCTCCTGCAGGAGAGAAAGGGGGGATATAAATCCAAACTCTTCTTCTTCTAAATTAACCAATACACTGCACTACCTCAAAACCACTGGGACTGATGCACTAAATTGCAGGGCCAGAGCAAGGGGGAACTGTGCCCGGGGCATGTGTACACCCTGCACCCCTGCCACACCCACGCCCCCCTCCGGACCGGCATGTGCCCGGCGCATCGTGCACCCCTTCCTTCTTGGTGCTATGCCACTGCTAAATTGTACTTGTAATTATTTTCAACTTCTGTTACTCGGTGTCGGCCCCAAAGCCTTAATCCCCTATTTGTTTCTCAATAGCATCTGTTGCCAGTCTTAATTTTAACTCTGATTTTAAATTTAATTTCAATTCTGATTTTTTAAGTTTTTAAGTTTTAAATAGATTTTAATTTAAAGGTATTTTATCTAGCCTGGATTGGATTTTAATCATTGTGGCTGTTTTAATTGTTTTATTCAATCGAATTTTTATATTCCTGTATGCTGCTCTGAGCCCTTGCGCGGAGGGCGGCATATAAATCAAAATAAATAAATAAAGGATGTTAATTTTATGAATGTATTTACTTCATTTATATCATGCATTTTTCCCCAATGGGGACCCAAAAAGGTTGATTATACTTCAGTCGTCCATTTTATCTGTGAGGTTGAGAGTGTTTGCTAGTGCACACAGAAAGCTTCTTTGAGAGAGGGGGAATTCGAACCTGGGTCTCGGATCCTAATCCAACACTGCGCCAGCATGCTCCAATGTTCTGCTGGCATTCTTCTGTGCTCAACAATATCCAATGGTGTATAGCAGATACGTTCCAAAACACAAAGATACATTCCGCTGATACACAATCCTCTATATAAAGCACACAGTGCACTTTACTCACAACATACAATTTAGACATACAATTAAATATACAAACATACCAGACTTGTGCCTAATTGCATTTTGTTATGGACAATTGAGTTGTTTTGGTTTCATGCTCCAAAAAGAGGAGGAAGCGAATATCGTTGGACTGTATAAACTGAAATGGCTAACACCCCCAATCTCCACTTTCTTAATGGTTTCTTGTATGCATACTTAATTGGATGTCTAAATGAGGGGTGGCCAACCTATGGTGCTCTAGATGTTCATGGACTACAATTCCCATCAGCCTCTTCCAGAGGGGCTGATGGTAATTGTAGTCCATGAACATCTTGAACACCATAGGTTGGCCACCCCTGGAAATGGTAAGTTATGAGTAAGAGTTGTATGTTTGTAATAACGAGTAGGAATGTAATAAGTAATTGTTATGTGTTAGAATTCGGCAACAGTAGTAGTCCGTTTGGTATAGTGATAAGTGGATATTTAGGAATCACACCGGCACAATAAACGCACTGTGCACTTTATATTGAGGCTTGTGTATTAGCGGGATGTATCTTTGTGTTTTGATTCTTCTGAGCTCAGCAAGGAACAGTTTGTCTTGATCAGAGTTTGACTTCCTCACAGTCTGAAAGGAACATTGCACAGACCACTGGCCTGGAGATCCCTTTTTAATTGGAAAGTTTAAAAATCTTAAATGAAAATCAGTACGTGACCGTGGATTATGAAGCAAATGTTCTTTGGCTTCTTGTCCTGAAATGTGGTGTGCGCTTTAAAGGTGAAACTCATTTGACCTACATAAAGGCTGAGTGAGTGTGGGAAAGAAAGTCAAACAACCTGTTTTTGTGTTCCCTTCTCAGAAAAGTGGGCCGACTTTCAAAGTTATTTCTTTCTGAACCGAGTCTGAGACCAAATTAGCATGCACAGGAAAACAAGATGGTAGATCCCTAAGGAGCCAGTGTGGTGTAGTGGTTAAGAGCAGGTGGATTCTAATCTGGAGAACCGGGTTTGATTCCCCACTCCTCCATCTGAGTGGCAGAGGCTTTTCTGGTGAACCAGATGTGTTTTGGCACTCCTACGTTCCTGCTGGGTGACCTAGGGCAGTTCTCTCTTTACTCTCTCAGCCCTCCCAACCCCTACCTTACAAGGTGTCTGTTGTGGGGAAAGACTTGGGGAAAGGAGCTTGTAAGCCACCTTGAGTCTCCTTACAGGAGAGAAAGTGGGATATAAATTCAAACTCCTCCTCCTCTTCCTCTTCTTCCTCTTCCTCTTCTTCCTCTTCCTCTTCCTCTTCCTCTTCCTCTTCTTCTTCTTCTTCTTCTTCTTCTTCTTCTTCTTCTTCTTCTTCTTCTTCTTCTTCTTCTTCTTCTTCTTCTTCTTCTTCTTCTTCTTCTTCTTCTTCTTCTTCTTCAGTCCATAGATCCTGGAGAGTCACATTTACAATTCCCAAAAAACCACACATATTTTATTTATTTTGCCTCATTTATACATTGCCTTTCTCCCCAACGGTGACTTGGAGCAGCTTACATTGCTCTCCTCTCCTCCATTTTATCCTCACACCAACCCTATGAGGTAGGATAGGCTGAGAGTGTATATCTGGCCCAAGGTCATCCAGAAAGCTCCCGTGACGGGGTACAGATGACTACTGTCTGGCCCTAAACTAATTTCTCTCTTTTTTATTAAGTTTGTTTGTCCAGCTCTCCGAATGCAACCAGTGTTATAACTCAAGATTTTTTTGTTAAACAGCTGATCCCTGGAAATCGAATTGGTGATCGGTTGGTTGGGAGGAATCCATTTGGTCTGGTAATGGTGTGATTTTTTAAGCTTCAGCTTAAAGACAGATGTCTTGTCTTGTGACTGTAGGGCCGCTTCGTCCAGGATCTGAGTCCGTTTTGTTTGGTGAACTCCAAAAATCAATTTAACAGTATCCTTGGGAGAAAATGGGGCACTGTAATTATATCAGCTATAATGGGACTGCCTGCTGAAGAAAAGACTCTTCAGTTTTTTTGCAAAATAATCTTGTTGGCGAGGTCCTAATAGCGATGCATGAGAGGAGACTTGTAGCAAGAATTTTTTCTTCCTATAAAGTTTATCACTTCTGCTGCTCTTAGTCCATAATCTAGTGTGCGTGAGAGAGAAAGAGTAAGAGAGCATTACTTCATTCTTCTTCTTCTTCTTCTTCTTCTTCTTCTTCTTCTTCTTCTTCTTCTTCATTCATGCATTACTTCATTACTTCAAGTCATCCAGTGATATAGCTTTTAATTTTAAATCTGTCAACTCAACCATAACTTGTGATAAAGGGCAGTTATTTCTCCTGGCACTCCTGATTTTCAAGGTTTTTTTTTTAAAGGGGGATTCTGGGGTTCTAGAATTTTCTTGGATTTCCCGGCACAAGCATATGCAAATTTTTAAAACTCTCTGTTGTAAATTCTGCTTAAATCTTGGGTAAATGGGAGGACATCAAAGATTACTAGGGGTGCTATGCAAAGGAAGGCAGTGTCAAATAGTTTCTGTTAGTCTCTTGCTTTGAAAAACTTAATGGGTCACCATAAGTCAGCCGTGACTTGATGGCACTTAGGCTCCTTCTGCACATGCAGAATAATGCACTTTCAATCCACTTTCACAATTGTTTGCAAGTAGATTTTGCTATTCTGCACAGCTGCAAAGTGCATTGAAAGTGGATTGAAAGTCCCCTGCAATGCAGATACACACAATCAAAGTACTCCTGACAGATGGCCATCCAGCCTGTCTTTAAAAACCTCGAAAGAAGGAGACTCCACTGAGGTGAAGAGGAGGCCACCTCCGCACCAATATTTGTACCTTAAATCTGATAGACATAGCATGGTCGTGCAAACTAGGCATTAAAAACCACTGTGGTTTATTGTGCTGTTCATACGCAGTTGAAACTAGGCAGTTTCTCTGAGAAGAAAACCCAGTATGTTTATGCCTGTATAACAACAAGGCATTCCCTCCTTCTGCTAGAAAATCTTCCCAATCAGAGAAAAGACATAGGCGAGAGGCTTGCTGGTTGCACAAAAATCCAGATGGAACTTCCCAACATGGTTTTCTCGAGTTTTTCTCGGAACAGGATGTCTTTCTAATAATCAGCGCTCTTCTTACATTTCAGTTCCTGGCACAAGCAGAAAGGGGGAAACGGAAATGGTTTGGTCCGCAGCAGGAAGATGGGGAACGCTTTGAAAGCCAGGAGGGGTATTGCGGGCCACATTTGTTTCCTTGACTCCTTCTGCCATCTTGCCATTTTATGTTTCCTTGCCATGTTACCTTGCTTGTTCTGTGTCCCCTTTTATTTCCTTTTGGCTTTTCAAAATGTTTAAATGTTTTGCTAAAATCTCTCTCTTAATTCTACCATCTTGGGGTTTCCTTTTCATCCGCCTTGTCCTCTTTCTCCCATTCAGGTCTTTCTTATGGCTACAACACAGAGCAGAATCTCTCTCTTTAGAAACTGTACTGCTAAACTAGGCTGTGTCTCTGCGTCTTGGTTACCATTGTTTTATTATGAATGAACGCTGGCCAAGGTACCACTGCTCCTCAGGGAGGGGGGCTTCCACAGTGCTGGCATCCCAGTTCTACTCTGTGGGGAGAATTGGCCAGCAAGTCCCTCTTCCCTTGGGAGAAAGAGAAGGGTGGTTCTGGTGGGTTTTCCTGGCTGTGTGGCCGTGGGCTGGTGGTTCCTAACGTTTCGGCTGCATCTGTGGCTGGCATCTTCAGAGTTGTATCACAGAGGGAAGTCTGCTACACACTGTAGTCTGTCCCTCTGTGATATACCTCTGAAGATGACAGCCACAGATGCAGCCAAAACGTTAGGAACAAGATCCACCAGACCACAGCCACACAGCCCGGAAAACCCACCAGAACCAGTTCAATCCGGCATGAAAGCCTTCGACAATACAAAGAGAAGGTTGTTTCTAAATTCACCACCAATCTATTAACACTTTGATGGGACCTGCATTTTTGCTCCATGTTTCCTGGATACATGTGCATGTTTCAAACTATTTTTTTCTTCATATTTCAACACCTATGGACACACAGTTTACGGTTGCTCATACTGTTTCCACGTGCCCTCTGTTTTTCTTTTTAATTCTATTCTAATTTACTGTTATTTTCTCTTTGGCCCCTTCCACACGTGCAGAATAATGCACTTTCAGTCCACTTTCACAATTGTTTGCAAGTGTATTGTGCTATTCCGCACAGTAAAATCCAACTGCAAAGTGCTGAAAGAGGATTGAAAGTGCATTATTCTGCATGTGCGGAAGGGGGCCTCTTTCCCCTTGGTTTCTCCTTGGTTTGGGCACTCTGTATATCTCAAAGGAAATGCTTTGTCATTGTCTGTGTAAATTTAGCAAAATGTCTGTTGTGGGAAGGGAAGGGAGCTTGTAAGCCCCTTTGAGACTCCTTATGGTTGAGAAGAACAAGATATGAATCCAAACCCTTCTTCTACCCTTGTTGTACTGGAGGTGTTTGCCTTGCTGTCATTTAGACACCAAGCCAATAAAATTCTTTGTACCTAGACTTGTAATGGCAGTCAGCATGGTTAGAGGGCACTTCTGTACATGCAGAATAATGCACTTTCAATGCACTTTCAATGCACTTTGCACGTTTCAATGCACTGGTTTTTACTGTGCGAAATAGCAAAATCCACTTGCAAACATTTGTGAAAGTGTGTTGAAAGTGGATTGAAATTGCATTGTTCATGTGCGAAAGTGCCCTCTAACAGCCATGCTGACTGTTGTTACAAGTCTGGTATAGGGAGATCCAGGTTCGAATCTCTACGCTGCTCGCTGGCCGAGCTTGGGTTAGTCACACACGCTCATCCTAACCTACCTCACAGGGTAGGTATGAGGATAAGCTGGAGGAGAGCATAAGCAGGGTCCCTGTTGGGGGAGAAAGGTGGGGTATAAATGTAAAAAAAAAATTAAAAAATTAATTGGTGGTTCCATTTATCTTAGCAGCGTTTATTGCTTCTTGTAGCTTGAGGATTGTGATTGCTGTTATACTACACTCATTTGTGATTTAGATTGCTGTTATACTACACTCATTTTTTAATGGCAGGTTTTATGGTTTGGTTTTATAGCTGCTTAGGACTGATGAATTTTTGTACCATTTTTTATTTTGTGAACTGCCTCGAGTAAGTTACTGGAGGGATGGCATATAGGGTGACACTGATAAAATGCAATTCTTCTTGCCTTTTCTCCTTAGTCTCTTCGCTGTTCTGTTTCTTTGCTCCCCAAAGGAAATACTCAGTAACACGTAGATTGAAGTTGCTACCTGCTAACCCTCCCTCTCAGAGTGTTTATTTTTATGATTTCCGCCACACGGGATTAGTAAAGTATGCTTTTTATTCAGGACAAAGATCAAGTTCTTACAGTATGTGTGCTGAGGGAGAGACATCGAAATTAATTATGATTTTTGTCCAGGGACAGAATGCAAGGTTCCACAGAATATCCGAAGCAACTAACAAAATTGGTAGGCCAATGACTCTTTCCCGTTCAGTCTCTTTGCTCAAATCAACCAAGAGTGGAAGGGTTTAATTAAAAGCTCGAGTCGCAGCCAAGCCGCAGTGCTTACTTAAGAATGTTGTTCCTCCGTAGTGCTTGCAATTGCAGGCAGTTTAAGAACTGAATCTTTCATTATGTGTCCTAATTAAATATCCTACCAGAGTTTTTAATTTTGCTGAAGACAAACCTCTAGGTTTGAATTCTGAGTTATCATTTGGGTACCTCTCGACCCAGACGGATCCACGCCTCCTTGAAAATAAGCCCCACTGGGTGGCATGGAGCTTACTCCCAAGTAAGCATGCATAGGACTGCAATCTTAGGCAACTCAGGACAGTGCAGAAATCAGAGCTTTGTAGGATGCTGGCTTCGAATTTAATTAATTATTTGGACTTTTATACCGCCCCATCCCCGAGGGGCTCCAGGCGGTGTACAACATAAAATACAGTTATAAATAAAGTTGCTAAAACCTTTAAAACAGCAATAAGAATAATAAGAGGCGTCCAACAAACCCCGTTTTTTTAAAAATCCTCCCCAAGAGGGAGGGACGGCGAGTCCCATTAGATGGAAAAGGCTCAGATGTAAAGAGCCAATGGGCGGGGGGGCACCTTCAGCGGCTGGTCCCTCCAAAGCCCCGGCGGAACAACTTCGTCTTTAGGACCTCATTCATAACAAAACTATTAATGGTTGGGTTTTTAATCAGCTGCTTGTTGGTTTTTAAAGTGCTTGTGGTGTGGTTTTAAGCAGAGCTGCACCCTTCCAATGACACTCACCTAAAACCTCGGTTAGAAAGACAGACTACAAATGAATAAATTATTATTATTATTATTATTATTATTATTATTATTATTATTATTATTATTATTATTATTATTATTATTATTATTATTATTATTAATTTATTTATTGGGTTTATAGACTGCCCTCCCCCGAAGGGCTCAGGGCGGTGTACAGTATATAGATAGAGCACAATCAAATTAAAATACAATAAATATGAATTAAGATGGCTCTAATAAAAATAAACCCTATCCATTAAAATGCAGCTTATAAAATTAATATTAATGTTAACTTAAGATGGCGCCTGCTGTCAGTTCCCTCTAAAAACATGCATCAGAAGAGAAGGGCGGTAGGGGCCACATGATGTTATAACAGCAAGAAAAGGGAGGGAGGGAGGGGCCCCTATCAACGGCTGGTCTCCCCAAAGGCCCGGTGGAACAGTTCGGTCTTGCAGGCCCTGCGGAATTCAACAAGGAATTCAAAATATAGATAAAAGATAAATGACAGTGAGGTTGAACTGAACAAGACTTTGCATTGTCGGGATGGTGAAATTTCGGTCATGCTGGGTCATGCTGGTGAATTGCCATTTACTGTGTGGGAGTTTATTATTTTTGTGCCTTGATTCTGGGAGGCTCCGGGATTTTGGGAGATCCATGCCACAGGTCTGTGGTCCCCTAAACCTGGAAGAGTCAGAATGATGTCAGCTGGAATTTTCTTCAGCTTCCTTTGACCTTTTATATCAGGCCCATACTACCCCGCCAGGTCCCTCCGCTCCTCAGAGGAGAACCTGCTCAGGATCCCCGTCCCAAGAGAAATCTGGCTGGCCTCTACAAGGGCCAGGGCGTTTACAGCCCTGGCCCCTACTTGGTGGAACAGGCTCCCTAAGGAGACCAAGGCCCCTGCGGGACTTACAAAGTTTCCGCAGGGCCTGCAAGACGGACATGTTCCACCAGGCATTTGGCCAGCCAGACTGAGGAGTACAACGCCCCTATTCCAACTAGGCCTCCTGTGGGCACAGGGTCGGGATGAGGGGAGCGGCAGGCCGCCATCTGTTTGTTTCTGAGTTTTAAGGAATTTTAATATTCAGTATATATAGTATTTTATTACCTAGATAGATATGATTTAATTTTAATGTTATGAATTCAACTACGGTTAAATGTATTTTAATTGTTGTTCACTGAGCCGCCCTGGGGAGGGCAGTCAATCAATCAATAATCAATCAATAATCAATCAATCAATACAACACCAACACCAACACCAACACCAACACCACCACCACCACCAACAGTAATAATAATAATAATAATAATAATAATAATAATAATAATAATAATAATAATAATAATAATAATAATAATAATAATAATAATAATAATAATAATAATAAAAGGCAGCCCTGCTGGGATCCGCCCAAATACTTCACTGATACATTACAACTTCCTAGGCCTCTGGGTGAGGCTCGAATTGTAATGAAGGCCAACAACCAGCTAAAGATCTGGCAGCTGTGAAATCTACAACAACAACAACAACAACAACAACAACAATAAATATCGATCCCTAGTTTTATTGGTTCATGTTTGCAATAGTTGATACAGAAAGACGCAAGCTCATTTTTTCTGTCCTCCAATCTGGAGTTGAGCTTGTCCAGATTCATGCGGCAGAGATAGTCTGATGTGTGACTTGCATGGAGAGCAATTTAAATGGGTCAGCTGTTTAAGTGCATTGCAGAGAGTGGAGGCTGGGCAAGGAATCCTTTGCTTAGTTTGTCTTCTTATTGAGGATTCCACTTTCAAAGGTTCGATTCAGCTTGTTTACCTTGATGAAGAGGGCTTTAGGCAGAGATGAAATGCCAGTTTATTATTCCAAGTCAGGCAAACAGGCTTGGCTTGCTGACCCAGCAGGGCTGAAGGCAGCGAGAGCGCTAAAATATTCATTAGCGTCACTTGAAATACCTATAAGAATTCCGTATACAAGGCCCAAATGTGCTTTCTCTGGATATGTTGGGAACTGCTTGCTAAATTGATATTTGTTGTGACAAATTTGCTGAGTGGGAAGGAGAGAGATACTGGTGAATGTACATCGAAGCCAAGTAGCAAATAAATGCACAATAAAGTGAAATGTTTGCCGGAGTCAGGTGATGGTGCACCGTTACTGCAAAGACCCATTCTGGAAGATACTAGTTTCTACTAATCCCCATGGCTACCATGTCCCATGTTGAGGATTTTTCTGTTGGCACCCTACTGACTTCAGATCAGATTTATTTATTCATAGTCCATACACTCGATACAATTGGAAGAAACAGATAACAGATAAACAAGTAATATTATAATTGCACGGAATTTAAACAGCGTAAAACAGTACTATTATCATATGATACAAAATTATAACTCCGTTATCTTAGCCCTGCTGACTTAATTGATCTTTTCCCGCAGTAGCTCTGGATTCTCTCAAGCACCTTTGGCTTTTCCAACTTCTCCAGTCCCTCTTGCTTGCTGTTTTAAAATGGTGGATTTCCATTGCTGAGCTCTTTGGAACTCTCTCAGCCCCACCTGCCTCACAAGGTGTCTGTTGTGGGGAGAGGAAGGGAAAGGAGCTTCTAAGCCTCTTAGAATAGAATAGAATAGAATAGAATAGAATAGAATAGAATAGAATAGAATAGAATAGAATCTTTATTGGCCAAGTGTGATTGGACACACAAGGAATTTGTCTCCGGTGCATATGCTCTCAGTGTACATAAAAGAAAAATACATTTGTCAAGAATCATAAGGTACAGCACTTAATGATTGTCATATAGGTCTAGTAAGCAATCAGGAAACAATCAATAGTAATGAAAGCATAAAATGTAAAATCTTAAAATAAGATAAAATGTCAGCACAGGCTATAGTCATACAGTCATAAGTGGGAGGAGATGGGTAATAGGAATGATGAAAAAAGTATAAGGAGTCTTTGAGACTCCTTATAGGAAAGAAAGGTGGGGTGGCAATCCAAGCTCCTCTTCCTCCTCCTCCTCCTCCTCCTCCTCCTCCTCCTCCTCCTCCTCCTCCTCCTCCTCCTCCTCCTTCTTTTCCTCCTTCTCCTCCTCCTCCTCCTCCTTCTCCTCCTCCTCCTCCTCCTCCTCCTCCTCCTCCTCCTCCTTCTCCTCCTCCTCCTCTTCCTCCTTCTTTTCCTCCTTCTCCCCCTCCTCCTCCTTCTTCTCCTCCTGCTTCTCCTCCTCCTCCTCCTTCTGCTTCTGCTTCTCCTCCCCCTCCCCCTCCTCCTTTCTCCTCCTTTCTCCTCCTTTCTCCTCCTCCTCCTCCTCCTCCTTCTTTTCTTCTTCTTCTTCTTCTTCTTCTCTTCTTCTTCTTCTTCTTCTTCTTCTATTCTTCTTCTTCTTCTTCATTTGATCAATTTTCTTTAAATTTTCTTTTCCTCTCTCCCTACCTCTCTGCTCTCCCTTCCAGCATCATTTTCATGCACACACATTGCTCTAGTTACGTGCTAGAGACGTGGAGCTTCCGTTCCTTGCTCTGAGGCTTGTCTTCTTTGTACCTAGCGACCCTAAAGCCTTCTCTGAAGAATGACAGGGTTAACTTTTTGCTCTAACACAATGTCTTTTAAAGGCAAAAATATGGATGGTTGCAAAGACTGTCCTTGGTAAATGAGGACTTTTGGGTAGTTCTCTTGAGTGAAAGAAGGTTGTCTGGGGCATGTGGCAATTGACCTTCACTGGTCCTAGTAAACCTTGCCAGCAAATTACTGTGAGCATACATGCAATCTGTGTGGTATGTATGCTGGATGCTTCTTTATATGTGTTTTCATATGCTTTATAAATATGTGTTGTATTTAGTGCATGTTCAGCCAAATGCAGAATCCGAATCCATTTATCCAAGTACTGCTTTCACTTGTAAAGTGAATGGGTTTGGGCTGTTTTGTACAAATAGATTACACCTGGACATTCAGGCTCTGGCCCCTTCCACACATGCAGAATAATGCACTTTCAGTCCACTTTCACAACTGTTTGCGAGTGGATTTTGCTATTCTGCACAGTAAAATCCAGCTGCAAAGTACACTGAAAATGGATTGAAAGTGCATTATTCTGCATGTGTGGAAGGGGCCATAGATTCCAAAGCCTTTGCCTGCCACAGACTTCCTTCCTTTCCAGGTGATTCTTTTTCTAATTTGCCCTATAATATAATTTTTCAAGTGGGCTGTTAACCAGAAGAACAGTTCTTCTCTTGATTGTTAAATAGGTGGAATACTGGCTTATTTTTTGGGCACTGAACCCTGTTTTCAAAACTGAAATGTTGCAAATGCTTCCCTCCTGCAAGGCACCTGTGCAGGGCCCAGGTGACAGCAAGAAAGCACATGTGCCCATCCGTTTTTTCCCATGGCAGCAAGTGGAAGACTGCGCCAGGGATAGCTGCAACTATCTGCTTTCTTAGCATGCATGTGTGGGCCACACAGTTCAGACATGAGCATGAAGTGGAAATGATTATATTGGCTCTAATTTTTTTTAAGTTTAGTGCTGTGTAATCCCCCTTGAATCTCAGTGAGAAAGGCAGTCTACAAATACCATGAATGAATGAATAAAAACTAGCTTTCTCATTCACAAATACCAGCAGGTTCAGAGGTTTAAAAAATGTAAAGAGCCTGTAATGAACTAGTAAAGTCCAGGCAAAAGTAACCATTCTCAGTTCTTTATTGTGCTGGCAATCATAGTTGAATACAGGCGATGCGAGTTCTGAGAGACTTAGAACTTTGATAATAGCTTTAACACAGTGGCAAGCCTCCTTCCCGCCACAAGAAATTAAACAATGAATAGTTTCACACAGGCAAGCAGAGATAACGTGG
Organism: Sphaerodactylus townsendi; assembly: GCF_021028975.2. Classification (NCBI taxonomy): domain Eukaryota; kingdom Metazoa; phylum Chordata; class Lepidosauria; order Squamata; family Sphaerodactylidae; genus Sphaerodactylus; species Sphaerodactylus townsendi. The sequence continues at coordinate 19,910,086 of NC_059441.1, read as the reverse complement.
AACCAAAAATCCCCAACTCAGGCAGACAGCCAGGGCTGACAGGTGGGAAAGACTCAAGGACAGTGCACACACTAACAGCATCCTGACAGAGCCCAACCATGACTGGCATCTCGAAGACAGCATGAATCTTGGTTGATGTTCTGACTGGGCATGCGTACATGAGAGCCATTGTGGTTTAGTATATAAGAGACAGCATGGTGTAGGTGGATTCTAATCTGGAGAACTGGGTTTGATTCCCCACTCCTCCACCTGAGTGGCTGAGGCTTATCTGGTGAACCAGATGTGTTTCCACACTCCTACATTCCTGCTGGGTGACCTTGGGCTAGTCACAGTTCTTTGAAACTCTCTCAGCCCCACCTACTTCTGTTGTGGGGAGAGGAAGGGAAAGGAGCTTGTGAGTCTCCTTGAGTCTTCTTACAGGAGAGAAAGGTGGGATATAAATCCAAACTCTTCTTCAAATCCCCACTCTGTCATGTAGCTCCCTCAGTGACTGACTGTCATTCTCTTCCTGTCCGGCCTTCCTCACACAGTTGTTATGAAGATATAAGGGAGGAGTGGATAGCTGTGTGCCTCTCTGAGCTCCTTGGGAAAGGGTGGAATAAAAATGGAACAGAATGCAAGAGATGCCAGTTTTTCATCTGGACAGCCATGAAAAGTTAGAATCCCTGAACAGAGCCCTAAGGGAACGATAAAGGGTGCCCTCGTGTCAGAAGGGCCGCTGTTTTTATGGGGAATTTTGAACTCTAGTCCATCTCTCTTGCAGATTAAAAGCCACTTTCCTCCCAACCCCCCCTCTGCCAGATCCGAAGTGGTTAACATAGAAAATGCTGGTAATTTCCTGTTGCCAATGATCAGTATGCGCGGCATTTGCCGCCCGCTGAATCATGGTCCACAGTGAAGGTAAACAGGTCTCTGATGGCAGGTTCGGAGTGGAATACCAATGCAGCGGTGTTTCTTCCCAGAGATTCCTTCCCATTTCTTAGGCGTGGATAAAAATTCCTTTGAAGGACGACTGCATCGCAGGACGTGAAAAGTGTCTTTGGGGGACCGTCTTCTCAAAAAGGTGGGAGGGAAGAGATCCGTTGAGGTCCACTTATTGGTGTTGCTGTGTTGTTTTGTTTCCAATGGCCTTGTGATAATTAATTAATCCTTTTTGGGGCAGAGGGAATTTGCTGTATATTGGCCTGAATGTGTTTCTTTTGTAGAAGAACAAGGCATGCACCTAAATATTACTGTTATTTCAAAAGAATGGTGTTTATGTTCCTATTGTGAGATTTATAATTAACTTGCAAATGGGACATGGTTGTGTTAACCTTTTTTTAACAGTAGATATTTTGTGAAGTGCTGATTTTAATGAGGATCTTGTTTCTTAAGTTCCATACAGTATTCCCTTCCCCCACATCCTTTAAATCTGTCCATAAAATTCTTTCCTTATCTGCCTTGGTTTCATATGGCTAAGAGCAAGGTGCCCATATCTTTCTCAGCTCAAAACCCATTATTTAAAAAACCTGTCATTTAAAAAATGCTATTTTGTATTGTGGGTTTATGTTGAGGCTTTCCCCCCCTATAAATGTAAATATTTGGAGGGAATTGGTAGAAACTGAAGATTAGTGGCGGAGGAAAGTTTAATCCTTATGCTTGTCTTGTGAATTGGGTTGCTGAGCATACTTGGGATTAATGTACCATTGGATTCAGTGGGAGTTATTCCAAAGTAAACATGTTTAAAGCCAGGGTGATGCCCAAGGGCAGCTTTTAAAACAGCCATTTACCCAATCACCTGTGGTACATAAGAACCAGCATGATGTCATGGTTGAGAGCAGGTGGACTCTAATTTGGAGAATCAGGTTTGATTCCCCACCCTCCACGTCAGTGGTAGACTCTTACCTAGTGAACTGGATTTGTTTTCCCACTCCTACAGATGAAGCCTGAAGGGTGACCTTGGGCTAGTTTTCTCTGAATTCTCTCAGCCCCACCTGCCTCACAAGGTTTCTGTTGTGGGATGAGGAAGGCATGGAATTTGTCAGCCCCTTTGAGTCTCCTTACGGGACAGAAAGATCTTACAGAAAGACATAAATCCAAATTCCTCCCCTCCTCTTCTTCCTTTTCCTTTTCCTCCTCCTCCTCCTCCTCCTCCTCCAGGTGAGTAGGCATCTTCAGAGGTATGTTAATATTAAATTTAATTTGTATATCGCCCTCCCCCGAAGGTAGGATATGTTGATACACACCTTTCTATGAGACGCCTCTGAAGTTGCCAGCCATAGATCTGGGCGAACTGTTAGGAGCAAAAACTACTGGACTATGGCCATGCAGTCTGGAGAACCCACAACGGCCAGTCGATTCTGGCCATAAAATCCTGTGATGATGCTCAGATTTCCTGGCAGTTTCAGTCTGTGCTCACACCCGCACTCTGTACATCAGTGTGGGATTAAAATGACTGTGGTGGGCTTTTTTTGGTCTAGGCTGATGGTTTTCGGCTTCTCTAGGCCCAAGAGCCACTAAGATACAAGCATGTGGTAGAAAACCAAGTGACTTTAGAATCACGTGACAGGAAGAGGGGGAGCCGGAGCTATATCCTCAACAGCGTCAATGTCAGGACCATGGACAGCACATGGACTGATGGGAAATAAGCCAAGCTCTGGCAGATGGCCTGTTAGAGAGAAAATCAACAAGGATCCCAGAGAGCCATAGAGGAATTCTCTCCAGCCATTGAGTGACCTCTTACTGCCTTCCTTTGTGCACATGCAAAATAATGCACTTTCAATCCACTTTCCCAATTGTTTGCAAGTGGATTTTGCTGTTCCGCACAACTGCAAAGTGCATTGAAAGTGGATTGAAATTTTCCCGAATGTCACGATTGCTGGCAATGATGTTGCGTAAAAGTTCCCTCGGTGCAGTGATCTTGGGGGGCTGAAATAGGAAGTCTTAACAGAACTCTCCAGGCACAGAGGCCCCTTCCGCACACGCAAAATAATGTGTTTTCAAACCACTTTCACAACTGTTTGCAAGTGGATTTTGCTATTCCGCACAGCTTCAAAGAGCACTGAAAGCAGTTTGAAAGTGCATTATTCTGCATGTGCGGAATGAGCCAGAAAAAGAAGATCCAAAGTAAGTGAGGATTCCTAGCTGTTGCCTTTCCATTCCTTAAAATACTGTCCTAAATAAAGGCTCTCAGAGGCTGGACTCTGGAGGAGAAGCCAGTTCAGAATAACGGCCAACGCAGGTAATGGGATTTTGCGTAATATTATATTGGGTGGTGAGGAGTGTCTTGGGAGGGAGCCCCCGATCCCTCCCCATCAGAACAGGTCATTTTATTTTCCAGCGGTAGGTTGTTGGCTGGAAGAGGAGAGAGGTGATCCACCATATTTAAATTTGCTGCACTGATTGAATGCTTTGCTCACCAGTGTTGGTGCTGCCTTTTGTTCTCCATTGCAGAGATGGCGTCAGAAATACCAGGTTCGGTGACATTGCCGGTGGCACCTATGGCAGCGGGTCAAGTGAGAATGGCAGGATCCATGCCCGCCAGAGGAGGAAAGAGGCGCTCGGGGTAAGGCTATTTCCTGCACTTGAAGTGGAATGGGAAGCTTATCTTTCAGACATGTAGCTCTGAAGTGGTGGACCTCTTGTATCAAAGGATACTAAATGTTGACTTCTATAGTCTGTCTCAGAAAAAGCTGTTAGTAGGGTTGTATATTCCTCCACCACAGAACTCAACAGGCCAGGCCTTCTTTGCTGTAGAATGCTGCACCTGGATCCTAGTGCCTACCTAGCCCTGCTCCCCTCTGTCCAGTTTGAAAGTTTGGAAGTAAAAATACATTTTGCCATTTTGCTCTTGTACCAAAGTACCGTGTTCAGTAATGCAAACAAAACAATGGTCTTGACAAAGGCAGCATATAAAAATGAATTATAATTATCATATTTGTTTGGGACTATATCCTAGTGCAGAAGCATACAATTTTCTCAACCGCTGCACCTCAATTGACCGTACTGACATCTTTTCCTGAGGCAGAGTATAGTCTAAACACAAAGACATCTTTCCTAGCATCTTGGCTAGACATCAATATCTCCAGTGAAAGTGCAGTGACAGTCAGACCTAGGAAGATTTCTGCCTATGACTTTAGAAAGCTTCCTGTAGAGACAGTAAATAGCATCGGGCAGAAATAAAGCAGATAATGATGAATTAGACCCTCCAATAAGTTGACTTTGTGGTGGTGTTTACGACTTGGAATCAGAATTGAGTTTCAGCTGTGGGCGCTTCCACCCATGTAAGCAAAAGTGTTTATTTAGGGACGAGGAAAGTGCGGTCTAGTAGCCAACAGACAGGGCTTCTGTGCTTTCCCATGTCTCCTATGAGCTTGCTGGGTAGCCTAAGAAAGGAAGGGATGAAAATATTAATAATAGAAGCCAAGCTTATACTTACACAGTTGACAAGAAGTTATAGATCCCGAATGCTGCACACTTCATTAAATGTTGCATCGGCTGTTGAAGAATCAGCGGTTTCTCATAATGAGAAATTAAACTACGGTGGCTTTGTTCAAGATGTTGTATTGTTCTGAGTTTTCTTTTTTTAATTGCATTTGCGATTAGTGTGATTTTCCTTTGGTGTTGACAGTTCCTTGCTTAATAAGAAACTATTCAGAACTTGCACGGAAAGGCTAAAATCTATTTAGTTACAGTGCTTAATTTCTGGCTACAGTGTTAAGTAAAAAACATTTTGTAATGGCGATTGTTTAAATTTACAGTCCTCTGGCTCAGAAGCCGCAGGTTCGGTTTCACTAATATTTCCACATTTCTAGATTTTTGTATTGTTTTTAAACTATTGTATTAGTTTTAATTCTTTTGTTAGCCGCCTCGAGCCCTTTGGGGGATTGGCAGGATAAAAATGGAATAAATAAATACGTAAATAAATAATGAGAGGCTGAAATTAGATGGTGTTAAATTACACACAGAATGCCTCTTCTCTGGATACAAATGTGAAGCTTGCACACTGTTTGGTTGGTCTGAATAAAACATTCGGTTGGTCTGCATAAAAGGTATTATGTGGGTTGTGTTCTGGCTTTTTCAGGCGCTTGATCTTTCAATGTCTCTTGATATGGGGCCCCAGGCATAGGCTCTGCCAAACCAGGTTTATTGTATGCCTGCCTTTCAAAAACAATCCAGAGGCCCCTTCCGCACCTGCAGAATAATGCACTTTCAATCCACTTTTAATGCACTTTGCAGCTGGATTTTACTGTGCGGAATAGCAAAATCCACTTGCAAACAGTTGTGAAAGTGGATTGAAAGTGCATTATTCTGCCTGTGCAGAAGGGGCCTCAGAATCAGCCCTTCAAGAGAACTGTTGGTTCCAAATCCAAATCCAAAACCTTTATTAGGCATAAAACCAGTGTGTGTCAAGAATTTCGAAGAACTGTTGGTTGTGCGAAGAGAGAATACGCAAATGCGTTCCCAGCATCGCCCTTCAATGACAGGACACGGGGCCAATTTCTGGACTGAGCAGAGAATGTCCAGATCGGTTGAGTTCTCAGTGGTCTTCTCATGTCTCCAGGTGGGGCCAGGAGATTGTGGCATCTGGTGGGTTTTTGTCCCTTTTGTATTACATTGCTTATGCTTAGACATTGGCTGTTTGCTGGCTGCTGGTGTGCACAGGCTTTGAGGTCATGCCATTCCCAAGGCGGATAAAATGGAGAAGATAAGGATGTATGCCACTTAGGTGCAACATTATGTCATCTTCGATTTTATTGGGGAGGTTCCAAAACCCCCACACTGAGATAGAACCTTCCCTGGTAAGAACAATTGCATAGACTCCATATCTCTTTCTTGTCCCTTCTATGCAACTACTTGGGCTAATCTGTTAATGCCCCTTTTAGTCGATAAAAGGGAGCTTTTGAATTGCTAAACAGTATAATTGAATGAATGAATGAATGAATGAATGAATGAAAGAAAGAAAGAAAGAAAGAAAGAAAGAAAGAAAGAAAGAAAGAAAGAAAGAAAGAAAGAAAGAAAGAAAGAAAGAAAGAAAGAAAGAAAGAAAGAAAGAAAGAAAGAAAGAAAGAAAGAATGGACCATTCACTTCTGGGTAAGGACCAATGGGGCTCTAGATCTGTAGCACAGTTTTGCCTCTTGGTAAACAAATTTAGAAAATCAGGAGGATAGGAGGATAGAGGACTTCCTGAACTATCAAGTGCTATGATATTGACTACTCTTTTTATCTGGGTGTACCTAAAAGCTGTTGGAACCTTCTATTTAAAATTTTTCTATTGTCGTTTTATACTGGTTGTTTACTGCGAATAAATATTCATTCTCCATTTGTTACCTTTCTCTGCCCAGCCAGCCAATATAGGTCCTAATATTTCACTCTGAACTTATATATAGGACATTTTAGGAATTTATGTTCTCAAGTATCCATTTAAGGAACAGGCAAAAAGTATCCTTCCTTTTAAACAACTGCAAGTCAGAAATAACTGAAATTGTTGCCAAATTCCTATCCCACACCATACAGATGCAATTAGATAGGGTCTCAGTGTGGTCCATTATGTCTACCCTGCTTTGTGTGATGTTATTCTACTTTTGTGCTGATGGTTTGTGTTTGCTTGTTTTATCTGATGTGATTCCCTTTCTAGATGTTCTGTTTTATTTGCTTGTTAATGCCAATAAAGGAAAGCTTTGAATGGCTGGATGTAAGCTGCTTTGGATACCCATTGGGGAGAAAGGCAGGGTATGAATGAAATGAAATGAATTAAATATGGCAGAATTAAAATGTGCACCTTTAAAAACCTTTACAGGTAGCTCAACCCCAAGAAAACCTTGATTCTGCAGAAAGCTTTTGCTCTGGTTTGAAAAACAAATTTTTGCTAGGGGATATTAAGACTTCTCTCTGATCCTTTTTTACAAAAAAAAAACAGTTCTGAAGATCTTTATAGTGTATCCCGTTTGTCCTTGCGTTTGACTTACCTTAAGGTAAATCTTAAACACCTGAAGGGTTTTAATGCTTTGATTTCTTTTAACTGCAGTGTTTAAGAAAGCGGATGACTTTGAGTCAGAGTTGAATAAATATCATTGTCTTTTCTCTTTCGCTCCGGCCTTCCCCAAGAGATGATAATTGCAATAAAATGATGTGTCAGCCTGTGAAGTGGAAATTTTTAAATGAATACAACAGAATCTCCTCTGCAGTTAGATCATTTGTCTTCTTGAAAGCAGCTTCTGCTGCTGTTGTATGTCAGGCAATTTATTCTCGCTGGCGAGAAGATTTTATCTGATGGGTGGGAGGTGAGCAGGGTATTTTTTCCACAGTGTCTCCCCAAATATTATCAACCCAGTCTTCAAAACATAGGGGAAGAATGCGCACTGTCATGAAAGCACCTTGTGTTTGAAGGAATTTGGGGCACCCGTCTGTTTTGCTCGCTTTCAGTTTTTCAAAATTATCTGAAACTTACTAGGAGTTGTTCAGTGAGCAGATCAGGAATGGCAGAAATACTTCCTTGAAGGACAGGTTGATCACAGTGACCTGTCTTTGGCCCCTTCCACGCATGCAGAATAATGCATTTTCAATCCACTTTCAATCCACTTTGCAGCTGGATTTTACTGTGTGGAATAGCAAAATCCACTTGCAAACAATTGTGAAAGTGGATTGAAAGTGCATTATTCTGCATGTGCAGAAGGCCTTCCTTTGCCATGTGTAGCCAAAAAAAACCACTTACTTAATGCTTGCAGAGAGGGATAATTGAGGACTAGAAACATGCATAAAATGAGCCCTGCTGGATCAGACCAGTGGCCCACCTAGTCCAGCATCCTGTTTCCTATTCAGGCTGACCAGCTGTCCTGGAGTCTTGTTTGCTAGATACTCAAACTGGCCACTGGAGGTCACTGATTCTCCACCAAAGAGAACTGCAAGATTGCTTTTGTACCAAGAAAGAAAGCTGTTTGATGCGGCTGAGGATTCGATCAAGATGCTAGTTTTTCAAGACGCTTATATGTAAGTGATAGGGCTCTTTCGCACATGCAGAATAATGCACTTTCAATCCACTTTCAGTGCACTTTAACAATTGTTTGCAAGTGGATTTTGCTGTTTCACACAGTAAAATCCAACTGCAAAGTGCACTGAAAGTGGATTGAAAGTATATTATTCTGCATGTGCGGAAGTGCCCCCAGAATCACAGACTGCCGTTGCAGTCCATCCCAAATAACCACGCTGTAAGTCATGTTTTTGAAGAGCTGGTATAGTGTAGTGTCTAAGATCCAGCACTGGGAATCTAGAAGTTCCTGGTTTAAATTTTGCTGCTGCAATGAATTTGCTTGGTGGGTTTAGAGTTCTCATTTCTGTACATGTGCGTATGTGCTTTCCTGCACCCGGCAATTAGAAATGAAGAGCTAGATATTGCAGAGCGAGGAAGAGCGCATTGGGCAGCATTCTTGGGAAAAGACCCATGAATATTCTTTAACTCTTTAGGCTTTAAAGAAAATGGCCAAAGGAAGTTATTTGGAATTGCAGATTTGGAACTGCTTGGTGTTTTGATAAAATAATACTAGAGTCCAGTGGCACCTTAAAGGCTTTTAACATGTTGTTGATGATGATGATGATGATGATGATGATGATGATGATGATGATGATGTGACTTTTATACCGCCCACCCCCAGAGGGCTCTGGGCGGTGTACAACATTTCAATATAACATAAATAAGCAATCTGGTCTAAGCATTTGTGCCCCAGCCTGGATGGCCCGGGCTGGCTCCAGCTCATCAGATCTCAGAAGTGAAGGCAAGTCAGGTTAGTATTTGTGTAGGAAATCACCAAGGAATGCCAGAGATGTTATGCAGGGGGAGCCAATGGCAAACCACCCCTGTTAGTCTCTTGTCTTGATAATCCTCCTGGGTTGCCATAAGTTGGCATGATGACACTTTACACTCAGCGGCACTTTATATACTTGGCAGCACTTTACACACTTGACGGCACTTTAAAAACAATAATTTGGGAGCGAGAGCTAACTATCACATGTACTTGTGCATATAAATTGGCCTGATGGATTTGTACTGGGTTAAAATTTGTCCGCCTTTAAAGTACAGCTGGACTCCTCTTTTTATTTAGCTACTGCAGACAGATGTCTCCCCATCTGGAATTAGCAGTTGTACATTCAGGGAAAGGAGAGAGAACAAAACCACGACGAAGGAGCAAGCGGGATGCACGCTGCCTGTTTGAGATTTGGGCAAAGTCGAGGAGTTCTAAGCCGGAGCCCTTTGTCTCAGCCTACTCCCTTTTGAAAGGGCTTGAGCCAAAGATTTTCTGGGCTTTTCAAAATGGCCTCCGGTCCGACTTCTAAAACAAGACAATGGTACCTCTTTTCAAGTGACTTCAATGAGAACTGCTGCCTTGGGGTAGAGAAGGGGTTCAGCGTTAGTCATCAGAATAGCAGACACGAGGCCCGTTGAAACCATGACAACTCATTTGGAAAACGTTTACTTTTTTTTAGGATGGAATTTGACGATGAAGATGGCGAAGGGCCCAGCAAATTTTCAAGGTGAGATCGTTTTTTAAAAATTATCTTGCAGAAAATGGCTCAACTTTGAGAACTCATGTGTACCCTAACCCATGAATACAAGACTAACCAGTCTGAGGATTTATTCCACGTGCTGCCAAGGAGGGATGCCAGCCTGCCCCCCCCCCCCCCCCCCGAATTACAGCTCATCCCTGGATGCCAAAGACTAGTCCCCCTGGTTAGGAAATGGATGCTTTGGAAGGAGGTCTCTGTGGCATTGTACCCCCTTGAGGTTCTTGTCCTCTTGAGGCTCCATCCCCAAATCTCCAGGTGTTTTGCAACCTGGGTCTGGTGACCCTATCCACCACTGGAGGCCAGGGGAATCTGGCAACTCTATAGCCAATCATAGCCCATTGGGCTGGTCTAGGAAGGGGGCCAGAAAGACCAGTTGCTTCCTGTAATATGTCAATCTCTGAGAGCTTTGTGAGCACTGTTGCTGCGTCTTTTGCTACCCTGCATCCCTGTCACTTATGTCAGCAATTCTTCAAATGAATGAAATCCCTCAGCGGCAATGCAGGGTTGTGAGTCGCTTCCCAGACCGTTTGCTGCCCATTGGTGCATTTGTCAGTTTGACACGTCACCATTTGATGAAAAAGGCCTGTTTTTTTATTTTGATTATTTGTTTTGCCCTTTTCATCACTTCAGGTTTCTGGCAAATGTTGAAATCTTTTTAAGGCAAAGCAGCACTGTTTTTGGCACATGAAAAGGTTTCTTTAAACCTTTAAACAAATCTGCGCATCTTACATTCCAATCAGTTATTAATGCACTATGTTGGATCTCTAATACTCAGAACTGTATGTTAGGAAAGATCTGTTTTTTTACTTATTGTTCTGTCTTACTGTCTTTTTGAAATATTTTGCTACGATTGAAAAATTAAACAAATTAAAAATCAGTTATTAACGTACAATGATGGGCATCCAAAAATGACACCCACACATACTCCTAGTTTGCAAAAATTGGCATTTGCACGTAGAAGGCCATTGACTGTGTCATCACCTTCCTAGTTTCCGGTAACGATCTTATTTTCTGTTGCTGTTTTTTGTCTGCTTATTTCTTGCACAGGTATGATGATGATCAAATCTCTGATGAGAAGGAAAAATACGCAAGGTAGGCGTTGAGAGAACAGTGAGGGATAACCGTTCCAGTAACAGATAATGCGTATTATTATAATGCAGCATTGTTGCCTGTGTCAGCGTTCCCTCTTGAATAATTCAGTTTTGCATAGCTTGCGGAAAGCCAGGACCATGGGAGCCTTCCTGACCTCCCCAGGTAGGCGATTCCATAAGGTGGGGGCCGCAAGAGATAATCTGCGTGTGTGGGGCAGCTGCTGATCTTGCCCATTTGCAGGGCGGGAGCTCCAGGAGGCCCTGGTCAGAGGAGAGAAGCGGTCGTGGCCCAGCGGGCAAGCAGATGCGGTCCTGCAGATTTGAGGGTCCAAGACCAGTATGTGATAGCCAATACCTTGAACTGAACCTGGTAACTGATGGGCAGCCTTCGGAGCAGATATAGAATGGGAGTGATATGCATGTTCCTCCTGGCTCCGGGTAATACAGCATTTTGCCCCAATCGGGGTCTCTGAGTTGACATAGTGGGGAGATCTACGTGATCTCGATGGTGCCGTGGTGTCGATCCAGGTGACCAGATCAGCTGAGTCGAGGCGATCTTCCAGGCTCAATGGAATGTGAAGGAAGTGGTTTTTGCAGCTGCATCCACTGACTTCTCCAGCAGCTGTTTTGAGCCCAGCATGACCCTCGGCCCCCAATGAGCCAACAATTAAAAGAAACCAATGAAAGCAAATTAGAGACTGGGCAATAACTGGACACATCGTTTTCTGGTCGGGATGGTTTTCAAAGTAGTCAACGCCCCTTATTCAAGGAGCTGAGGGACTGATTGAGTGATTGATTCATCTGACACCAGAGACTCATTGATGTGGTCCTTGCATGACTTTAGCATCCAGGATTGGCTAGGATCCAGGGCTTAAGTAGTATCCTTCACATTTTTGCAGGATTCTGGGATAAATAAGAACCCAGTTAGGGTTGTATGCATGTGCTGAGAATCCATGAGGTTGGAAAAATAGAACAGGATTTATTAAAAGACAAAGCAATCTTCCAACCCTTCTGGTTCTGAAGATAAGCTTCAGGGGGCCCGAGAGCAATGCCTACTGAAACCTTCCAAACCAGAGAAGCGCCGAATAACCATTTCTGGGTCAAGTCCATGGTGGGAGTGCACTTCAGTGCTTTGCAAAGCTACTCTTCTTTGGTTAGCAACATTAGGATAAATAATAACATTTGTGAGCAGCACACAGAGCTATTAGCTTCAGCGAGGTGACTGCTTATGATAATTCCATGGCATCCTTTTCTGGGCCCCGACTTAAAACAAAATTAAATGTGGATTACCTAAGACTTTGAGCCTAGTGTGTCTTTCCACTGAGATAAACCGGCACTATACTATTCCTGCTGGATTAATAACTCCTATAAGGGAATGATTTCCTTTTTGGAGGAACCAGGTGGAAATTGTAGCTTGCTGCAAAGTGTTGGAACCTTCAACGCTGTCTGTGTCAGGGTTGTTACCCTGCCTCTGCATAGGGCATTTTCGCACATGCGGAATAATGCCCTTTCAATCCACTTTCACAATTGTTTGCAAGTGGATTTTGCTATTTTGCACAGTAAAATCCAGCTGCAAAGTGCATTGAAAGTGGATCGAAAGTGCATTATCCTTCATGTGCGGAAGTGCCCATAGTTTGCAGAAGCATCCAGTATTTCCAAGAGTAGAGCAAGTGCAGAGCCTGACATTTGCTTGAGGGAAAGCATGGAGCTCTCCAGCCTTTAAAGAGCCCTCTTAATTTCAGTGGAAAGGGAAGATCTTGCATGAGATGAGAACAAGGCTTCACTTCCTTGGTTAAAAAATCATACATAAGCCTACGGAGACAGTTGGACCAAGAGTCAAGGCCTTCGTTGTCCCAATGTAAAATCAAGCTGGAAGATCCTTTGTTTTTCCTATGAGCTTCAGCATCTCCTAATATCTGTTGCAATGAATGCAAAGTCTCTTTACAGGACCTGTATGAATGAATGGTCCCAGTTCGGTAGCTTGGAAGACAGTAAAGAAACAAACATAGGGACATTGTGGGCCAATTTTGTTATGCATTGAGAGGTACCCAAGTAATTATTCCTTATCCAGAATTCCTGCAAGTTACAGCTGGCTCACTTTACAGTGCAATTTTAAATACAGTTTAAGTCTGTTGACTTTTAAGTCTGTTGACTTCATTGGACATAGAAATGCGCCGTTAGTTCTAGATTCAAATCCAGGGGCGCCTTAGATAGTAGCCTTGGAGAGTCGGGTTCCGTGTCTGTGATGAAGAGAGCTTTGACTCTTGAAAGCTTATGCCCCACAAACCTTATTGCTCGCTGACATGCTGCTAGACGCGAACCTAGCTCTTCTATGGCTACTCTCTGAAACTGGATTTTAGCATAGTCTGTCCCATGCCTACCCCAGATTCCGTTTCTTGGTCATGCTAGCATGCGGTGGAACCCTTTTCAGTATTCTTGAAATATCGTGAAGGTTTCGAGTGCCCCGTCTTTTACCCTTTTGTTTTCTGTGTGTGTGTGTGTTTGCACCTTCCTTTGGCAACGTCAGGGAGAACCACAGTGAGATAGAGAGACGCAGGAGGAACAAGATGACCCAGTACATCACCGAGCTGTCTGACATGGTGCCCACCTGCAGCGCTCTGGCACGCAAACCTGACAAGCTGACCATTCTCCGCATGGCGGTCTCACACATGAAGTCTATGAGAGGCACAGGAAACAAGTCGACGGACGGGGCCTACAAGCCTTCTTTCCTGACTGAGCAGGTAGCTGGCTCCTGAGGGACTGGGTTGACCCTTCGGCATTTCCTTGCTGATGTGGGTCTTCCGAGGGATGTTTTGTCATGGCGTGGCAGCAGTCACAGACCAGCAACGAGGCGTAAACTCCAGAGGGCCTAGCCACAGCCAAACGTGGTTTCCTAACAGGCAGACTTGGGTGTCCTATATAGGGTGAGAAGTGAGGATGTTGTCCACCAGTAGACTTCCTCTTGGAAATTATCAAAAGCCAGCAGCAATTTTTTACTTAACATTTTATTCTTTGCTCTGTGTATCCATGGGTTTTTTTAACCAGTTTTTTCTCTTGCTGCATTTATTTTTATTGTTTATTATGTCAACAAAGGCTTGCTTGCTTGCTTGCTTGCTTGCTTGCTTGCTTGCTTGCTTGCTTGCTTGCTTGCTTGCTTGCTTGCTTGCTTGCTTGCTTGCTTGCTTGCTTGCTTGCTTGATTGATTGATTGATTGATTGATTGATTGATTGATTTTGGCTTTTAGCTATGGTTGATTTTATTACTGTAAACCGTAGCTGGCTGTAAACCACCCTGAGCCTGTTTTGATGGGAAGAGCAGTCAAGAAATCAAATAAATCTTTGATTTCTACCCCTTGTGCCCATTATGAAAATTGTAGGAAAGCAAACAGGCTGACTTGGCCAGTTCTGTTGACTCCTATGATGAAAGATGCCTAAAATTATGTCCCTGTATCCCCCTGCCTTCCAGCCAGTGGTCTTTAAAGGGGTAGCAAGAAAGGCTTCTGGGTCTACCTGTAACGGGTGTGAAGAGGGAGGAGTCCCCCCCCCCCCAAATGGGTGATGCTTTGAAAGCCATTCATGTATTTGCCTCTGAAAATGTTTTGTTTTGTCATTCCCTTGGCCAGGAACTCAAACACCTTATCCTCGAAGCCGCAGATGGCTTCCTTTTCGTCGTCGCTGCAGAAACTGGCAGAGTCATCTATGTGTCCGATTCAGTCACACCTGTTTTGAACCACCCCCAGTCCGAGTGGTTTGGCAGCACCCTCTACGAGCAGGTTCATCCCGATGATGTCGAGAAACTAAGGGAGCAGCTCTGTACTTCTGAGAACTCCATGACAGGTCAGTCATTTCTGACACATGCTTCTAGGTTCTTGGTTGCGAGTTCAGCATGTAGTTCAAGAGACGGGGACTTTTTAGTAGTGACCCCTAGTTTATGCAGGTTCCTCCCAAGAAAGTCTTGCACGGCTCCCTCGTTATTTCCCTTCAGCTGGAGGGAGTTTAGGACGACTGCATTTCTTTTCCTGCCTAAAATCTAAAGTTTGGTTTTCAGTGCTCCCGTTCTGTTTATTTGTAAGCTGTCTTAGTGGGCCTGGTGGACCGAAAGTGAGCATTGATCTCATATTGGCCTCCCTCTTTACTTGCTAGCTTTTAAATTCATTTCTTATATGTTGATTGCTGCCCTCCTATTTTAAGATAGTTTAATCGCCCTAACACCTAGGTTGGGTTTTAACATTTTAATATATTTTATTGTATTTATGTTGTTATTGTAAGCCACCCATACGGGGAAGGGCAGTTTACAGTCAGTCAGTCAGTCAGTCGACCGCCTGCCTGCCCGCCCGCCCGCCCGCCCGCCAATCAATCAATCAATCAATCAATCAATCAATCAATCAATCAATCAATCAATCAATCAATCAATCAATCAATCGGGAGAATGGACTTGGGCTGCGAGAAAAGCTTGTTTGAAATTGTCCAATAGGTTCATGTAACTGAGGTGGCTGATCTTGGGACTTCTCTTCAGTTCTACTTTGAGACTGCGCATGCACAGACCCACCATAGAGGGAATTTTCTAGCCTCGGAATGTTGAAGAGAATTCCCTCCTTCCCTTAGAGCTCACAAGTTACTATTTCCCACCTGAACAATTATGTGCTCCGAGGGAATAGTGTCGCCTTCCCTCTGTTTCTTTAGGGGCACTTTCACACATGCAGAATAATGCACTTTCAATCCACTTTCAGTGCACTTTGCAGCTGGATTTTACTGTGCGAAATAGCAAAATCCACTTGCAAACAATTGTGAAAGTGGATTGAAAGTGCATTGTTCGACATGTGTGGAAGCGCCCTCAGTGCTTGAGACTGTTTAGGTAGGAAACAGCATCTTGCGCGCTTTGAAGGAAGGGTGGGGTTGTCAGCACTGGGGTGAGGAGTACCTGTACATTTTGGGAGTGAAGCCTGAAGAAGGTAAGGTTTGGGAAGGAAAGAGACTTCAGTCAGGTATGACATTATAGTAGGGGTGACCAACCTTTGGCACTCCAGATGTTATGGACTACATTCCCATCAGCCCAATTGGCCATGTTGGCAGGGGCTGATGGGAATTGTAGTCCGTGGACATCTGGAGCATCATAGGTTGGCCATCCCTGCATTATAGTGTTCATCTTCCAAAGTGGTGATTTTCTCCAGGTTAACTGATCTCTGTCACCTGGGGACCATTTTTTATAGCGGGAAATCTCTAGACACCACCTGGAGGTTGGCGACTGTTGGGAATGGGGTGCTTCAGCATTTTGAAGCTAGAAAACTCTCTTTGAAGCTAGAAAACTCTCTCTCTGTGCTGTCTCATTGCATGCCTCCACAGAAGACAACTTAACTCAATGACTGACTGTCGCCAGTAAGTGCTGCTCTTCCAATATCTGATCGCTGCATCGTTCTAAATGGCTTTTGGGGGCTTCCACGCTTGATACTAGCAGCCTCTTTTAAGAACATGTTTATTGAGAAATAAGTCTCAGGGAGTAAATCCATTTTGCAGCTGGAGAAATAACACAGACAAGATAAACTCTGTCTTTTCTTCAGTGAAAACGGAGGTCGAGAAACAGGCAAGCTGACTTTTCCTGACCAGCAGGACAGTGCTGATGTCGGCGGTTTATCTTCATTATGCTTTGTAGTTTCACCACACTCTCAACTTTATTTTGGCTCCTGTTTACCCTGTAACTTGGCTGTACTGTCGAATTTCCATCGAGGGTTGGACTCTCTTTCTTTTCCGTTTTGGCCTGCTTTCCAACTCTTTGTTTTACAACCTAAGATGTTTGTTGATGGGCTTAGCGTCCTTTTCCTTATGACAGTGACCCCAGATTTATTCTGCTTTTCTACCCTTATTTTGTAAAAAGTTTGAAGACTTTTTTTGTGGGCTTAGTATAAGAAGAAGAAGAAGAAGAGTTTGGATTTATCTCCCCCCTTTCTCTCCTGCAAGGAGACTCAAAGGGGCTTACAATCTCCTTTTCCTTCCCCCCTCACAACAAACACTCTGTGAGGTGGGTGGGGCTGAGAGAGCTCTGGAGAACTGTGACTAACCCAAGGTCACCCAGCTGGCATGTGTTGGAGTGCATAAGCTAATCTGGTTCAGCAGATAAGCCTCCACAGCTCAAGTGGCAGAGCGGGTCAAAGCCTGTTCTCCAGATTAGAGTTTACCTTCTCTTAACCACTACACCATGCTGACTCTCTAAAGGGGTGAGGGTCTCAATTCTTAGGTTGAAATAGTGCTTTGGATTCCATATAACTGGGAAAGACTGATATTTAATGTGGGCTGCAAAGCAGAAACTTCTGGATTGAGTCATATGAACTGCAGAATTCCCTAAACCTGATATTTGTAGCCATTCCTCACTTCAGCGGTCTTTTGTGAAGTCAAGTGACTGGGTTTGTTTTTGTCATGGCTGGTGGTGTGGTGTTTTTATGGGGTTGCTTCATGGTTGTAATATATGGTTTGGCAAGGCTGGTGAAAAAACTAGGATAAGAACTATATAAAATAAACCCACATGGGGCATTGGGGTTGAAGCTGTTCAGTGAAGTATAGAACTGGATGAATTCAAGCCGCTCTGTTTTTCAAGGAAACAAGCTTTGTGTCGGAGGAAAGGTCAGCAAAAGGCCTGAAAGAAGAGTGTTTTGTGGCATAGCCAACTGTTTGGCTTTCCTCAGGATTTTTCTTCCCTAAAAAAAGTTTCTTTCACCACAGGCTGCCGGAAATTTTGAATGTGTTCAGCATTTTTTCAGGGTAGGGCCATATGAGGATCTGAAGAGGTTTTCAGAAGGTGAGAAAGCTTCTGAAGAAGAAGAAGAAGAAGAAGAAGAAGAAGAAGAAGAAGAAGAAGAAGAAGAAGAAGAAGAAGAAGAAGAAGAAGAAGAAGAAGAAGAAGAAGAAGAAGAAGAAGAAGAAGAAGAAGAAGAAGAAGAAGAAGAAGAAGAAGAAGAAGAAGAAGAAGAAGAAGAAGAAGAAGAAGAAGAAGAAGAAGAAGAAGAAGAAGAAGAAGAAGAAGAAGAAGAAGAAGAAGAAGGAGGGGGAGGGGGAGGGGGCGTCAGCAGCAGTAGCAGTAGTAGTTCGGATTTTTACCACCACCACCCCGTAAGGAGACTCAAAGGGGCTTACAATCTCCTTTGCCTTTCCCCCCACTACAAACACCCTGTGAGGCGGGTGGGACTGAGAGAACTCCAAAGAACTGTGACTAGCCCAAGGTCACCCAGCTGGCTTGTGCTGGAGTGCACAAGCAAATCTACTTCCCCAGATAAGCCTCCACAGCTCAAGTGGCAGAGCAGGGAATCAAACCCGGTTCTCCAGATTAGAGTGTACATGCTCTTAACCACTACGCCACTGCTGTGGCCACTTGTGTCTCCTTGTACCCCTGACTTTGAAACAGACTTCAAGGTGCTGCTATGGGACAGAAGTATGTGTAGAATTGGGAGGAAGTTTGGAGTGCGACTGAAAAACATCAGCCCTGTGTTGAAATTTCTCGCTTTGTAATGTATTATTTCATTGCTCGTATGCAAGACAGAGTCAAGCAGTGGCTTATTATGCACAAGATGTTTGGTGCGTGATCGGGGTGAATGTCTGTCACGGCAAGATTTCTTGTACAGATGTATTTCCTCGAGCCTCCGCTTTCACTTCCCATTCTCTCTGCAGCTAGAGTGACCACTTCTAGCATGACTTTTAATTTGCTTCCCAGCCAGATCAGGCAGAGTTGCCAGTGGACATCACTTTGCCCCGGACATGTTCCCTCCACCCTCAGCCAGCCTACCTAGCTCCACCCTTTCCTCTCTCACATGGTGCTATCCACATCTTTCTCTTCTCTTCCCTTTCCATGTTGCTGGCTCCTTCCTGCTTCTCAAAATCTCATATTGAGATATTGATACCTCAATACGATAATAATAGAAAGGGCATTTCCAAGGAACAGTATAACCAGGGTCTCTTTTTGGTTCCACGCCATCTCCCCTGTTCTGCACACAGGTACAGAACAGTTAGAGGAAGAGTTGGGGCAGATTGTTTATTTTTTAAGCTTTGATAATAGCAACCTAAATAACCCAGACTTGTCTTGCTGCTATTAGAGCTCAGAAGCTAAGCAAGGTCAGCCAAGGTTAGTACTTGAATGGGAGACCACCAAGAGGTGTGCAGAGGAAGGTAACAGCAAATCACCTCTGTTGGCTTCTTGACTTGAAAACACCATGAGCGGTTGCCGTTTGTCAATTGTGATTTGATGGCACTTAATTATTATCATTTACTCTGACTGGATGGCTCAGGCATCACCATAAGATGGCTGCAACTTGATGGCCCATTACACACATAAGAAAAAATTAATTCTAATCCACCTGATTGGTGCCAGTTGGAATTGATTTGGATCAAAATAACATTGCTTCAGTGAACCTCCTGTGAGCAAGTTTGAGGCTTTTTACATTGTGTCTTGAGGTTTTGCTAGATGTAAGTTTCAGAAAAACAGATGATCCAAGGCAGAAAGTATCTGTTCTGCTTCCGATTGTGCAATTTAAAGGCATGACTAAGCAGATTTAACCAATCTTATTTTGCTTGGCTTGAGAACCAACGTCTTCTCAATTTGCACAATTATTTTGTAAGGGGTTAGAACAGGGCACAAACTTTGCAGTGGAAACAGTGATTGACGTTGAGGATTTGGTTGATTTTTTTATTATTAAGTTTCTTTATTGGATTAAGAGCTTCATTCCACAGTGACTTTGCCCAAGAAAGACTTCCTGCGGCCATATAGGAATCTAAGCCTTGTTAAAGCAGCAGGGAGTAAGCAGGGGTCAGGGTTAAAGAGGGGGGACGCTTGCCTTTCGGAAGCCCGCGAGAACAGCAGATGTTGATGTCCAGTTGTAAGGAATGCTGTTAGCAAGCAAAGTTTGCACACCCAGAGAGAATCCAGATGTTGTTGGTGGAGTCGGATTGTCTGTGTAGGACAGACGTGGAGTTAATTGTGAGAGCAACTCTGAAGCACCGGGCCGGAAAGGGGATGCGAGAGAAGAGGTTCTATAGGATGGTGTTCTCTGTTATTGAATAAATAGCTGAAGACTTGGAAGCTCATTGAAAATCATTGTGTTCTCCTGTTTTGGTTGGAACCAATGAAGCTTTCCCCCTATTAAAGCAAAAAGCAAACTCTGGCCCCTTCCGCACATGCAGAATAAGGCACTTTCAATCCACTTTCAATCCACTTTCAATTGTTTGCAAGTGGATTTTGCTATTCCACTCAGCTGCAAAGTGCATTGATTGAAAGTTCATTATTCTGCATTTGTGGAAGAGGCCTATGCCATGCAAATACAGAATGCGAGAGATATGCCATGCAAAAGGCGTAGGGGTGTAGTGGTTAAGAGCAGGTGTACTCTAATCTGGAGAAACCGGGTTTGATTCCCCCCTCTGCCGCCTAAACTGTGGAGGCTTCTCTGGGGAATTCAGATTAGCCTGTACACTCCAACACACGCCAGCTGGGTGACCTTGGGCTAGTCACAGTTCTTCTGAGCTCTCTCAGCCCAACCTACCTCACAGGGTGTTTGTTGTGAGGGGGGAAGGGAAAGGAGTTTTTAAGCTCCTTTGAGTCTCCCACAGGAGAGAAAGGAGGGATATAAATCCAACTCCTACTCCTACTGTTCCTACTCTTCTTCCTCTTCTTCTTCTTCTTCTTCCTCCTCCTCCTCCTCCTCTTCTTCTTCATTGTTCAAGGTAGCTTTCAAATGTTAGCAGAGCAATATAATGCAGGCCATCATCAACAGGCAACAAAATGCCAACAACAAATAAAACTGGCAATAAAAGTCGGAAAACGAAGTCCCAGCAGTTAAAGGGCAACTGGGTACACCATGCCTAGCTTGGGCAAATGATGACGTTTTCACCTGCTGCCTAGAGGCCAATATCAGTTGTGGGGTGTGGGGAGTCCTTCCCAGTTGAGGCAGCCCTGTGCATGCCTTCTTGTGTCTGGAGGCTGGTTATGATCCTCTGGGATGTGAAGTGGGTATCCTTCTGTATTGGCAAGTGCTGTCATTAACTGTGGATACCCAGGCCACTTCCGCACATGTGGAATAATGCACATTCAATCCACTTTCACAATTATTTGAAAGTGGATTTTGCTGTTCTGCACAGTAAAATCCAGCTTGAAAGTGGATTGAAAGTGCATTATTCTGCATGTGCGGAAGGGGCCCCAGATTGGGAGGGGTCCCAGAGATGTGTCCTATCCAAGTTAGCATTATCTAGCATTGTCTTTCATAGATTTCCTTCTGCTCACAGTGTTTTCATTGTCTTGCAGCTGAGCTCTGTCGCTGTCTGATAAAGACACTGCCGTAGACAAATGGGAATTCAGAATCAGTCACTGTAAATGAGGCTTACCTGCAGAGATCGACTTGGTAGATCTTGCCCAAGTTGGTCAGGCATTGAGCTAAACCTGCCAAACAAT
The DNA here is from genome assembly GCF_021028975.2 of Sphaerodactylus townsendi. Lineage (NCBI taxonomy): Eukaryota > Metazoa > Chordata > Lepidosauria > Squamata > Sphaerodactylidae > Sphaerodactylus > Sphaerodactylus townsendi. The sequence continues at coordinate 19,889,032 of NC_059441.1, read as the reverse complement.
AACGGCACGCTATTTTTGTACATGCGGCATAATGCGTTCTCAAAGCACTTTAGCAATCATTTGCAGGTGGGCTTTCCTTTTCTCACAGGAAAATCCACTTGCAAGAGATCACTCAAGTGCCTTGAAAGTACGTTGGCCAACGTGGGTGAAAGCAGCCATATGTTTAGTCTTGTTTCAAATACTATTTTTTTTGCTTTTCCTTTTTTCCCCTTCTGTGTTTTGTCAAACGTTCTGAGCCGTAATACCTGGACTGGAAATTTGGAAGGTTATGAGAAAGAACCTCTTGAAGTATAGAACTGTTTTTTAACCAGAAGATTACTTAAGAGAAAAAAAAATCTCTGTGTTATGGATAGACAGAGGAGCAAATGCTTGCACAGTACATTTAAGTGGACATTTCCCAGACTCTTGGCTTCAGAATGCTACATAAATAGATCATTCACAGTCCCTGAGAGACGCCGTTGCTTTAAGGGGCCAGACGGAACGATTTGGAGAATCTCCATTTGTTCTAAAACGCTCAATTCATGCAGGTTGCTCTACTTCCTGCTAGGAGGAGGAGGAGGAGGAGGAAGAGGAAGAAGAAGAAGAAGAAGAAGAGGAGGAGGAGTAGTAGTATGGATTTATATCCCCCCTTTCTCTCCTGCAGGAGACTCAAAGGGGTTTACAATCTCCTTGCCCTTCCCCCCTCACAACAAACATCCTGTGAGGTAGGTGAGGCTGAGAGAGCTCCGAGAAGCTGTGACTAGCCCAAGGTCACCCACCTGGCGTGTGTGGGAGTGTGCAGGCTAATCTGAATTCCCCAGATAAGCCTCCACAGCTCAGACGGCAGAGCTGGGAATCAAACCCAGTTCCTCCAGATTAGATACACTCCAGATTAGATATCTTAACCTCCTAAGCCAAGAACTTTAGCTGTGTAATGCTCAGTTTTGAGGTCAAGCTAGATGAGATGGGAATCACAGATGCTGTGTCCTCCCTTCCTATATCTAGTAGTCAACAAGAGCCAGTCCAGTCCCTGTGGACACAAGAATTTAAGGTACCCCAGTGTAAAATTGAGCCACCGTGGTGTAGTGGTTAAGGGGTTGGACTAGGATCTGGGAAACTGGGGTTCACATCCCCACTCTGCCTTGGAAACTTGCTGGGTGACCTTGGGCCAGTAACACACACTCTCAGCCCTGACCCTGGCTACTATTTGGATGGGAGATCTCCAAGAAATTCCAAGGGGCAGGCAATGGCAAAGGCAGGCAGAGGCAGGCAATGGCAAATCACCTCCAAATGTTTCTTTCCTTGAAAGCTCCACCAGGGGTCGCCATAAGCCAGCTGTGACTTGCTGGCAAAAGAAAATGCCTACAACTGAATACATTTTTAATAAATGGTACTTGGGTCTATGCCTAGAAGTAAACTGGCAGCCGGTGATTTTCAGAATTGACAAAACGGGTTCCCATTTAGTTTTGTTCAGCCAGCAGCCTTGAACTTTATTTTGAATCAGTCGGCCTTTCCAAACGAAGCCAGTCCCGTATTCTAGCAGAATACAGCCGGAGACGGAAATCTGGGGCAAGATTCAGGCAGGGATGCAGTTGGTTAACTCTGTTAATTTTTTTTAAGGTGCCACCAGCCAGATTTACAATCTTTAATCTTTCCAGACCTGGGTGGCAGTGGAAAATGCTGTCAAATTACAGCCAACCCTGTAGGATTTTCAAAGCAAGAGATGAATTGCGGTGGTTTGTAATTCCCTACCTCTGTGTGTAAGGAATTCCATAGAAGCAGAAATAAAAGGCTTTTTGGGTGTAAAAGACCGTTTATTCAGACATCCTAGAAAGCTCACGTACACGCCGTGGCAGGAATAACATTTCCCGCCAGAAGCACAGGTTATAACTCTGTCCATCCCATCCCCCTCCCGGCTTCCCATGGGAACGTAGGTCTCATCTCCCTCGCAGAGATAAGGTCTCCGCCGCAGAAGCTGGCCCATCGCCCGGGTTGTGGAATGCAGTCCAGGCCAGGCGGCTGACCCGCTCATCAACACCACTGAATCCTTTACACTCTGCCTCCCTTAAAAAAGACTTCTCCCCCCCAGGTTTCCAGCGGAAAGGTGCTGGCGGAAAGCAGAAATGAGGGCGGGGGCGTCAATATTTTCGGAATAAACCCATTGATTATACCCAGAGGAATAATTCCCACCCAAGAGACCAAATATTGCAAGCGCTTATGACAAAGCTTAGAGTCCAGGGATGGCATGCCAATTTCGTAGAATGCTTTGTGGCCATCAATAATAGTCGGTGGGGGTCTCTCCGGCTGGTCGTGCCAGGCATCGGAAACGGGAGCCTCCTTGAGTAAACTGGAATGGAAGACAGGATGGATATTACTAAGAGAATTAGGCAAGTCCAAACGGGCAGTGACATCATTAATCACCTTTAGTAATCTGGAAAGGTCCCACCTAATCTTTTGCCTAGTTTTGAAAATTTATGCACGTCTCTGAGATTTTTTTTGGTAGACAAATACACCCAGGCTTCCACACGCAGAGGGAAATCCGAGCTGTGCTTATCTGCTTGCAGTTTTTGGGAGTCTTTATCTGTTGTAAGGCAGTCTGGACCATTTTCCACCCCTCGGCCAGAGATGAAATCCACTGCTGAAACTCCGGAGGATCCAATGCTTCCGCAGGTAAGCCAGCGGCAACGGAGGGAAGGAGCCACCAGACACACCCTCGAAGCGGGTCTTTTTTGTACCGCTATGAACCGCATTATTATAGGCGTATTCTGCAAACGGAATTAGCTCCGCACCAATTGTCTTGGCGGTAGTTGGTGTAACAACGTAAATACTGCTCTAGGGTTCTGCCTCGTTTCCTCTCTGACCTTCCACCGTCACTTTGAACGTGGCAGGGGGCGGTAATCACCGGGGCGGCCCCCCAAATAAACCTAGAAAAGCTTTCCAGAACTTTGAAATGAATTAGTTCAAGCGGTCGGAGACCACCTTTAACGGGGGGCGGAGTGTATCGATAAATATGCTGAATGAACAGACGCTTAACCTAGGAGCCGGAGGGGATGGAAGCACATGGGATGAAATGGGCTTGTTTAGAAAATAAGTCCACCACCACCCACAAGACCGTGTTGCCAGCGACTTTCTGGCAAATCTGTAATAAAAATCCATGGAGATGACTTCCCAGGGGCTGGAGTACACCGGGAGAGGTTTCAAACAGACCATGGGGTTTTCCCGGAACGCTCTTGGCTTCCGCACAAACAGAGCAACCTTTAATATAATGCCTCAATGTCCTTATGCATCGCTACTACCCAAATTGACGTATGGGCCAAATGCAGAGTTTTTAGGAAGCCAAAATGTCCAGCTGAGCGGGCATCATGACAGGCCTCGAGAACCTGCTTACGGAGGGGGGGGGGAGGCACGTACCAACAATCCCCCCGCCGCCAAACACCATTCTCCAAACGCAATTGGGAGTCACCTTCCTCCGCCCGGTGGCTCACAAGCAGCCCCGCCTCCTCCCGAAGTTCCCTGTGAGGGAAAGGAGAGACCAGGCTCAGGGAATGGGCGAGAGAAGGAGGAGTGGACGTCTGAGATCAGGTGACAGCCAGCCCCAATTGGGAGGGCAAAGGAGAGAACGCAGTGCGCTTGGAATGGGCAAACCCGTAAGGCAGCTCCACCCTCCCCGGGTGAAGCGCCAGATGCGCATCAGCCAGTTTATTGAGTTTTTCCGGGGAAAAATGGACTGTGAAAGAGAAACGGAGAAAAGAAATCGGCCCAACTGAAGTTAAAGCTTCTACTGGACATCTTTGAGGGGGGTGGAGAGGCTGCGCAAGTTCTTGGTGATCCGACCAAATCTTGAAAGGGGTGTTTAGCCCCTCCAGCCAGTGTGGCGCCCAAGTGGAGAGTGCCCACTTTGATGGTCAGCAGTCTCTTTTATCCCCTACAGTCCAGTTGAGCTCCAGCACCCCGGAGAATTTCTTCGAGCAATAAGCACACGGAACCAGCCTATCATCGCTTTTATTTCCTCTGCAACAGGGTTGCCCCAAAAGCTGGCTTTGTCCGGCGAAAGGCATCCACGTGAACCACAAACGGGAGATCTGGGTCAGGGTGCTTCAGGATAGGTTCGGTAGTAAAAGCGGATTTTAAAAGCTGAAAAGGCTGTGTCTGACATTCTTCTTAGGACCAGGAAAGGGGGGGCTCCGGGCTTAGCGGCAGTCAGTGGATCTTTACCCTTAGTGCGTAAGCAGAGGTCTGTGAGAGGGAGAAGTCAGTTCAGCGAATTGGGGTATAAAGTCACGGATAGAAATTAGCAAAACCCAGAAAAGATTGCAGAGCTCCTTTCGGTTTGGTAGGGCAGGCCATTTGGAGGACTGCATCAATCTTAGCAGGGATCCATTTTAGGCCCTCGAGGCGAGATCCGATAACCCAAATAGTCAATATGAGGTTTGAGTGGAAACAGCATTTCGAAAGTTTGGCAAAGAGGGAGTTGCGTTGAGCAAAAGCGCTTTCAATACTCTCCCAGAACCAATGCTTCATGTTCCTCCATGGTTTGTGAATAAGAATTAAAACGCCATCTAAGAGTACACCACTACTCCCTTTGTACAATAAATCATGGAGAACTTAGTTGATAAGGGCCATAAAGCTCCGGGGCCCTGCCTACTTAACCCGAATGGCATTATTAAGTATCTTTCAAACTGTCAACAAAACTTAGAGTGGTTAAATGCAGTCAAGTGTTCATAGCTCTTCCGCCTAATTCTGACCCCTGTAGTAAGCTTCTCTCACGTCCAACTTAGTAAAGATGCTGTCCCTTGCCCAATGTCGCTCTAAAAGTTGTCCCTTTTGGATTAATGGCAAAGGGTATTTATTGGACAGGGTAAAGACTCGCATTGGAGTCCTGATGGCTAATTCTGTGCAGAGTCCGTAAAGACCCATCTTTCTTTTTTACAAACAATACAGGAGCAGCATGTGTGTGTGTTTGGTAGCCCGTCGTATGAACCCGCTGAAATGCGAGGTTCTTGTCTAAGAAGGCAACGTAAGTTCCTTCTCCTCATTGGGACTTCATCGCGGTAGATTCTACCTTTGGGCAGTTGTGCCCTGGCTGTATTACGCATTTTTGCAGTCAAAAGTGTCTCTATGGGGTGGCAACTGATCGCATTCTTTGCTCCTGAAATACTCTGGCCTAAATCTTGGTAAGCCGGGGTGGAATGCCGGTAGAATCGGGGAGCAATTAGAGCATGCATCGCTGAAGTGAAGCCAGGGGTATGTCAGGAGAAGCCGAAGTTTCCCCCCAATCTCATGTGTTCACCGCAGGGAGGGTCGGTGAATTCTAAGATCCTTTCTTTTCCAAAATGAATTTCTGGTTCATGCAACAACAAACCATGGCATGCTCCAGAACTATGGAGTGTTTGGACACTGGCGCCAGAATAAAACTTAATTTTTCTCCCAATGGTCGGCGCATGAGCGAGAGGAGAACCGGTTGGCGTTTTGAACTGGGCCGGTCCTTCGGCTCCCGAAGAGGACTGCCCGTCCATTTGGGTGAATGGTAAGGAAGCTTTAGCCAGGGGGACTTGGTCTAGACTCTAGTTCCTCCGCCACCTGGGGCCAAAAGCGATTAAGCAAATGGGAGCACTCCAGAATCTACAAGGGCTGAGGCTATAATAATGCGAAGAGTATGCTTAAGCTGGGTTGGCCAGGAAACGCTTTGATTTTCAGTAATGGGAGCTGCTGCCTTCACTCACACGGCTGTCTGGAGTCGCAACTCCATGTCCGCCCATGGGGGCTGAAGAAAGGCTAAACAGCTGCTTCCCCTCCTCTGGGTCAGCCTTCGGTAATCTCGCCTTAGACGAAGCCTGTTGGGGCGGCCCGGATTTGGCGTGGTGGCTTGGCAGATGGGTAAGTGCTTGCGCGGCCGGAGCGCCGTTGGCTTCTATGCTTTTTCGGGCAGTTAGGCGGGCTAGATGACCCGGTCCTCCGCGAGTAAAGACAACAATCCCAGTCGGCAGCACGGGCGCTCGGAGAGTGAGATCTCGGTAGAGGCGGCTGGGCTTGGCTTGGTGGTGCGCCAGTGGTGGTCGGTAGAAGTGATGTTTTGGGCGTATGCGGCCCCGACGCAATGGAAACGCACTCCAAACGAGGCGCCACCTGGGATCCCACCGATCCAATCAGCAATAGTGCGGGGATCCGGGAATTAAAACACCGCTTCTAATGCAGCTTCTAAGCTCAGTCGCACAGCATCCCAGAAGTATTTAAACATTTCATGCGCTCCAGGCCACTCCAGTGGGAGGGGAAGTTTCGAGCAGCCGCGCGCATCGCAAATCTTCCACGGGCAAAATTTCTGCAAACGAAGCGGTTTGCCTTGCTGGAATAGATTTGATAGGTGCGGATAGCTTCATTTTCAGCACCCGGATCTTGGAAGCGAGCCCTTAAGGCTTGGAGGAACGCGGGCACCGTGGCGAAGTATCTTCATCTTGCAGGTTCAAAAGAGTCGACAAACTGAAGTCGTGGCTGCCATGCCCCATCCAGGACTGAGCCGATGTCCCGTGATTTTTTCTCGCGTGCTCAGACCGGGTATAAATCAGTCATAGTCCCTCCATGTGGGCATCTGTTGCAGGTAATGGTAAGTAGGGAAGTTTGGAAGCCCGGTCCCATGTCCCGAAACGGGTACAGGTATTGGAGGTCTGTAATATCCCTCTCTCCATGGTCTCCTTGGCGCCCGCCGGCGGCGCAAGCGCCCGATTCTTGCGCAGGGTTGGCGCCAGGTTGAGGCAGCCCGGCGCAGGGGGGGCCGGAATCGGTGGGGGTGGAGGTATACCAACGCCGGTACGCTGGGCGTCCTGGTGGGAGCCGGTCCTTGGAAGGTGGTAGGACCCAGCAACGTCGCCCCTCTGGCGCCCGGCTGTACCAGTGACAGTTCGTGGAGCCCAACTTGAAGGTTGTCCTGTTCTGCTGCTTCTTCAGTTCCCTCTCCAAGGCAGCCAGCTCTCTCTCCTTGCGCGCAGTCAATGCATCCTGGTCGCGCATGCAAAGCTGCTTTCTCTCGCTCCAATTTGGCCAGTTCGGCCTCTCTGATGAACAGCTGCAGTTAGTTCACTTTATGCGTACGCGAGCGCCTGAACGCTTCGGCTTGACGCTTGTAAGTCCAGTTTGGAGTGTTCCAGGACTTTATCATGGACTGATAGATTCTGCATATATTAAGCCGTTGCAGCTGCAGTCTTTGTGCACGGGTCCAATTCGAAAGTTGGGTTTCTTTGCGCTGCTGTTCCCGGTCTCTTTGCAGGTTTTCACGCTCTTGCTGCAGCTGCTCTCGTTCCTCTTCCCATAGCTGGCGCTCACGGTTCCATGCTTCTTGGGCATCTCGCAGTCGGCCCACTTCCTCATCCCAGCTCTCTTTCGATGGGAGAGGGAATAGATCCGATGGGAAAGTGGCAGGCTTTCTCCGGACCCTCTCTTCATCTGAACGCAGCGTGACATCGCGCTCACCGGTGGCCCCATGCGGGGCATTCTACAGGTGCAGCTGCTGGTCCGGGGATCTGGGGGGGTTCCGGATCGGAAGCTTTGGTAACGGATACCCCTCCCAATCCCCGGTATAGTCCCAGTTTCAACGGGTGGTCTTCGGACGGGCCCCAGTGCTATGCCCACGGTGGATCGCTTAGGAGCATCACCAAAGTACGAGTCCAGGAATGCGTTCAATGGACTCCTGTGCTGTCAGCATTGAAAGGTGGTCAGGCCCGTCTCCTCCGGTGACAAGGTTGCATCTGAGGTTTGTAATCCATAATAAAACGGGTAGATATCCGCATCCACAGGCACTCCGATCCATAGACAGCGCCCCAAAGCGACTTCCATGTAAGTCCCCGTAATGGTCGTCTTCTCGTCCCTCGTTCCAACGGGAGTAAGGGAAGACTCGTGCTGATCACGAAGGACGCAGAAAAGAGTCAGAGCTCAAGCGAAACCCGCTTCTCCCACCGGTTCCTCCAAATCCAGAAGGGAGAGCTCGGAGCCCTCTTTGGGGGCTACCGAACCTTCCACAGGAAGATTCAACCTCCGTCCATGCCGGAGACACCAGAGGTCCACTGCATCTAGGAAGATAGATGAACGACATTGATTCCTGCCACAATGTAAGGGAATTCCGCATAGAAGCAGAAATAAAAGGCTTTTTTGGGTGTAAAGACCGTTTATTCAGACATCCTAGAAAGCTCACGTACACGCCGTGGCAGGAATAAGATCTCCCGCCAGAAGCACAGGTTATAACTCTGTCCATCCCATCCCCCTCCCGGCTTCCCATGGGAACGTAGGTCTCATCTCCCTCGCAGAGATAAGGTCTCCGCCGCAGAAGCTGGCCCATCGCCCGGGTTGTGGAATGTAGTCAAGGCCAGGCGGCTGACCCGCTCATCAACACCACTGAATCCTTTACACTGTGTAGCAAACCTGGATTTTCTGGGACGTCTCCCTTCCAAACTCTAACTACAGCTGAGCTTCCGAGAACTGATGAGATCTGGTCCGCTTGGGCAATCCAGCTAAGGTAGACCTGGGAGCCATATTTAATTTCCAGACAACATTGGAGACCGCTGACCTGCAAGCACATGTCCTTTGAGTCACATGATGAGAAGAAGAATGTTTCTTCAAACGATGCACGACAACTTGCAAAATTTGCTTCTTCACATTATGGAGGTAGCTTTCTGCCAGAGTAGTTGTTCTTAGGAAGGTGTTTAGCCACCTTGCTGAAGCGAAAAAGTCGTCGTCGTAGTGGTAGTAATTGTGGTGGTGTTTGGATTTATAAGGAGACTCAAAGGGGCTTCAATCTCCTTTGCCTTTCCCCCCACTACAAACACCCTGTGAGGCAGGTGGGACTGAGAGAACTCCAAAGAACTGTGACTAGCCCAAGGTCACCCAGCTGGCTTGTGCTGGAGTGCACAGGCAAATCTAGTTCCCCAGATAAGCCTCCACAGCTCAAGTGGCAGAGCAGGGAATCCAACCCGGTTCTCCAGATTAGAGTGCACCTGCTCTTAACCACTACACCACTACCCCAAGGTTTGTAGCCACCTTGCTGAAGCTAAGCAGTCTGGGTTTCATCACTGCATGGGTCATTTCCTGGTAGCCCTCTGACTCTGCTATCTTGAGCACATGATGACAAGGTGTGGCTGTGTTGAAGCATCTAAACAAAACCGCCATGGGCTGAGAGAAGACAGGCCACAGGGAAAGCCTTCACTTTAGTGCCCTGCCTTTGACCTTCTGGGGGCATCTGGCTGGTCTGTGTTGGAAACAGGATCCTAGGGGAGATGGTATGAACCAGAGCAGCGGCGCTTGGCCTGCTGTTCTGGACCCAGGATCAAATGTCTGCTTGCAAGGAGGGGCGAGAATTGGAATCAGCAGTTCGACAATTCTCATGAGAGAAATTGCTCGGAAAACCCCAACGCTGCCACATTATCTCAGAGGGTGTAGAAAAATGTTTAATGTTGAACCTCAAAGGCTTCAAACCCACCCACCCCCCTCCACTTTTGGCTGCAGAAGCGTTGAGCTGTGTCCTGGGTATAGCTGAGGGATGTCGGAGACTTGGCATTTCCTTTTCTGCACTACCACATCGGCACATGACACCTATTTTTATGAGTTTTCTGGCACATTTAATAATTAGAATGTTATTTTTTTTAAAAAGAACTGTTTCCATACATACTGGCTTGTTGCCCTAGTTGAAAGGGAAAGATTCTTGGAAAACCAAGAGTTTTTTTTGTGTAAGCAGAAAACTTTCTGGAGAATCCTAGCTTTTATAGTTCTGTTACATAATTATTAAAACATTTACATCCTGGCTTTCCTGTTGGTTCAGGACAGCTGATGGCCCTTAAAAACAGATGACCAGGTTTTGAGAGAGAATCTCAGGGTATACTTTGGGGATAGGAAAAATCCATTTGCACCTACTCAGGAGTAGGTGTGACCTCAGAAGATCCCAGTATGTTTTTTTGTTTTGGCCAACTAGCCAGCATGATACTTTCTGTTTTGTCCAAAAAGCCAGCGTGGTGTAGTGGTTAAGAGCAGGTGGATGCTAATCTGGAGAGCCGGGTTTGATTCCCTACTCCTCCACATGAGCAGTGGACTCTTATCTGGTGAACCAGATGTGTTTCTGCAACTCGTACATTCCTGCTGGGTGATCTGGGGCAAGTCACTGTTCTTCGGCGCTCTCTCAGCCCCACCTACCTCCACAAGGTGTCTGTTGTGGGGAGAGGAAAGAAAAGGAGCTTGTAAGCCATGAGTCTCCTTACAGGAGAGAAAGACACGATATAAATCCAATCTCATTGGCCCCTTCCGCACACGCAAAATAATGCATTTTCAAACCACTTTCACAACTGCTTGCAAGTGGATTTTGCTATTCCACACAGCTTCAAAGAGCACTGAAAGCAGTTTGAAAGTGCATTATTCTGCATGTGCAGAATGAGCCTTTGTGTTCTTCAAATAACAAAAGTGCTGTATTTTCTGACTTCATTATGCACAAACAGAATAACACGTTGTTCATGATTTGGATTCATTTGCAAAGTGTGTGTTTGGCTGTTTGGACAAAATGGCGACTTTGTACATTGGGAGAACGCAGAGAGCATGCGGTTGGCTCCCCCTGAAAAGGTTTTAAATCTCATGTCTTTGAATGGTGCTCAGATTATTGAAGTGAATGCCCACTCCATTTTGTAACTACCTTAAACAGGTGCTAATATAAGCCTGGGTAATTCTACCATTGAGTAATATCAATCCAATGGAAAAATTAATGCCCCTTTCTTGCAGAATAATGTGCATTCATTCCACTTTCACAATTGTTTGAAAGTGGATTTTGCTATTCTGCACGGTAAAATTGGAAAGTGGATTGAAAATGCATTATTTTGCATGTGCAGAAAGGGCGTGGAGATCTGGTGGCAGCAACTCCTTTTTGTTATTTAATACCCTCTTAGCCCATCTCTTCCTAACTTTCTGATTGTGTTTAATTATGTTTATAATCTAGATGAGTATATGAGAGGGTAGTACAGTAGGAGTGTAGTGATTTGACTTGTCATAGATTGTATTGATTGTATTGTTAGTGTTGAGTTAGGGGGTGGGTTATTTAGATATTTAATTCTATATTTGATATAGGAAGTCACCCAGCTCGATTGTAGTCTAGCTGTAATTTAGGCTAGTAGTATTTATTAGCAGAACTGGGACACCTTTTAGTGGGGGTTTAGTTTAGTTAGTCAGGCTTTCGGTGGAGGGACGTTGGCAGAGTCATGGGGGCACCAACTTTGGGGCTAGGGATCCCTGTGCTGATGGGACGGGGAAGATATTGCAGTAGGCGGTGGCCATATGATAGAAGGCGTACGAGATATGGTTATGCTCGCTCACCTTCTGACCTCCGACCTATCCCGGCGCGACGATGGTGGTTGGGATCAGGGATACCTTGGCTTCGGCCCCTTTGGTGTTGATCAACGCCAGGTCCATCAATACAAGACCAAGGTGCTCCAGGATTTTCTTGGAGCCCAGCAGGTGGACCTGTACATGTCACCGAAACCTGCGCGCTGGTGAGACCGCCGCCTTCAGGCGAGGTTGTGCCACCGGGTTTCGCGTGTCTCCACCAATCTCGAACACAGGGCCGGGGGGTGGGGGGGCGGGGGGGCTTTGTTCATCCGTGAAACCATTCCCTTTAGGGCAGTCCCCGTTCCGGAGATCGCCGTGACATTGAAATGCGCCGGCCTTTCGAAAGTGGTTGGTCAGGAGAGGCTGGCCGCTTCTCCTGGTGTACCGGGTCAGCCTACGCGCACCGGGAGACGGGCCTGCCGCGGTTGCTGTTGAGGTGGTGTCGGACTGGGCGCGGCGGTTCCCCAGGCTTATTGTCTTGGGTGACTTCAACGCCCATGCCATTACACCGCCTCATGCACGGCGCAAGGCGGAGCTAGTGTCATCCATGGCGACGCTAGGCCTCTCCTTGATAAACTCTGGCCCCACTCATGAGGCCGGGCATACGCTGGATTTGGTCTTCGGGTCGGGGGTGAACTTGGTCGTATCCTCTGTTAACAGAGTGCCATGGTCCCGGACCATCCTGCGTTCCTGAAGGTCCGGGTGGACTTCGGCCGCTTAACACTTCCGCCTAGGCGACGGGCTAATTTATTCAGCTCGCTGGAGACTTATTATGGATCCAACTTGGTTTCCTGGAATGCTCTACGGGACTCCTGAACCCACCGCACACTCGATGAGCAGGTGGAGGACTGGAATTCTGGCCCGGCTCTCCCATGCCATCGAGATTGTTGCTCCTCGAAACTCCTCTACGCTTCGCTTCTCGGCGCGCTTCTCCTGGTATATAATGCAGGAGTTAAGTGCCATATGAAACGTGGCGCTTAGATCGCTTAGAGCGAAAAAGTGTGGAGGAAATCTCGTGAAGAGGCTGGCGCTTCCAACATCTTATAGGATCGCTTATGAAAGCTCTTATGAGATGTATTGCAACGAAGGAGGCTTAAGAGGGCTTTCTTCTCCTCCTCTTTGCATCTGCTAGCTCCAGCCCGGCACAATTATTCTCGCATAATTCGGTCTTTAACCTCCCCTATCGGAGAGAGGTCCTCAAATTCACAATTGAGCATTAGCTGTGAGGCTTTTTTTATGAGCTTTTTTATGATAAGGTCGCGTCACGCCCGGCCTGGTGATCTTCCCCCACGTTAGCTAAGCAAGCAATTAGTGAACTGGAGACTCCCTTGTCCGCCTTTCAGGCTCCTTTGTTTGGGCTCCAGTTTTCCTTGCTCAAGCCGCCGTCGAGCAGGGCCCTAACTGGCTAAAAGCTGTTAGACCAACTACCTGTCCTCTGATCCGCGCCCATCCTGGCTTGTAAAAACTTGCAGGGTGGGAGCTACGCACCCCATCTGTTGAGTATCATCAATGGCTCCCTCGAGCAAGGGAGTCTTCCCGGATGGGTTGAAGGAGGCAGTGGTCCGCCTTCCACTCTTTAAAAGCACCACCGCTAGATCCGAGAGATCTGGCCAATTACCGCCCCCCGCTTCAATCTTCATTTCTTGGGAAGGTAATTGAGAGAGTGGTGTTGGAGCAGCTTCAAGGTTTCCTGGATGACACATCGGCCTTCGACCCCTTCCAGTCCGCTTCCGTGTTGGGCATGGGACGGAGACTGTTCTCGCCGCCGCCAAGCAGATAATTCACCTCAGTATTCAGCCTCGACCGAAGCGGATCGGCGCTGCTGGTTTTGTTAGATCTTTACCGTTAGCGCTTGATGGTCGACACGCACCTTTTGCACCCACCGCTTCTGGTTGCCTCCGCGCGCGGCACTGTCCTTCAGTGGATTGCCTCAAGCTTCCTCCGGGGTCGGAGTCAGCGGTGAGGTGCGGGATCAGGCCTTCCGGAAGTGCCCGCTTAATTGGCGGTGTAAAATTCCCAGGGGCTTTACTTATCCCCCGGCTGCTATTTAATATCTATATGCACCCCTCGCCCGACTGGTACGGAGTTTTACTGACCTGTCATCAGTATGCGTTGATGACACGCAGCTCATTCTGTTGGATGGAGGGGAGCGGTCACGCCCCCCCTGCTACTCTCCAGCACTGTTTGGAGGCTGTTGCTGGTTGGTTGCGCAGAGCAGGTTAAAACTGAACCCATCAAAGACGGAGATCCCTCTGGCTTGGCCGCGTGAGGGGTGGGGACAGGGATTTTCCAGCCACCGGGTGTGGGAGGGGGTCACATTGGCGCCGACCCTCCGTGCGCAAGAATCTGGGGTCCACCTGGATTTTGTCTCTCTCAATGGAGACCCAGGTGGCCCATATAACCCGGGTTGCCTTTTTTCCACCTTTCGCCTAGGCCCGAACGGCTGGCCTCTTTCCTCTCCCAAGCTTAAACCTAGCCACTGTGATCCACTTAACGGTCAAATTCCTCCAGATTAGACTATTGTAACTCACTCTAACGTAGCTGGTCTCCCTTATGCGCTTGATCCGGAGATTAAAACTGGTCCAACATGCAGCGGCGCGCTTACTTCCACAGGCAGCCGTATTCTACGACTCATAGTTCAGGCCTGTGTTGCGCTCAGCTGCATTGGCTCCTGTGTAGGAGTTCCCAGATCATCTTCAAGCTGTACTCGGTGTTGACTCTTTCAAGCGCTCTTACGCTGCCTGGGACCCTCGTGATCTCCTGGACTGCATCACCCCATATGTCCCTGCAACGGCCTCTTCCAGCCAGTAGAGGCCAATTTATTAGTGGGTCCCTGGCTCCCTCGGGATGATGCGCGCTTGGCCTCCACGCTGGCCAGGGCCTTTACGGCTCTGGCCCTCCGCCTGGTGGAACACCGTTCCTCCGGTTGTTCGGTCTCCTAGTGGACTTTAATGAGTCTCCGCGAGGGCCTGTAAACGGAGCTGTTCCACTTCGGCCTTTGAGAGACTTGTGTCAGCTGATATGGTGCCTTCCCAGCTGGCCCTTTCATCTGGGTCTACTATCCAATGTGACTTGCCGCCCTCCTCCCTTCCTGAGAATTTTAAAAGTGGGGTTGATCGGACGCCTCTATTATTCTATTATTACTATTATTATTATTATTGTCATTGTTATCGCTGTTTTAAAGGTTTTAATAATTTATTTATTTTATGTTTTATGTTGTACACCGCCCAGAGCCCCTCGGGGATGGGGCGGTATAAAAGTTTAAATAATAAAAATAATAAAATAAAAATAAAAATGTCTATACTTATAAAGGGAGGATGTCTTTTCTTGCCCAGATGTGAGAGGTAAAACCAGCTGGCTGTTGCTTTCCTGCTTTGCTTGTCAGCTCACTGAAAATACTGATAATGTTGTTGTTACTCAGGGTTTGTACATAGCGTGCCAGGTAGCCTGATGTTGCATCATATCCGGCACTCGTAACAAATGTATTCGACGTGCCTGCGCTGTAAGGCCATGACTGGGACACCAAGTCCAGTTCTGACTACTCTTGAAGTCAGCTTGCAACAGGGGCAGAAAAGGCCCATGAAAATTCTCCTTACTGTAGCAGAATTTATCTTCGTGAGTGGAGATCTGTTGTGGAAAGTGGAGGTCTAGCTTTGCAGGTTATCTGTTTCCTTATGCTCCAGGGCCCCCCGACCCAGATACCCAGGCTAGCCTGTTTCCTCAGCAGCCGGTTCTCTGTGGGAAGTGTTCCTTGGAGACAGGAGGTTTGAAAACCACTGAGGTGTGATGCTAATAATTCCTTGTATGAAATGAAAGGTAAAATTGGATGGAGATGAGGCATTCCAGTGATGGTGGGGTAGAGTTTCTACTCCCACAGTTGCCCCAAAGAGCGCTTACTCAGTAATGTCAGCTTCTAGAACAGTGATGACAAACCTTTTCGAGACCGAGTGCCCAGATTGCAACCCAAAACCACTTATTTATCACAAAGTGCCAACATGGCAATTTAACCTGAATACTGAGGTCTTAGTTTAGAAAAAACAGTTGGCTCCAAGGCATGTGTTACTCAGGAGTAAGCTTGGTGGTAGTCGGTGGCTTTGCTTTGAAGCAACCGTGCAACTCTTCCAACGGATGAATCACGATCCTAGGAGGGTTTACTCAGAAGCAAGCCCCATTGCCAGCAACCGAGCTTACTCCCAGGTAAACGATCGTGCGTTAGTTCTTCACATGAAGATCAGTGGGGTTTAACAGGGTTACCTACACTGCTTCCCCAAAACTAGGTCTTGGGTTTAATGCTAATAATCGAGCCCAGCGGCCCAGGCCAGCCTAGATGTGTGGGGGGGGGGCACTCTGTGCGGGCCCACAGGGAGTGCTCTGAGTGCCACCTCTGGCACCCGTGGCATAGGTTCGCCACCACTGTTCTAGAAGATACGTTATTTATTACATTGAAATGCTGCCATCGTGAATCTCCAGGTCAATAGGTTCGTGTGTGTGTGTAATCCTGTAAGCAGAACAACAAGCAGAATGTAGCTTTCATGCCACTCTAAATAAGAACAGTTATCTTGGTAAAGACCAGCCTTCTTACCTCAGAAATCATAAACAAAAGAAGTTTACTTATACTGAGAGAAAAAGTGTATATATAAACAAAGTAACACTTATATGTTGATACATTTGCAGTTCATCCTTTTGTTACAATTGGTTACCAATGACAAGCATAGTTTACAGTGTTCAACTTTCAGTCAGAGGCTTTTGCATAGCTTTAGAAGAAGAAGAAGAAGAGTTTGGATTTATATCCCCCCTTTCTCTCCTGCAGGAGACTCAAAGGGGCTTACAATCTCCTTGCCCTTCCCCCCTCACAACAAACACCCTGTGCGGTAGGTGGGGCTGAGAGAGCGCCGAGAAGCTGTGACTAGCCCAAGGTCACCCACCTGGCGTGTGTGGGAGTGTACAGGCTAATCTGAATTCCCCAGATAAGCCTCCACAGCTCAGGCGGCAGAGTGGAGATACACGAGTTCTTAACCTCCTACGCCACTGCTGCTTTAGTTAACAGAACACTGAACAACATCTTTCCTCTGTCAGAGTCAGAGTCTCCAACTGTCACTTTTAGAATCTTTGCTGAGCTGTCCCAGAATTCCATCCCTGCTGCATGCAAGGCTGTCAAATTCAACACTTTCATCCATGCACCAGGTAACCTTTCAGCAAGGGTCCTATATCATGTGCCCTCCAAATATGCCCTAAGATCCAGCACTGTGCTGCATTGTGACTCTCAGGGAACACTCTACACATGCCATGGATTCCCTGGTCATTCCAGATGTCTGTTGTAAGGTGCATATGTGGTTCATGCGAGTCTTTCTCATGGGGCCTCACTGTTTGAACCAAGTGTACACAGTCAGCATTCTTCTGTGGCTATGTATTGCAAGGATGCATTGTGGGCACCCGTGGTTTTCCAAGGAAGCATTCTGTTATTACTCATTAAGGAATCTCTGATGTGCTTCCAAGAAGCCACAGAATTCCCTGAAAAACAGTTCTGAAAACCTTGCTATAGAAGCTCATGCTTTAATAGTTTTTCGTACAGACCAAAGCCAAGAGAACCTGTGTTGTGTAATAGTTAAGAACCACAGACCCTAGTCTAGAGAACCGGGTTCAGTTCCCCACTCCTCCATATGAATCATGTTGGGTGACCTTGGGTCAGCCACAGTTGTCTATGAACTCTCGGCCTATGTGGAGGGAGGCATTGGCCATCTCTGAATGTCTCTAGCATTGATCATCCTATAGCGTCACCATAAGTCAGTTGTGACCTGACGGCACTTTCCACCACAATAAGGCTAAATATTCACCAAATATTCACCCCCTGAGAACCAGCGTGTTGTACTGGTTAAGAGCACTCCTACTTTCCTGGGTGACCTTGGGCTAGACACAGTTCTTTGGAACTCTCTCAGCCCCACCTACCTTACAAGGTACCTGTTGTGGGGAGAGGAAGGGAAAGGAGCTTGTCAGCCACCTTGAGTCTCCTTAAAGGAGAGAAAGGTGCAATATAAATCCAGATTCCTCCTCCTCCTCCTCCAAATAAACTTCATGGCTCATTGGGCCATTGAGAATTTGAACTCAGATCTCCCCTGTCCTAGTCTAACATAACTCTGGGAGAGGCTTAATCCCCACCTCTTCCCCATGAAGCCTGTTGGGTGTCCTTGGGCCAGTCACAGTTCTCTCTGAACTCTCTCAACGCCACCTACCCCACAAGGTGCCTGTTGTGGGGAGAGGAAGGGAAAGGAGCTGGTAGGCCACCTTGAGTCTCCTTGCAGGACAGGAAGGTGGGGTATAAATCCAAACTCTTCTCTTCTACTCTTCTCCTCCAAATCAATAATTGTGTTATGAGTGGGGAAGTGGGAGGGGGGGGGACCCCTGGAGTTATCAGAAATTCCACAGTGAGAATCGTGGTAATGGACAAATTTGTCTGAAAAACGTTTTGCCTGTTCTCAGCCATTCATTCTGCCAACGGATTATCGGATGTGCGCTCAGTTCAGGTGGATCAGACAGACAGCCTGGAAGAGGCTCTCATCGAGTCAATGTTTGTGCCTGTGGAATAGTCCTCAGAGCTTCCTGTAGCACCCAGAGTCATCTTGGGGCCGCTGTCCAGGGCTTCGTGGCAAACAGATCCCTGAAGGAGAGTTTGCAAACAGCATGTCCTGGAGGAAGCCCGCAGCGAGGGACGCTTACAGCTCATCTGATATATTGCTCTGTTTTTCCCCTTTCTCAGCCCAGCAGCCTTTCAACATGAAATCTGAATTATGTGCTTGGTCCAATTCCAGCTGTGTTGTCCCAACTGCAGCAACGCTCTGCTCAGTATTGCAGAGGCGATGGGATCGCTAAAAATAGCTCTGTTGTAAGACCCTGAAAGCACATCTAGTTGTTGTTTTTTCTAATTTCATCAGGATGAGGCGTGTTTGCTCTTTAGATGTTTTGGAGAGATGATAGGATCTAGATTGATTAGTCAGATGCAAAACAGTATGCAAATCCCTCGTGCCGTTCTGAACAAGAAACAAAAATGAAGAAGTCACCTGAATGGGCATTCTTGGGGCGGAGGGACAGACAAGGCAAACTAAAAATGCTCCAGTTTGCTCCAGTTTGCTCCGAACTGACTGTGGCTTATGCCAAGGACATCCATAAATATCCCCCCAATCATCTCGGTCCTCTTTCCTTTTGCTTTATTGCCCTCAATTATAAATCCACACTTCCGCTGTGCTGTGGCAGCTTCCCATCAAGATGACACAGCCATTTAAACAAATGGTTGCAATCCAGTGAGATCACCGCCGGCTCCAGAACAGATGGCGGACCAAACGGTTCCATTGGGAACTGGGTCCATGGGTCATCGGGTCGCCTGGAGATTCTCTGTGGTTTATCATGATTTGGATATGTTGAGGAAGAGGTCATAGGAGAATGTTTGTAATGATTCGGGAGGAGAGGAAGGGGGAGAATCTCTTCCAGCAGTGTAAGATTCCATCTGGTGTGAAGCCAGGGGTGGCATGCAATGGAGGGGAGGGAGGGGAAGGGGGACTGGCATCTGGACATGGCCCACCCACCCTAGCGGAGAGGGAAGGGAGGGGTGGCATGCAAGGGAAAGGGGGTGAGGGAGGGGAGGGAGGGAGGTGTGGCATGCAAGGGAGGGGAAGGGGGATCAAATGTCCCTGGGCTGCAGCCATCTAGTCATGTGGGGGGTGGTACACCCCCTAGTGGAGGGCGTGTGTCCCCTGGCACCCCCTAGTGGAGGGCGCAAAAATTTCAGATTCGTTCGTGGTTTTTTTGGTACTTTTTAGTGTTTTTTTCAGTTTTTGGCCTGCAGGGGGCGAAGTTTTTAGGCTAGCAGCACCAAAATTTCAGGGATTTTTTAGGAGACTCTCCTGATGATACCACCCAAGTTAGGTGAGGTTTGGTTCAGTGGATCCAAAGTTATGGACTCCCAAAAGGGGTGCCCCATACCCCATTGTTTTCAATGGAAGCTAATGGGAGATGTGGGATACACATTTGAGGGTCCATAATTTTGAATCCCCTGAACCAAACTTCACCAAACCTGGGTGGTATCATCTCCTAAAGATACCCTGAAATTTTGGTGCTGCTAGCTTAATGCACCCCTGATAGCAGGCATACTCCAAATTTCCCCATATTCTCCTTTTAAATCCACCCCCTTTGGCATGGACTTAAAGGGAGAATGTGAAGTCCACAGTTTAAACATTGAAAATGATGCTGTTTCAGAGTGGGGGAGAATGTTGTTTTAACACTTTCAATGTTGTTTTAACTGGGGATCCCAGATTCTCCCTTTAAGGTGGATTTAAAAGGAGAATCTGGACTTCCTAGTTTAAACACCGTTGAAAGTGATGCTGTTTGGGGGTCGATTCCACTGGAGGTGTTTTGTGAGAGATGATGCTGACATTTGTTTGGTAAATGTTTTGCTGGGGGTGATTTGTGAGAGATTTATTATTATTGTTGTTGTTGTTGTTATTGTAGATTTCACAGCTGCCAGATCTTTAGCTGGTTGTTGGCCTTCATTACAATTCGAACCTCACCCAGAGGCCTAGGAAATAGTAATGTATCGGCGTAGTATTCGTGCGGATCCCAGCAAGGGCTGCCTTCTGAATGACAGATGTTAATTTTGTCAATTCGAAGATGTTTCAAGTGCTGCCCTAGTGTTTTTGGGATGGCGCCCAGCGTGCCGATTACCACTGGGACAACCTCAGCTGGTTTGTGCCATAGACACTGAAGCTCGATTTTCAAATCGCGGTATCTAGTGACTTTCTCATATTCTTTTTCAATGACCCTGCTGTCATCGGGGACTGCTATGTAGATGACATCATCATCATCATCATCATCATCATCATCATCATCATCATCATCATCATCATCATCATCATCATCATACTAAACTTTTATACCGCCCAGCCCCAAAGGGCTCTGGGCGGTGTACAACATAAACAACCTAGTCTTGAATCTCTTAACAAATAGAGCACCCTCATAAATCTAAATTAAGATACAATATAACTAGGGCTCTAAACATTAAGTAATTAAAACCATTTAAAACACAGTGTACAAAATATAGCGTCCAAACGATCTAAAAAGCCCCTCTCGAGAGGGAGACAGGGAGGCCCATAGATGTAATAAGGGCTGCAGAAGTTAAAAGAGGGAGAGAGGGGGCGCCATCAGCGGCCAGCTTCTCCAAAGACCCGATGGAACAGCTCAGTCTTACAGGCCCTGCGGAACTCGCCAAGATCCCACAGGGCCCAGACAGTTGGAGGGAGAGCGTTCCACCAGGCTGGGGACAGGGCTGTAAAAGCCCTGGCCCTGGTGGAGGCCAGCTGCATCAATTAGGGGCCGGGGACCACCAGAAGATTGGCGTCCGCCGAGCGCAGAGGCCGAACTGGGACATGCAGGGTCAGACGGTCCCGTCTGCTTACATGCTTAATACCCACTTGCACTGGCTTGGAGCTGTTTCTCAGGATAATAACCTACCTCATAGGGTTGGTATGAGAACAAAATTAGGAAAGAGAGTTGGTGGGGAGAGAGCCATGTATGTTATGCTGGGGGTGGGAGGTGTTTTGTGAGCTGGTGCAAAAAATCATTGTTTGGTTGTGGTGGGGGAGGGTGGCCGCTCATACGGGGGGGACGCCAAACTCAGGTTTTGTCCCCAGGCGCCAGTTTGCCTAGATACGCCTCTGCCCCCCCCATGCCCCTCCTCCTTCCCTCCGGGTCCATACACTGACTTCAAGACCTGGTGCAAAAAAATGTTGTTTGGGCATGGTGGGGAAGGCCACCCCCCCATACGGGGTGGGGGGCAGACAACTCAGATTTTGCACCGGGCTACTTTTTTCCTAGATACGCTTCTGTGTGAAGCGAATTGTTATTGTATTTAACATTTGTGTAACATTTTGGAAGGTGTTCTTGGGATTCTTCTGGAAAAGGTGGGCATGCTGTTGATTTTTTAAAAGCCCTAAATCCCACTGAATCGTGTCCTCCAGGTTTGCAAAGAAGAAGAGTTTCTTTCCCCCTCCTTTGCTACTTTTATTAGTCTGCAAGATGCATTCCTATCAGTGTGCTGGACCAACTCAGAAGCAGGCCGAAACCTGCGCTGTAACGGCCCAGTGGCTGCTAAACTTTGCCTTGTTCCTTTCCACAGGGTTGCTATTGATCTAATCTATGCCATCTAATCTTGTGAACTCTGGCAAAATTAGCTCTCTTCTTTGGCACTTTACGGATGGTTTTAGGCTAATGAGATGTCAGATTAAAACCTAGAATTGCGATAATATCTATAATAATAATTATTATTATTATTATTATAAACCTCCACGGTTTTGCCAATTAACGCAGGACCTCGAATGAACTTGGCAAAAGATCAACAACCACAAAAATAAACCCTGCGGTTTTTCAAGTTTTGGTATTGATTTAAAATGTCCTCAACCCAGCTGGTTCATGAAGTGACTTATACCAAGCCTAAACATTCAAGAATAAAATAATAAATTTATTATTTATTTATTAGGCTTATATACTATATTTATTAGGCTTATATATCGCCCTCCCCCGGAGGGCTCAGGCTTTAAAAGAGAGCTAGATAAATACATTGCTACAGGCTTACGATAAGATGCATCCTAAAAACCAGTAGGGGAGTGCCATGCATTTTTAAAAAACAGGTTAAAAAAAGAGTACTTGGCAAACAAAAACTCTTAAAATCCTTGCACATTTAAAAAAATCTGTCTGGAAATTGCCTGGTGAAATGAACATGTCTTAACTAGCCAGTGTGGTGTGGTGGTTAAGAGCTGGTAGATTTTAGTTTGGAGAACCGTGTTTGATTCCCCACTCCTCCGCATGAAGCCTGCTGGGTGACCTTGGGCTAGTTACAGTTCTCTCAGAACTCTCTGGTTCTCTGTGGTGAATGTCCTCTGGTTTTTCTGCCTTTGGGTCATTCTCCATCCCCATTTTGTCCCCTAACCCCCAACCAAAAAGGATTTAGGAGCTTGCAACAATTATTTTTGTTCTGTTCCTGTTGGTTTTTGTTACGCAGCTTGTCGCAATTTTTTTCTTCTTGAGAATACATAGTCCTCTTTTGTTATTTTGTCCAAACTACTGACTGGTTGATCTTTTAACATTTCAACTGGAGGAAAAAGAAAAAAAGGTCTGTGTAGCTGAGAGTCTTGGTGGAGAGTGTTAATAAGATCTGTGATCGATCTCTTATTTTCAGTTAAATGAAGTCATAGAGAGGGATTAATTTGATCAGGAAAGATGGCTGGAGGTTCTTAACCCTTTCCTCCCATGCTGTTTTCATGATTGAAACCCCCCCCCCCCCCACCTTTATGGAAGAATAGTACGGATGCTTGTGGAGCAAATAGCCCCTTGGCCGAAGGATTTTAGTTCTGGAAAATGGCACAGAGGAGTAGAATTAATCACAAATCAAAGTAGGATAGTCCAGGCTAGCTGGATCTCATCAGACCTTGGAAGGTAAGCAGGGCCGGCCAGTCACACCCCTTCAGTATTTGGATGGAAGACCTCCAAGGAATACCAAGGGCACGACACAGAGGCAGTCAATGGCAAACCACCTCTGAACCAGAGTTGTCGTAAGTCAACTGTGACTTTTTGGCAAAGAAAAAACCAAATCATTGCATTCAATGTCCAAAAATAAAAGATGGCCATCCATCTCAGCTCCCTTGGTAAATGGAACAGGCTGTTTGGTCCTGAGTTCTGCCTCACTGGGGCTCCTGGAAGAGACGTTGGGCCCTTTCTGCACCCCCCTGGGACCGTTCGCATGGACGGTCCCAGGAGGGCATCAGGCGGCGGCGCAGCCTTCACACAGGTTGCGCCGTCCCTGCAAGCTTACCCCGTCCCCTGGCCTCCAGCTCGTCGCAGAGGCCAGGGGAAACACCCACACAGGCTGGGGCGACGGCTCTGGACACACACCCCTGGCCTCTGCAACAAGCCGGAAGCCAGGAGATGAGGTAAGCTTGCAGGGATGGTGTGGGGGACATGGCGCCTTCCAGCTGCTGCCGTTGGCACGGCAGCGGTTGGAAGCCGCTGTTTCCGGAAAACCTCGCTCAGGGAGCGAGGGTGGCGCTGCTGCAATACAACAGCGCCCCCCATGCGAACAGCTCCCTAGGGATGGCGTTTTTTCCGTCCCTAGGGCACGGTTTTTGGCCCATGCGGAAAGGGACATAGATGGGAGCAGCCTGGACCATTCCCATAGCTGCTGTGAATCTCAACGAAAGTGGTCCCATAGCATCTCTAGTGGTGTGGAGGAGTAATTGCAAAGCAGGGATGCAAACGAGTTACCACCTGCTCTCTCTCTAATCAGAGATGAAATTTACAGTAGTAAACCCAATGGATGCAATCCTGTTGGCATGAATGTAACCGAGATAACATTGTGTAATTGGTTTCAGCTATGTAGATGGTCTGCGTTTGAACCTTTTTTGTCGGTTGTGGAATTTTAGCAGCCTGAGGTGCAGCACGTATGGAATGCTGATGTACTATTTGGGGGGAATCCCACGAGAACTGGCTTGCAGTCCGCTCCATATGCCTTCCCTCGGAACGTTTTGGCTCTGAAGGGAGATTCTATTAAATTGAAAAGAACACGAGAATCCAGGCTTTGAGCGACGAGCTGGATTGAGCTGCCCTAGTGGGAATTGTCAGAGGGAATGGAAAAAAACAGACCGTAAAAATGGCTCTGCGTTTGATTATCAGCCTGTGAAATTTGACATGCTGAGTTTTGAAGACGTTGCTTCTATTGTGTTGAAATGGGCGTGTGCCAGAGCACCAGGCTGGGAGAAAAAAGGAGCCCCGGCTACTGCAAGAGACCAAATCTTTGGTCTGAATTGAGCGCTGTCTTGATTCCTTCTCAAATATTTTATCCCAGTCTCTGCCTCTGCATGGCTCCCCGCTTCCTCCCAAGAAATCCTGTTCCACTGAAGAACCGCTCTCACTATCAGGAAGTTCTTCCTAGTGTACCTATTGGTACTTCCTGCCCCATATAGCGTGGAGCAAAACTGATGTCCTCCAAGAGGCCAATTATACACTGGTGTTCTGCCCCGCATCGAGTGTATGCTTCCTGCAGGGCAGAGATTCTTGTATTGACACCATTAAAGTTGCACCGCCATAGATCCTGGGCGCCCTGCAGTTTGCGGGAGAGGGGAAACCACAAGGTTTCCCTCTTGCTGTGGGGTTTCCCGGCTTCTGGGTCAGTGCAGTCAAGAGGCAAGATGAAGCTTGCCTGTTTTGTTTCTCTAAAGCCCTTTAAAGGTAATATTGATATTAGTTATATCGATACATCAATATTGTTGAGGCTGCTTTTTGTTGCTTTTGCCTTTTTTTAGGGAAAAGCCAGACATGGATCCCTGAGAAGAATGGGTGTGACCATTCCCTCCCTCAGGGATCCAATGCCGTCTTTTCCATGAAAATGAAAGAGCAATGAAAAGCAGCCTCAACAATATCGATATACCGATATAAACGATATCAATATTGTTGGATTTGACAGCCTTGCATGCAGCAGCCATGGAATTCTGGGATTGCTCAGCGAACATTCTAAAAGTGACTTTTGGAGACTGTAGCTCTCTGGCTCTGACTGAGGAAAGATGTTGTTCAGTGTTCTGTTAATTAAAGCTGTGTAAAAGTCTCTGACTGTAAGTTTAATGTTGTAAATTGTCCTTGCTATTGGTAACCATATTGTAACCAAATGATAAACTGTAAATGTATCGACATATAAGTATTACTTTGTTTATATATATACTTTTTCTTTCAACATGAGTAAAGTTCTTTTGTTTATGATGTCTGAGGTAAAAAGGCTGGTCTTTACCAAGATAACTATTCTTATTTAAAGTGGCACACAAGCTACATTGTTTAGCAGCAGTGGCGTAGTGGTTAAGATCAGGTCTGGAAGAACTGGGTTTGATTCCCTGCTCTGCCGCTTGAGCTGTGGAGGCTTATCTGGGGAATTCAGATTAGCTTGTGCACTCCCACACACGCCAGCTGGGTGACCTTGGGCTAGTAACAGCTTTTCGGAGCTCTCTCAGCCCCGCCCACCTCACAGGGTGTTTGTTGTGAGGGGGGAAGGGCAAGGAGATTGTAAGCCCCTTTGAGTCTCCTACAGGAGAGAAAGGGGGGATATAAATCCAAACTACTCTTCTTCTTCCTCCTCCTCCTCCTCCTCCTCTTCTTCTTCTTCTTCTACATTCTGCTTGTTATTCTGCTTACAGGAGATGATGAAGATGAGGATGAGGATATGGATGAGGATGAGGATGAGGGTGGGCGGGCGGACGGACGGACGGACGGACGGACGGACGGACGGACAGATAGATAGATGTTGACCTTCAAATATTACCTTCCCTTAGTCTTGGACGCCACCTTGGAATTCCACATAAAGACAGGAAATGCCCGTGTCGTATGGGCTCTGTGGAAACAGTATCTCACATGCTGTTGAATTGTCCCTTCTGTGAGATAGAGAGGAAGAAGCACATAATTCCTTTCTTGCAAGGGAACGAAGGTATTACAGATAACCAGAAGGTTATATATCTTTTAAATAGCCGCAGCTACGAGTTGTTGGAAGCCGCGGCTAAATTTTTTAATGCCGTTATTTTAACTCGCCCGAAGTTGTAAAGGCTGTTGTTACCTTGTGGTGTTGATGTTCATGTTGATGTTGAATTATTTATATGCCATTAAAGGTATTTGATTCGAAATATTACCTTTTAAAAGGTGATATCTTGCCTTTCAAGTGGAAGCAGACAGCCACGCATGTGATCATGGCTGCACGGCAGACAGCAGGGATCCTTTGCAGGGCGAGGAGCGCCACCAAAAGCGTGCCACGCATAATGGGCCAGAGGCTCCTTGTGGTCTGAGGCCTGGAATGATGACTGTCTTCATCAGCTATAATGAGAGTCCTCCAGGTCTCAGTTTAGCAAACTGTAACAATGAAAAACAAATGGTTTGAAGTCATCTCTTCCTTTTTGTCATAAATAGCCTTCTGAGTCAGTCCAAAAAGCAGGTCACTGGGGTGCGTGGGGATATAATTGAGGGCAATATCTGGCTCGTGGGTTGACCTCTGAGACATTTTTAAAAGGCATTCCAATGGAAAGATGTCATGATTGCAAATAGGAGTGCTGGTAGCATGCGCTGGTAAGGTGTTCTGTGCCAGAAGATCAGATGGAGGCAATTATGAAGCTCATAACTGTCTGGAAGAAGAAAGAAGGGAAGTTTTATAAGCTGGCGGGGTGTGACTCGGCCAGGAAAGAAGGCTGTGGCATTTCTGCATTTAGATTACTGAGATTTTCGTTGATTTTCTTGCTGCAAACATGTGCGATGACTAACCCAGGTTTGCAAAACGCACCAATTCCATGGTGGCGAACCTTTGGCACTCCAGATGTTATGGACTACAATTCCCATCAGCCCCTGCCAGCATGGCCAATTGACCATGCTGGCAGGGGCTGATGGGAATTGTAGTCCATAACATCTGGAGTGCCAAAGGTTCGCCACCACCGCGCTAGTTCGTTAGCTGATTCCCCCCACTCCTACAAATGGGGGATTTTGCAGCGGTGTATTAACACCTTTGACGTTGTTTCACAGAGTGCAGTGCTCAGGGTGGACAAGAGGTTGTTCTCTTGTTCAAACTGCTCCGATTCTCTGTGAATTTCAGCGGCAGCAGAAACTACCTCTTCTATGTATAATTTATGTAGCAGAGTTTGCAACGTGACTTTCATTTTAAATATTCGCAGCCATCTTGCCTAGTAGGTCAACCTCAGTCCAGCTTTACATTTGAGGCCCAGACTATCAAGAGAGCAACTTAGCCAAACGAGGCCAATTCCATTGGCAAGACTTCGGTTTTCAAGATGTTTTGTTTCTCTAAAGCCCTTTAAAGGTATTAGCGGTCTTGGACCTGCATATATGCATGACTGCTTCTCCCCATATTGCCCTCAAAGACCCCTCAGGTCTGCGGAGGGGAACTTGTTGGTGGTCTTGGACCCCAGAGACGTTTGATTGGCTACAACATGGGCTGGAACGGGTCCAGAGGAGGGCAACCAAAATGGTAAAAGGTCTGGAATCCAGGCCCTACGAGGGGAGACTTAGGGGATGTTTAGTTTGGTGAAGAGAAGGTGAAGAGGTGACATGATAGCCATGTTTAGATATTTGAAGGGATATCATGTTGCTGAGAGAGCAAGCTTGTTTTCTGCTGCTGCAGAGATGAGGACACAGAGTAATGGGTTCAAGGTGCAGGAAAAGAGATTCCACCTTAACATTAGGAAGAACTTCCTGACAGTCATGGCTGTTTGACAGAGGAATGCACTACCTGAAAGTGTGGTGGAGTCTCCTTCTTTGGAGGTTTTTAAAGAGAGGCTGAATGGCCATCTGTCAGGAGTGCTTTGATTGCATGCTCTTGCATTGCAGGGGGTTGGACTTGATGGCCCTTGGGGTCTCTTCCAACTCTATGATTCTATGATTCTATTCCAGGGGTCTGCAACCTGAGGCTCATGGACTACAATTCCCATCAGCCCCTGCCAGCATGGCCATGTTGGCAGGGGCTGATGGGAATTGTAGTGCATGAACATCTGGAGAGCCGCAGGTTGCAGACCCCTGTTCTATTCTATAACTGTGAACTTGCCGATCTAGTACTTACATCATGAAATTGCCTGCCCCACTTTTACAGAGAGGTGGAATATCACATACCTATTGAACTTGGTTCCAAGTTTAAAATTCGCTTGGGTGTTGTCTCTCATTCGTTCTCTTCGCTCTTCTTTCCTTGTCATATCTTTTTTAAAGGGAGGATTTTGGATTTGAAGACGGGGACCGTGAAGAAAGAGGGCCAACAG
Organism: Sphaerodactylus townsendi; assembly: GCF_021028975.2. Classification (NCBI taxonomy): domain Eukaryota; kingdom Metazoa; phylum Chordata; class Lepidosauria; order Squamata; family Sphaerodactylidae; genus Sphaerodactylus; species Sphaerodactylus townsendi. The sequence continues at coordinate 19,860,884 of NC_059441.1, read as the reverse complement.
TCCTCGATGAGAATGTGTATGGGATCGAGGCGTTCTTTCATTTGCCGGATGAGGTATATTGTTGCTGTTGTCCTTCACCTGTTGCTTTTTATTAGCTTGATAGGATGCTGTTTCTGTTAGATCCAGTCTGTTCCTTTTTCAAAATGTTGGCTTTAGTGGTCTAACTGTAGGCTAACAAGTGCCCCCTTAAGCAGCAGATTGCAAACGGCCTCCAGTGGAAACTGGTGGTGGGAAGAGCCATCAAGTCACAGTCAATTTGAGGCAACCTCAAAGGTTTTCCAGACAAGAGGCGAACAGAGTTGGTTTGCCTCCTCTTCATAGTGACCCTGGTATTCCTAGGTGGTCTCCCATCCAAGTACGAACCAGGGCCGACCCTGCTTAGTTCCAATAAATGACAAGTTTGACTTAGCCCGGGCCATCCAGATCAGGGTCCAGTGGAAACTGGTCATGAAGCCAGGGCCAATAAGATAGAGATGTTCTGTCAGGCCTAAGGTTGAGGATAGTGACAGTCTGTAGATAAGCTGGCCTCCCTCTCCTTCCTTCCTTCCTTCCTTCCTTCCTTCCTTCCTTCCTTCCTTCCTTCCTTCCTTCCTTCCTTCCTTCCTTCCTTCCTTCCTTCCTTCCTTCCTTCCTCCCTCCCTCCCTCCCTCCCTCCCTCCCACCCACCCACCCACCCACTTTTATCCTCCCCTTTCCCCAACCACAACTTATTACAACTATTGGGGCATTTTATGAGATAATATATCTTTTTAATGGGAAGAGTTCTATTTAATTAGGTTAACGTAGTCCCCTATGAAAGCACCAGGTCATTACTGACTTACGGGGTGCCGTCACATCATGAGGTTTAATAGGCAGGCTTTGTTTACAGGGTGGTTTGCCACTGCCTTTCCCAGGCATCTACACTTTGCTCCCAGCAAGCTGGGTACTCATTTTACTAACCTTGGCAAGATGGAAGGCTGAGTCAACCTTGAGTTGCTGAAAAATCCAGTTTGGGAAACTGAGGAGATTTGGGGATGGAGCTTGGGGAAAACAGGGACTTCAGTGGGGTACAAGGTCACCAAGTCCACCCTGAAAAGCAGCTATTTTATTCAGGGGAGCTGATCCCCTTAATTTGGAGAGGATCCCCAGGTCCCACCGGGGGGCAGGCATCTCTAGGCCAGTGGTTGGACTCCTCTAGATTCAGCTTGTATAATCAAAAATGGAGGATAGATACTTGTTTCCAAATTAGAGGCTCCGTTTCACTGCCGCCAATTTTGTGACAGGCCATCTTTGGTCCCTGTTCCCTGGATGCCTTTGATGACCTGGATCGTCCAGGGGAGCCCGATCTCATCCAAGTTCAGCAGCTAAGTAGGACTGGCCCTTGTGGGTACTTAGGCCGTTTCCACACGGTTACCGGTTAGTCGGCGCATATTACGTTCCTACTCCAACCCCCCCTGGGATCGCTTCTACAACGGAACGGGTTCCCAGAAACTACCAGGACGATGGCGCCGCGCCATACAGTCGCCCGGACAACGTATTTCCCGCGCACCAAGCCTGGGCACGTCAGCCGCAGGCCAGGTGGATAAGCACTTCTACCCTGCGCTAACCGCTTCTGGAGTCGCAGGGCAGGGGGCGTGGTTCTCGCCCCTCGGCAACCTCGGGCTGGATCCGGGTCGCAGGGATGGTAAATCGATTGGGACAGGGGGGAGGGATGGCGCCTTCCAGCCGCTGCCGTTCGCACGGCAGCAGTTGGAAGCCGCTGTTTCCCAACAACCTCGCTCGAGTAGGCCCATGCGAACAGCTCCCTGGGGATGGCATTTTTGCTGTCCCCAGGGCGCTGTATTCGGCCCGTGCGGAAAGAGCCTTAGGTTGATACACACAGGCAGGCAATAGCAAACCGTTTCTGTGTTTGTCTCTTGCCTTGAAAACCCCATGAAGTTCCTACCCCCAGGAAAACGTTACAAAACCAAAGATGGAAGGTCGAAAGCCACGGAGTAGCACATTCTTTTCTGTCATTGTTTGGATCTTGTTCTGGTTAGCAAATTGGAATCTTCCACTCGCCTGCAGTTAATGGTGTATTCCCCAGCTGCATTTAACAGTCTAATTCTTTCCTGTACTTTGGCCCAGAAAACTATACATCGAATCTGGCCTTTGGAATGTAAGCCATTCTGTTTTGATCATAATGTTATTATTATTTAAATCCATATTTTTAGAAGCAAATATTTTTAGAAGCAAGCAGAGTTTCTCAACTAACCAGTATATTTAAAAACATGTAAACAGACAAGGGAAATTAACCACCTAGCTAATTCTAGGCAGATGAGCAAACCTTGAGAATGTCCCTGTTGTGCAATTTGCAAATTTCTTGAAAGTGACTAACTCAGCATTGCATTTATTTTTTCAGTTAAAATGCTTGGTAGTAATTAACCCCAACTGCCAAAGTGAAGGGATGTTTAACAGTTCTTAAGGACTTGGTCTCAAAAAAGTCTTGAGATTTTTGTACCTGCGTACTGATTTCACCTTTTCAAAAATGACAACTACATTTCCCATTTGAAATACTCCAAACACTTGCTGCCTAACTGGCTAATATGCTAAGATAGATTGCTTCTGAACATGAAGGTTCCATTTAGCCACTGTGGCTAATATTTTTGAAGAGTCTTCTCCTTTGGGAATTCACTGCCTCATTTTTTTTTTAAAGCCTCCACATCTCATGGCAATTCATGTCAGAAATGAAGAGCCCATATTGTTTGGTAGCAAGTTCCAAGACTGACAGATTTCTTTGGTTGATCTCAAACTCAGATCTATCCGGAGGTACACATTTAGCATAATCATTTATGTTATTTTCTGGATTTTTTTGATTCAACATTTGTGTCCGGCTATCCCTCGAAGGAAGACAGGTGGCTTTTGAACTTGAAGCTCTTGTCACTCTGACCACAACTACATTTTAAACTAACCAAAAGGGAGATTTATGCGCACCTGTGTGCATAATTGAATTGTATTGTATTATTCAATTTGTATACCGCCCTCCCCCAAAGGAGTGTGTCATGTTCTCTGTCCCCTATAAAGACTGCACAATTGAGTCAATGAGCCGTTCCAGACTTCTGTTTTTGCTGTCAGGTTGCAACTGACTCACAGTGACCCAGTAGGGGTTTCAGGGCAAAAGATGTTATGAGCTAATAAATGTTATGGGCTAGTAACTTTGGCAGTCCCTCCCCCCCCCACCCCTTGATCAATAAGATTCTGCATGTGAGTTACTGTTTTCTGCTCTCTCTTCCCCGCCAACCTTAATACTTTGAATCTCTGACACTTTTCATGAATAGTAAGACTCCTCACGTAGAAGCATTGCACATAGCCGAGTAGTATTAAGAACTGTATAGAAAATGGCTGGTCTGTGGTTCCCAGTCAAATGAATGTTTTTAAAACTCACCGATGTACCAGAGTATGTGCACATGTGTTTAAATGTTCTTAATGTTTTTGTTCCTCTCAAGGGCCCCTTCCGCACATGCAGAATAATGCACTTTCAATCCACTTTTACAATTGTTTGCAAGTGGATTTTGCTATTCCGCACAGTAAAATCCAGAAGGGGCCAAGGACTCAGGCGATGTTACTGAATTTGTTGACACTCTGCTTTGGTTCCAGATGTGGAAACGCCCCTTTAGATCATTTGCCTCTGAATAGAATAACCACCATGAGGAAAAGATACAGGTGAGTCTTTTCTTTGCTTTAAGCCACATTCTGCTTGGAACTAGAAAACTGGTGCCTTTCAGAGTTGCAGATAATAATAAGCTGGATGGCCCAGTTTCTGATTCACACTTTGTGAATTCCCACTGGCCGATTCATGTTCTCAGCCCACCAAGAATCATCTCTGCATGTTGCTTTTCATGTGACTGCTAAAGAAGTCATGAACAATGCCAAAGTTCCGATTTGATTTTAATGAAACGGTCAAATTAAAACCAATTTCAGAAGAATGAAATAGGGAGGTACTGAGCGGATCTGATCTCACACATTAACTTTGCATTTTATCTGTGCTTCGGTTTTTCTGACTGAGTTAGCTGCGGTTGATTTAAAACGAAACAAACCGGGGTTCGAAATGTATTTAAATCACACTTTATATTAAAGTTGAACATGGTCCTGCAATGAACTCCTCTGATTAAAACGAAGCCTCCTTTGAGACTGAGCAGAGCTAGGATGGGTGTAGCTGTGATCAGCTGTAGTCTGGGATGGTCGCTGAATTGACAAACCGTGGTTTGAGACTAGCCAACTGGGTGTAGTTCTGAATCAAAAGTGCGGTTAAAGCCATGGTTCCAGTTCCAGAGCACACAGTGGCTAGATAAGAGGCATCTGCCTATACCAGTGGTGGCGAATTTATGGCACGGGTGCCAGAGGTGGGACTCAGAGCCCTCTCTGTGGGCACACGCAAACAGAGTCGCCCCCCTCCCCCCACATCTAGGCTGGCCTGGGCTGCTGGGCTCGATGATTAGCATTAAACCTAAGACCGAGTTTTGGGTAAGCAGTGTAGGTAACCATGTTAAGCGTTGTTACCCCACCCCCCACCCCCACCCCGATTTTCATGCGAAGAACTAAAGCGCGATCCTTTACCTGGGAGTAAGCTTGGTTGCTGGCAATAGGACTTGCTTCTGAGTAAACCCTCCTAGGGTCATGATTCACTCATTGGAAGAGTTGCATGGTTGCTTCAAAGCCAAGCCACCGACCACCACCAAGCTTACTCCCGAGTAGCGCACGCCTTGGAGCTAACCATTTTTTCTAAACTAAAACCTCAGTATTCAGGTTAAGTTGCCGTGTTGACACTTTGTGATAAATAAGTGGGTTTTGGGTTGCATTTTGGGCACTCGGTCTCAAAAGGGTTCGCCATCACTGGCCTATCCCATTTCTAAAACCTGTGAAGTATTTTTAGAAAATAGCCTGGGCCGCCAGCAGGGCTTATGATTGGCTGTGTAGATTTTCGCACAAGGATCTTCCCTGTGTGACTGAAGTTAACCTGTGCGTACATAAAACAATATGTTCCTTTTAAAAGGCACCCTGTTTCACTTTTTCCCCATTTAGGAATGGCCTCGGCCCAGTGAAAGAAGGAGAAGCGCAGTACGCGGTGGTCCACTGCACTGGCTATATCAAAGCTTGGCCTCCGGCAAGTAAAATAGGCAAGCGATCCGTTTCAATTTAGTCTTACTCTTATTCTTTTCGGGCAGCCTCCCGCTTAAGCCTTATTAAATGATCGGGAACGGGACACCAACGACGTAGGCAGTGCAAGTTCTTGGAGGATGGTGCTTCTTGGGCATAAATTTCAGGGCTTCCAAGCTGAACATTCAAAGAGTCCATCCCTGAGGGAGCTTTAAAATTCTTTAATGTATACACTAGGCGTGCGGGGGTGGGGGAGCAGGTAGCAGTATTCCTCAGTGGTCTCAAACTTAAGAAAAGCATCCGTGTGTGTAGAAAGCGAGCATCTCAGGCAAAAGACAAGGGTAGATGCTAGCTTGCCTCATGCAGGGAATATTTGCTTCTACCTGACTGTATTAGATACTGGACATGTATACCTCAGTTCTGTCCATCCAGAAAGTGGAGGGGGGCTTTCTGGAGACCATGGTGTCCCCTGCCTTTCTTCTTCTTGCCAACAGTAGCCATTGAGGTGGATTGGATTAGGAAAGAATTTACAGACAGTGATCTAGATATGTGACTCTTGTTTTTGACACCAGTTGTGTGTGGCCGTAGTTTCGCTTAGCTTCAGATTGGTTTCTGGAATTGTCACCAGGAACGTCCACCACGTTTGACACTAAGAGACATTTCAGAGGCACCGTATGATATGATGGGGGGATTTACAGCAGGGTACGCAGGGCTGGGTCCCTACAAGTCCTTTTGGGTGCCTTGTTGCCTCCTTGTCTGCTGTGTCCTTGATCCAAAAGATGACTTCTGGGAATGGCAGTTGTATTCCTTGGTCTGTTGTGTTGGTCTAAGCACACACTGGTAACTCAATATTCCACATGGGAGTATTTACATATGAGATGATGTGGGGGGAACAGCTGGAGACAAAGTCCAGAATCTAACTGGGCCGTGTTGTTAAGGATGGTTTGGCTGACCTTACCACTTGGACCAGCTGCAACCGCTTCTGATGTCTCTGACAACTCCTGCTGATAGGAATCACAACACACTATTTTGCCCTTTCGTTGTGTGAGCTTAAGTGTACCACAAACACGGCCTCCTTCATTCCTGAGACTGCAAATGCCAGAGGCCCCGTTTCACCGAAACACATTTTCGAGCAGATTTTACCTCACTGCTGGCCATGTTCTGGTAGAACCCTAAGCTGTTTGGCATCTTTTTGACAGATAACTGTTTAGGTTACATGATGTTGGTGTGTGTTGAGCGTATGCGCGGGCGTTGCAAACAATTCATTCTTCCGGGGTTTCAGAAGCCACTTAAACAAAATGAATCTAATTCACATAATGGGGCCACAGTTTATACTTCAGCAGTGGAAAGTGTAATGTGAGCTGAGTTGGGGGTTTTTTCATTGAATTATTTTTTTAAAAAATGGTACTTCAAAATCTTTCCAACACTAAAAGCACACACAAAGAAAAAGAAATTCACTGAACTATAAAGTACTTAGAAAGAGTTCTTCCTGTGTATTTTTTCAGCGGTGTCTAACAAGGTTTTTAGCTTACTGTAAATAAACATTTTGATTTACAAGAAAAAGACTCGACGAAATAATCATAAGCTCCATCAGACTTGCCTGGCCTAAAGAGGATAAGAGTCTCTTCTAGGTCAGTTGTCTCCAATGCAGGGGTCAAGACCTTCTGGTAATGCCAAGCCCCATAGAGCCATAGCGGTCTGGCTGCTTTATGGAAGGATCGTGGGCGCACGAGCCGGTAAATAACCTAATAGACAGCACCAAATCTCTAATTTTATGCATGATGAGAAATACAGTAGGAAAATGGGGCAAAATCATTCAGAGGGGAAAGAATTCCTCCTTAATATAGGCAGGTTCAGAGGAGCAGATGCCTCTTCCTCCTGTCATATGACTGTGATGTCATGACAGTCCTGTGATGTCATTTCCTGTCATGCCACGTCATGTGGCTGTAATTCAGCGCTAGCCCAAATAAACTCAAAAATACACACGTTGCACTCTGGCTGTGTCTAATCTTATATATTAATCTTATATATAATTGAACAACTCAACACTTCTATTTGTATTTACATTTCCTTATTTCTCTGACAAGGTTCTTAAAAATACAGCATAAGTCTTCCAACTCTTATAACTAAACATAAATAATCACTTAGTCCATTCAATTCTCTATTCAGCAACAAAACTTCAGTTCCATATAGTCCATGTATCAATTCTGTAGGTTCTACACAGAAACGTCTCGCTGCCAGAGCAGGGGAACGCTGTATGCGTCTTCCCTAGTATGTTAGGCATGTTCAAAGAACTTCCATCAGTTCTTTGAGGCTCCTAGTTCAGCGCTGCCACCTGTGATCAAAAAGTGGGTCCTAATTCTGGAAGAACTGAAGGCCAGTGCTGTAGGCGACAGACACAAAAGCTTTTTTTCCCTGCCCGTTTTCCCTTCTGTCAAAACGTCATGTTCGTTCTGGGGTATGTGGGCAGGCAGCTGTTTGCAAGCGTGAGCTCTCTTGCGTGGCAGCATACCTCTGAGTAAGGGTTGAAGCCAAGGATGAAGCACAGAGCTTTACAGTTTGTGAGCTTTTTGGAAACATCTGGCTGACCACTAAACAGAATAGCAGGCCGGCTAGACTTCTGGTCAAATCCAGTGGACCAGACTGTTAAAAAATGGGACAGACACCCCTGTTATCTGAAGTGATGTGGTCCACTCTTGGTCAACAGCTGTGTAGATCAGGCCTGAGTCTTCAGTCATTGGCTGTATTTCCTCCTTTTGGTTTCATAACTGTGGTCCTAGCTTGCTCCTGGCACGGACAGCCACAACCTCTGAAAAACAAACCTCCTTTCTACTCTTATACCCACATCTCTTTCTCCTACCAAGCATTCCTCTGCTCCCCACACTGTTTATTCACATAGTACCAAACAGATGTCTTACAGCTAAATAAAACCAGACACCCGGGCCTCAAAATCATCCAAGTACATGTTCAGCTGCTCGACTGTGAGGCAGCTAAGACCTAGTTTCGGGGAGCAAAGAGCCCACATTCCCTTTCATAAACTCTGGTGTTTTTTTCTCGGCTGAACTCGCCTTCTTCCTGGGGCTCCGAGTCACAAGGATGCTTATTTGAGTGAGCAAACAGATGACCTAATTTTGCAGTCTTTCACCTCTTTTTGTCTGGAGGAGAGGCATTCTTTTATTCCCTTATATCCATTCTGAGCGAACGTTGGCACTCCGAAGTCCTCATCATGAGAGGAATGAGTTGCTGTAGGACAATTGTTTCCAGGTTTGCCTCATTATGACTTCAGCCTCCGAGACTGCCTTTGACCCTCTTGAGAAAAGCCAAAAATGTTTCCAGTTCACAGAAAGAATTTGGGAATCATTTGTTTGAGATGTATAGTGCCTGGTCAGGCATCGCTGTATGAACCACCGAGAGTTGAGTCTCCCTGAATCTGTGTTCTGTCCACTTTTTGGAATCCAGGGACAGATCCCAGGTCCAAGAAGAACACACAGTAAATACAAACTGGGTGTTGAGCTTGGAGAACCAGAGTGAGGTGGCGGTTAAGAGCGGCAGACTCTAATGTACAGATCCAGGTTCGATTCCCCAATCCTGCACATGAAGCCTCCTGCATGACCTAGGCCAGTCACAATTCTCTCAGAACTCTCTTAGCCAAGTGGCAATCCCCAACGTGGTGTCGTGGTTAAGAGCAGTGGGCACTAATCTGGAGAACCAGGTTCAATTCCCTACTTCTCCATGTGAAGCCCTAAGTGGGTGACCTTGGGCCATTCCCAGTTCTCTCAGAAAGTAGGCCATACAGAAGCAGGCAATTAGCAAACCATCTCCTGAAGTCTCTTGCCTTGCAAACCCTGCAGGATTGGCGTAAATCAGCCGTGACTGGATGACATTTCCCATCACCTCATTGAGCATGGCCTAACATTCGTTTCTGCTTGAGAAGATCAGGCTCCCAGCATGGAGGAGCCCAGGGCTCATTTGTCATCGCTCCAAACTGGTAAAATAACATCTGTCCGAGTCCTTCACAATCTTACAGCAGTGGTGTAGTGGCTAAGAGCAGTGGCGTAGTGGCTAAGAACAGTGGCTAAGAGCAGGTGCACTCTGATCTGGAGGAACCGGGTTTGATTCCCCACTCTGCCGCTTGAGTTGTGGAGGCTTATCTGAGGAATTCAGATTAGCCTGTACACTCCCACACACGCCAGCTGGGTGACCTTGGGCTAGTCACAGTTCTTCGGAGCTCTCTCAGCCCCACCCACCTCACAGGGTGTTTGTTGTGAGGGGGGAAGGGCAAGGAGATTGTAAGCCCCTTTGAGTCTCCTGCAGGAGAGAAAGGGGGGATATAAATCCAAACTCCTCCTCCTGCTCCTCCTCCTGCTCCTCCTGCTCCTCTTCTTCTTCTTCTTCTTCTTCTTCTTCTTCTTCTTCTTCTTCTTCTTCTTCTTCTTCTTCTTCTTCTTCTTCTTCTTCTTCTTCTTCTTCTTCTTCTTCTAAATTTCCATGCCAAGAGTATTCATTGATTTATTTGCTTTACATTATGTTCATGAAGAACCACGTGGTGTAGTGGTTAAGTGCTTGCACTGCCACTCACACGGTCAGGAGTTCGAGCCCCCTGTGGGTCAGATATCCTGGCAGCTGCCTCATGGTCAACTCAGCCATCCATCCATTCTTGGTCGGTAAATGAGTACCTAGGCCATAGCTAGGGGGTAAAGAATAGCCAGGGAAAGCAATGGCAAACTACCCCACAAAAGAGGCTTGCCTATAAAATCACTGCTCGCAGTGGCACCCCAGGGTCGGACACGACTGAAGGGGAAACTTTACTTTTATGTTTGTACTCAGACTTTCTTGGGGACCCAGAGGGGCTTATCTTTACCATCACAACGGCCTTATGAAGTAGATTAGGCTGAGAGCATGTGACTGGTTTAAGGTCACCCAGCAAGATTCCATGATCCAATGGGACTGTGGCTATCCGCAAACGTGCACTCTTAAAGAGATACAACTCTTTTGCCCTTTTTGAACTCTTATCCTCTCATTTTTAAGTCTGGCGACATACCACAGAATCCTGATGGCATGTTCAGGATTCTGCGAGAGGCACGAATTCTTCAGCGGATGAGTCAGTGGGAAGGACTTCTAAATGTAGGGTCTTTGTAAACCACAGTGAGATAAGTTTAATACCTTTTGTGTAAACAAATGGTTTCAGGAAAATACATGGTCAGCAAGTTACTGTGTTAAGATACGATGCACAGTATATTTTACTGTAAACTTTGAAACACAGTTTCTCAGTAGGTTGTGAACGTCCCTGGTTGGGTTTTTGCATTTTCTGTTTGCCGTAGGGTTAACGGGACAACTTATGGCAATGTAAATTGTTGCATTAGCGAGTCCTGTGACGTACAGAAACGGAATACCTCACCCCTGCCAGTCCTCCCTATTTTCATTTTTGCATTTAATTTAAGCAAGTATTTATTCCTCCCACCCACCTCTTTTCTCTTATTAGGGAGCTCATATTTCTGAAAAGGAAATGAATTTTTATTCAGCCCATATGATACATTTTCCTTAATCGTTTCTGTTCCTCACATATCCATCAATGGAAAATATTTGGTCGAGAGATGGCTATCGTGAGCGAGCGAGAGAGAATGTGTGTTTGAGTGTGCTAGAAGTTTTATAAGTACTAAATCAAAGCCAGAACTAGTGTTCTGGCTCATACACAGCCCCAATGCACGTCTTACACAGAAAACTCCCAAAGTAAACAACATGTCAGATAGTATAGAAATTTGGAATTTGTTTTTACTTTTCCCTTTCAGACAGCTGCTTTAGCGTCTGTTTGCTTATAGCTGCTCAGATTATACTTATGGCAGTAGCTAACCATAGCAGTTAAATCTTTATGGGACTTTGGCCTGAATTTCAGCTTTTTCGCTTTACAATGTTTTCCTAAGAACTGGGCTAAAAACGTGGCACAATTAGGTGTTAAGATCCTGAGGCCGCAATATTAGCTGTATTTTAATTTAAGTTTCTGTGGGCAGGTGCCATTTTGAATTCTCCCCCTGCAATTAAAATTGAAAACCTCTCCCATGTGTAGAGAACAAACCCATGAGGACTGAGCAGAGCTAGAATCTGGATGTGTTCTGTTTTTTAACTATACTGAGTTTGTTTTTTATATGGGGGAATATTCAAACATTGGTATTCCGTGTCTGGGGGAATTGATACATTTGGGGCACTAACCATACGAATAAACTGTGTAACATCACTATTACCCAGAAAGAGCAGAAAACCAAAAAAATTGTTTGGATGATTGTCTGCAATGTTGCAGGCAACAGCTTTTAATGGCTTGGTGAGACAGTGTGGTGTAGTGGTTAAGAGTAGGTGGATTCTAATCTGGAGAACCAGGTTTGATTCCCCACTCCTCCACCTGAGTGGCACTTATCTGGTGCACCAGATTTGGTTCCTGCTCCTACATTCCTGCTGGGTGACCTTGGGCTAGTCACAGCTCTCTCTGAACTCTCATCCCCACCTTGAGGTGTCTGTTGAGGGGAGAGGAAGGGAAAGGAGCTTGTAAGCCACCTTGAGTCTTCTTACAGGAGAAAAAGGTGGAGTATAAATCCAAACTGTTCTTCTTTCAGTGAACTGGTTCAAGGGTAAGTGTTTTAGAGAACTGCTCTTCAAAAGGAGATTGTGGAAGAATAGCTGGGCTGCCCCCACCATTATTATTTTGAAGTGCGGTGGGGGGTGTTCTTGGGCCCTGAAGCCAGACCACCAAGGCAGTCTGCAAGGTAATGTTACCAGAAATCAGGTTAGGAACCTGGGAGGACTGGGAGTTCTACGGGGTACAGTATCATAGAGTCCATTCTCCAGAGTGTTCATTTTCTCCAGGGGGACTGATCCCAGTAGCTTGGTCTTGTACACAGGCCCTATCCGAGCAGAGTTAAAAGCAGCTCACAGCTGGGTTGGTAGCTCTTAATATGACTACCAAAGCACAAGCAAGTGTTTGCACCTGAATTTTGTGACATGGGCTTTTGACAACGTGCATGGTTTTAGAGCATCAGTTTTCAGTGTCTCAACCCAAAAACATGAAGCAAGGCTGAAGAGCAGATGAAGAGAGCATTTCCTCTCTGCAGAAGAGAGCCACTGTCCAAATAGGAGGATTCTGGGGGTTTCCAAACAAACTCGACTATTGGCATGATTTTTTTTCTAAAAATGAAGCGTTATGGCATGTGTAATTAGGAGCGCAGTCCTACGTAGAGTTACACACATCTAATTTCATTGAGGTCAATGGATTCTGAATGTTGTAACTCAGCATAGAATTGTATTGGAGGCCTGATGAAACAGTTTGCAGAAGAGAAGCATTTGGTTTTATACCCCTTTTTTCAGTTTGAAGGAGTGGCTTACACACTGTTCCCCTTCCTCTCCCCACAACAGATACCTTATGAGGTAGGTGGGCTGAAAGGGTTTTGAGAGAACTGTGACTGGCCCAAGGGCACCCAGCAGGCTTCATAGAGCGGAGTGGGGAAAGCAAACCCAGTTCTCCAGATTAGAGTCCACCACTCTTAGGCCCCTTCCACACGTGCAGAATAATGCCCTTTCAATCCACTTTCACAATTGTTTGCAAGTGGATTTTGCTGTTCTGCACACCTGCAAAGTGCATTGAAAGTGGATTGAAAGGGCATTGTTCTGCACATGCGGAAGACAGGGGCGAAGCAAGGGGGAACTATACCTGGGGCATGCATGCAATTCTCTGCTCTGACGCGGCTCCCTCGCTTTGCCCATCAGCCCTCCTGGAACGCCCTTCCGCCACTCTCTCAGGGTGCACACCTCCGGTGTGTCATGTTCTCAGCCCCTTGGCACTACACCACTGGCAGAAGGGGCCTTAATTTCTATACCACACTGGCTCTCTAAACAAGCTTTAACACCTCAAGTATGTACATAGGTGCTCAGAAGAAACTGTGCAAACTGTGCTTTATCTCCATACACCATGTTCGGGGAGAATAGAAGAGGTTAGAATGGAAAGATCGAAATTGATTCAAAACACAAGCTTGCTTTCTGATTAACCTGACCAGCATGCCAAAAGATGTTTTTCAGCGATGGATCACTGTCTTGTGACGTGAGTCCAAGTGACTCTGGGGAAAGGTTTTAAATAGCTTAAAATCTCTCAAGCATATGTAGGAAGTTTACGGCTTCAAAGCCTGACTTTGGAAATTTGATTACTTAGTGGAGTAGAGAATGCTTCTGGATCAAAACAGTACTTTTTGTGTAACCCAGAAGGGCTGAAAATAGTCTTCTGAAATGCTGTTGTATCCCTTTCATGTTTATAAAATTAAGTCCTGTTAAAATGGTTTGAGAAAACAAAGGAAAAGCAAATGCCCGCTTGTTTTTTCCGGCTGTTGTTTTCTTTCCAGTGTGATGAAATGTGTCTGTGATGGGATTGTTAGGAAACCCCGAAGTCTTTCAGTACAAGAGTGCAAAATATTCCCTAATGAAGCCAGGGGACGATTCAAATGGACTTGAGTCTGTAACAGCGGTAGCCAACTTCCAAAGTTAGCGGGGAGTGGACCATCTCCACACAAGTTTGTTGGGAAAGCATCCTAGATCACGATATCCTTTTAGGTATTGAAGTTAAGAGAAGAACATCGCAGGAAGGTGGGAGTGCCCAGGGGCTAACTCCCGACCGACTTTGCTAAGGGTGGGCCGATTGGTGTAAAAAAGCTTTGATTCCCAAATAAGTGCCAACGGGTATCGTGGTGCCCTCTACTGTGTTTCGTGGTGTCCGTTCACTTTTCCTGACTTTTGGAGGGAGGGCTTCTTACAAAGATAGTTTTGCAAGTCTGTTGCAAGATCTGAGCTCCTTGGAGGAAAAGCAAGACTTGAGTCAAGCCAGTGTTCTCACTTGGCATAACTGGGATTTAAAACTTTTTTTTTTAGGAATGACCATTCCAGAAGAAGATGCGGATGTGAGTCAAGGCAGCAAATATTGTCTGGTGGCAATAGGAAGGCTTCAGGTAAAAGCTGTCTTTGTGAAAACCTTGTCTTCCAACACATTTTTTGTTTGTTTATGTTATTCATTGTCAAAGTGGGATATCCAAAAGGTGATGCAGGAGGTGTTTGACTGGTAGAGAAAACCAACCAGGCATGAAGTATTAACATGGCAGAAACAAAGACAAAAATGGCACAGTAGAAACCTACTTACAGCAGCAGACAGTACAAACTATGCAAGCTGGTATAGTTTGTGGATTGCTGAAATTTTGCATCAAGTAGGATTGAAATAAAAGGCCAAAGCTTGCCTTTCTTTCTTTCTTTCTTTCTTTCTTTCTTTCTTTCTTTCTTTCTTTCTTTCTTTCTTTCTTTCTTTCTTTCTTTCTTTCTTTCTTTCTTTCTTTCTTTCTTTCTTTCTTTCTTTCTTTCTTTCTTTCTTTCTTTCTTTCTTTCTTTCTTTCTTCTACTCTTCTCCTTGCAAGCTCAGGGTGGCTTCCAGCATTTTGTAAAAAATACAGTCAAAACATTTTCAAAATCTAACTTCAACTCCACAGCGGCCAATATTTAAAAATGCATACTTACCACTGAGGGGGAAAGGTGGAAGGGGACAGAACGTGGAATCCCACAATACATTTTTTTTTCTGAGAGTCTGAACCCAATTTAATGGGAGGAAAGATTTTCCCACCTGTTTACACAGCAGTCCTGGCCTGTCACATGGGATAAACGTGATCAAATCCCTTAACTTTTAATGTTTTAGTGTTAAGAGATAGGTGGGGTGGTTTCCTGGGGCTTACAAGGCATTTCAGCTGCCAAAACAAACTGTTGTGCACCAATACCATTGCCTGTCCACGGAACAATGGCACATCTCTGACATCAAGCGTGCTGTGAATGACAGCGGAAGTCAGGAGCGGGCAGCGGGAATGGGGCAGGTTTAGTCACAAAGAGGCTTGGGAGGGGGCCGGCATCATGACCTCTTCTCCCTCCAGGAAGTAGATCTCCCAA
Organism: Sphaerodactylus townsendi; assembly: GCF_021028975.2. Lineage (NCBI taxonomy): Eukaryota > Metazoa > Chordata > Lepidosauria > Squamata > Sphaerodactylidae > Sphaerodactylus > Sphaerodactylus townsendi. The sequence goes on along the minus strand of NC_059441.1, from coordinate 19,845,815 downwards.
CTGGATGGCAGTGACCTTTTTGAGCCTCGGACTTGTATCTTGGCACACTGAGAAGTTAGAGGGGAACATTCGATGGAACTTGCTCCGTGCTCTCCTGCCTGAGAAGCCCATCTGGCCCTATAGTGTGTGGAGGAGAGGTTGAAGAAAGAAGGACTCTTGCTTGGAGCTGGGACCAGAAAGTGCAGGTTCCAGTAATGACCTCTAGCATAAGACCAGCAATGCTTGGTGCTCATTTTTCCCCATACAAAATGTACAAGAATGCTCTTTATGGAAAATCAGTCTCAAGAAGTGGGCATTGTAAACTTCTCCTCCAGGCTTTAGATTAGCCTCCCCTCAGCAAGAAGGAAAAGAAGAGTTTGGATTTATACTCCCACCTTTCTGTCCTGTAAGGAGACTCAAGGAGGCTTACAAGCTCCTTTCCCTTCCTGGAACTGAGAGAGTTCTGAGAGAACTGAGACTAGCCCAAGGTCACCCAGCAGGAATGCAGGAGTGAAGAAATACATCTGGTTCACCAGATAAGCCTCTGCCACCCAGGTGGAGGAGCGGGGAATCAAACCCGGTTCTCCAGATTGGAATCCACCTGCTCTTAACCACTACACCCCCCTGGCTCCTGTAAACTGTGCATGTGCGCAGCTGCATGGCCTCTGTATTGGTGCTCCCAGCAAGGGGAGCGCTCCCGGGTGGCTCAGTTCCATGCAGTGTTTTTGGATTGCCGCACAGCACTGGGGAACGCTTAGAGGGCCCGTTACCAAATGCCTGCCCTTTATGGGTTTAGCACATGGCAAGACCGTCCTCTTTGCAGAGGTGGGATCCAGCAGGTTCTCACAGGTTCCCGAGAATAGGTTACTAATTATTTGTGTGTGCCGAGAGGGGGTTACTAATGGGTGATTTTGCCATGTGATTTTTGCGCATTTGGTTAGCCTCTCTGCAAAATCCCTCTATAGCTGCTGGTCTGGGGCGTGGGGGTTCAGATGATTTAAATATTATTTTTATTGTTGTTTGAATGGTTATCTTTTATTTGTGATGTTTTATTGTTATTTAATTGTTTTTAACCTGTGTAATCCACCTAGAGATGTGAGCATCAACTCACAGAGAAAAACCAGGAACACAAAAAGTTCTGGGAGCATAAAGGGGATGGGATAGGAGCGTAAAATAAGTTTTCCAGAGCCCATTCTATTTTCTCACACAACAGGCTTTATTGCTAGTCTGTGATATGGGGGGTCAATAAAAACAGTCTATATACTGTAAAAATGGACAATGCACTCTATGGCCCCTTCCGCACACGCAAAATAATGCGTTTTTAAACCATTTTCACAACTGTTTGCAAGTGGATTTTGATATTCCGCACAGCTTCAAAGAGCACTGAGAGCAGTTTGAAAGTGCATTATTCTGCATGTGCAGAATGAGCCAGAGATATCTTTGGAAGGGTGGCAGAGTCCCTGCAGGTTTTATTTCTGCAGGCTTTCCCTTTGTCATTTGTTCCCTTTTTTATTGAACCGAGCATCTCTGATTCTTCCTTTCAGGTAACTAGCTCTCCAGTGTGCATGGACATGAATGGGATGTCCGTCCCCACGGAGTTTTTGTCCCGACACAACTCAGACGGCATTATCACCTTTGTGGATCCAAGATGCATCAGCGTTATTGGCTACCAGCCACAGGTCTGTTTTTTCTCCTGTTCCCAGACTCCCACGCCTCTACCCTATTTTCTTCAGATTCACAATTCTCAAAATGACACCCAGGTTTCAGAAACTTACCCAAACCTGACCTCAGTGCCTTATAGGATTTGGAAAGTCCCTTGTAATTTTTGCTTACCTTTTTGAAAAAGGAAATTTTCTCCATTGTTCATTAGGACCTTTTGGGAAAAGACATTTTAGAATTCTGCCATCCAGAAGATCAGAGTCACCTGAGAGAGAGCTTCCAACAGGTAAGCTGCATCAGCGATTTTTGTGTCTGGCTCCGCCTCCAGCAGCCATTTTATGGCAACCATTTGTGCTGCGCCCCCATACCATGTCAGAACTCCAAATGTGCCCTCAAACTCAAAAGTTTGGGGACCCCCTGGACTAAGAGAATTCATGCTTTTTCAGTTTACAAAAGCTTCCTGATTTCTTGGCGCCGGGTCTTGTCACAGGCAAGATGCAAGTGGCTCTAGTGAATTGCAGTGAAATTCAGTCTGATTTGGCTGGGGAGAAAGGCTTTCAGAGTTAAGAACGTTACACAGGAGCTCTGGCCAAACTTTCTTCTCCAAAGTTGGTGGGAAGTGGCAGTGGAATTTCTGCCAATTTCAGCTGGGCTATACTCGCTCGAGCTGTTTGGAAGATACCACCCATAATTGGGATATCCTTTTTTTCCCCCAAAAAAATTGTTTATATAAAACAATCCTGAAAATGTTGGCTGTCAATGCAAAGTCTTCGGAGATAGCATTGAGATTTGCTAACGGAAACATGCAAGCATATGGAAGCAATTCTGGACCTAGCTTTGGGTTTTCCAGAGCACCACAGATCTGTGACTGGAATTCACGTCCTTGTTGGACAAATTGATTCTGATTGATCTGGGGTGTAGCATGAGATTGTTTGCGCCGAGCATTTTGGCCTGTTTCATTCGCTGTGTATGGTTGCTCTTTGGGATTATGCTTTGCCATGCTGCTTTCACTTAATTAAGACCAGGCTCCTGCCAGGAGATTGGCAGCCCAGGGGATGGGAACTCTGCTAAAGGGTTGGTGGTGGATGGGAATTCTGCTACACGAGTATGGGGCCTCTGCACTGAAAGGTATTCTGTTGCTTGGCAACGAGTTAACAGATAAGGCATTCATAGTCTAAACTACACTGAAACTGCTGGGAATCTCTCACACTGGTACAGGGCAGGCGGAGTCTGTGCTATTATATCAGGGATAATCTTCCTGTGCTCTTTAGAACTGGCTTTGCCCAATTTGGTACCTGCTTCTGGATTCTTAATAAAGACTTCTGTATTGTCGAAGACTTTCATGGCCAGAATCACTAGGGTGTTGTGGGTTTTCTGGCTGTGTTCCAGTAGCATTTTCTCCTGACATTTCACCTGCATCTGTGTTGCTCCTCTGGATGGATGATCCTCTGGATGGATGATCCTCTTAAGATGCCAGCCACAGATGCAGGCTAAAGATCAGGAGAAAATGCTACTGGAACACGGCCATGCAACCCGGAAGACCCACAACACCCTAAAGTACGATAACCCAGAGTCTGGTTAATGACCAAAGACAGCCGACCGAACAGGCAGGCGATGACAAACCACCTCGGAAGTTCCTTGCCTTGAAAACCCCAGCAGGGGTCACCATAAGTCAGATGTGATGGTGCGGGGAGTCCAACGTATGGTAGGATCGTGGGTCTCCAACCAAGACATTCCCAAAACGATGGGATGTCTCGCCACCGGCTCCACCCCCTGCCATCGTCCTGGTCGTGTGTGTGGGGGTGATTTTGCACCCCCCACGTGACCAGAATAGTGGTGCGGATTCCACCCCCCGCGCCCCCACCGGCTGGGGGCGGGGCTTTGAAAGGTGGGTCACACCCCCTGGGCCCCATCCCCAAACCCACCCTATAAAAATATATATACCTACATCACTGATGCAGCGATTTGTGCCTGAATGTGAGAGTGTATGCTCTTTTTCTTTTTCAAAAAAAAATAACATGAGCTTATTGCAAGATTCACTGGGGTGTAGGATGCCCCAGAAAAGGAGAAGTTTTAGAAATGGCCAACCTTATCAGGAACCGTTTAGGGCTAGACCAACCTGAGCAGGATTTTGCATCTCCGGCCAATTTCAGTATCTTTGCCTCCTGCAAAAGATAAATTTATTCATCAGGGTAGGAAAATTAAGCCCAAATGAACTGTTCAGAAGCCAAGAACAACAAATGGGATTTGTATCGAAAGTTGCAGAGGGTGGCTGTCTAGAATCACTGGAAAACCCTTCCTCTGGACATTTATACACAAACTCTATTTTTACAGTCACCCTGTCGGGTGTGGTGGTAGAACGGCTGTCGTTCAAAGGATGTGTGCCTCATCCGACTGAAACTAGGAAGAAAGCGTAAAACATAGCTTAAAGAAAACATTCACTTCTGGCTTTTATCCAGGACCAAAATTTATTGTTCTGGGAACCATAAAAGTATTTTTTCTTCTTTTCACGTATGCCTTTTCCTGTTTTAAGTGGAGATTCCAGCTTTCCAGGTTGCTCAGTGTAGAGCAGATTTCTTAATCAACTAGTGGAGAGCCATGTTGATGTGGTGTATAGGAAGATCTTTGCATTTGGACGAGAGCTACAATTGGGTTCTGCCATGAAGTGCACTGGGTGAGTTAGATTCGATTGTAGTCTCTTGGCCTGATCTTTAGAATCCCTTTAAAAAAATTATTTTAAAATTATTTTTCAACGTATATTAAACAGATCAAAAAAAAAAAGGAAAAAAGAAAATGATAGAGAACAGTAAAAGTTACAGCATAAAAAATATCTACCCACCATTATATTAAATACACAATGGATCCCAAAATAGTATTTTCTGATTACCAGAGAGACTTTATAAAATCTCATAATCTTTGTCATTTGTTTGCTCCAAACTATTTTTGCAATTCCAATTACTATATCTTAGATATTATTCATTTCCAATGCTTGAATTATCTTATGTTTACATGATCGATTCCAATACATATTAAAAATAAGGATTCCATCTCTCATCGAATTCATGTTTCGAGCACTGATTTACAAAGTTAGTTCGTTTGGCCATTATGAAGATAATCCCTTGATATCTTTGGAGGAAAGGCAACATATATGAAAATGAGATAGTTCTGCCATCCCAGCAGGCACACGATTGACTAGGAAGGAGTTGGTCTTGCCCGTTTTTTTAGCCAGGGTGATGTTATGGGTTAATTACCCTAGGCCCGTGGTGGCGAACCTTTGGCACGCCAGATGTTATGGACTACAATTCCCATCAGCCCCTGCCAGCATGGCCAATTGGCCGTGCTGGCAGGGGCTGATGGGAATTGTAGTCCATAACATCTGGAGTGCAAAAGGTTTGCCACCACTGCTCTAGGCTCAACTGCAGTCTCCTAGCTGCTGTTCTGCAGATTCAATGCCTGCCCAGGACCTTTATTCATTGGTTCTGGTGGGTTTCCCAGGCTGTGGTCTGGTAGTTTTAGTTTCTACTTTTCACCCACATCTGTGTCTGGCATCTTCAGAGGCATGCCACAGTAACACGTGCCACAAAACACATCTTACTGTGTGGACCTGCCGCTGAACATGACAGCCGTAGATGCAGGTGGAATGTTAGTATCTAAAGCTATCAGACCACGCAGCCCGGAAAACCCACAACAGCTGGTTAATTCTGGCTTTGAAAACCTTTGACAATACATTTATGCACTGCTTGTAATAGGGGAACATCACAGTTCAGTGACTAAGACAGCCTTGTATGCATTCTTCTTCATAAGATTAGAGGCTCTGATACATACGATTATGGTCCCTTTTAGGGATAATATTACTCAGGATATATTGTGATTTACCTCTGGGACTATCTCTGAATATATTCTAAAACTGGGGAAAGAGGGGGTGGGGTGGGGTGGGGTGGGGTGGGGGAACCAACCATGCAAATCTTCTCCATGCTGTCCTAGAAGGAAGTTTGAGAAGTCAAATGAACAATACTGACTTTTTATGGATTTTGGGGGAACTGTTTGCAAATTCCAACTTTCTGGAATACAGTTAAAGAACCGAGCTATGATAGTTCAGAATGCTTGCTGTGTTCGGTGCCAACAGTTTTTATTGTGTTATTTGGGAGAGGTCAGTTGGAGAATCTGATGCAGAGACAGTTTCTAGGTTGATTATGGCAGCTAAAAGGCTGTGAAATCTTTATCGGGGGGGGGGGGGGGGGGATCTCGATTGCCTGTATGGAGCAGCATCAGAAAACTGTTGATGAGGAGTCTAAACTATTACGCAAGGTCAACTCTAAGCCGATAACAACTAGTGATGCTAACTGATTTGTAGGGAAATGGTCCTTGTTCTGTTTTGAAAAAGTAAATGGGGCACGTTGCGTTAATGTATCTTCTTGGCTGCCCTGCTACTTTCTCCCATCGTTGATTTTCGCTATATCTTCTGCAGGTTGTTAAGCTTAAAGGTCAGGTTCTTTCCGTGATGTATCGTTTCCGTACCAAAAACCGGGAATGGATGTTAATCCGGACCAGCAGCTTCACGTTCCAGAACCCATATTCGGATGAAATCGAGTACATCATCTGCACCAACACGAACGTTAAGTATGTGTCTGTGTCTGCAAAGTTATTCTATTTATTTATTTATTTATTTGTTTGTTTATTTATGATCAGATTTATATTCCGCCCTTCCCCCGAAGGGCTCTGGGTGGTGTACAACACACACAGCAAAACAGATGGAGTATTGAACCAATACAAATTATAAAACAATATAAACTCCAAAAACATAAATACTAAAAAACTCATTAAAAGCAGCTTTCAATGCAGTACAGTACACAATATAAAATCAGCGTCCTGCAATTAACCCATATTAAAACCCTCCTCAACAAAAGAGAAAAAAGGGGGAGAAAAGGCAGTGGGTCCCAATGATGGTAAAGGGATCCTAGATGTAAAAACACAGCTGGGGAGGGAAGGGGGCGTAATCAGCGGCCGGTCCCTCCAAACGCCCAGTGGGACAACTCAGTCTTGCAGTCCCTGTGGAACTCACCAAGATCCCGCAGGGCCTGGACAGATAGAGGAAGAGTGTTCTACCAGGCAGGGGCCAGGGCCTTTAGAGGCCAGCCGCATCATCGGGGGACTGGGGACCACCAGTAAATTGGCCTTCATAGAACGTAGGGGCCATGTAGGGACATATGGGGTAAGGCGGTCCCAGCTGTTGCTCCCATTTCCTTGGCTGCTAAGTGGAGGTGATCAATAACTTGGACATATTTTAGGATCTCAGTCCATTGAGGAAATAAGTGTGTGGGTGGATGGGGTTGGATCCAGTGGCATTTGCTTATGGTGAGAGTACACTTCACCACCTGTGTCTCTCCCCCCCCCCCGCCCCCCACTGTAGCCCAAAATGTTACTGTTGGGAGGAAGGGTACAAAGGATGCCAGGATCAACCTGAAAGGGGTGATGGAAATTAGCAATTGGAGGAAGAATGAGTGGAAGTTCCTCTCCCCTGTTCATCTGTAGAAACACTTTGCTGGCTGCAAGTCTTGGGACCCTTCCGCACATGCAGAATAATGCACTTCCAATCCACTTTCACAATTGCTTGCAATTGGATTTTGCTCTTCTGCACAATAAAATCCAGCTGCAAAGTGCATTGAAAGTGCATTATTCTGCATGTGCGGAACGGGCCTTGGAGTGTGTCTGTGCTTTAATGCACCTGACGTTGACTGGGAGACTCATAGCTCTGCCTGTTGGGTTGCGGGCCCCTCTAGAACCCTCCACTGATGCGGCCATCTTCCTCTCATCCCCCCCCACCCCGCTCCCTTCCCACCAAGCTATGAGTTGATTGTAGGCTGGAGGGTGGAAGCAGAGGTGGGATCCAGCAGGTTCTCACAGGTTCCCGAGAGTAAGGTTACTAATTATTTGTGTGTGCCGAGAGGGGGTTACTAATGGGTGATTTTGCCACGTGATTTTTGCCTTAGTTATGCCCCTCCTCTCAGCAGTAGTGCGCAGAACTTGAAGCAGTCTAGCAGGACGTTCACCGGCGTGGGCCCAAGAAAGGAAATAAAGAGGTTAAAATTTTGCCAGATTTTCTGAGTTGGTGGTTTCAATTTGAAAGCGGAGGCAGCACAGCTTTGCCATTTCCACTAGTCACTGACTTTCAGTGTTGACCAATTTGGTTATTACCATAAATATATATTAGGAAAACATCCTGTCTGCTAGGCCCTAAGTTGACACGGAAGGGGCTTTGCCTGCAGAAAGAAGGTCCCAGATTCCGCGCTGAGCACATATTGGTTATTCGGATTCAGTATTGAACAAGATGGACCAGTGCTTTTGACTCAGTACGAGGCAGCTTCTTGTGTTCTTCGTGATTTGAAATAGCCAACCAAATCTTGGGCTGAGAGCCTCTTGTGACTTATTACTTCTAAGCAATGAAGTCTGGGATCAATTATCATAAATTTTGCACGAGGAACATTCGTACTGACAGCTCTGTTGGCTGGAATTAATTTATATGTCCTCTGTAGATAAAATGTAGCCAGGTTTGCCCAGGAGTGGCAGATATACGTGTATTGATCTACAAAGATTTATGAGAAGCTGCTCAGGGCAGCTTACAACACTGTATATGCTGTATTCGTACAGTGTGCCGGTTGCTACAAATCTATCCTCAATGATCCATACAAGAAGAAGAAGAAGAAGAGGAAGAGGAAGAAGAAGAAGAAGAGGAGGAGGAGGAGGAGGAGGAGTTTGGTTCTTGGGGCTACCCTTGGAGAGTATTCCGAAGCTGCAGCTAATGCAGAAGGCCTTGGCTGGATTGCTGGTTGGGGCCAGCTATCAGGAGCATATGCCAACAATACTACAACAATTACAGTGGCTTCCAATCTGCTCCTGAGCCCAATTCAAAGTGTTGGTTTTGTCTTTTAAAGCACTATGTGGTTTGGGACCAAGACATCTGAAGAACTGCCTTCTCCCATATATTTTCTGCCTCGGAATTAAGTTCCTGACCGCCCCACCAAAGATGCTTGTTAGGTGGGTACATGAGAGAAGGCCTTTTCAGTAACAGCCCCACAATTATGGAACAATCTTCCCTGTGGAGGGAGGTCTGGTCCCTTCTTTGTTGATCTTTGGGAGACCATTGAAGGCAGTTTTATTTAGGGCTGAATTTTGATTGATTTGCCATTTACTATTGGCAGTCCTAATTGCCGTTTTAAACTGTGATTTAATTGCTGTTATCATGTTTTTATCATGTTTTATTTATTTTGTAAGCTGGCTCAAGTCCCACACGGGAGATTGATGGCTAATAAAAGTTTAAAAGAAATAATTAGATTGTGATCTTCAGTTGGACTCTTCTGTATTGTACCCAGTGGTGGGATTCAGCTGGTTCGCACCACTTTGGCAGAACCAGTTGTTAAAATAGTGCTTGTAAACAACAAGTTGTTAAATTATTTGAATCCCACCGCTGATTGTACCCTCTCTTCAGTTGATTTAGCAATTGCCGGAATTAGGGCAGTCTATTGTTGAAGGCTTTCATGGCTGGAATCACTGGGATTCTGTGTAGTTTCCGGACTGTGTGGCCGTGTTCTAGCAGCATTCTCTCCTGACGTTTCGCCTGCATCTGTGGCTGGCATCTGTGGCTGGCAGTCTCTTTCAAGGGACCTGTATTTTGGGATGGCTTGTGAGAATGGGTGGGGGGCAGTTACTTTTGGAGATTACGCAAGATAATTTCATTCCAGGGCATATTGCAGGGGGACGCGGAGTGAAATAACAGTTGAGAGGGGATTGTTTGGAAGGCTTGGCTGTGATTTTGTCTGTTCATGTTGCTATGCTGTTGCTTTAATTTTTATGATATCTTGTTGCTTGTGTGAAAACCTCCTTGCACGATAGGTATGCTTTAAATAAAATAAATTCAAATTGATCTGTCCATTTCAAAGAAAACCAAAAAATAAATTGATTGATTGATGGGCAGACAGATAGACGGATGGACGGGGGGAGGGAGGGAAGGAGGGAGGGAGGAATGGATTGATAGACTGATGAACAGACTAGATCAGGGGGTTGCAACCTGTGGCTCTCCAGATGTTCATGGACTGCAATTCCCATCAGCCCTACCACTTGGCCATGATGGCAGGGGCTGATGGGAATTGTAGTCCATGAACATCTGGAGAGCCACAGGTTGTGGATCCCTGGACTAGATAGATAGATAGACGGACGGGCGGGCGGGCGGGTGGGCGGGAGGGAGATATAGATATGCAGGAGTTAGGGAGAGAGGGACGGACAGACAGGAGGGAGGGAGGGAGGGATGGATGGATGGATATGCAGGAGTTATTTAGGCTGTTATCTTCTTTGGTGTGGGATGTTTTTAAAAATGAAATCTGATTACCGTATATACTCGAGTATAAGTTGACTTTTTCAGCACATTTTTGTGCTGCAAAAAGCCCCCCTCGACTTATACACGAATGAGGATTTTACATTTTTTTTAGGGTTTTTACTTTGTTTGCCGCCAGGGGGTGCAGTTTTTAGGCTAATGGCACCAAAATTTCAGGATATCATCAGGGGACACTCCTGATGATACCTGCCAAGTTTGGTAAATTTTGGTTCAGGGTGTCCATAAGTTTGGACCCCTTGAACTAAACTTCAGTAAACCTGGGTGGTATCATCAGGATAATCTCTTGCTGATACCAGCCAGGTTTGGTGATGTTTGGTTCAGGGGGTCCAAAGTTAAGGACCCCCAAAGGGGATTCCCCATCCCCCATTGTTTCCAATGGAAGCTAATAGTAGATGGGGCTACCCTTTTGAGGGTCCATAACTTTGGACCCCCTGAACCAAACTTCACCAAACCTGGGTGGTATAATCAGGAGAGTCTCCTAAAGATACTATGAAATATTGGTACTGCTAACATAAACATTTCTCCCCTGACATGCACCCTCAAATTTTCCCCAGATTCTCCCTTTAAATCACCCCCCCCCCTTTCTGAGTGGATTTAAAGGGAGAATCTGGGGAAAATTACATTACAAAACATTGAAAGTATTGTCAAAGGCTTTCACAGACGGATTCAAAGGCTTTCACAGACGGATTCAACTGGTCATTGTGGGTTTTCTGGGCTGTGTGGCCGTGGTCTGGTAGAATTTGTTCCTAACGTTTCACCTGCATCTGTGGCTGGCATCTTCAGAGGTTATAAGAGAAGTCTGGACACAATGTGTAACAGATCTCTCTTTGTGATACACCTCTGAAGATGCCAGCCACAGATGCAGGTGAAACATTAGAAACAAGATCTACCAGACCACGGCCATACAGCCCAGAAAACCCTTCCTTACAAAAAAGCTAAGGCTTTTGTAGTTTTAAAGTTATTGTTGATACCATATTCTTCTTGCTGACCCTCTTTTCCACTTACAGAGCTAGTTTACTGTTTTTCTTTGAAATAAATATTCAAAAACATTTAACCTACTGATGCCTCAATCAATGTAATTTTATTGGTATCTATTTTTATTTTTGAAACTTACCAATAGCTGCTGCATTTCCCACCCAAGACTTATACTCAAGTCAATAAGTTTTCCCAGTTTTTTGTGGTAAAATTAGGTGCCTCGACTTATATTTGGGTCAATTTATACTCGAGTATATATGGTAACATGAAGCTGGTTGAGTGATGAATTTAGTCAGCGAAAACGGTTTGGGGAGGAGAATGATAGGGGACTCTGGTGTTCGCAGTCGGCGGTTGTTTTTGTGTTGCGTTTCTTTCCAGCTTCAGCAATCAATTTCCAAAACTCGGTCTGGAAGCGGAAAAGCAACCAAACATTGGGTTCAGATGTTCACTTTATTTCCATGCCAATAAAATAAAATTAATCCAAGTCTGTTTTTGGGCACAGCTGTCCAAAAAGAACTTCCTGGAGAGGCAAAGTGTTTTAACTTGAGCATTCAGCTTCCTATTCAGCTTCCTGTCTTATTAGCTTTTTTAAATTAACTTTCGGAAAAGAAAACGTGGCAAGTGCATTCATTTTGCTGGTGGGCTGAGCTGGCGTCCATTAGACCTTTGTCTCCTTTTGTTATGCACACTAGGGGTCTTGGAAGCCCTTTTTCCACAGTATAGTTAGAGCATTAGAAGAACCCTGCTGTCCAACATCCTGTTTGCAGCATGGGCTAACCAGATGCTTCTGGAAAGCCTGTAAACACGGCATGCAGAACGTTCTTATTATCCTTATTATCTTGTATTCAGGGGTATCCTGCTTCACAACTGGGAAGTTACTCTTGATAGACAGACGGCATCATGTATGCACTGAATTCTTTTAAAAAAAATACCCAGTGGCCATCAGCACAACTTGGGGCAATGAATTCTGTATTTTGATATAGGTTTCTTTTTCCTCCTTGAGAGGAAGAAACCTATGCCAGATCTCTTCCTTCTCCCTTAAGAGCCAGCGTGGTGTAGTGATTAAGAGCAGGTGCACTCTAATCTGGGGAACGGGGTTTGATTCTCTGTTCTGCCACTTGAGCTGTGGAGGCTTCTCTGGTGAACCAGATTAGCTTGTGCACTCCAGCACATGCCAGCTGGGTGACCTTGGGCGAATTACAGTTCTTCGGAGCTCTCTCGGCCCCACCCACCTCAAAGGGTGTTTGTTGTGGGGGGAGGAGGGAAAGGAGATCGTAAGCAAATCCAAACTCTTCTTCTCTCTCCAGCTGTCTTCAGATGTTACTGTCCACACAAACCAGGAGACAGCAGCCACATATAGATTCGCCCTATACGTATGGTCTGAAAGGGGCCATGCATTGGTTTTCAGAGTCAGTACAGGCAAAATCAGGGTTGAATGTTACAGAGGCTGTGTATGGGTGTGGGTTTATATTTGAAACCGAAGCCTATTATGCATGGGGACTTCCCGCAGCATTCCTCAGCCCAGAGTGCCTTTGCAGGGGGTCTCCTCACTTTGTTTACACATGAGGAGGTGCCCCGCTGCCTTCTGCGCAGTTTGCCTACCCCTGCTTCTCGGTCGTATCCCCATCCACAAGATTAAAGATTGCTGGTTTCTTTTTTTGAGCCCTTTAAATGTAATATTGGTGTTCCTTATAATTCAGTGGTGCCGGACCTTTGGCACTCCAGATGTTATGGACTACAATTCCCATCAGCCAATTCCCATGGCCAATTCCCATGGCCAATTGGCCATGCTGGAAGGGGCTGATGGGAATTGTAGCCCATAACATCTGGAGTGCCAAAGGTTCGCCACCACGGCCTTATATCAATATTGTGCAGGCATCTATTATTGTTTGGGGATTTTTAAAAAAGCTGGTTTTCGGTCCCTGCAAGGAGTGGAGTGGGAGAACCATCTCCCCCCACTCCTTGCAGGGATTGACAGTTGACATTTCCCTAAAAAAACAAGAGCAATAGCAACCTGCACAATATCAATATAAGGAATATCATTTAAAGGAATATAAGGAATTACATTTAAAGGGCGCAAAAAAAGAAGCCAGCAATCTTCAATCTTGAGTTGGATGGGGGGGAGTGACCCGGAAAGAGTGATACCCGGAAGCAAGGGGAAACATGGGGGTTTCCCCACTCTTGCTAACAGGATCTTCAGCGCTGTCAGTGTGAATCTTGTCTGTACAGAAATCTCTGCCCCGGAGGAAACTTACCCTCCCAGCGGGACAAAACACGAGCAAATAATCGGACAGAGTGCACCTTTTTCTTCAGAATTATTTGTTTAGTCCTCTGTTAGTTTATACAGATCAAAATAGATTCGTTAACTGATCGGTTGAAACTGAATTAATTCGAGAGTGCGAAACACGGGTGTCAGCAAGAATGCACCCCCGAGACAATTGGGGCCATTCATGCGGAGAAGAAAAATGAGTGGTCTTAACAGGCTTCTAATGAATTGTCTGCTGGCATTTCCCTCCTGCCAGAGTACCTAACTCCAGAATCAGATGATATCTGCATCTGAGGGATTTGTAGAGTCGTTTGGATGGATTTTACTACCTCGGTCTGATTCATTTCTCTTCTCTCTTATTGCATGTGTCAGTTTCCTTTGAAGTGGGGCTCCGTGGCTACTGCACAGTTGACATATTTCCAGCGTTCTCGTAATTGGATTAAGGCGGCCACCTGCCGGGTGCTCTTACGCATTCAGATCATTTTATTTCCTTCCTCCCTTTGTAGGGTTTTTAACAAATCTTCAGAAAGGGAAAGTCTGGAGTTGCGTGTTGGAGGGCAGTTGTATCTTTTGTTTCCCCTAGTCCAAAATATTGTTGTTTAAACTAGGGAAAAAATTATACACCTATTGCTGAGATACCTTTGCTATAGGAATCCTGAAGCTGCAAATGCTTAGATATCTGAATGCTGAGAGCTGCATATCTTTGGGTTTATTTACAAATAAAGCCATCAGGTTTATTCGGGGCAGGGGGCATACAGGTTGCCCTCTGCATCTCAGTGAAATTAATTGCTTTGGCCTGAGCTCTAAGGAAATAGGGTGGGATATAGATTTAACTAGATAGATAGATAGATAGATAGATAGATAGATAGATAGATAGATAGATAGATAGATAGATAGATAGATAGATAGATAGATAGATAGATAGATAGATAGATTGATTGATTGATTGATTGATTGATTGATTGATTGATTGATTGATTGATTGATTGATTGATTGATTGATTGATTGCAGTCAATATCTGCTGGTGAGAGTAGGGGGCGGGAAGAAGTGATTCTGCCACAGGGGTCAAGATCAGTCAGAGGGGCAACAGAATGACTTGCCCTCTGGGGAGGTTGCCTGTTGCATCTCTGTGTGGGCCACTCGTTCTCCATTTAGAATACATACATCCAGGCAGACTATTTGCAGAAGCACAGAGTTTGCCTTTTGAACGGGTGTTTTTAATGTGCTTGGATGCTGAGAGAGGAAGGCGTGTCACGAGGCCGGGAAGAAGCAGGCTGGCCAATATGTGGACCAGCTGGCCAAATTGGCCGGCAGCAAGACCAAGTGCTTGGCAGCCTTATCAGACTGAAAGAGGTCAGCAGATGGTGCAGAGTGGGGTTCTGTAGTGGGCTGGTAGCACAGGTTGGGTCACGTGATTCCCACTCATCAGCACGAACGAGACGTGGCCACCTTGGCAGCACTAGAGAGCCAGGGTGGTTTGGTGGTTAAGAGCAGGTGGATTCTAATCTGGAGAACCAGGTTTGATTTCCCCACTCCTCCACCTGAGTGGCAGAGACTTATCTGGTCAACCAGGTGTGTTTCTGCACTCCTACATTCCTGCTGGGTGACCTTGGGCCAGTCACAGTTCTCTCTGAACTCTCCCAGCCCCACCTACCTCACAAGGAGTCTGTTGTGGGGAGAGGAAGGGAAAGGAGCTTGTAAGCCACCTTGAGAAAGGTGGGGTATAAATCCAAACTCTTCTTCTAAATTTCAAGAGAAAGCAAATGCAATTTGGGCCAATTATGCACAGGTTTCTGCCTCACAGCAAGGGTGAATGTATTTCGGGGCAAGATTTCTTCTACAGACATATTTCCCTGAGCTCCACATTCATTCCCAGTTTCCCACACCAAGAACACCCCTTCAAGCGCAAGTTTAATTTTCTTTACCAATAGATCAATGGTGATTAATGTCTTGCCCCAAAATTGCGATAAGAATTGTGATATACTCAGCAGCATACGATATTTGAATTATTATAGCTATCGAACTACTAAGGTTAGGTGATTTTCTGTCCGGGAGAGAGGGAGGGGATATGCAATCATATTCAATGGGAACACGCATGCCACTAGGCTGCAGAGGCGGAGCTGTCTGTACTACGGACTTGATACCATTCAGCCCTGCAAGAAGAAAAACTCTGAACCCCAGAGTAAAGGGTAATAATCAGAGGTGGGATCCAGCAGGTTCTCACAGGTTCCCGAGAGTAGGTTACTAATTATTTGTGTGTGCCGAGAGGGGGTTACTAATGGGTGATTTTGCCACGTGATTTTTGCCTTAGTTACGCCCTTCCTCTCAGCAGTAGCGCGCAGAACTTGAAGCAGTCTAGCAGGAGGTGCACCGGCGTGCGTGTCAGCCTGTGCCTGCGTGCATTCGCTTCTCCTGCCCAAGAGACTGAGTTACGCAGCAGCTGGGCGTCCCTTGCCAGCTGGCCCAGCCAGGAATGCCCACGCCCCAGAATGCCTCCAGCCAATGTCCCCGTGGAGTGCCCTCGCTCCCAGCCCCATTGGCGCTACGCCACAGTTTGAATCCCACTACTATGGGAACCTGTTACTAAAATTTTTGGATCCCACCACTGGTAATAATGTCTGCCCCACTGCACACAGGGCAATAAGCGTGGAGAAATAGGGCAATGGCCAATTATAGCAAACATGCCCTGAAGCAAAGATGGTTCAGCAAATGTTCCTTCTGGTCACGGTAAGTTCCTGTGCGGAATGGGCCTTGGACTGAGCAGAGAGGCAGGGATAGAAGAGATCCCACGCCATGCCTGGTCCTATAGGACGGAAGCTTTAACAAAATATAAGCTTGCAGCAAAAGCTGGCTGTGCATATCACTGATTGGGTAGCATCTGTTGTGTCACCAATAGAATTCCCCACCCGCACTTCAGCAGCAATTTGGTATTTCTTCTATTTCTTCTTCTATTTGGTATTGCTTTGAGTGTGTGTTCCTGCATTACAGGGGGTTGGACTTGATGGCCCTTGGGGTCTCTTTCAGCGCTATGATTCTATTTATGCAAGGTTGGTGGTTTCACTAGTGTGGTATAGTAGTTAGGGTGTCAGACTAGTATCCAGTTTGACTCTTCTGCTGTCATGGAAACCTGTTGGATAATATGGGCGTTCTCTCTCAGCCTCACCTACCTTGTAAGGACATTGTGAGGAGAGAGAAAAGTAGAGGTCAGAAAACCGTGTGCCCTCTTCTGAGCTCCTGGGAGGAAGAGTGGGATAAAAACATCCCAAACAGAATGGCAAATAAGAAAGCACGACCTGCACTCGTGTCTGTTCGATCTCTAACGTTCTCCTCTCTTACCTCCATCATCAGAACCTTGGTCCAAACTTTCATATTCTCAACGTCTTTCCTTTCCTTTTGGTACCTCTCCTGTGGGACAAAAATGGGCAAGGGGGGAGTTAGCCTGCCAGCGAAATAAAAGGGAATGAATGGAAGTGAACGACATGATTCATTTTCATTGAATCTCCTAGACATACCTCCAGAAAACTCACTTGGAAATGCTTTGGTTTTTCACTGATTTTTTTTTAAAATGCACATCAGTTTGAAGTACCAGGGGATTCAATCCAAGGAGGAGGTGGGCAGGTTATATTTGCGCTGGGCCTCTGGTGGCTCTCCTGCATCCATGGAAACCAGCATAAACAACCCTGCCAGTCTCTGCCCACTCCATGCCAACTCAGACACAGTGATGTCACTCTTAACATCTTGCAAAAGTGCGTGTATTTCTGCTGAAGCCTGTAGATTGGAAAGATCTGGCCCTGCCACCAATGCTCGAACCCACCCAATGTTTAGCACTGGAATGAATGCGGGGTGGATATTTAAATATATAATTCGTATTACTCAATGCACAGTAAAATAAACCCCATTGCTTAATTATGCCCCAGAAGCTGAACCAATAGTTGGGGGGCCGCTTACAAATCCCAATCAAGAACTGCTAACAGACCCACACTGTCGTGTATTCTTCTTCTTCATCATCATATTTTATTAATTATTGGTTCTATATGCTTCCCTTCCCCTTGCAGGGGCAGGGCGGCTTACAACAATTTATAAATACAATTAAAACATTTTTTAAAAGTTAAAAACATAATCTAAATCAGATGGTGACTAGCCAGCATGGTGAAGTGGTCAAGAGCAAATGCACTTTAATCTGGAGGAACCGGGTTTGATTCCCTGCTCTGCCACTTGAGTTGTGGAGGCTTATCAGGTGAACCAGAATAGCTTGTGCCAGCTGGGTGACCTTGGGCTAGTTCTTTGGAGCTCTCTCAGCCTCACCCACCTCACAGGATGTTTGTTGTCAGGGGGGAAGGGAAATGAGTTTGTAAGCCCCTTTGAGTTTCCTTAAAGGAGAGAAAGGGGGGATATAAATCCTCCTCCTCCTCCTCCTCCTCCTCCTCCTCCTCCTCCTCCTCTTCTTCTTCTTCTTCTTCTTCTTCTTCTTCTTCTTCTTCTTCTTCTTCTTCTTCTTCTTCTTCTTCTTCTTCTTCTTCTTCTTCATTCCCCAAATCTCCAGGAATTTCCCAACTTGGATCTAGCAACCTTCACCCCGCATCCCCCAGCAGTATCAAACATAATAGACTCATTAGTCTAATTTCCCCTGCTTGTAATATTCAAGTTTGTTACGAGTCTATGCCCTTTCCTTAAATGATTGCTGAATCGGCAATTCAAAATGAGCTTCCTTTTGAGCTTATATACACTGTTGGTGCGCTCAGCAGTGCTCAGATCAGGCAGTGTGCACTTGTTGTTGCCACATGCTCAGTTGAAAGCTGTCATCGCCCCTCAGTTTTTGCAAAGCAATGTCTGGAGTGCCGGACTAGGATCTAGGCGGCCCGAGTTCGAATTTCCACTCTGCCTCACTGTGAGGAGAAAAGGGAAGAGGACCGAGCTGTGCTGGAAGCCTCTCTGTTGTAAGCTTATCCACCCATCAGGAAGAAAAGCTGGTTATAAACATGTAAATAAATGAATTCATTCATCTGAGGCTTTTGCAAATTTAATTGTAAATATTTCTGGAGCGGTGTCTTCTCCTGTAGAAAAAGATGTGTGCTGGTTAATATGAAGCATGAGGCAAATTGTTGTAACACATGAAGTATACAAAAGGGACAAGCGAGTTGCCTGTCTACCAGGTAACATGCTCCTTCCCTTCTGATCCCGGCTTAACTAATTCTTGCTGTGGCGTAGGAGGTTAAGAGCTCGTGTATCTAATCTGGAGAAACCGGGTTTGATTCTTCACTCTGCCACCTGAGCTGTGGATGCTTATCTGGGGAATTCAGATTAGCCTGTACACTCCCACACACGCCAGCTGGGTGACCTTGGGCTAGTCACAGCTTCTCGGAGCTCTCTCAGCCCCACCTACCTCACAGGGTGTTTGTTGTGAGGGGAGAAGAAGGGCAAGGAGGTTGCAAGCCCCTTTGAATCTCCTGCAGGAGAGAAGGGGGGGGGATATAAATCCAAACTCTTCTTCTTCTCTTTCAGTGCCAGCTGTGGCATTCCTGAGTCAGGCATTACTTGTTCTTGTGTGTATGTGTGTGCCCTCTTTGCTGTTAAGTCCATTACTCCCTTCTTTCAATTTTACCATTTTAAGGTTGTCATTTCATAATTGCTCTGTTACCATCATCGAGAGTAAAATAAAAAATGAGCAAGAGTTTAAATGCAAAGAGAAAAGCATTAAACTCCCACAATCCCACGCAATTAGGGTTGCCAACTCTGTGTTGGGAAATACCGGGAGAATTGGGGGGTGGAACCTGAAAAGGGTGGGGTGGCCATTTTCTCCAGGTGAACTGATCTTTGATCTTTGGAGATCAGTTGTAATACTTGGAGATCTCCATCTACCTCTTGGAAGCTGGCAGCCCTAAAAAAAAAGATGCTGTCCTTCCAAGAACCACGCATCCTCAAAAGGACAAGAACGTGAAAAACAAAACGACACTGCATGTAGCTTTAAGTGAAAGGCTGGGCAGCTCATCTCTGAAACTTCTCTTGGTATGAACAGCACATCTGTCTCGCTCACCTTCAGCTCAGGGCGGAGGTCCTCCATTTCTTCAGCTATCTGCTCGTACCTTTCTATTGTTTCACGCAGTGCCATGTACGTATTCTGCACGCAGGGAAAGCACAAGGAGTGACTGAGAAGGTAACTTTTCTCAAATGTAAACTAACATGAAGAGGGAGCCATATCTGCCTGATCCAACATCCCTCCTGACTACAAGAGACTTGCATTCTGGTGCCCTCCCTGGGAGCTGCCAACTGAAACTGGGAGTCTCCTGCTTGAAACCAAATTCCTGGGTGTACGTGGGCCTTTTCAAGTTGGGATCTGGAGTGGTGCACAGAGTGGGGGACGCTAATCTAGTGTCATCAGCTTCAAGGTAGGTCCTGGAATTCTCCTGGAATTAGAACGTATCTCCAGACTAAAGATATCAGTTCTCATGGAGAAAATGCTAGCTTTGAAAGGTAGACTCTTTGGCATACCATAGAGGTGAGAAGAAATGGAAGGCCTAGAATTCCATCACGTTCTCCCAAGCTTTGCCTCTTCACAAACTTTGTCCTCCCAGGCACCACCCCCAAATATCCAGGAATTTTCCCAGCTAGATTTGGAAACCCTAAGCTCATCATCCAAATTCCAAATTACGTTTATTATTAGCCATGGGCCATACACTTGAAAAATACTTCAATCCCAACCCTACTCCCTACTCCCATAGTTTACATGATTAAAACACATTGTAAACATTTTACAAAACATTAAAATACAAGACAGAATAATTATATAGCATTGATATATGCAACCAGAATATTGTATAGCATTGTAATACAACAACAAAATAATTATATGTTTGGTTACATAATTAAGGCAGAATCTAATTATGACTTTGGAAGGATTTGACCACCTTTGTTATAGCTTTGCTTTTATGGTTAGGGCTTTGGTTAAGTTTTCTCTGATTTTTGCAGCTAAGAACATAAAAGTTGCTACTTTAGTTGTAACCTCAGCATAAACATCAGCCATAAGAAAGCAAACCTTCTCCTCCACATTACCTGATAGGCCTGTCAGGATGTCATTAATATATTTGGAACGGATAGCAGAATAAAAAGGACAGTAAAGTATGTAATGTATTATATCCTCAGCCTGATTTAAGCTACATCTACATACTCGTAGCTCTCTTGGTGTTTTGGCATATCTCCCTAGTAAATATTCTGATTTAAACGTCTGAAATCTCAGGGATGATGAAGATGAAGAGTTGGATTTATATCCCCCCTTTCTCTCCTGCAGGAGACTCAAAGGGGCTTACAATCTCCTTTCCCTTCTTCTCCCCTCACAACAAACACCCTGTGAGGTAGGTGGGGCTGAGAGAGCTCTGAGAAGCTGTGACTAGCCCAAGGTCACCCAGCTGGCGTGTGTGGGAGTGCACAGACTAATCTGAATTCCCCAGATAAGCCTCCACAGCTCAAGCAGCAGAGCTGGGAATCAAACCCAGTTCCTCCAGATTAGATACATGAGCTCTTAACCTCCTACGCCACTGCTGCTCCTGAATGATTTTCTTAAATTTGTGTCCATGAGATTTGTAAGATATTGGGCATAGCATTTGTTCTTTTTGACTCGAGAAAACCACTAAGCTCATCATGCTAATTCACTGCTTCAAAATGGCGTCAAGAGGCTATGATTTTCCCTGTTGAGGAAACTTACATGTACTGATGGATTACACGTATTCTCATGGGCTACACACAGGTTTCCCCACTACAACAGGCTAGCGCTGTTCCTGGCGCGGTTTTGAATCAATGAAGGGAAGCTGAAGCCTGCTTGCCCACAGTCCTGATCAAAACCTGCCCCTTGTATGCCTGCATAGTATCGTGGTTAAGAGTGGTCGGCTTTAATCTGGAGAACCAGGTTTGATTCCCCGCTCCTCCACATGTAGCTGGCTGGGGCACTTTGGACCAAGCAAATCTGACTCTGGTGAACATGTGCAAAAATTTCAGAAATATGTAGAATTGAACCATATGCTCCTATTCAATCAAATTAGACCCCACACAACCACATTCAGGAGCAGCAGTGGCGTAGCGGTTAAGAGCAGGTGTACTCTAATCTGGAAGAACCCCGCTTTGCCACTTGAGCTGTGGAGGCTTATCTGGGGAACTCCAAAATATGCCAACTGGATGACCTTGGGCTAGACACAGTTCTTTGGAGCTGTCTCAGCCCCACCTACCTCACAGGGTGTTTGTTGTGAGAGGGCAAGGGCAAGGAGATTGTAAGCCCCTTTGAGTCTCCTGCAGGAGAAAAAGGGGGGATATAAATCCAACTCTTCTTCTTCTTATCACATTTGTGGCACTAATTCTTAAATTTACAAAACCCTGAGCTAGTGTTGTTAGAGAAGATAGGCTTTGAATTGTTCAGGATTGTCTGGGCAGAACATGCTGGTGAAGAACTGTGGACATCTACCTACTTTTGACATAAAAATATCACTAGGATGTAAGGGGGTGAATAGTAAGGCGGCGGTCTTGTGTTTTGCTCCACCTCCTGTGGCAGCCATTTTGGGATGACATTCACCACCCTCTCTCATAATTACGAAGGCTCCCCACAGGCTCAGAAAGGTTGGGGACCCTTGACTGTGTGTCACATGTTGGAATGGGTGATAGAATTGTGACAGTCTCCAGACCTGCAGCTTCTGAACACAGCGGTTGTACCCAGAAGTCGTCTCCTTATAGCTGGTGCCGGAGTCCTTGACTCTCAAGAGGTCGCTGTTGCTCACTTCCTGTTGGAGGAGAGGGCAAGAGGGGGGTGAGTCAGGTTGGTTTTCTAATTGCTTCCATCTTCTCCACACATCTATGGCACAGGTGTCAAACTTGCGGCCCTCCAGATGTTATGGACTACAGTTCCCATCACCCCCTGCCAGCATGATGCTGGCAGGGGATGATAGGAACTGTAGTCCATAACATCTGGAGGGCCGCGAGTTTGACACCTATAACCTATGGCATTTCTCTTAACCCAAGAACTTTAACACGGGAAGGGGGTAGGGTTGCCAGACATGGGTTGGGAAATATTTGGAGACTTTTTCTGGTGGGGCAGCCTAGGGACAGCAGGGTTTGGAAGACGGGAGCGATGCCATAAAGTCCACCCTCCAATACAGCCATTTTCTCCAGAACTGATCTTGGCCGTCTGAAAATCAGTTGTAATAGTGGAAGATCTCCAGGGGACACCTGGAGGCTGGCAACCGTAGAGTGGGGTTGTGGATCAAGTCAATCCCTCTAAATGAAAACTACGCAGCACACTTTAGGGGAAAGTGTGTTGTGTAGTTAGGAGATATGTCATTCGGTTATTTTCTTAGATTATTTTCTGTCCATTCTTTTCTATGGAAATATTTGCACACAGGGGGGGTGGGGGAGGAGGAGAGATTCAGTGGTGCTGGGATTATTTATTTATTCAATTTATACACCATACTTCCCCTTCAATGGGCTGCGGGTGCCTTACAACAATACACATACAGCACCTATGTATGTCTGCAGTTTTCACCCACCTGTTGGACAGGAGTTTCATAGTCATCCTTGGACCAGACTACCTCCGCTGCCCCCTCTGGAAAACCACCATCTGAGGGTGAACTGTTGGTGTGAGCAGAGCAGCACTTCAAGTTAAAATTCAGGCGTTTCCTAGTCAAGTGAGGTTGAAATCTGAGATTAGAAAATGGTCTATTAGATAGGAAAATAGGATGACGACCCTTGCCTCGCTACAGGCTACAATTTTATCCTACCCACCCTCTAAGTCACATGTGTCAAACTCTGCCCCCCCCCAGATGTTCATGGACTACGATTCCCAACAGCCTCTGCATTGGCCATGCTGGCAGGGGCTGATGGGAATAGTAGTCCATGAACATCTGGAGGGCCTGAGTTTGACACCACTGCCTAAGTAGGCCATGGTCAAGGGATATGGCTGGTACCCACATGATCCAGTAAGTTCAGCAGATCTTGATATGGTCTGCTCTGATGGTACCTTTGGCTGTCTTGATGTAACCCCAGTTAAGTCCCATGATGGAAGAAAGGATGGGTGGGAAATGTATAATAAAATATATGGGTTGCTGGAAGAGAGAGCTCTGGCTTCTAGGGTCAAAGGCAGGCAGAGGCGTATCTAGGGTACATGAAGCCCAGTGCAAAATCTCAGTTTTGCGCCTGCCCCCTCCCATATGGACCTCCCCCACCCCAACCAAACAATGATTTTTTCACCAGGTCTTGAAGTCAGTGTATGGACCTGGGGTGGGGGGAGGAGGAGAGGTGTGGGAGCCATTTTCCACCCCCACGTGACTAAATGGCTGCAGCCCAGGGACATTTGACCCCATATGTCCCCCTGGGCGGTATGCCCCTGAGTGCAGGGCACACAACACCAGGGCTGGTTGGGTCCTTGAGAAGGTTCCCAATGTGTCTATCCACCAGGGGTATTAGACCGCTTTGATTAAGCCACGTTTGGTGACTTGTGCCCTCCACCCAGGTGAGATCTTTCCTACGGCACAGTACTCTTCTAAAACAATAATCCCTTCTCAATATGTCCCAAGCAGTGTGTTGAACTCCACCTCCACCCCTCATTTCCCCAGGGCTCCCACCCATGGAAAGAGACGGCTTTCTTCTTTTTGAAGAAGGCCTTGATCCTGGTAAATTTCCCCTGTTGATCGTTGCTTCTCTGAGGCCAGCTCTCCCCTCTCATCGGGGTGTCTCCAGCTTCGTAAATCTCCTTGGACTGCTTGGTTTTCCCCACAATGTTTCCCATGGTGGGATGGGTATCGGCCTCTGACTCAAGGATGGGTTTATTCTCCTGCACCACCTCTAAGCCAACTGCCACTCCAAGAGCGGTTAGACTCTCACAACAGTTACCAGGGCAGCTGTGATCACATGACCATGCTTTTCCATCTGTTCAGTGGATCCAAAAATTTTAGTAACAGGTTCCCATGGTGGTGGGATTCAAACTGTGGCGTAGTGCCAATGGGGCTGGGCGGGGCACGACAGGGGCATGGCCGGGCATTCTGGGGGCGGGGCATTCCTGGGCGGGGCTATGGCAAGGACGCAGCCACTGCGCCGGTCCTTGGGCGGGAAACGAATGCACGCAGGCGCAGGCAGCCACGCACGCCGGTGCACCTCCTGCTAGACTGCTTCAAGTTCTGCGCGCTACTGCTGAGAGGAGGGGCGTAACTAAGGCAAAAATCACATGGCAAAATCACCAATTAGTAACCCCCTCTCGGCACACACAAATAATTAGTAACCTACTCTCGGGAACCTGTGAGAACCTGCTGGATCCCACTTCTGCATCTGTTGCTTCCGCTACCAGCGTTTTATGACGTCATTACAGTCTTCTTAGGAAGTAACTACATGCTCTAAATAATGATTTAATGTTTGTGGGTGTAATGGATGATAGAAGGGTTGACAAAAAATATAGTCAAATGTATAAAATAATGATTAGAGCAGCACATGCAACAATAGCGTTAGTTTGGAAAGAAAAGGAAAAATGGACAATCCAGAACTGGCTGGAATATGTTTGGGAACAAGTGATGTTGGATATATTTGATATAATATCAAAAACTGAACTGTGGCAAGAGAAACAGAGTAAAATTTTGAAGATATGGACAATATACGTGGACTGGATGAAAGAAGCCGGAGTCAACGAAGAAATATGAGACAAGAGACAACAAAGAATGAACTTACTGCTATTTGGTTACAATAAAACAGAAAAGAAGATATTATGGGGGGAGGGAGTAAAAGGGGAAAAATGTATTGTTTGAAAATGTAAGAAGAAGTATACAAATATAAAATGGAAAATCCAGCAATACAATATATTTTTTTAAAAAGGAAGTAGCTATAGGCCAAGGCCATAGAGCTGAAAGGGAAAGGAGTATCCATCAACTAAGTGTAATAACCTATCAGTGCAATTCTGAAAACATTTTTTTGGAAGTCAGTCCTGTTGAATAGCACAAGACTTACTTCTGAATATTTTCTTCCTCAGTTCTGCCTCAGCTGACCCCAGCCTCTTTTTCCTTTGGACCTCTAGGGCAGTGATGGCGAACCTATGGCACGAGTGCCAAAGGTGGCACTCTGAGCCCTCTCTGTGGGCACGGGCACACAGAGTTTGTCATGTGGGGGGCGGAAAATCACCCACCCACACACATCTAGGCTGGGCCACTGAGCACGACATGCACGCACTGCGGTGAGCAGAGAGGACTCGGCTGGTGGGCCTGTTGCCTGTGCTCTGGGTGGCTGCTGCCTGAGGGGGGGGGGCACAGAGGAGGCAGAGATGCTAGAGAGGCACAGAGCGGTGTGCACGGAACTTGCTGGAGGCTAGAGCAGGGTGGTCCCTGCTCGAGCGGGTGGGGCAGAGGGAGCCAACTAGTTTTTTCTAAACTAAAACCTCAGCATTCAGGTTAAATTGCCTGGTTGGCACTTTTTGCCACTATAGGGAGTGTTTTAAAATAGATTTAAGATACTGCACAGCTCCAGTAAGAAGTTGGATAGCGGGCTCCAAGTCCTTACGGGCCTACCTGAACAGCTGATCAAATGGCAAGGGGGGAAGCATCGAAACGACACCTCATCCTTTCAACCAATCACGAGCCGCTTTTGTGGCATGTGCAGAATGGGAGAGTCGTGGCGGGCAGAAAGCGCTTGTAACTTTAAACTGTAAACTGTAAAAACTGTAAAAAAAAAAAGAACGTTCCCGTTTTCCACCGTAACACAAGTGCCAATCACGATCGAAGAACGAAACAGGCACCAAGATGATCCCGCCCACTTAGCTCGGTTCCAGGGGTTCCACTGAAGGGAACCGAGTCGACCTAAGCTCCCTTCTGTAGTGGGGAAAGCCCCTTAAAGTGGCTGTCAAACTCCTTCCCTTCCTCCCCCCACAACAGACGCCTTGTGAAGCAAGTGGGGCTGAGAGAAAATGGATCAACCTGAAAGATCAAAGTTCTGAAAAAAACTATGACTAGCCCATGGTCAGCCAGCAAGCTTCATGTGTAGCAGCAGGGAAACAAACCCAGTTCACCTGATTAGAGTCTGCCACTGCTTTGTGGGCAGGTGGACCCCATTCATATCCTGCTGAGGTTACTCTCCTCCCCAAATTCGCTTTCCCCAGGATCCACTCCCAAAATCTCCAGGTGTCGTGTTTCTCAACCCAGACTTGGCAACCTGATGAATAATGGACTATCGGTGTTACATTGGGTTGCATTGATGGTCAAGATCCAGCAGCAGAGAAGGCCAAAGTAAAAGCTGCTGGTGGCTTAAACAGGATGATAGCAAAACCATCCACCTTCGTCTGTGGCCAGCTGCGTTGCTACACAGCTGGGAGAAGCAAGTACACTAACAACAGACTTGCCTTCGTGCAAAGGCGTGTTGGCCAGCCGCCTTGGCTCCAGGGCTGCCCACACGGAGCCGTGTGAAGGGCTTGGGGCTGCACCAGGCTTATGCACCCCAGCTGCACCCCGCGTTTCTTGGCCCATGTGGAAAGGGCCTAAGTGGGAGGGAGAAAGAGCACTGTGTGTTTCTGAGTAGGTTTGCTGCAAGTATTGTGACCTTTCTGGATCTCTGCCTGGAGGTGAGGGGTTTGTTTTGTGAGTGCCTTATGTGTGTGGTTACATACGGATGTCTGCACAGCTGCGTATGCTTTGTCAGCCTGTGGTTTGTGACTTGACTTGCTTTCACAAGTTATCTGCTCTGCTATGTTTTGCATCAACCCCCCCCCCCCTGCCCGAAACCGATTGTCTTTGAGATTTGCCAAAGCATTAACCCAGATGGGATGCAAGAAAAAAAGGAATAGAATCTCTTATGTTTTTTTTTAACTAATCAGTAGCCCCTGCAACTGTTTTGAAGCGGGAGGAAAGATTGCTGGGTTGTTTGTTTAGCACGTGTTTCTCATATCTGGTAACAATTTATATTGTCTCTCTGAAGCTGCAGTTATCTTTGCAATAAGTAAAAAAGGTACAGGCACGGGAGGCTGGCCCATTAGGGCAAATGAGGCAGAGGGGGCCAGTGGTGGGATTCAGCAGGTTCGCACTGGTTCGGGAGAACCGCTAGCTAAATTTTTTTTTCAGTTCAGTGAACCGGTTGTTAATTTGAATCCCACCACTGCAGTTGAGGCCCTCCTTGCCCCCTCTTCTGGCATTCACTAGCCCTGGGCTGTCCCTCGGCCAAGCTCACCGGGCATGTGGCTGCGGGGGTGGCTGGCTTGCTCCTCCCCATCTCAGCTATACCAGACCTCCCCGTTTGTTCTGAGCCCAGCAGTCACATAGCTTCCATGGGTTGGGTTGGGTTGCGATTGGATAGGATGGGATGGGGGGGCGCGTCCCGGGGGCATGCCTTTGAAGTCACATGGGGCAAAAAATTGCCCCCCCCTCCAGGCCTGGCAGAAACCACTGCTGTGCCGACCACACCGAGCCAGGCCCCATGGAGGCCGCTGCTGGGAGCCCCTGCCCGGCCCCTGCCCCACCAGTCAGGCCCTGCCGCATCAAACCCCCTTGGTCCTTCTTGGGTCCCTCGGAGAAGAGGGTAAAATGCGGTGCCTTCTAAGGTGGTGAGGGCCTGCTCTCTCGCAGTTGCAGCCAAGGACTTTCCCACCTGTCTCACTCACCCTCTGCCAGAGAGAAGCGCGCGGGGTCAAGGTGGCGTGTGTGGCTAGGAGGAACTGGCCTGGTCGTTGTGGCAGCTCTCTGAGGAGAGGAGATGCAACCCCACTACAACTTTCAGCAGCTTAGTCGCTGCCTCGGTTGTTGCCCGGACCACCCGCGCCATGGGCAACTCAGGCTCCAGTTTGCTGGACGAGAGCAGTGCACCCAGAGGTGGGATCCTGCAGGTTCTCCCCAGTTCCCGAGAGTGGGTTACTAATTATTTGTGTGTGCCGAGAGGGGGCTACTAACTGGGTCTGCTTTTCCGTTAGAAATTCCATTCAGTCCAAAAATCATAAAGTCCTGTTGTTTCCTATGTGGCTGATTAGCGAAGGTAGAAAACGGGGTCATTCTCCCTGTTGGGCTGTTTTAAAAACATGTTTTAGTAATATGGTAAAGTTCCTTTTTTAAGGAAAGTATCCTTCTTTTGATTTCTAGAAACAAAATTAAGTATTTGAAAGTATTAAGTATTTGACAGGCAGTCAATTAGAGGAGAAGTGGTTGTTTCTGTTGGCAGTAGACGATAGAAGAAGACTTTATTTACAGTCAATGACTAAATATGTAGACGATAGGACTTGCTATAATGAGTTTAAATTATGGACAGAAAGATACCAGCTGGAAATTAGGAACTTTTTTTTACAGTAACAGAGAAATTATTAATGCCCCACCCCAGAATGCCTGGCCACGCCCCCGTCATGCCACACCCAGCCCTATTGACGTTACGCCACTGTTTGAATCCCAGGGAACCTGTTACTAAAAATTTTTGATTCCACCACTGAGTGCACCTACATCCAAGGTACCTGCAGGCTCGCTTTGGGAGGTGATTTCCACAAAGCGGCGGTGCATCGCGGAGGGGAACTTTGCAAAGGCTTTCCTCCAAGTGTGCAGCTGGAGGGGCGCTGCTGGCGAGATGTCGGCGTGCAGTTTTGCAAACGTTTTTTGTCACACGTGGGGCTTGCTAGAGCTGATATACACAGTATCTGAAAAGTTTTGCAAATGTTTATTTCCAAGGTTAAGGAACGTTTGGGTTTGGCTGTGCTTTGAGGATGACCTCAGGTTTGCAAAGCATAACAACACATGCGTTGCTTTTTCTTGGGGGAGAGAGCCGGTCACCCTGGGGTGGGAGCACAGCCAGAAAACCGCAGCGAGGACTTGGGGAGGGGTGGGCTGTGCCGCAGGAAAGGCTGCGCCCTTGCACTCAGCTGTAGGAAGAGGAGGAAGCCCCACCTGCCTCACAAGGTGTCTGTTGTGAGGGAAAGAAGGGGAAAAAAACTCGTAAGCCACCTTGAGTCTCCTTACAGGAGAATAAGGTGGGGTATAAATCCAAACTCTTCTTTTTTTGCTACATGCTCCTGTTTATTCTAAATACAGGCTTCCACCTTCCTTCATTCTTGTGGTCTCCACCACCCCATCCTAGGATTATGGCAACCTGGAGGTCCAAGTTGGGTTGCGGGATTGTGAGCCAGCCAGGTGTTCCTGTTTCTCTGCAAAGAGCCCAGTCCCAAAGGGGAGGATGCAGCTTGAGGCTTCAGGCATCTTTAACCTGTTCCCTTTCCTGTTTCCAGGCAGCTTCAGCAGCAGCAGGCCGAGCTTGAAGTACACCAGAGAGACGGGCTGTCATCATATGACTTATCTCAGGTGCGGCAAATTTGGCCACTTGGCCTCTTTGGTTTTTGTGAACTGATTCTCGAGGGTGTCCCCAAATTCCTGCGAGGCCTGCTGCTTCTCAGCTTCACCTCCCTCCTGAGAAGCAAAGGAGGGGCTACCCCAGAATTCCTTGCATTAAAAAAAGGACGCTCTAGTTCTTTCTACCCAGGAGGACCAATCAGCATAGTTGCCTGGGCTGGGAAGAGAAGTAGAATGTACTTGACACTCGTGGTAAAGGGGGCACCTTTCCAGGATCACAAACATGTGATGATAATGAGAAGTATCTGTGGCTCATAAGAACGTAAGAAAGAGCCTGCTGGATCAGACCAGAGTCCATCAAGTCCAGCACTCTGCTACTTGCAGTGGCCTACCAGATGCCTTTGGGAGCTCACATGCAGGATGTGAAAGCAATGGCCTGCTGCTGCTGCTGCTGCTGCTGCTGCTGCTGCTGCTGCTGCTGCTCCTGAGCACCTGGTCTGCTAAGGCATTTGCAATCTCAGATCAAGGAGGATCAAGATTGGTAGCCACAGATCAACTTCTCCTCCATCAATCTGTCCAAGCCCTTTTTAAAGCTATCCATGTTAGTGCCCATTACCACTTCCTGTGGCAGCATATTCCAAACACCAATCACCCGTTGTGTGAAGAAATGTTTCCTTTTATTAGTCCTAATTGTTCTCCCCAGCATTTTCAATGTATGCTCCCTGGTTCTAGTATTGTGAGAGGTTCCTTCGTCTTTGGGGCTGGTTTGGGGTGTTTGGGGGCCTTAGGCAAGGTGGGCCCATTGCTTTGTCTGTAGCAGCCAGCCAGATCCAAGCTGAGCTGTTATGTGCTGCCACGGGGCCTTACTTTGGATTGGGCTCTTGCTTCCAGTTCTGCAGGACAAAGGGCACTTTGGCACATGCAGAATAATGCACTTTCAATGCAAGTTGCAGCTGGATTTTGCTATGCGAAATAGCAAAATCCACTTGCAAACAATTGTGAAAGTGCATTGAAAGTGCATTATTCTGCATGTGTGAAAGTGCCCAGTGTGAGCCTCTGTGGTGCATCAGCACATTCCTCTTTGCGTCATCGCAAGAGCTGCTTGTGTGGTTTGGCCGGAGAACCAGCCTGTTCCACTGATCAGGTACTAGAGGCACAGGAAACCAGAGACCGGCCCACTGGTCACTGGTTTTAACCCCCCTCCCATTAATCTGAAGAGTCCAGTCCATTAATGTATCCATAAAGAATTGTACGCTTGTTGTTGAAGTGAATCTGGAAGGTGAGATTTGAAAAGGTGGGTGGAAGCTTTCCCACCAGTGGGAGTCTGACTTGCTTCTCTGTACCTGTTGAGGTAGGTACCTGTTCCAGCTATACAGTCAAACGTCCATGAGAGTGCGAAGCCTGTTGAGAAGCCAGACGCCATCTTCTCCCAGGAGAGGGATCCAAGGTTTGCCGAGATGTTTGCTGGCATAACAACTTGTAAGTTAACCTCTTTGCTGTTAAAACTATGTGTCACTTGGGATCCTTGATGCTGGCTTTTAAGCACAGGTGCTTCATAACCAAAAAACCCTCTGCCAAAAAAAGCACATTAGAGCAGATCCAAGCTGACGTGCCTGATCCTTCTTAGATTGGAGGAAGACTCCTTCAGTTGGAGAAGGCTTCCAACTTGAGCTAGGCCCCTTCTGCACATGCAGAATAATCCACTTTCAATCCACTTTCAATCCACTTTGCAGCTGTGTGGAATAGCAAAATCCACTTGCAAACAATTGTGAAAGTGGATTGAAAGTGCATTATTCTGCATGTGTGGGCCCTAAAAAGGCTAGGTGGGGTATAAATATGTGAATAAATAAACTTCGTTCTACAGAATGGTGCAAAAAGCATAGGATTGCCCCCATTGCAGACTAATATCTGCTTTCCAAGCCAAACTCCCCCCCCCCCCCAATTTGGATGTAAACATTATTGTTTTAGTAATAAATACGCGTACCAGATGTTTGGTGGAATGCTTTTCAGAAACTAAAGGAAACCCAAAGTAATTTTCCTCCCACCTCTGGCTCCCACCGTGTGCCTTTGATGGTGTCATGATCCTATTTTCGACAACAAGCCCCTTTTCATCCCTGTTTGTTCTACGTGACCCAGCTGCTCTCAGTCCGATCTGTGCCTGGATGGGCTGCCTCTTTGGAATGCTGTGGAGGGAACACGAGGGAGAAATATTACAAATATAAATGAAATGACGGGTCGCGGAGAGAGAGAGAGAGCAGGGAACAGCTGAGCATCTCTGCGCCATGCTGGGATCCCACAAGGTCTGAAAGAACAATTCCTCGTGGCATCTTAGAAGCCGTGGGAATGGCGGAATGAGGTTTCCAATGCTTTCAAACCAACGTGGTATAATGGTTAAGAGCGATGAACTCCAATCTGGAGAACCCAGGTTTGATTCCCCCAGTTCTCCTCATGAACGGCAGAGGCTTATCTGGTGGACTGGATTTGTTTCCCCGCTCCTACATGTGAAGCTTTCTGGATGATCTTGTCACAGTTCTCTCAGAACTCTCTCAGTCCCACCTGTCTCACAAGGTGTCTGTTGCGGGGAGAGGAAGGGAAAGGAGCTTGTAAGCCACCTTGAGGCCCCTTCCGCACACGCAAAATAATGCGTTTTCAAACCACTTTCACAACTGTTTGCAAGTGGATTTTGCCATTCCGCACAGCTTCAAAGAGCACTGAAAGCAGTTTGAAAGTGCATTATTCTGCATGTGCGGAATGAGCCTAAGTATCCTTACAGGAGAGAATGGCAGGGTATAAATCCAAACTCCAATTCCTCCTCGTCCTCCTCGTCTTCCTCTTCTTCTTCTAGCTCCCGGTTGCTTCCTGCAATTGCATTATGCAGAATAATTTCGATATAGTGGTTGGAATGTGTGCCAGTGGTTTTTTCCCCAAAGGTTGTGTGCCAGTGTCTTGTTTTCTGAGAATCATGATGCCTTCCTATGACACAAACCATAGCGGGGCTCTAGCTTACCAGGAAGTATCCAAATAATGTTATTGAAAGGATTGACAAGGCATCTGTAAGTGTGTGTGTGCAGCCCCTTCCACACATGCAGGATAATGCATTTTCACAATTGTTTGCAACTGGATTTGGCTATTCCACACAGTAAAATCCAGCTGCAAAGTGCATTGAAAGTGGATTGAAAACGCACTATTCTACATGTGCAGAAGGGCCCTGTGTGTGTTTGTAAATAAGTCAATAAGAAGATACGGTGTGACCAAAAATGGGATTACGAATCAATGTGCATGGTTAAAAGGGAATGGGTAAATGATAAAATGAAGTTGAAGGAGGAATGTACATCTCTGAACTCTTTCTTGGCCTTTCTCCCAGAGGTGGGATCCAGCAGGTTCTCACCAGTTCCCGAGAGTGGGTTACTAATTATTTGTGTGTGCCGAGAAGGGGTTACTAACTGGGTCTGCTTTTCCGTTAGAAATTCCATTAGGTCCAAAAATCATAAAGTCCTGTTGTTTCCTATGTGGCTGGTTAGCGAAGGTAGAAAACGGGATAATTCTCCCTGTTAGCTGTTTTAAAAGCATGTTTCTAAAGAAATATATTGTCAAGTTTTCTTGTTTAAGGAAAGTATCCTTCTTTTGATTTCTAGAAACAAAATTAAGTATTTGAAAGTATTAAGTATTTGACAGGCAGTCAATTAGAGGAGAAGTAGTTGTTTCTGTTGGCAGTAGATGATAGGACTTGCTATAATGAGTTTAAATTGTGGACAGAAAGATACCAGCTGGAAATTAGGAACTATTTTTTACAGTAAGAGTTTTTTACAGTAACAGAGAAATTATGAATGCCCCTCCCCCGGAATGCCCGGCCATGCCCCCGTCGTGCCCCGTCCAGCCCCATTGGCGCGACGCCACTGTTTGAATCCCACACCATGGGAACCTGTTACTAAAATTTTTGGATCCCACCACTGCTTTCTCCCAATGGAGCGCTATCAGAGATTTGGGGATGGGGCTCTTTTTTCCCATCAGTGTGCGAGTCTTTTTCACAGCCGTGTTTGATCCAGAGTCCCCCCCCCCCTCCCCACAGATATACAGGCAGACTCGCACGTTGCTTGCATGTGTGTTTGCGCTGTGTTGATTTTGGATCGGCTTCTCTGGGACAGCTTGTGCAAACAGTTGGAGTTCTAGCAGAGGGGGCCGATCTTGGTGGGGACATTCGCTCTGCAGTCGTCAAGCACGTCTCGCAATACAAATAAGATCCCTTCTTGCCACGGTGTGGGCCTTCTAAGCGGCGGGTCTTACGAGGCCCGTCGCTCTGTATCTGGCAAGAACCTAGGTTAGGGTCAGAAGTTGAACACCAACGGAGCATCCAGATTCAGAAAGACGGGAGAATTTTTCTTCCCTCTCTCGCAGCCCACAAGCCGAATACCAAAAGTTAGATTTATTGCAGAAGCTTCACTCGTGTTTGTCTGTTTTAAAGCATTTGTGCCTTGCTTGCTGATTAAAAGATATCCAAGGCAATAATGTTACATGCCAAAAAATTTTTGAAAAAGAAAAGAAGCCACTTGACAAAAGGAGAAAGGAATGTGTCGGAGGACGAGGAACAACAGAACAAATCATTGTAGGGAAAGACAATCATAGCAGCCAATAATTATTCATCGGCAATTATTTATTTCTTGTCACGTCTCTCCAGGAATTGTGCTTATGCCACCTCCAGGTAGCGTGTACAGATTAAGCAAACGCAGAACTGCAGAGTAATTGTTTAAAACAAGAAAAGCAACCATCAGTCCTGCCGTGCAAACTGAGGGAACAAAAGAATGAGGACAGTCGATTTCCTTTAAAGGGCAATGCAGAATTTTAGTAAATGACAATAGAAAAGTTTGCCGAAGGTAAGAATAGGATAACGATAAGGCAAAAATGTTGCAACAGATAAAACCAGCTGCAGGGGATGGCTTTAATGTCACTGGGGAGGATTCCCCCATTCTACTGAAGACCCTCATTTTGCCCCTATTCTTACCCCTGAGGTTCTGTTGACCCTCTGTAACAATTTCAAGAGGAGTGGAAAGAAGCTCCAAACCTTGAAGTTTGTGGAAGGCAGAATGCATGCCAGCACATGCCGATAATGTAAAAAGTAACTTCCAATTTGCAATTTTATATGTGTAGCAGTCGCAGCTGGGTTGCATCTGCCTCTAGATGTTTCTCTGCCCAGTTTTAGAGAATCCAAGGCAAAGATTTATTTCCCAGCTTCTGGAAGGGGCCTTTATACAGGAATGAAGATGTCACACAGGCAAATTTCGCCTTCATGGCTGTTAAATTTTGCCCAGATTTTTCTAGCTACTTATGTAATGGATGGCAAATTTGATACCCAGGTCAATAGCTGTATTCTTTTACGAATTTTTACAAAATTTGTCTGTTTTTCAGTGTATTTCAATTTGCAGTTAACGAAATTTCGGTGTAGATGGGCTTGGTTTTTTTAAAAAAATCACAATCCAGAATTTTGTTACAGTTGATGAAAAAGGTTTAAGGTGTTAAAAATCCTCCTCACTTCGGGTTATAATCTTATGTACAGGTACTTTTGAACGATTGCCTCAGAACTGTATTGCAATTATTTCCAAGTAAAAACTATAAGATTTACTCTGCTAGTATACATAGGTCCCTTCCACACATGCAGAATAATGCACTTTCAAACCACTTTCAATCCACTTTGCAGTTGGATTTTACTGTGCGGAATAGCAAAATCCACTTGCAAACAATTGTGAAAGCGCATTGAAAGTGCATTATTCTGCATGTGCAGAAGGGGGCATAGGCTTTATTGTGCCTTTGGAATTTGGAATTACGCTGCCCTATAGGATTAAGTAAAAATCTCATGGAGCACTTTGCCATGAATGTATTGTCGAAGGCTTTCACGGCCGGATCCAACTGGTTCTGGTGGGTTTTCCGGGTTGTGTGGCCGTGGTCTGGTGGATCTTGTTCCTAACGTTTCACCTGCATGTGTGGCTGGCATCTTCAGAGGCGTATCACGGAGAAAAGATTTGAGTCTTTTTTCTCTGTGATACACCTCTAAAGATGCCAGCCACAGATGCAGATGAAACATTAGGAACAAGATCCACCAGACCACGGCCACACAGCCCGGAAAACCACCAGAACTGTTTGCCATGAATGTAACTTTTTTATGGTGTCTTGTAGAGGGACTACGAAGACCATTTTCCAGTGAGAAGCAGTTCACATATCTTGTGAGTTTGTTCCATCTCCGCTCTGAAATGTGTCTTCTTGGCATTGTTCTTGTAGCAGATAAAAAGATGATGCCTTCAGCATCCACGGTGGGAAACCAGCAGATCTATTCCCAAGGGAGCCCTTTCCAGCCAGGACATTCTGGGAAATCCTTCAGGTATCTTGTGACAGAATGAATAAATGGAAGGCACTGTTGTTGGAGGGCGTGGCTTGCATTGGCCCACTGTTGCTTAGCAACATAACTTAAGGCATTTTTCTTGGAAAGAATTCCTATGGCTCCCAGTCAAAAAACACTTTCCTCTGGAATCATAGTAGCGGTTTTAAGGTCTTGTAAGGTTTTACGGTCTTGTAAGGTAACCAGTATTTGGTTTGTAAAATCCAGTAAATGCCAGACATTGACCGGCTGCAAAATTCTTTCTGAGAGAGCAGCAGTGGTGTAGTGGTTAAGAGCAGGTGTACTCTAATCTGGAGGAACTGGGTTTATTCCCCGCTCTGTTGCTTGAGCTGTGGAGGCTTCTCTGGGGAATTCAGATTAGCCTGTGCACTCCCACACACACCAGCTGGGTGACCTTGGGCTAGTCACAGTTCCTCAGAGCCCTCTCAGCTCCACCCACCTCACAAGGTGTCTGTTGTGCGGAGAGGAAGGGAAAGGAGTTTGTAACCCCCTTTGAGTCTCCTATAGGAGAGAAAGGGGGATATAAATCCGACTCTTCTTCTGCTTCTTCCTTAGCTCCACCATATTTGGCTGTTGTCCTGCCTGCATCCACCAAGGGGGAGGAGCTTATGGTTTCAAAATTCCAGGTTCTACTGGTCACCCATGAAACTGGGCACGCCACAGGATTTGTTTCATAGGATGTACAGAGAACTGGCCAGGTGTAGTGGTTAAGAGTAAGTGAACTCTAATCTGGAGAACTAGCTTTGATTCCCCACTCGTCCACATGAGTGGCGGACTCTTATCTGGTGAACTGGATTTATTTCCCTGCTTCTCCACATGAAGCCTGCTGGGTGACCTTGGACTAGTCGCAGTTCTCTGAGATAACGCCAGCTAAGGGGTTTAAAAAATCAAGGGAATATTCACAGCAGGGATAGGTAGGGAATTAGAAATCCATTTTGTCGTCATGGACGCAGCTAGCCCCCTTCTTGAATGTATCTAGTGGCCTTTTAAAAGGCATCTAAATTAGTGGTCATTGCATTGTCTTAGGCCCCTTCCACGCTTGCAGAATTATGCACTTTCAATCCACTTTGAGGGCAGCAATGGTGTTGTGGTTAAGAGCAGGTGCACTCTAACCTGGAGAACCTTTGCCACTTGAGCGGTGGAGGCTTATCTGGGGAACTAGATTAGCTTGTGCACTCCAACACATGCCAGTGCACTGGGTGCTTTCCCTCCTTGCTACACCTCTGGGCTAGTCACAGTTCTTCCATGCTCTCTCAGCCCCACCCACCTCACAGGGTGTTTGTTGTGAGGGGGGAAAGGAAAGGAGATTGTAAGCACTTCTTACAGGAGAGAAAGGGGGGGATATAAATCCAAACTCCTCCTCCTCCTCCTCCTCCTCCCCCTCTTCTTCTTCTTCTTCTTCTTCTTCTTCTTCTTCTTCTTCTTCTTCTTCTTCTTCTTCTTCTTCTTCTTCTTCTTCTTCTTTCACAGTTGTTTGCAAGTGGATTTTGCTATTCCGTACAGTAAAATCTATCTGCAAAGTGCACTGAAAGTGGATTGAAAGTGTGTTATCCTGCATGTGTGGAAAGGGCCTTAGAGAAGTGTGTCCCAACAATTTAATGTATGCATTGGGTGAAGAAGCATATTTCTAGGCCTTGGGATATATAAGCATCACTGAACCGTTGTTCTCCTCCTTTTTAGTTCCTCTGTGGTCCACGTCCCCGGTGTCAACGACATTCAGTCCTCTTCTTCAACAGGGCAGAACCTGACGCAGATCTCTCGCCAGCTAAACCAGAGTCAAGTGACCTGGACCGGCAGTCGCCCTCCGTTCCCAGGACAGGTATGAAGGTTCATTCAGCGGGCTCGCCTGCTTCTTTTTGGAAGGGGATGAAAAAACCTTATTTTGGTATAAGATCCTGTTGCTGCCGCATGCCAAATGCAACAGCAGGGGCATCAACTCATTCGTTTTAACATTGCAGGTGGCAGTGTGGTGTAGTGATTAAGAGCAGGTGCTGTCTAATCTGGGGGACCGGATTTGATTCCCTGCTCTGGCTCTTCTGTGGAAGCTTATCTGGTGAACCAGATTAGCTTTTGCACTCCAACACACACCAGCTGGGTGACCTTGGGCTAGTCACAGTTCTTCGGAGCTCTCTCAGCCCCACCCACCTCACAGGGTGTTTGTTGTGTGGGGGGGGGGGGAGAAGGGAAAGGAGATTGTAAGCCCCTTTGAATCTCCTTGCAAGAGAGAAAGGGGGGGGAATATAAATTATTATTATTATTATTTGGTACAAATTGAGGCTGTCTTTTCCATTTGCCTGACATATATACATATTAGCAAGCCAAAGGAGGACTTGGCCCTGCATTCAACTGCAGCACCGGTCACCTAATGCACGCCCCCCTCCAAAATTGGCAGGCTCATAGAAGCATTTATCCTTCATTTTACCAAATAGCCCTTTCTCAAAGGTTTAGAAGAGAATTTCAAAATTGCTCTGGGAGTTAGAACTGAGGAGCTTGTCAGAAATGAGAAAGATGTTTTCCACAGCTGGCTTTTTCCCAGTTCTGCCTAAAACCATGCCAAAGTGATTCAAAACCAGCCCCCACACATTGCTCCCCAGAAGCATACCTGTGCTGCAGCGCAATGCTGGTGCTAGTAAACCATCTCCCCCTTACTTGGCTTGTATGTTTCAGCTTTCCAAGAAGGCTGTTCAGGTATGAATGGCAGATAAGAGCCTTCTTTTGATTCAGTCTCACTTGGGTAACAAATAGGGCAAAACCAGCTGTGGCTACTGAGATTTGCTTTATTAAGATTTACTTCTAAGCTAATCAACCCTGGCAGAGACAAATGAAGGTGGGAGTGATACATCTGATGATTTTGGCAAAAAAGTCTTGCTTCAGCAACTTCATGTTGCTAAAGGGGAGGCCAATTGCGCCACTCCGTTCCTAGGTCAAGAAGAACGAACGTAGGAGGGAAATGCTGGTCTAGTCTGGGTTTGTTTGTTTCCCTGTTTAGCAACTTCCTTCACAGTCCAGCAAGACTCAGTCTTCACCCTTCGGGATTGGAACCAGCCACACCTACCCCGCCGACCCGGCGTCTTACAGCCCCCTCTCCAGTCCGGCCACGTCTTCTCCGAGCGGAAATGCCTATTCCAGCCTGGCGAACAGAACTGCAGGGTTTGGTAGGTAGGCAACCGGGCAACTTTGCCAAAGATCTGGGAGAAGACCCAGGTTCAAATCCCCGCTCTGCCTGTGAACCTGACTGGGTGACCTCTGGCCAGTCACATATGCTCAGCTTAATCGATGCCTCGGGGTGGTTGATGTGAGGATGAAATGGAGAAGAGAAGAGCAATGTGAGCTGCTTTGGATCCCCATTGGGGAGAAAAACGGGGTTGATATGCAACACAAAAATAAAGCAAACTGCTTGTATACGAAAATGTGACCCTAATAGTTCCAGCACACTTGCTTAAGGCCACTTCCGCACATGCAGAATAATGCACTTTTGATCCACTTACAATGCACTTTGCAACTGGATTTTACTGTGCAGAATAGCAAAGTCCACTCGCAAACAATGCAGAATAATGCACTTTTGATCCACTTACAATGCACTTTGCAACTGGATTTTACTGTGCAGAATAGCAAAGTCCACTCACAAACAATGCAGAATAATTCACTTTTGATCCACTTTCAATGCACTTTGCAACTGAATTTTACTGTGCAGAGTAGCAAAATCCACTCGCAAACAATTGTGAAAGTGGATTGAAATTGCATTATTCTGCATGTGCGGAAGGGGCCTTAAAAGAGTATTGACAATGATGTTCCTTCGGGCTAACCAAACTCCAGTAAATTTGGTCACAGGATTCCTTCAGCGTGGCCCGATTCCCTGGCTGTTAAAGAATCAAAAATATCAGAATAGAAATTCTTATACATTTTTTAAACAATATTGCCATAGATCTGGGTCATCACTCACTTGCTAAAAGGAAGATAGATGTTCTCTATTAACAGACTGAAGTTCCTAAAAACAGAAAATGCATCGTCATAACGAAACATCATTACAGCAGGGGCAGTGCTGTACCAGGGCTATTTTGCGCCCGGGGGCATGACCACCTCCCCGCTCCACCCCCCTGGCTCCCTGCGGCCCCCTCCCCATGCCCCTGCTGCGGGAGGGCAGAACTCGGACGGGTGCCGTAGCAGCAAGCCATCTCCTGGACTGCCTGTCGCAGAAACACCCCCCCCCCCCAATCTCCCTGCAGGAAGGCTTGGGGGCTGTGTTCGGCGGCGTGCTCCTGGGGACATGGGATACCCCATGTTCCTATTAGCGGTACACCCCTAAGCAGGGGTCACTGGGGGAGTGGGGGAGGGGTTCTTGTTCTGTGCAGGGGGTTGAACTAGAAGGACGTCGGAAAAGACCTTGAAGTCTTATCCAGTTCTGTGTTTCGATGCCGTTTTTCATTCTCTCAGCCGAGAGCAGCCAAAGCAGTGGGCAGTTTCAAGGAAGGCCCTCGGAGGTCTGGTCCCAGTGGCAAAGCCAGCACCATAACCAGCAGAACAGCGAACAGCACCCTCACCAGCAGACCAGCCAGACGGAAGTGTTCCAGGTGAGCAGAACCAAGAGTTGTGCCATTAAGGCCTTTGTGCCAAGATGGGGTTGTCAAACAATCAGTTGGGGGTCAGTGTAAGAAGCCAAAAGCAGAATTATATTGTGTGACTCGCAGCCCAAACAGCTGCCTCGCTTATATCCCTATACTCTGAGCACTTCCGCACATGCAGAATAATGCACCTTTGATTCACTTTCAATGCACTTTGCAGCTGGATTTTACCGTGCAGAATAGCAAAATCCACTTGCAAACAATTGTGAAAGTGTATTGTTGAAGGTTTTCACAGCCGGAATCACTGGGGTCCTCTGAAGATGCCAGCCACAGATCCAGGCGAGACGTCAGGAGAGAATTCTGCTAGAACACGGCCATACAGCCCGGAAACCACACAGCCCCCCAATAGTGAAAGTGGATTGAAAGTGCATTATTCTGCATGGGCGGAAGTGCTCCCAGTCTCACCTAAAGATCCCAGGGGATTTTAAACTCATCCTCCGCCACTTCCTGGGCCTTCTTTGTTGCTCTGCTTGGGTTCTGGTACCCACCAGCCCTCCCTGAAAGCAAGACGTGTCCCTTGAAACTATTGGAGCGATTCCCTCATTGAACTCGCAACCCCACTCCACCCCAAAATAAAATAAGTTGCTCTTTACCTTACAACAATGACATAGTTGAGCATGTAAAACAGTGAACCTCAGGTAAGGAGAAAGGAAAAAGCAGGGTGTGAGCAAGAGGGGAGTTTTGATGGACCATTACCCCCTTGGTATTCCAAACCATGCCAACGACATCTGTCTAGAAGCTATAACAAACTGCCAAAGAAACAGCAGCATCGTATTTGTGGAGAGTCTGTCATGAAGGATCTTCCACATAATGTTTTATCTCAATGTATTGTCGAAGGCTTTCACGGCCGGAATCACTTGGGTGCTGTGTGGTTTCCCCCCCCCCCCCACCTCTCCCCCCCCCCGGGGCCCCCCCCCCCCGCCCCGCCCCGCCCCCCCCCCGCCCCCCCCCCCCCCGACCCCCCCCGACCCCCCCCCACCCCCCCCCCCCCCCACCCCCCCCCCCCCCCACCCCCCCCCCCCCCCACCCCCCCCCCCCCCCACCCCCCCCCCCCCCCACCCCCCCCCCCCCCCACCCCCCCCCCCCCCCACCCCCCCCCCCCCCCACCCCCCCCCCCCCCCACCCCCCCCCCCCCCCACCCCCCCCCCCCCCCACCCCCCCCCCCCCCCACCCCCCCCCCCCCCCACCCCCCCCCCCCCCCACCCCCCCCCCCCCCCACCCCCCCCCCCCCCCACCCCCCCCCCCCCCCACCCCCCCCCCCCCGCACCCCCCCCCCCCCCCACCAGCATGGCCAATTGGCCATGCTGGTAGGGGCTGATGGGAATTGTAGTTCCTGAACATCTGGAGAGCCGCAGGTTCCCTACCCCTGTTCTAGAAGAAAGACGGCCCAGCACGTGGCGGATGAAGTTACAATTCTACTCAGTTCTTTTTGTTGAAAAGGGTACAGAATATGTCACAGCACTTGAACATTTTTTGTTTCTTCTCGACTGGAAACTGTGAGGAAGGAGACGTTCCTTTGTAGGCCGTCTCCGGATCGTGAGCAACCAGATGGCCAGATCTAGGCTAATACATCTCTTCTGGCCTTGCCGTTCTTTCCCGTGTTGGCCATATGTTCAATACATTCCACAACAGCCTGGAAAGTTCCAACCTTCACCTCTAGGCCAGCATGCATCAGTAATGTTCAGGGAAATGGGTATAATTGGACTTAAAAGGTCAGTGAGGGGACATTGCACTATCAAGGCACAAGTCCCCTTCCAAGCCACCATTTTCTGACTGAGTCTTGAAACCACTTTCATGTAACATGCTTTAAGGAAGAGAACGGTTAGTCAGAGGGCCCTTTGGTAGGATATGGCTTTTATGCTGAGATGTACAGTTTGGCCAGTATACTGTGAGACAGGGCATGAGGCAGCATTGTTTGCTTCCTGTGCTTTCTCTTGGATTGTGTGATTATGTGTGTGTGTTGAAGTGTTCTCTATTGCTAGGGAAGTCCCGTCCTGTTCTCGACATTAGAGTCTATCCTTCTTTCCACGGTCATTTTTGACCAGGTTGAATGTAAGGTTACGCCATGTGACCTAATGCTTTCTTGCAAGAAAGTTTCATGCCTTTGCCGTCTCATTTTAACCCATCTAAACTTGAACATGTGTACATTTTAGTACTATCTGTATATCTGGTGTTGTACGAAGTGAATTCCCTATCTCAGTTTTGGGATCCCACCCTCCCATCCCCATATAAAAGGAAAGTCCGTTACAAATGAGGCCAGAGTCATACATTGGAGCACATACGACTGAAGCCCCTGCACCTGTTTGTGAAGGTGGGGGTTCTCTGTGGAAGACTGGGTGGGAATCCTTATCCTCTGGCATGCATGACACATCAGTGGCCATACAGAGTCTCAGGTGGCATGGGCACCAGATGCAACGGGCCTGATTTCTGTGTTCTTTCCACCCTTTGTGGCAAGAAAGACTGGCTGAAAACATGGATTCTCATGTGTCTGAAAAAACACTGGCCATTCATGCACTTGTGTTCTGCCTCGCAGTGAGCTTACCTTTCCTTCACTGTAAACTTCCATTTATGCATTTTTCTTACCTTCTCCCAAAACCGCTGCGCCGCAGATCAGAAGGGTGATGTGGTTTTCAAATGCTGGCAAAATGTGATCTTTCTTATAGTTTCACTTTCCCAGAGAAGCTGATCAACCAATTCGAAAGCGTAACTTTTCTTCCGGGTTTTGTGACCTCCCAGAGGAGGCGAGCAGGAAGTGATCGGTGGGCGAAATGCCAATCAGGGAGGAGGAAGCATCACAACAGGAGACTCCTTTTAAGTGGAGAGCTGCAGGAGAAACTTCATAGTGAAGTGTTGCAGAGCACAAACAGCCGCTCGTTTTTCCCCTGCATCATACCTTCTCTCGGACTATGTGTCTAGAATCCCTGGTCCAAGAACCAGCCCTGAGACTTAAAGCCTGGTCTAGTTTGTGCAGTATTTTCAGGGGCCCATTCTGACAGTGCCAGTAAGAGCAGGAGATGCATCAGATAAGTCTTGAAATGATAGTTAGTGAGCATGGGGAAGACTAGACTTGCACCAGAGTGATGTGGTAATTTGGTGGCAGAAGAAGCTGAACCATTTGGAATAACAGGGAAGGGAAAATGGTCCTCAAATTTGTCCCGTCTTCTTAATTCCTTCGGCCAGTGTGCAAAGGAGTAAGTAAAAACCTTCCCCCTGCAAAGTTCTCGTCGTTCTAACATGTGCTGATAGGCAGTCCAATCTGTTGTAACATTTTCCATCATTATATTACCTTTTTAACATCACTCATTGTTGAGGCTCAAAAATATGTGCCCGGCCTACCTGTTATACTCTACGTGGGCTCATTCCCATATCAAGAGCTTTACCCCGCCCCCCCCCCCGCCATCAACTTTCCATCCCTTCACCAGCAGAAGCCAGGGATGGATGGGTAAAAAGCCAAAGGGATGACGCTGTTCCATCGAGTAAGCAATTCCGCCCATGATGCGCAAAGGACTGCTATTTTCATCACCAGTCCTGTGTTGAGTGTAACTTGTTTTTCCATGCATCGTTTCAGTCATCCACA
This sequence comes from Sphaerodactylus townsendi, assembly GCF_021028975.2. Classification (NCBI taxonomy): domain Eukaryota; kingdom Metazoa; phylum Chordata; class Lepidosauria; order Squamata; family Sphaerodactylidae; genus Sphaerodactylus; species Sphaerodactylus townsendi. The sequence goes on along the minus strand of NC_059441.1, from coordinate 19,801,700 downwards.
TCCACTTATAAACGAATTGCCCTTCTTGTCTTGAAAATACAAATTTGGAATCAGAAGTAATTTTTACAAGCCTGCTTTTTCAAAACGCCTTGATTCATTTCGGACGCGGGAATGTCAGGTTTACCCAGCTGTCAGTACGTGCTTTTCTGCACATCCTCTCACTCCCTGCTTAAAGTAGGCAGGCATGGAACCATCGTTGCTTTATTGATGCTGTAACACGGCTGTATTGTGCTTGACTGCTTCACAAGTTAACCACTAGACAGGTTTGTTTGGAACCAGCAAGCTGGGCCTTGTGAGTGTGTTCTAGCGGCAATACCGGGGTCATAGCGTTGTGTGGGCTGCAAAATACCAGAAGGAAAAGGGTCAAACGGGAAAGCATTGCTGTGGTTTAGGGAGCAAATATATCCTACGTTGCCATCTTGATCTTTGGGGTAAACAACTGCATGGATATGGGCCAGTTTTCATATAGAAATTTGGGGCATGTCTGGCCAAAATTTGGCGCTTTTAATGCCATTTAACCCAATCTAAATATTTAAGTCACATTTATTCCAGTGGGAAGAGAGTTAAACAACTAACTGCACAACCCTATTCAGAGTTACTCTAGCCTAAGCCCATTGAAATGAGTGGGCTTACTCTTCTCGGGATTGCACTGTAACTCACCAGACATTATTTGAGCAAGTCAGGGACCCAGTACTAAGATTTTGGCATGATCCTTTCTGTTTCTTCTCTGGCTGTTTCTCATGTTCTTGCTTGGTTCTGCCTTTGACTGACTCAACTCATCCAAGTTACCCCATGTCAAATTCTCCCTTTGGAACAGGCAGGATTGCCTACCCTAATACTTTGAACATCATCATGTTGAATATTTATTTGCCTGCTGCTTTTGTGATCATAGAAATGCTAGGTTCTTCACTTCTTAACCTGGATTTATCTGTTCTGGTTCTGCCTTTTGGTGCAGCCGTTCTGGAATCTAGTGTTCACATCTTCCACTGGAATGGGTGGGGCTTAAGTTTTGGCTGGGTTATCTGGTGATTTCAGTAGGAGAAAATTGATTTCGTGTTTTAACAGTCCCATTGAAACCTTGAAGTGCACCGCTTGGATAGGACCACATGCCCTATATTGCTTTTCTTTCTTTTTTTAAATGTGATTTTTGTTTTAAAGAAGTGGACTTTTCTTATCATTTGCATTCCGATCTGTTGGGAATCTTTCATGTCGATGTGCACCTGTGCTGTGGGTCAGTGTGTGTTTTGTACTTTTGAGTGTTCTGTATAGCAAAGCCAGTTTTGCGTGTCTGTATAATGAATAACCTGCCTTTTGAGATTTCATTAAAATAATAAAGCATTACGAACTGTTGCCGATGATTGCATTGATGAGAAAGAAGGTGACACTGCAGGAGAGAACTTCCTGGTCTTGGTTATATTGCGAGTATTTGTGGTTGTCGTCATGGCAGAGGACAGTCCAGAGGGGTGTGGGAGGGCAGGAGAAAATGAACAAAAGACCCAGCTTTTCATGAATAGCCATTGGGGAGGAGTTTTAAAAGAGGATAATGACTAATTAATGCAAGAATGTTAGCTTCTTCCCTTTGAGTTTATTGACAACAGAGCAAGAATAATCTTATTAAGAGCCAGTTCAGACACATACATTGCAGGCTGTAGCACAGTCGTGCCCTTCTGTGTTAAGTACATGATTCTCCCCTCTTTGGCTGTCACATGGCCTTCAGATCAGAGAATCCTCATACTTTCCAAAAGGTCTTAGGCCCTTTTCGCACAGTAAATTTAGACTGGATTGCAGCTGGGTTAAATGAACCCGGCATATCCCCAGGCCGTGGACAGCCCATGGACAGCCAGCACATTGGCCAGGGAGTGTAGAAGAAGAAGAGTTTGGATTTATATCCCCCCTTTCTCTCTTGCAGGAGACTCAAAAAGGCTTACAATCTCCTTGCCCTTCCCCCCTCACAACAAACACCCTGTGAGGTAGGTGGGGCTGAGAGAGCTCCAAGAATTATTTATTATTATTATTATTTATTGGGTTTATAGACCGCCCTCCCCCGAAGGGCTCAGGCGGCAATAACCTAGCCCAAGGTCACCCAACTAGCCCAAGGTCACCCAGCTGGCGTGTGTGGGAGTGCACAGGCTAATCTGAATTCCCCAGATAAGCCTCCACAGCTCAGGCGGCAGAGCTGGGAATCAAACCTGGTTCCTCCAGATTAGATACACGAGCTCTTAACCTCTTACGCCACTGCTGCTCCTACCTTCGCATGGAGGCACAACTTTTTTCTTAAAACTTACCTCTTACTATGCACAGCTCTGCAGGCAGGGACCCATGCTCCCCCAGCGCCTTACTGAAGCCAGAAGTCCCTGCGTGGCTCCACAGATGGGAGCCAGGAGGTAAGCAAAACAAAAACTCCAGCTGCATAATGCGCCGTTCACTAGGCTGCAGCTGTGAGACACGTTAAAACAAAAGAATCGCACATATCACAATTTTTGTAAAACCCAGGGGGTGGGGGTGGGTGGGATGCAGAGCGGACTCACATTATGAGCGGGATCCATGTGAAGCCCCCCCCCCCCGGGTTTTATCCTATCCTTAACCCGTGTTTATTGGTCCGTGCGGAAAGGGCCTTAGTGCAACTTTTTCTTTCCCTTCACAGAGAAAGTGAAGACCACCATACATGAAGCTATCCTCAGGTTTTCTCACTCCTCCTTGCTTCCCCTGCCCACGCCACAGTAATTCCTCCCACTCTTTGGACCACAATTTCAGGCTGAGCAGAAGGGCTTCTTTTTTATTTTGATGCTGAAGGTCTATTGCTGGAGCGATGGACCTTTTGAAACCCTGTGAAATTGACATGGTCTAGAATTGATTAACTGGGGACTATACTTTACATATAGTTGTGTTATACTTTGCTTACAGTTGTGTTATACTTTGCTTATAGTTGCCTCCCTGCCACTGCTGCGATGTCTGTTGTTGTTGACATGATCTAGCTAGACCAAAGATGGCCAGATAAATAAATGATTAAAGGTGGCAGGCAGGCAAAATGGCAGATTGGATCAGCTAGGGGCACTTTGCAGGACGGTAATCTGTGTAAACAAAAAACGGTGAGAAAACCCCACTGAGAAGCAAACAGCTGCGGGGTAAGTAGTGAATGCATAAATCTCTTGTTGAGGCTCAAGAAAGATTACAGAAATTAAAGACAATACAATCGAAACAGTGTAAAACATGCTACAAACAGTGCAAACAGACAGACAAAACCTGTTACAAAATTACAAAGTAATTCAATGAATACAGGATGATTAAGTCCCTGAAACAAGTGGTTCCCAACCTGTGGTACGTGTTTGGGGGTAGGCAGGAAGAAATCACTTAATGAGTTTGCTAATGAGGTACAATTTTAGGGAAATGGATTGCCAAGGGGTAGCCAGCGAAGAACGTTTGGGAACTCCTGCCTTAAACAATACAAGAGTAAAAGAAAAGGGCCTCAACTTTTCAGACATTAAAGTTCACTTTATGAAAATGCCCGTCTGATCAATTACATGTTATTACAACCCAGTTTTTTTTTTAGATGAACTCCATCAACAGGCTGAGAAGGGTGTAGTCTGTAGTTGCCTAGTTAATAACCTCTCATGACCACTGCCATATCTAAGGTCTCTGCAGGAAGTTGATCAGCACTCATGCATTCATTTCTTATCCTCCTTCGGAATTCCTCAGATTATCTTGATTTGGTTGGAATGTTTGTACCATTGCTGAGCAAGCTGGATCTGTCGCCAAATCCATCTTGGATATCTTTTCTAATTGACAATACATGGTGGGCGAATCTTCAAGAACATATCTGTATCAGAATTCCCTACACGTGACCAGTTCATTTTGCTGTATCTGCTGTGAAGCAGCACTTTTTATAGCTTTCTGAAGCTGCCATTTTCTTGTTGCTCAGTCAACCAGACAATCAGGAACGTGGATGTCCCACTTCCAATTTTCAGCATATCTTCTAGTCCCCTTCCACAAATGCGGAATAATCCACTTTCAGTGCACTTTGCAGCTGTGCGGAATAGCAAAATCCACTTGCAAACAATTGTGAAAGTGGATTGAAAGTGCATTATTCTGCAGGTGCGGAAGGGGCCCGAGCTAGGCATCAAATCGCACGGGGAACTGCCTGCATTGATATCCTGTTGGTAGGTTTCTGTGCCTGGCCTTTTCTACCAGCTGAGGGGACCCACACTGCTTCCTATGATTTTTGCGACCTATGTGTGTTTTAAACTAGAGACCTTCCCCTCAGTTTCCAGGTGTTCTAAAGGTAGCAAGTGTTTTTTTAAAAAAATTTATTGGTACTTCAAAGTCAAAGCCCAAAACATACACAAATACAGAAATTTACCAAATTATAATTGTGAAATAAGTATTTTATATTCATATAAACTTCCAGTTTCTTTTACCCTGAATATTAGCCCTTAAATCTATGCTTTCAGCACTTTAGAATCGTTGTTAATAATAAAGTCTTACTTTTCTTTATTGGATCTTAATCTTTAACCTTCAAAACCACTAGTCATCCATTTGTATATATCGGCACCAACTGGAGGGCTTTTCTTTCCAGGTGGCTGGCTTTCACTGTGAGGGTGCCATTTTGTTCAAAATGGTGTCTCCTCACTGGTGGTGGAACTGAGCAGGGTTGTTGCCGTCTGGGGCATAATGGTAGGATAAAAAGTAGCACGCAGTCCTCCCCACAGCTTTGCTGGGTTTAGAGCACTTGCCAGGCCTCATGAGGGGAAAAAATTGTTTTTACCAGTAGCGAAACAGCTGTGTAAATATTTCAGGAGTCAAAAAACAAAGATGATATGAGATCTCTTAATACTGTGAAAATGGGTCTTTCGTTCTCTCTGCCTTTTATCTCTAACCTTCCCCTATTTGTGCCAAACACCCACAGGGAAATAAAGAGCCAAACTGAAGAACCAGGAAAAGAAGGGAGGGAAAGCAAACAAAATATTAGAATGTTTCAGGTTAGAGGCTAAAGGTGTCCAGATATCTGCTTTAATCCAATTGTTCTTTCATAATCCAGTTTATAAGAATATTTTTCGATAACAAATAAGCCCAGTGTTTATAGTGCATTTCTTGAGACCTGAGCATAGTATTCAGTACCTCCATAAGCCCTCTAAATGATGATGATGATGGAGGAGGAGGAGGAGGAAGATTCTTACCCTGCTTTCACTCCTGTAAGGAGTCTCAAAGGGGCTTACAAACTCTTTTTCCCTTCATCTCCCCACGACACCTAGGTGGGCTGAGAGAGTCCAGAGAGAACTGTGACTGGCCCAAGGCTATGTTTATGTTTAGGAGTGGTGAAGCAAATGCACTTCGATACAATACAATACAATACAATACAATAGACCTTTATTGGCATAAGATACAAAAGCGTGAGTATAGACCATCACTAAATTTAAAAGAGTTGTACATGGCGTCTATGAGTAGTTTTACATTCTAAAATCACACTTCATTTATAAAAATAGCGTAGATTAAAAATTTTTGTCCATTCCATTGTACACGGGATTGTGAACAGGTATATTAAAACTACACTTAAGACAGGATTAAGATATTCCTTATTCATAGCCTATTTACTAAAAAGGTATAGCCTTCCCCAAGATCTATAAATTGTATATACTAATTAATACTATAAATTACTATAATACTATAAATTACTAATATTATAAATTACTAATACTATAAATTAATTAAATTTCCATAAAATGCAATAAATAACAGTGAGCTCCTTATAAACACCTTCTAAAATACCCCAGGAGTATCAGAGGTATGGAGTATTTCACATTTAAATAGTTTTGTACTTGCCTATTTTACATACCTCTTAAGGACATGACTTGCAGCAAATAATTGGCTATTCTCCCAAGTATGGAAGGATTATTACTGTTTAACAATTTTGGGATTGATATTTTGGGGGGCACATTTCCCATTATCGGTAGTACTAAAGCTTCCCTCTGGGGATTATATTTTGGGCAATAACATAAAATGTGGTCCAATGTTTCCACCATGGTGGGACAGAAAGGGCATAGTCTATGTGATAGAGGCCGCTTCTCAATCCGGCCTTGCAAAAGGGCAGGGGAAAAAACATTGCATCTGGCTCGAGTCAGTACCCAGCGTTGTTTAGAATCCGGGATTTGTAATAAGTATTTGGCCATCGTGCCAGACTCAGGGTTTATACCAAAGTACAATGGGGAGCATGTTGTTGTTGCACAATTGATTAGATGTTGATACTCCTGATCATATAGTCTAAGTTTAATTAGGCTATATATTTGTTGGGGGTCCTTCAATACCAACTCCAGATAACTTCAATACCAACTCCAGCACTTCACCAGATAAGAGCCTGCCATTCATGTGAAGAAGCGGGGAATGAAACCCGGTTCTCCAGATTAGAGACTACCTTAACCACTAAACCACCCTGACTCTGTAAGGATATTTGGCTGTATTTGGAGAACTGCACAGTAGCCATTGGAATGCACCCTGTGTGGCTTCTGCTCCTCCGGAGGCCATTCTTCGATTGGGTCAAGCCATAAAAATCGATGCACTGATCCCAATGCAGTGCATCAGCCCCATTCCTCACCCCTCAAAGGTTTATCTTTTTATTGCCTGAACACTAGGTTAGCTTGGCTGAAGGTAGCGAAGCCCCCGTAAAAGACTAAATAGCCTCAATGCTCCTTTCCTTCATTTTGAACACATTTGAGCACAAACAGGAACGCAAACCAAGCCATTGCTTGTGCTTTGGTCTGGCATTTCTCAAGCTTTTCTAAAACGATGTGCTCTTCTAAGCTTTCAAGAGCCATCTTGGCCCACAGCGCAGAAGCCGCACCAATAACATCTGCCTGGCTCCTGTAGTCCTGTTCCCTATCTGTTGTTTCTGTCTTGCCAAAACTCATAGAATCATAAGAGTTGGAAAAGACCCCAAGTCCAACCCCCTGACATGCAGGAACGTACAATCAAAGCACTCCAAACATATGTTCATCCAGCCTCTTTTTAAAAACCTCCAAAGAAGGAGACTCCACCACTCTCCGAGGCAGTGAACTCCACTGTCGAACAGCCTTGACAGTCAGAAAGTTCTTCCTAATGTTTAGGTGGAATCTCTTTTCCTGCACCTTGAATCCATTGTTCCATGTCCTAGTCTCTGGGGCAGCAGAAAACAAGCTTGCTCCCTCATCAACATGTCACCCCTTCAAATATTTAAACATAGCTAACCTTCACCCTTAACCTTCACTTCTCCAGACTAAACATCCCCAACTTCCTAAGCCTCTCTTCCTAGGGCATGGATTCCAGACCTTTTACCATTTTGGTTGTCCCTCTCTGGACATGTTCCAGCTTGTCAATATCCTTCTTAAACTGCAGTGCCCAGATCTGAACATAGTACACTAGGGGAGGTCTGACCAATGCAGAGGAGAGTGGTATGATTACTTCCCTTGATCTAGGCCAGTGATGGCGAACCTTTTTGAGACCAAGTGCCCAAATTGCAACCCAAAACCCACTTATTTATCGCAAAGTCCCAACATGGCAATTTAACCTGAATACTGAGGTTTTAGTTTAGAAAAAATGGTTGGCTCCAAGGTGCACATTACTTGGGAGTAAGCTTGGTGGTAGTTGGTGGCTTTGCTTTGAAGCAACTGTGCAACGCTTCAAATGGGTTAATCATGACCCTAGGAGGGTTTACTCAGAAACAAGCCCCATTGCCAGAAACCTAGCTTACTCCCAGGTAAAGGATTGTGCTTTAGTTCTTTTCATGAAAATCAGTGGGGTTTAAAAGCTCTTAACCGTGCTTCCCCAAAACTAGATCTGAGGTTTAATGCTAATAATCTTCCTGAAATAGTTATACTATTATCACACTGGGGGCCTGGCGGGGGAGGGGGGAGGGGCGCGGGGAGAGGGAAGTAAAACTTTTGGTTTCTGAAATCCAATAACCCCACCACCACAAAATAGAAGTAAAAAGGCAGTCAAGGGAGGCAATCCTAAGCAAGAATGCTGTGCGAGGGGTGGGATAACTTCAGGAAAGCTAAATTTGTGGAGCAGCCATCTGATTTCCTTCACATGTCATCACACCGCTTGACTTCCCACAAAAATGCAACAGGAACAGAAAAATAAACGCATGGAGAATATTTTGAAATGGACCTTTCTGCCCCACATTTGCCTCTGCCAGAATGACCCAGAATGGAGGGGGGGAGGGGTGCTCAGGGCGGTAAGGGATGCTCCTCTCCCTTTCCTGCCAGTTGGTCGGGGCCTAGTTTAGCTCAATTCTTTATCGGTGTGAAATGCCTTTTATCTTTTGTACTTTTGCTTTGATCCTGTGGGAATGGGATTGGCATTGCGAGCTTAGGGACCTTGCCAGATCTCTCCTTCCAGCCCTGGGCTCCCAGGCACTAAAAGCCCCATCACTCTCCCCCCAGGGGAAGGGGGCCCTTAACAAACAGTTCACTCCAATAGGGGCGAGTGCCTGAATCCCACCACTGCACCTGCCCTGCTCTTAGCAGACACACTCCTCCCAATAGAAGCCCCTCACCCGGGTGCTGCTTTTTAATCCTACCCCCAAAGTTTTCGTTTGATCCCAAAAGTTACACGCCAAGAAAAGCATGCCAGCCTCCAGTCTCCCAAGCTTTGTGGGGGATGGGGGGCACTTGTGGGGCGGTAGATGGTACTTACAGCAAATCAGGTCGACTCAAGAGGACCTCCCTGAAGCTCAGCCCCAGCTGGCAGAGCACCTTATGCACGGCCAGCCTGTGCAGCATGACTCCCAACGCGTTTGCTGGCAGCCACCTCTGGCTGGGCAAGGGGGGAGGGGGAGATGACGGCATGTGTGCCCACAGAGAGGGCTCTGAGTGCCGTCTTCGGCACCTGTGCCATAGGTTCACCATCACCGATCTAGACACTATACTCATGCAAGTCTCACAATGTAGGGCTGGGATCTGCTGCCCTGTGCATTAGGCACCACTTCCTTCTATGAGCGCGACCGGCCCAAGAATGCTGTTGCTGTGAGCAAATTAAAATGCTGCTGCGTCCCTTCTTGCCCCAGGTCTTATCTTACATAAGAATAGGACATTTAGTTAGTGAGTGAACGGGAAATGCTGTTTTCTTCCTTTTATTCTGTTGATCCACTGCCTTCCAGGTATGACCTGGCATAACCCCATTCCCCTCTGAGATGTGGGGCAACTAGTCTTCTTGTATGTCTGCTCCAACCAGGAATAGACTGGCCAGACTGGAGAAGCAGCATCTGTTTCTCGAAGCCGGTCCGCAGAGTCAGGCAAGGTGACATCCAATTCCCAGCCTTTTTTTTTTGAAAGCAAGAAATTGTTCTTGTTAATGTACTGACACACACTCGCTGCGGAAGCCAGAACAAGACGGGGTATTTATTTTATTTGAAATATTTACACAAGGCTCCCGCGCGCAGATGAAAATTGCTCAAGGGGGTTTCCAACGTGAAATTCAATAAACAGTGTCCGAATTAAACTGATTGGAAGCACGAAACGCCCACTGCCGTTACAACGCCAACTGCAAGAGCCAAAGGAATAATGAAAACATTACCAGTATCAATCGGAGCCGCGATTTTTAAAAAATGCAAATAAATGGTTTAATGCAGCTAGTTAAAATTGTTTAGCGGCACAAAGCACGCAAAAGTTAAAGCCAACTGAAAGGCCCTGGGAACCATGAAAATACTACAAGTGTCAATAGCAATTGTGATAAAAACTAATAAATGGTTTAACACTACTAATTAAAAGGCAGGAGACTGTAACAATGGATTGCAAATAGTAGCCATGTGAGTCTGTCCTAACAAAATAAAAGTCCAGTGGCATCTTCAAGACTAACAGCACTTACATCAATTCAAGCTTTTGGATTGTCAGAAAGACATGATCTGGTGTGTGTCTAAAGTGCAGTCAAGTTGCCACTGACCAACCCCAACAATTACTTTCAAGGCAAGTGAGAACTGGAGGTGGTTTGCTGTTGCCTTCCTTTGCAGAGCCCTCCTTAGTGGTCTTCCCTTGCAGAGCCTACCTTAGTGGTCTCCTTAGTGGTCTTCCCTTGCAGAGCCTTCCTTAGTGGTCTTCCCTTGCAGAGCCTACCTTAGTGGTCTCCTTAGTGGTCTTCCCTTGCAGAGCCTTCCTTAGTGGTCTTCCCTTGCAGAGCCTACCTTAGTGGTCTCCTTAGTGGTCTTCCCTTGCAGAGCCTACCTTAGTGGTCTCCTTAGTGGTCTTCCTTAGCAGTGCCTTCCTTAGTGGTCTTCCCTTGCAGAGCCTACCTTAGTGGTCTCCTTAGTGGTCTTCCTTTGCAGAGCCTTCCTTAGTGGTCTTCCTTTGCAGAGCCTACCTTAGTAGTCTCCTTAGTGGTCTTCCCTTGCAGAGCCTACCTTAGTGGTCTCCTTAGTGGTCTTCCTTTGCAGAGCCTTCCTTAGTGGTCTTCCCTTGCAGAGAGCCACTACCTTGAAGTAGGTCTCTCCTTAGTGAATTAGTGCTTCCCTTGCAGAGCCTACCTTAGTGGTCTCCTTAGTGGTCTTCCTTAGCAGTGCCTTCCTTAGTGGTCTTCCCTTGCAGAGCCTACCTTAGGGGTCTCCTTAGTGGTCTTCCTTTGCAGTGCCTTCCTTAGTGGTCTTCCCTTGCAGAGCCTACCTTAGGGGTCTCCTTAGTGGTCTTCCTTTGCAGAGCCTTCCTTAGTGGTCTTCCCTTGCAGAGCCTACCTTAGTGGTCTCCTTAGTGGTCTTCCCTTGCAGAGCCTACCTTAGTGGTCTCCTTAGTGGTCTTCCTTTGCAAGGACCCTTCCTTAGTGGTCTTCCCACCCTTGCAGAGCCCTACATGGGTAGTGGTCTCCTTAGTGGTCTTCCTTTGCAATTTTGCCTTTCCTTAGTGGTGCTTCCCCTGCAGAGCCTACCTGTAGTGGTCTCCTTAGTGGTCTTCCCCTTGCCAGGAGCCTTCCCTTGAAGTGGTCTTCCTTGCCAGGCCTACGCTTGAGTGAGGTCTCCTTAGTGGTCTTCCCTTGCAGAGCCTACCTTAGTGGTCTCCTTAGTGGTCTTCCTTAGCAGTGCCTTCCTTAGTGGTCTTCCCTTGCAGAGCCTACCTTAGTGGTCTCCTTAGTGGTCTTCCTTTGCAGTGCCTTCCTTAGTGGTCTTCCCTTGCAGAGCCTACCTTAGTGGTCTCCTTAGTGGTCTTCCTTTGCAGTGTCTTCCTTAGTGGTCTTCCCTTGCAGAGCCTACCTTAGTGGTCTCCTTAGTGGTCTTCCTTTGCAGACCCTTCCTTAGTGGTCTTCCCTTGCAGAGCCTACCTTAGGGGTCTCCTTAGTGGTCTTCCTTTGCAGTGCCTTCCTTAGTGGTCTTCCCCTGCACAGCCTACCTTAGTGGTCTCCTTAGTGGTCTTCCCTTGCAGAGCCTTCCTTAGTGGTCTTCCCTTGCAGAGCCTACCTTAGTGGTCTCCTTAGTGGCCTTCCCTTGCAGAGCCTACCTTAGTGGTCTCCTTAGTGGTCTTCCTTTGCAGTGCCTTCCTTACTGGTCTTCCCTTGCAGAGCCTACCTTAGTGGTCTCTTTAGTGGTCTTCCTTTGCAGTGCCTTCCTTAGTGGTCTTCCCTTGCAGAGCCTACCTTAGTGGTCTCTTTAGTGGTCTTCCTTTGCAGTGCCTTCCTTAGTGGTCTTCCCTTGCAGAGCCTACCTTAGGGGCCTCCTTAGTGGTCTTCCTTTGCAGTGCCTTCCTTAGTGGTCTTCCCTTGCAGAGCCTACCTTAGGGGTCCCCTTAGTGGTCTTCCTTTGCAGTGCCTTCCTTAGTGGTCTTCCCTTGCAGAGCCTACCTTAGTGGTCTCTTTAGTGGTCTTCCTTTGCAGTGCCTTCCTTAGTGGTCTTCCCTTGCAGAGCCTACCTTAGGGGTCTCCTTAGTGGTCTTCCTTTGCAGTTCCTTCCTTAGTGGTCTTTCCTTGCAGAGCCTACCTTAGGGGTCTCCTTAGTGGTCTTCCTTTGCAGTGTCTTCCTTAGTGGTCTTCCCTTGCAGAGCCTACCTTAGGGGTCTCCTTAGTGGTCTTCCTTTGCAGTGCCTTCCTTAGTGGTCTTCCCTTGCAGAGCCTACCTTAGGGGTCTCCTTAGTGGTCTTCCTTTGCAGTGCCTTCCTTAGTGGTCTTCCCTTGCAGAGCCTGCAGCAGGGGTCTCTTGGTGGTCTTCCCTTTGCAGTGTCTTCCTTAGTGGTCTTCCCTTGCCAAGAGGCCTACCTTAGGGGTCTCCTTAGTGAGTCTTCCTTTGCGAGGTGCCTTCCTTGAGTGGTCTTCCCCTTGCAGAGCCTACGGGGTCTCCTTGGTGGTCTTCCTTTGCAGTGTCTTCCTTGAGTGGTCTTCCTTGCAGACCCTACCTTGAGTGGTCTCCTTGGTGGGGTCTTCCTTTGGTGCCTTCCTTGGTGGTGTCTTCCCTTGCAGAGCCTACCTTAGTGGTCTCCTTAGTGGTCTTCCTTTGCAGTGCCTTCCTTAGTGGTCTTCCCTTGCAGAGCCTACCTTAGTGGTCTCCTTAGTGGTCTTCCTTTGCAGTGCCTTCCTTAGTGGTCTTCCCTTGCAGAGCCTACCTTAGTGGTCTCCTTAGTGGTCTTCCTTTGCAGTGCCTTCCTTAGTGGTCTTCCCTTGCAGAGCCTACCTTAGTGGTATCCAAGTACTGACTCTGTTGAACTTTGAGATCAGGCTGTACCATGCGGCCCCTCCCGATATGATGTTAAATAGAGAGAGATCAGATGGAAAATAAGACAGCATGTTATCGCTCAGCTCATCAGATCTCACACACAATACTTGGATGGAAGTGTACCGAAGAAGGCTCTGCAGAAGAAGGCAATGGCAAACCACCTCTGCTTCTCACTTGCCCTGAAAGTGAGTTGCAACTCGATCCAGTGATGGCGAACCTTTGGCACTCCAGATGTTATGGACTTGGCCATGCTGGCAGGGGCTGATGGGAATTGTAGTCCATAACATCTGGAGTGCCAAGGGTTTGCCACCACGGTGTATGTCATATAAATCTGGTGAAGAGTACTGTGACTCCTGAAAGCTACTGCTGTGTGTCTGGGGAGCCATTTTCTTGAGGCCTTGGACCAGGCTGTTTTGATAGTTAGTGAAGATCCAGCACCACATGGACAAGGTCAGTTACTTCTCTTATTCCCTTTAGCTTATTACCCAGCTGCATGGGAAGAGGACAGTCTGTTAGGAGGGCTTCCCACAATTTGCTGCCCACCCCCACACGGTTCCAGGCTTTCAAAGGTCAGTTGAAAAGAACAGTGACAATGTAACAGGATAGTTGTTTAACATGGCTTGGAAATATCTTGTATTGTGTGATGATTCACCCACCCCCATGCATTTTCAAGCATGGTCAAATTCAAGGATATTGTGGGTTTTCCAAGTTGTATGGCCGTGATCCAGTAGTATTTTCTCCTGACATTTCACCTGCATCTGTGGCTGGCATCTTCACAGATGCAGGTGAAACGTCAGGGAAGATGCCAGCCTCAGATGCAAGCAAAAAGTCAGGAGAAAACACTACTGGAATACAGCCATACAACCTGGAAATCCCGCAACATTCTAATGATTCCGGCCTTGAAAGCCTTCGACAATATAGAAGAAGAAGAAGAAGAGTTTGGATTTATATCCCCCCTTTCTCTCCTGTAGGAGACTCAAAGGGGCTTACAATCTCCTTGCCCTTCCCCCCTCACAACAAACATCTGTGAGGTGAGTGGGGCTGAGAGAGCTCCGTAGAGCTGTGACTAGCCCAAGGTCACCCAGCTGGTGTGTGTGGGAGTGTACAGGCTAATCTGAATTCCCCAGATAAGCCTCCACAACTCAAGTGGCAGAGCTGGGAATCAAACCTGGTCCTCCAGATCAGAGTGCACTTGCTCTTAGCCACTGCTCTTAGCCACTATGCCACTATGCCACTGCTGCTGCCTTTTCAACCAGTGGTTCGCATTGCACAGAGAATTTCCACGACACGGAGAGATTTTTGTCAATTTCCGTTATCCCACTGCAAACTTCTCCCAACATGCTGTGCTTTGGGTAGCCCTGTCCCCTAGGAATAGCATGGCAATAGAGATCGGTCTTGCAGCAGAAGCAGGGAGGTGAAATATCCCTTAACATTTCCAATGGCTCCAAGCCCGTGAATTTTCCACCATTGCGGAATTGCAAGCTGGGTTGCGTAACGGGCAGGGTTTGTCCTGTGAGTTCACCTTAGGCGGTGTGACGCCGGATACATTCCCCCGCATCACGAAGGCCATTTTCCATGGTGATGAATCCAAACTGTGCGGCAATCAGCGAACATCAGAATGGCGGCAGCACTGCAAGTCAGAAACATCTAGAAAACCACAGAACTTTGGACATGTCAAGACATCTCTAAAGCTATCCATTCATTTGCTCTTAGCATATGGTTACAATCATCTTTCTTTAATTACTGTGTTTGTGTGTCCTTTTCTTGTGCTGCTGATTTCCAGAAATTTCCTTCCTAAGCTTCGTTGTGGTTTTTTCCCCTCAAACGAAGTAATTTTTTTGTAATTCAATTTTTTATAAAAGCATAGGACTACAAACCTTACATTTCCTCTAACCTCTCCTTTCCCACACAATCAGGTGTCCACATCTGGGTGGTCTCTAATGATGAAAACCAAGTCAGCTTCCAAGGAATTAAAACACAGGGATTTCATTACAGCCATCTTTTGGGAGCCCGCTCTACTTTTTTTGTGTCATTTTTATGGAAAGGGTCATCTAGTCCAACCCCCTGCTGAGGCCTGCTCCGCACATGCACAATAATGCACTTTCAATGCACTTTGCAGCTGTGAGAAATAGGAAAATCTAAGCTTTCACCAAACCAGACACTCCCTACAAAGATGCTTTAGGCTGATCCTGCATTGAGCAGGGGGTTGGGCTAGTTGGTCCATATGACCCTTTCTATGATTCTATGTACCACTTCCTCTGGAACAAGAGAGTTCAAAGAGTTTGGGTTTATATTCCCCCTTTCTCTCCTGTAAGAAGACTTAAAGGGGCTTACAAACTCCTTTCCCTCCCCCACACAACAAACACCCTGTAAGGTAGGTGGGGCTGAGAGATCTCTGAAGAATTGTGACTAGCCCAAGGTCACCCAGCTGGCATGTGTTGGAGTGTACAGGCTAATATGGTTCACCAGATAAGTCTCCACATCTCAAGTGGCAGAGTAGGTAATCAAACCCGGTTCTCCAGATTAGAGTGCACCTGCTCTTAACCACTACACCACGCTGGTAGGGAGGGGGGTTCCACTGCAAGTCAAGGTTTGTTTCTCCCCACCCTTTCTGTTCTATTTCCACCATGTCCCTGGTTCTCCCTCTTGCATGGACTTGAATCCATCTCCCAGCAATTTAACTTGAAATATTACTCTGAGCAGAACATGGCTTTGTAATTGGCTGGCCTGTGCATCAATCAGCTCTTGGCACAGCTGAGTCTCCTAGAAGCAGGAAATATCAACTGCTTGGCTCCTTTCAGTTTGAAAATTTTTAAGAGAGAGGTAAATGCAGATTCATGGCAGGCTCAGTGCTTGGGTGACATCCAGGAGAAACTGATGTAGTTTGTGAGAGAGTGGTTTTATATTTTACAATGTACATGCATTATTTTTGTTTAATGTTGCCTCTGGTCAAATAGGTCAGGTAAGTTTTTGAGATGCTATGAAAACCTGCGAGTTATGTTGACCAGAGATGAAGGTATACACTTAAGTACTCGACCCTCTTTCAAATCTCAACAAAAATAGAGTACTTGTTTCTAGTCTTAATTAACTATAGCTCCAGCAGGCTGAGGGTGTTATCCTGGAGTTTGTACAGCAAAATCTGAGACTCCTAATGAGCTCAGAAGAAGATCTCAGCTTTTGTGTCGCCCCTCCAAAAAGAGGAAATACAAGAGAATCTATTTGAATAGCAGTTGAATAGCCATCAGGAAACATGGAATAAACTCTCATTTCCACATCCCCTTTGCTACCTGCATTTGTGACCTCACCTTTTGCCCCACATGCTGATGCTTCTTGCAGGATAGAACCATTGTTCTATGACTGGTGTGGCTCCACCTATAAAAATATTTCCATTCAGGGCTGGGATCCAACGGCATGTCAGAAGTATGGAATCAATGTCCACCATAAGTGATGACCTCTGGTCCGTAGCAAAGCCCCAAATGGACTTTGCTCTTTGGGGAGCATTGATAAAACCTGAATTTCTACAAGCCAGAAGTCAACAGTGAGTCATTTCCTTGTGTCGTGACGTCAAACGGCTCTCCTTCCCAAGGCACTCTGTTTGTTTAGCTGACTTGTCTCATAGAGGATATTTGTGCGTCAACTGTCCTTTTCCTTTGTGAGCAGTATTTTTTGCACCCAGCAATAAATCCAGTTTCAAGAAGAAATGGGGGAAATCCAACACCCCTCTCCGTTACACAAGGGATTCTCTAGTGTTTTTACCCGTTTTTAATGTCTCTAATATTAATCTGAATAATCAGCGAAGACACCAACATGGGGGAAGTTAGCTAGGGACTGTGCCATATCACTCCACCAGAAAAAAACAACCCTTTGGGATTTTGATTGTAGTTTCTTTATTAGAGGATTTGGGAAGCAGCAATAAAAATAATGTTAGTAAATTGATTCAGACAGACAGGAGGCATTGTCCAGATGATGCTGTGCTCCTCCGATGCACTTGATACGCTGTTTTATTTCCTCTGACTCCATACAGAAAAACAATCTGGTGAATGTTTTACAGATGCACATAGAGGAGAGAAAATCCTGTTGGAACTGTTACTACAGAGCTCCTGTTAAAAACAATGGGGGGGGGGGGATTCACCCAAAAGCTCCACAGGGCGTTTGCGCAAGATGCCTGTTAGAAAACATTTTATAGCCTGACTGTCCAAAGCAATAACTGCAAGGCGTCTCGTGTCAATAAAAAGCATAAAAACAACCGGAGCAGCACAAAGACAAACCACAATGCAAGTAGAAACTATACAAAACTGCATTCAATTAAAAATTGCATCTCCAATGTATGCTGAAAAACAGCACATTTATGTGCTTTCAGCCCAAAGGTACTGGGGAACAGCTGGCTGGTCGACCCACATAGCATGGCTCAGGGGCCAGCAGGGAAGGTAATAATGGGGGTATCCTTTCCCATGAGTCACTGGGTCCTTTGGTTATTGGTTTGTTCAGTGCTTCTCTAGAACAAATAGCTCAAAAAGGTATTCAATTATAGGTCAGCTCTGATGTCTTGGATTTTTACACTAAGGTCACTAGCAAACAAACACATAGTGATCTGATCTATCTATCATCAATAGACTCTGTAAATATATATATTACAGACTCTGTTATACATATATATTCCCCCTGAAAGGAAGCTGCTTGGTTTTATAAGCAGCCTGCAGTTAATCTTAAATCCTGGGACCTCTGGAGAGTATACAGACACATTTTGCCATAACATTTTCATATGTTTTGCATCGCAGGTACATTATCTGTGTCGTTTTGGCTTGCTGGGCCAATTTGCCATTTGTTTCTACAGATAACGGAATCGCAACTTGCTCTGATGGGGGGGGGATTAAAGATTATTTCAGTAGAAGCTCTCTGATACTACACATCTGGTGCTAGGCACAAGACAGGCATTAAGCCAATTTGCGTCTGTTTTTCTTTTTTCCAGTTGGCTTCATCTGGGGTATTTAGCTACAATCTGCTATCTCCCTGCCCGCCAAATGTTTGTAATTGTGCACATTTATTTGTTGTTAGCGAACATGTAGGAGCCCCCAAATAAAGCATACAGATGCAAGAGCAGCTGTGTCTTCAATAATTTTTCAGAAGACAGAATTTAGGCATCTTTTCTCGCCTCCATAAATGTTTGTTTTGTTACCCCTCCTGGCCAAAATTCTGTCTTCAAACTTTTTGTCTGGAAAGCAGAAGCGCCCCAGACCTGTGCTGTGCCATAAGCCAAAAGGGTGCACAATGTCTCTTCTGAAACTAGCAGGTTGCAACTTGGGTCCCAGAGAAATTAATTTCTTAAAGCTGGTTGGTACCCAGAGAGCAGATAGCATTGAGTTCCCTTGGGAGATTGGCAGGGTAGAAACGTAATATATTAAATAAATAAATAAGCAAGGTCAGTGCTTTTAAGTAAGCATCCCCCTCCCAAAAAAGACGTCCTACAAACTACAGATGACATGCACTACACTCAGTATGAATAAGTTAATTGCTTACAATTGTGAAGTCATATCTCCTTTTAGACATATGCTTCCCTCCTGAAGCCTTTATTTTGTATTGGAGCATCTTTTTTGCCATTCTATACTCAAGATAGTTTGATCTTCTCCCAGGAAGCCACTGACCTCATGTGAGCATGGCAATGAGTGTTAGAGAATGCTCTGCCTAGTCTTCCTGGGTCAGTGTTCCCAAACCTACTGCCCCTGGGATCTGCGTCTTTTGGAGTGGAGGGATTAGGGAGGGCAGACCTTGCTTTATAAGAGGCTGGATAACTTTACAAGATCTTTTCCACTCATGTGTACAGTAGATTTTTTTCATTAGAAACCCACAGCAGAAAAAGTTTTTACCCCTGTGCGACGTCACAGGCGCAGAGGAGCGCGATTGGTCCGTTCCTCGGGTTCCACCACGCTCTTGCAGCTGCCGTTCCCCCTGCGCCGACCTAGGGGGCGGCAATACAGTCGGAGCTTGGAACGCTCTGGCCAAGCGGGGCGGAACGCGCATGCGCATCTCCTCGGGCCTTTTCTCTGGCGCTTGCCGCCTCAAGGGCGGCCCGTAACCCGGAAGTGGAAAAGGACAGCTCTCTTTGAGAAAGTGGGGCGATCGTACCCCGGAAGTGGAGCCTCTCTGAGCAAGGGGAGGGGAGAGGCGGCGGAGAGGAGAGACCTGAGGCACGATGGCCGCCGCCTGCTCGCTGTGAGCCCCCCCGTGACTCGCCTCAGCCCTCCTCTCCGCCATGGATCTGGCAGACCTCAGCTAAGGACCCCCTTCCTCCTGACACATCAGCCGGCCTCCGCTTGCCCCTCTCGGGCTGCGACCTTTCCCTCCCCTCCAGCCGGAAAGAAAAGGCTTTTTTGGCGCTCCTTTTCCTCCAGGCCTGCTTGCTCTAGAGGAGGCGCCCATTGCTGCCTGGAAGGACTTCTCTTTCCTCCTCCTTCGGCCCAGGTTAGGTGTCCGGTGGGTGTGGGGGGCTTGTGACAGGGAGGGCCGTTTGTGCCTGGGTGATCCCTTTGCAGCCTTCTTAACGGGAGGGAGGGGGCAATCAAGACCTTGATACTTGGGGGGGGAGCAAGACCTTGAAATCTGGGTGGGGGGGCAAGCAAGGCCTTGATACCTGATACCAGGCCTTGTAGAGGCAAAGCTGTGTAGGGAATGGGGTAATGTGTGGGTGGGGAGTTGTGTCTGTTTAGGGGTTCCCCAAAACAAAAAGGGCCAAGTGTGTGGGCAGACAGACAGCGTTTGAGGGTACAAAAAGCTGTATTTATCTATCTGAATCAAGCTGGTCCTGTGGGTCAGTGGTTCCCGACCTTTTCTCACTTGTGGTAATTCGTTTCCCTAAAATTGTACCCCCATATTAGCACATTCATTACATAATTTATTTTGTGTTCCCCCAGCATGGTGTCGTGGTTAAGAGCTAGTGGATTCTAATCTGGAGAACCGGGTTTGATTCCCCACTCCTGCACCTGAGTGGCGGAGGCTTATCTGGTGAATCAGATGTGGTTCCGCACTCCTATGCTCCTTCTGGGTGACCTTAAGTT
The DNA here is from genome assembly GCF_021028975.2 of Sphaerodactylus townsendi. Lineage (NCBI taxonomy): Eukaryota > Metazoa > Chordata > Lepidosauria > Squamata > Sphaerodactylidae > Sphaerodactylus > Sphaerodactylus townsendi. The sequence goes on along the minus strand of NC_059441.1, from coordinate 19,781,996 downwards.
AGTCACAGTTCTCTCTCAACTCTCTCAGCCCCATCTACCTCCCAAGGTGTCTGTTGTGGGGAGATGAAGGGGAAGGAGTTTGTAAGCCATACTGGGTCTCCTTACAGGAGAGAAAGGTGGGGTATAAATCCAAACTCTTCTTCTTCTGGCACATACCCCTGAGGGTACACATATGCCAGGTTGGGAGCCACTACTGTAGAGTATAAGTTAGAGAAAAGTGAGTCTCCCCACCATGAGGGGAGGGTTAGGGAGAACTGGCCTGGACTGTGCAGCACCAGGGGTTTTTTTGAGGGGAAGAAAGTGGCACGCGCCGCTTGGGGAGGCACCCTCGGTTTTCTTCTAGGTAACAGATTCCTTTGGTTCGTTTTGCCAGCTGATGATAAACGAGCGACGACCGGTCGGCGAAGCTTGAGGTGAGTGGCAGAGCTCATCCGACATCAGCGGCGAATCCGTCTGGCTCCCCGTCTCTCTTTGGTGCGGTTTCCCATCCAGCGTCTCTGATGCCAGAACAAGGCCCCAGAATGAACGGTTTCTCTCTGGGTGAGCTATGTTGGCTCTTCTGCTGCCCGCCGTGCCCCAGCCGCATAGCTGCCAAGCTGGCTTTTCTTCCCCCAGAGCCCACGTACACTGTGATGCAACCAGAACAGCAAGAAGCTGGGACGGCTGCTGCTGGGACACCTACGGGGAGCTGCAGCCTGCACTTGACTGAGCGGGCAGACTGGCAATATTCCCAAAGGGAGCTGGACGCCGTGGAGGTCTTCTTCTCACGCACATCCCGGGATAACAGACTGGGATGCATGTTTGTGCGCTGCGCTCCTTCCAGCCGGTATACACTGCTTTTCTCCCATGGCAATGCCGTGGATCTGGGCCAGATGTGTAGCTTCTACATTGGTTTAGGTTCTCGTATCAACTGCAATGTCTTCTCCTACGATTACTCTGGTTACGGAGTGAGCACTGGGAAACCGTCTGAAAAGAACCTTTACGCGGACATTGATGCGGCTTGGCAGGCTCTTCGAACGAGGTAAAGGGGTGCTTGGGAACGGTTCCTGCGAAAATGAAAGAGGGTGTTATTGAAATTGAAAACCTCTCCTGCACATCTTTTAATATGCAATGAAATTTGATACTTTCTCTGATTCCTTTAGATTGTTGTTTCCAGAACTGTATATCTAGGTTCCATAGTACTCGGTTCAGGAAAAAATTAATGTGAATGTAGTGTGTTACCCATATGGCAAACAGAGAGCCCTGCAATTACTCTTGTGTGTTCTGAACGGGTTGTATTATAAAGACACGAAATGTAGCATTTCAGTGTTAGGTATGAATTCCATACAGTAGCAATGGAAAATACTGGCAAAGGTAGATCGCTCTTGCTTTAAAGTTCCTTTGCAGTTACCTATGTGTGCCAGAATGGAGATACCAGTAGTTGGAGAATACTGTGGATAATAATTCCTGGAATATATTCCTGCCTGGTCTTATGCCAGAGGGAGGTTCCTTGTATAGAGGAAAGACTACATAGGATGCAGTCTGAAGTCTGAGATGGTGCAGAGGCAGATTTACCATCTCAGTGACATTCGAGCATTAATTCACTGCTTCCACATTCATCTTAATCCCGGTTGTGCCAGTTCCAGAGACCTGTTGCAGAAAGGGTCTGGGGTCAGCATATGATAGTCTTCAAAGGTCACGGTGATCGGGAACTTTACAGCTGTTGGCAGAATTGCAGCTTGCATTGATTATGCCAGTCTTTCAAGCAATTTTATTTTCTTCTGAGCAATTATCTTAACTGCAGTTTGGGGGGCTTTTTGACATCGGGTGTTTGATCGCCCACTCATTCATTTTTATGTTTCTGGTGATTCAGACACTCTAGGGCCCCGAATAAGGGAAGCTATGCAGCTCAGTCTGTGCATTAAAGGGAGCTTGTGTGTTGCCTTCCTTCCTCAGCTGGTGGCAAAATGTCTTGCGTTTTAATGTTATTGTTTTTAATCGTAAGCCATCTGAAACAGGATTCTGACGAGGCGGCACAGAAATATTCTAAATACATTTTAAAATGAAAGGGGATGTTGCATTGGGTGGGTTGGGGTGGACTTCAAAGGTGGGAGTGAAGTCCAAAATCCCAAGTCTTTCGCTGGCACCCCCCCCCCTTTTTCTTTTTTTTTTTTTGGTTTGGAGAATATACTACCCTGAGCCTTTGGGGGGAATGTGGTATATAAATGAAAGATACGACATGAAAGATACGAAGAGTTGGATTTATATCCCCCGTTTCCCTCCTGTAAGGAGACTCAAAGGGGCTTACAAACTCCTTTCCCTTCCCTCCTCACAACAAACACCCTGTGACTAGCCCAAGATCACCCCATTGGCATGTATTGGAGTGCACAAGCTAATCTAGTTTAGTAGACAAACCTCCACAGCTCAAGTGGCAATCAAATCCAGTTCTCCAGATTAGAGTGCAGCTGCTCTTAACCACTACACCATGCTGGTTCTCTTGCTAGATTACCCCTGATTTTCTTTCACTTTTGGGTCTTGCTTGCCTTAACATCTCTAGTCATTAACTTACTCATTAAGGCTTAATTTAGATGTCAAATGTTTTTCCCCGTTGCTCTTTGCATACGTATATAGAAAAGCAGGCTTTAATTCTGTTTTAAAGATTTGGTTTTGCAAAGAAGATGTATGTAGCCTTTAAAATGTTTGTATCAAATTCGGGGATCCTTTTAAACCAAATCCTAACATTTAAAAAAGAAAACCTTTTTTAAAAAAACAGCATTGCTGTTTATCCATCATGACGCCGAGGTGTTCTTCCTACTTAAAGATTAATCAGTCTCAAGGCAGTACTTTGAGAGAAGCTTGTGAGCAAAATGAATCCAATAAATATTGCAGATGGTATTCCTGTTCTTCTGCCTGTTCTCATTTGTTTATTTCAGCGCAGAGCTGTCTAGGTGAGGCAGCTAACAGCATTTGTTAGCTTGTACAGTGCCTTTGTATGACAGGAGGGATTTCAGAGTATTGATTACCAAGGAAATGCTGCTTGTCTGTTCTGTTCTGTAGTCAGCTCTCCCTGGGCTACTAGGAAATATGGGTTATTTGGGGTGGCATTAACTCCAAACGGTCTGGACTGCCATTCTCTCTCCTTGTTATCTGAGCTCCTAGATTACCTCTGTACAGCCTTGATATTTGGCTACTCTGAGTTCCACTGCTGTTGTCTGCCTTGTTCAGAAGATGCAGATTTTCCTATTTAGAGCCTGGTTCAGAAATAATGCTTTTGACTGTGGTTGGGAAATTGGGACCGTGCTGTGGGCTCACTTTCCCACTTGGCAACTAATTCTCCTCTCCCTTACCTGGCTAGTTGAGCACTAGCTACAATACAGTACCTGCATCAACCTAAAAACATTCGTTTTTTGAAATCCGGGTAAGGAGACTTTGGGGGTTGTTTGTTTTGCATTGATAAGCTCTGATTGGCATTAATGTGCTTAGTGGCAGCGCAGATGGGATGTACTGGATGTGAAAGGAATGACGTGGTTAGACAGTTACTAGCAGTAGACCAGTGCTATGAATGTGGTTATTTTTGAGCTTGCGATGAAAGAGCTTGTCTGGTGGCAAGTTTCATGAGAAGCCTTCATCCCACTAACCTTGGGTTAGTCCCAGTTCTCTCCCAACTCTCTCAGCCCAACCTACTTCACAAGGTGTCTGTTGTTGGGAGAGGAAGGGAAAGGAGCTTGTAAGCCACCTGGAGTCTCCTCCTTACAGGAGAGAAAGGTGGGGTATAAATCCAAACTCTTCTTCTACTGGACTTGAGAAGTGTGACATGGTTAGACAGTTACTAGCATTATGCCTGCACTGGGAGGGGGGCAGCGGAGGGACCGGTGCTAAGAATGTAGTTATATGGGTTGAGCTTGTGACGAAAGAACTTGTCTGGTAGTAAGTTTCACGAGACGCCTTCACCCCACTGCGTTTTCATAACTGATCAGTGTGACATCACGTTCATCAGTGTGGCATCACTTGCAAAGAGCGCACAAAGCAGTTTTCGGCAACACTTGAAGTCTAGAAGAACCATTGTAAACGACTGGCGATTTGAAATCTGTTTTCCAAATCATAGAAGCAGAGATGCGGGTTTTACAGGAAAATTTTGAATCTGGAAAATTGTCCAATCCAAATACTAATCAAATAAACGTTGGCAGAAGAATGCTTGTGTGCCACGTGCCAGCACTGCCACGCGTCCGTTCTTCCTACCCCACGTTTAGGGCATCTAACGTGATTCATTTGAGGCACAACCGCTCTGACAGGTCTAGGTCAACAGACTTTTACAAATGTCGGGCAGGAATTTTTCCACAGAAAAATACAGCATCAGAAAGTTTTCTGCCCTGCATTGCTGACCAGGGGTAGATGGGACAATGTTACCGAGGGGGGGGGGGGGATGGAGGCCTTGTATTTTAGTCATGCGCAGGGGTCCCCAAACTTTTTAAACAGGGGGCCAGTTCACTGTCCCTCAGACTGTTGGAGGGCCGGACTAAAAAAAACTATGAACAAATTCCTATGCACAAATGATTGTAAAATGTTTGATTTCACCTTTCAGCCTTTCTGTCACTGTTTATTTTTAGAACAGTGACCAAAGTATGTCAAGTACAGGGTGGGCTCCAAATATTGTTGGGGAGGCTGTGGAATACCTTCCCCTGTAAAAAAAAAAAAAAGCAGAACTTTCCCAATGAGACATTCCATCTAACCCAGGATCAGGTATCTTCCTGGGTTCTTTCCTCCCTAGCAGCCAGCGAGCGATTCGCCAGCCTGGCTGATGCCAATGGGAGTGAGTGCGCTGAACAGAAAGCCTGAGAGCAACACATGGAGTAGCTGAGAGGGAAGGGCAGAGCAGGCATTGCCACATGTAAGGTTTCCAACTCTGGGTCAGAAAATTCATGGAGATTTGGGGGTGCCATCATGTAACTGCAATCAACAGCCGTTGGGGCTGGTTCCTCCTCTCCCTCGAGCCCCCACTGCACATGAATGGAGCCATCGCCGCCATGCCTGGCGGGCCGGATAAATGCCTTCATGGGGCCACATTTGGCCCCCGGGCCGTAGTTTGGGGACCCCTGGTCATGCTTAAGGGGGTTAATTGTACAAGTGCCACAAATTTGCTGTGAGCCAAGGTAGAAAAGAGTACAGTCTGAAATACTCAAGTGCTGTGCATCTCATCCTAGAACTGTAGTTCAGAGATGGCTATCTGATCAGCTTGACCAGTTGTCTGCCCAACTTTGTAGTATTGTAGATACTACACCTTGGTGTACATAAACTCAATACTTGAGTCATAAACGAATGATATACAATTGTGACAATTGATTTATAATTGTGAGAGTCCCAACCTTCACTTCTTCTAATGATCCAGGGATATTTAAATTCAACAGGGGAAGTAACAAGAGGCTTATATAGAGGCTTTTTAGAGGTGCTCGGGGTTTGCATAACTAGTTGAATTTAAATATTCCTCGGGGGAAGGGGGGCAAAAAAGCCAGAGTGTGCACCGGGCGCACTCTGGCCTAGCTACGCCTCTGTCTTCTGCTCTTCTGTAACACCATCGCCAAGGAGGTTCTTCGTTTTGGTGCGTTTGTGGTATACAGCACTTTTGTGGTGCAGCCCTGTACTTTGAAATGTCAACTGCAGTTCTCAAAAGAACAGAGCTTCAAATATTTCATTCAGTTGGAAATCTGTAGCCTTATCATTACAGTTCTTTAAAGTGCAGAAGATCCACACGCTGGTCGACTGGCTAGTCTTGTTCTTCAGACATTGGAAAGCTCCCATCCAGGCAACCTGAAAGTCCGGCAGTTTGCTGGAGCGGATAACTTGGTGATCTCTGCATCCGATTTCAAAATGTCTGAATACCCCCTCCTCCGATCGTAATTCCAGGCTGCAGCCAAGTTGACTTGATGGAGCTGTGTTTTTTGAGGACAGCTTAAACAGAGCTCTGTTTAGTTCTGCATTTCAGTCGGAAATGCTGTAAATAACTCTGCCTGTCACAGGCTGCTATCAGCCAGTAAAAAAAAAACGAACAGGTGGTCTTGGAATTGAGTATGGCAGCAACTTCAGAAATGGCTGTGGCCAAGTGCAGTTTATAAGTATTAAAGGCTTATATGGCTGACAGGGAGAGAGACTGCGTAGAAATCGGTTCCTAATCATACAACACAATTTGTCACTGAACAAGCCCAACACAGGCATTAACTTGCCACCCCCCACTTCCATGTTTGGCAGTGACCAAGCCTCCTTCCGCATGTGCAGAATAATGCATATTCAATCCACTTTCGCAATAGTTTGAAAGTGGATTTTGCTATTCCGCACAGTAAAATCCAACTTCAGAGTGCATCGAAAGTGCTGCTATTCTGCGTGTGAGGAAGGGGCCCAAGCTCATAAGTGCCGAACAGCCGCAGTACATGCAGCTACCTTTGGCAGGGTCGGTTTCAAGTCGTTCAGATCTTCTGTAGTCTGTTTATGATACCCAGATAACTTAGCCAGATAACATATTAGAATGTATTATTACATTACAGGTACTGTATAAGTGGTCAACTTAAATTTCCAGGTTATGGTGATCTGAATAATATTTTGGCAGGATGCAGAAGTAATTAGCTCTAAGCTGTAGGAACAGCTAGGCCTTAAGTCCGCATGAATAGCAAAGGAAAGATGTACTCTTTGGGTGACAGATTTTGTACAACCTTGTATATTTGTGCAGTGGCCAGCAGGAAGCTGGTGGTAACAGGAAGTAAAATTTATGGTGTGAGGCCAGAGGCCGTAACAATAAAACAAAAACAGCTGTCCAGGCAATAATAAATATAACAATAAAAGAAAATGCGGCAGGGTTAAAAAACTGTTTTGAAATTGTCTAGACCACAGCACAGCATAGATTGCTGCACATTAAACATCAGGACAAGAGTTTAGTACGAGTCTTCTTGCCTGCCAGTGCACACAGTGGCATCATATATATGACACAGTGATCCTCATCAGATAAAAGATAAATTATTTTGTCTGCCACTGAATGCAAGGCTAGCCTAGCTAAAATGGCTGCAAGAAGCAGGGCCGTGGGAATTCAGTAAAAGTCACAGGAGAAGTCCTCCAATCCCAAGACTCCCTTCCACATCGTGGTGGTTTTGGGTGCAGCACCCCCTGCGATCTGGAAAACCATGTGAAATTTGAGATTTAAAGAACACTGCGAGATTCTCATGAGATGTCTCGGAGAGATTGCCCTAAACATGCTTTGGACCGCCATTCTTTGGCTACAGATTTAATTTTAAGAAAGAAAACTGTGTTGCTGTTCATTTATTTTATTAAACAGTTATGTCATTGAAATTCCCATTTACAGTCCTTTCTTGTGCCAATCGCAATACACCAAACTGCAGTCAGGAAAGTCGCAATGTGGAAGGGACAACTGTACAGATGTTGAACAACTTTTGTATCCTGATAACGACCCACTAACATAACAGTTGTTTAAAATCTGAGGTCTGCAAAGTTTGTGGAAAGTGATGCTGAACAAATACGAAGCTCTCTAAATGATCCAATTTTTGCAGTTTTAAGCCATAGGGAAAATCTGGAGCTAATAATAACACCCCTCTCTAAGGCAGCATCTATGTTAAATATCTGATGGTAATGGGTGTTGGGGGTTTGCCACAGAGTATTGCAGGGGTGTTGTGACTGTGAATTAAAATGCCGTATCACCAGAAGTGGGGGAAAGCTGTTGCGGTTTACTGGTTAGAGCACCAGGCTGGGAGTGGGTCAGCCCCAGATTCTGACCTCTGTTTGGGGTTTGTGGCTCACCCATGAGTCGATCAGCCTGTCCTCTGAACCTTACAAGGGGGATCAATTGGAAGCAAAGAGAATAGCGTTTTTTGTGCTCCTTGGGAGAAGAGTGGGGGCAAATGAGAGGACACAGCTGTTGCAGTCAGCAGCAGCGGGTGTGACACGCTTTCCAGTGTTAATTTATCCATGGCCAGTTTATCTGGTTATTGGCACTGGCGGATCAGCTATAATGATCTTGTTATTGTGCACACTGGGATGCTGTGTCTTTCTCGGAAGTGTGTTGTGCAGTCCGTTGAGACTCTGTGCTTACACGCATAGCGATGTGCATTTCTTAATATGCTTCATGTTGGCTCTATTTTAATTTTAAAATGCTCAATTGTGAACATCATCCCTAGCTCCCAATCTAACCTTTCTCTCAGGGTTGTGAGGATAAAACACTTTTTAAAAGAGAGGGGTAGTGGTTAAAAACAGCAGAGCCAGCATGGTGTAGTGGTTAGGAGCAGGTGGATTCTAATCTGGAGAACGGGGTTTGATTCCCCACTTCTCCATCTGAGTGGCAGAGTGGTGTGGTGAACCAGATGTGTTTCCACACTCCTACATTCCTGCTGGGTGACCTTGGGCTAGTCACAGTTCTTCGGAACTCAGAGGAAGAGAAAGGAGCTTGTAAGCCACCTCGAGTCTCCTTACAGGAGAGAAAGGTGGGGTATAAATCCAAGCTCTTCTTCGTTCTCCCACTGCTCCTTCACATGAAGCCTGCTGGGTGTCTTTCGGCCAATCACAGTTTTCTCCGAACTCTTACAAACCACATGGAGGCAGGCAATGGCCAACCACCTCTAAACATCTCTTGCCTTGAAAGCCTACAAGGTCTCCATAATCCGGGCCTTCTGAGAATTCCATAAAGTCTCAGAAAGGTTGCACATTCCTTCGGACAAAGCCCTGTCTCTCCCTTGCTGATGTGGGTTTAGAGTATCATTTGTCATGATGGAAATAAGAAACACGAAGGAGAAACCCCACCACGCAAATAGGTCTTGAAGATATAAGCTTACACATTTGAACTAGTTTGTCTGTATACACCATAGTGTCATTTTACTGCATCAGCCATCAGAACAAAGGGGAAAAATTACAGGTTTCTTACAGTTTACAAAAACAACCCACCAACAATTATTTGCTCGGTCACAAGTTTGCTCTCTATAGGGAACTCTGCTTCCAAGTGTGAATAAGAATAACCAAGTATGGACACACCTGTTTAGAGAAACACATCCCCATTTCTGCAAATACAGTGGACTCTGTTCCCTAGAGAACAAGGAAGTGGATTTTTCTGCGGTTGGTATCCATTGGAGGGCATATTCCCCTGAAATTTGCTTTGTTTCATAGATTCTGTCTGCCAGTCCAGTAAAAAAAGTCTATAATAACATGCAATTCAACTCTATTGATAATTTGTTGATTTGCGAAGGGAGTCCTGAGCGGCTTGCGAACGCTGCCTGTTTGTAATAAATAACCTTTTCGATCTCTTAACATGCCTTGGCAGCAGAGTGGCTTAATTAAATGCAGCTAACTCAGTGAAAGTAACCTCACTGCTTGCTTGGTGGTTTCCTAAGCGAAGCCAACAGTGTACCAAATAGATCGTGTTTATCTCCTCACTGTAAATGAAGCTGTTGCCTAACACAAATGGCATGGTGGGGCTTGGTGGTTAAAATGCACACGCAAAATCTTGGACTGTCTTCGGGGGAACAGTTGCTTTTACAACTTGCTGTGTACAGTTTTTTTTAATTGAAGGCGGAAATAAATGGCATTTATATCAGACACTGGGAGAAAGAGGAGGAGTTCGGATCTATATCCCGCCTTTCTCTAGCGTGGTGTAGAGGTGTTGAGAACTGGGTTTGATTCCCCACTTTCACCTGAGCTGCGGAGGCTTATCTGGTGAACCAGATGTGTTTCCGCACTCCCTCATTCCTGCTGGGTGAGCTTGGGCTGGTCACAGTTCTTCGGAACTCTCTCAGTCCCACCCCCCTTACAAGGCGTCTGTTGTGGGGAGAGGAAGGGAAAGGAGCTTGAAAGCCACCTTGAGTCTCCTTACAGGAGAGAAAGGTGGAGTATAAGTCCAAACTCTTCTTCTTCTCTTCTCTCCTGTAAGGAGACTCAGGAATGTGGACTGCTCTTGGAATAGTCTAGCTAAGAGTGATGGTCCATAATCAACATTCTTCCTGACTGTTTAAAGTTTTTCACACCATATCCCTAAGACTATGAGACCCCTATAAAGTAGATTGCTGCTATCTCCTGTATCTTGCAAGAGCTCTCGGACAGATAAACCATTCCTCAATGTCTTCTGCCTGGGCTTTGCTGCTTGCAACAGCTTGCGTCTGAATTGCTGCCAGGGTCTGACTTTGTTTTGGTGTTATTTACCTGTCTGCTGTTTTGTGGTTTTCTGCCGCTCACCTGGCTAGCCTTGAAGGGTCCTCTGTGTAGCACAGAGCTCTGCAAAAGTCAAGTGGAAGAAGGTACGGACACATCCTGCTGTGATGCAGTTATTTCTCTGACCCACGAAGAAGAAACCCCTTTGTCAGCGGTCTTTCCACTAGAACTTTCCTGGGCAGCAGAATAAACAGGCTTCTGGTGCCTGGGGAGTCTCATCTCAGCTGGTTGCTTGTGGCACCACCGTAGATGTTTTCCCTTTTCAAAGATACAAGTCAATCTTTAGCCGCTCGAACCGTGTCCCTCGTTCCTCCGTGCTTTGAAAGCCCGGGCGTTGCGGTTGTACCCAGCGATTCAGTCCTGTGTTAACTTCCTAAATAAGCAAGCTAGTGTAAACATGTATGTTATGCTAACTGCCCTTGAGCAAATAAGTAGGGATCGAAAACAGTGTGCCAAGTTCCGTCTGAACGTACTGAGGCAGAAGCAGCCGGCTTCCTTGCTCCTGGTCCTTGGCCGTCTTTGCAGTGTGGAGCCCGCAGATTTATGCCGTGTTTTCATGGCAAGAAAAGCAGCCTGCTTAGTCATACCAGTTTTTGCTCCCGGTTGATCGGCCACAGGGGGCTTTTTCAGTTAGTGTTCCAAGTCTGATTGTGGTCGCCTTCTGTCTCGGAACAATTCCAGGTTTCTGCAGAGTGTTGATGCTGTTAGTCGCCCGTTTTCTGCTTTGTCTGGGGAGGCTGGCCTTGCTCATGAAGTCTGTCTCTTCCCTCTGCCCCTTCATTTTCTCTTGGTTTTCAGGTCAGCGACAACCAGGAGGGCTCGAAATTCGTGCACGTGTGGGGTTGGATTTTCAGACCGAAATGGGTCTGCGGGTCACACAACCCCATTAAAAAGTCTGCTGTCCTGGCACAAGGTGCTCAAAGGTTCCAGCCTGTCTGCTTCATTCAGTTTTGTAAATGGTATATACAGATGAAAGTTGCCATAAGCCTTTCATTTTCCACTTTCAGTAAAAGCCAGCGTGGTGTACTGGTTAAGAGCAGGTGGATTCTAATCTGGAGAACTGGGTTTGATTCCCCACTTCTCCACCTGAGTGGCAGAGGCCTATCTGGTGAAACAGGTGTGTTTCCGCTTTCCTACATTCCTGCCAGTGGTGGGATCCAAAAATTTTAGTAACAGGTTCCCATGGTGGTGGGATTCAAACTGTAGCTTAGTGCCAATGGGGATGGGTGGGGCACGATGTGGGCGTGGCCGGGCATTATGGGGCGGGGCATTCCTGGGTGGGGCTGTGGCAAGGATGCAGCCGCTGCGCCGGTCCTTGGGTGGGAAACGAATGCACGCAGGCGCAGGCTGCCACGCACGCTGGTGCACCTCCTGCTAGACTGCTTCAAGTTCTGCGCATTACTGCTGAGAGGAGGGGCGTAACTAAGGCAAAAATCACGTGGCAAAATCACCAATTAGTAACCCCCTCTCGGCACACACAAATAATTAGTAACCTACTCTCGGGAACCTGTGAGAACCTGCTGGATCCCACCTCTGATTCCTGCTAGGTGACCTTGGGCTAGTCACAGTTCTTTGGAACTCTCAGCCCCACCTGCCTCACAAGGTGTCTGTTGTGAAGAGAGGAAGGGACACGAGCTCGTCAGCCCCCTTGAGTCTCCTTACAGGAGAGACAGGTGGGGTATAAATCCAAACTCTTCTTCTTCTAAAGCGAGGAGCATCATTTTTTTCCTTGTGATATACAGATTTGACTGACCTGCGGTTGTTCTGCCTGTCCTCTGTTTGGCGGTCCCGTTTGGTCCCTTCTAACTTTGTTTCTGTGTGTATTGAAATTTGAAAAAGAAAAATACAAAACTCAGTAGTAAAACCCTGCTCCCCCAGAAAACGCCAAAGGCTGAAGCCCCGTTAAAAGCCCTTGCAGATCCAATGGCCTGACGGCACCTTCGAAAAGGTCTCTAAAGATGGTCCGCCCCCCCGCCCCATTCGCTTCCATTTCCTCCTCCCCGTTTCCTATAGTGGAAAGAGCTGTGTGGGAAACGAATGAACTCTGGTAGGTGTCAAGTGGGCAGACAGCCAGAAGGTGGCAACCAGAGAATCATGCTTGGCACGTGGAGCGAGAAAGGCCTTTTAAGACTGTGGCTTTTAAGACTGTGGCTTTTAAGAAGTGGAGGTCTTTAAATGTTCTCAGAGGTAGAAAGGAAGGGCAGCAGACAGCTTTGCCGGTGGAAGCAGTGCCATTTTTTATTTATACTGCTGGTTTGGAGGGTACGTGAAGGCCTTGCATTTCCCCCTCTCTGGTCCATCTGTGCCGAAACACACAATTTTAGTGAAGAGTAGCACTCACTTTCCTTATGTCAACATGCATATCGGGGTTACTCCAGCTCACGCTGCCAGCTTTGAATCTTTCCTCTGTGTTTTTTCCTCCTCTTGTCTTCCTCCCTCCCCTTCCAATTTGTGCTCCATCCTGTTGTTCTTGGGATGGCCTTAAAGAGACGATCTGTGCAGGAGCAACTTGGTTGCAGAGCTGTAAACTTAATCCTGACTTTTCCATTCGGCCACGTGGCTCTCCTTGGAGACAAAAACGCTTTTCATTCACGGGAGGGTATTTTTAGGAGCTGCTTTGCAGCTCGCCTCGAAACTGCAGCACGCTCTCGAAGGTAGACCACCTGGGAGCTGGCAGGCACAGAAATGATCTGCTGGAAGATGATAGTGTCTGAATGTTTCTGCCAGAGCAGTATGGTAAAGTTTCCTTGTTGAGAGTTACAAAGCACTTTGGAAACCAATTGCTGCACCCCAGACCCTGTATTTTTGATGACTGCTAACCTGTCCAGTCAGGACTGTGTATGACAAATATGGATGGGCCAGGTGGACCTGAGCAGGGTTAGTACTTGGATGAGAGACCCCCAAGAATGTCCAGGGCAAGGACAAAGTCAAACCACCTCTCCATCCCTTGCCTTGAAATCCCTTCAGAGTCACCCCAAGGACACACCAGTTTGGCAGTGCTTTCCGCTACTGTATGGGCACTTCCGCACGTGCAGAATAATGCACTTTCAGTGCACTTCCACACCTGTGGGTTTTGCTATTCTGTACAGCTGCAAAGTGCATTGAAAGCGGATTGAAGGTGTATTATTCTGCATGTGCGGAAGTGCCCTACGTATACGGCGTGTTACAGTCTTATAATCACAACCTTATAACATGAACGGTTGGTCCCATTTTGCAATCTGTAGTAAGCATAATGGCTTGCCCAGGTGTACCTAATATAGTAGTCGTAAGAAATCTGTGATACCTGCATGTCAGACTGGCTGTTTTTAAAAATGCAGAGTTCATTTCTTAAGCCAAATCATCTGGTGCTACTGACCCTGCATGTCCCACAGTTTACTCCAAATTGTTCACAAGATCTTACATCGGTAGTTCACGCTCAACCTCTTTCACCTTCTCTTAAACTTTCTTGGCCTTTGGCCATTCCTCTCTCAATTTATTCTTTATTAGATTTATATCTTGCTTTATCACATGGGTTCAAGGCGGTGTGTGGCATTCTTTCTTCAAATGCGTGGCTGTCCCCAAAGAGCTTGCCCTCTAAATAATTAAAAAGTAATCTAGCATAATGCAAATCTGAGCACTAGAGTTGAATCCCTGGTATGGTGGAGGTCGTGGTAATGATGTCCAGCTTGGTGTAGTGGTTAAGAGCAAGTGGATTCTAATCTGGAGAACAAGGCTTGATTCTTCACTCCTTCACCTGAGTGGCGGAGGCTTATCTGGTGAACCAGGTGTGTTTCCACACTCTTACATTCCTGCTGGGTGACCTTGGGCTAATCACAGTTCTGTCTGAACTCTCTCAGCCCCGCCTACCTCACAAGGTGTCTGTTGTGCAGAGAGGAAGGGAAAGGAACTTGGAAGAAAGGTGGGATATAAATCTAGACTTCACCCCTAGTTCTTGCATCGTCCCACCTGGCCAGCAGCAGCATTAACTTCTGGTGGAACCCATCAGACAGAAATGTTGCAGGCTGGCTGGGCCAAAGCTTGATCACAGTTCTGATGCTGAAGTCATCTCTAGAGCTTTGCCCAGAAGGTAGCCTGCCTCCCCCAAGATTCACGGGTTGTGGGTTCTAGCCATTATGGAGATCTCTGTGCTTGTCAGAGGCCAGAAAACTGTGAACTGCAGTCTGATATTTGCTGGGGTTTTGTTGTCAAGTCATAGCTGATTTATGGCCACCCAGTGGAGTTTTTAAGGCAAGAGATGTTCGTAGGTGGTGTGCCATTACCTGTGTCGGGTATTCCTTGGAGGTCACCCATCCACATTGTAATCAGCTCCTACCCTGCTTAGCTTCTGAGATCTGACGAGATCAGTCTAGCCTGGGATATCCAGGTCAGGACTTCATGCCTGCCTTTGAAATGCATTTCTAGGAATGCAGCTTTATGTTAAATATATTGAGGTAACAAGGTCTCCTACAGTGATGTTCCCTGTCTTTAAGTGGGGATCACATTCACAATGACAGGCCGTATTGAAAGGCAAGCCCTAGAATCTTCACGTCCACCCCTGTTCAAACAGGCTGGTAGGTTTTACAGGTTCTTATGCAGAGCTGTGGCCAGAGAGCTGAAGCCAGAGCACATAGATGACTAAAACTGAGAACGCCTTCCTTCAAAAATGCACTGATCATTATAAACACCCAAAGTCATATTGAAAGAGTGAATCTGTGTGTCCATCTCTTGCCGGTGTGATTTTCTTTTTTAAAGTAACAGCTCCTGCTTTCTTATTTCCTCCCTTTGCAGATACGGCGTCAGTCCCGAGAATATAATTCTGTACGGACAAAGTATCGGGACGGTTCCCACTGTGGACTTGGCATCCCGCTACGAGTGTGCAGCTGTGATCCTTCATTCACCATTGATGTCTGGCTTACGGGTAGCTTTTCCGGACACGAGGAAAACATACTGCTTTGATGCTTTCCCCAGGTATGTGCAGAATGTGCTCACAGGGAATTACGGTGCATTTGCAATTCTTCGATTGGTACCTCTTCTTAAAGAAATAAAGCTTATTGTGGGTATGTTTGTTTAACCAATTCTAGTGGTGTGTGTGTGTGTGTGTGTGTGTGTGTGTGTGTGTGTGTGTGTGTGTGTGTGTGTGTGAGAGAGAGAGAGAGAGAGAGAGAGAGAGAGAGAGAGAGAGAGAGAGAGAGAGAGAGAGAGAGAGAATGTCAAACCATGGATGAAAACTACTGGGGCAGGGACCAGCAGAACAGAGGTGGTTAACACCTCTCTTTGCTGTTTGCTTTCTTTTGCTGCTTGCTGATTCTTTCGCACAAATTCATTGTTATGTCAAGCCGGGAACTACAACCCTTTTTCATTCTTGCCTGCCTTGAGGAAGAGAGAACAGATCACCACAGGTGACCCATTTTGCTTGCTGGTGCTGGGATTCCATTGTGCTTGCTGGTGCTGGAATTCCATCATTATGTAGCCGCTGCACATTTTCTTAGCTGCAGAGCAGCATAGCCGGGAATACCTAGTAAAGCTCATGTGCTCGTTGACTGCTGTCTCTCTCAAAGCGAAACCGCTGAGCTGGCAGTGGAATGCGTTCCAAAATATTTCTTGCAAGCTACAAATACTGAAATGCCTGAATGGGAACGAGTGACATTAGTAAGCAAGATCTAGAATGGAGAGGCTTCCTCATTGCTCTCTGTTGGCAGAGACTGACAGCGTAGGCTTTATATGAAAGACCTGAAAATAGATAACTTAAGTTGATTGGGAATAGGACACATTTATTGAGATGCAGGCAGCAGTCATGGAAACCTAAGTTAGCAGGATGTATTTGCCTTGAAGCAGGAGCCAGCAAGGTTTAGTGGTTGAGGTGTCGGAGTAGGATCTGACAAACCCAGGTTCAAATCCCCACTCTGCCAAATGAAGCTTGCTGGGTGACCATGGGCCAGTCACAAACATTCACCCTGGCAAGTATTTTGGATGGGAGACCTCCAAGGAATACCAGGGTCATGATGCTGAGGCAGCCAATGGCGACCCACCTCTGAACATCTCTTGTCTTGAAAATCCTATGAGGTTACCCTAAGTCATCTTAGCATGGTGTAGTGGTTAAGAGCAGGTGCACTGTAATCTGGAGAACCAGGTTTGATTCCCTGCTCTGCCACTTGAGCTGTGGAGGCTTATCTGGTGAACCAGATGAGCTTGTGCATTCCAACACATGCCAGCTGGGTGACCTTGGGCTAGTCAGCCCCATCCATCTCACAGGTTGTTTGTTGGGGGGGTGGGGAAGGAGATTGTAAACTCCTTTGAGTCTCCTTACAGGAGAGAAAGGAGGGATAAAAATCCAATTCTTAAGTCTTCTTCATCTGTGTCTTGACAGCAAAAAAAAAAAGTATTGTGTGTAAAGTGTCATCAAATAACAGCCAATTTGAAGAGTGTGTTCCAGGATTCCTCATAACAGCCTGAAAAACCATCCATGTATTTAACGACTGAACTAATCATCTTGCTTCTCTTCTCTCCCTTTGTTTCTTTCGTTCATGTCCGCAGCATTGACAAGATTTCTAAAGTAACCTCTCCTGTGCTGGTGATACACGGCACCGAAGATGAAGTAATAGATTTCTCGCATGGCCTGGCGATGTACGAGCGATGTCCCCGGGCGGTGGAACCGCTCTGGGTGGAAGGAGCTGGCCACAACGACATAGAGCTTTACGCACAGTACCTAGAGCGGCTAAAACAGTTCATATCTCATGAACTCCCCAACTCCTGAAGAATCCTACTTGATCTTTCTTTTCTTCCTTTTCTTTTCTCTTTTTTTTAATTTACCTCAGTTAACTGTGAATGGAAGAACTTAACCTGTTTTTTGCACATACATTAACTGGATTAACTGTAGTAGCTTTATACTATGAAGAAAATGCCCTTATCATGAGGGCGAATCCAATCAAGTCTGACTTCTTTTATAACAGGAAACTATTCTAACAGTCATGACTGGAATCCCTGATTTTTAAAATCTTCCTTATCCCAGAGGAGTTGGATTTGTGAAGGGGAAACTAATGGAATAGGAGAATACTAAATTCTAGTCAGTTCACATGATTCTTCTCCCCCCCCCCCCCCGCCGCTTCAAGTCACTTAATTCCTGTTACTTTTTTCCTTTAAAATCTTCCCTCTCTTTGGAAAGTGAACAGTCTGGGGCTACAGTCGAAGAACGTTCTTCATGCAAAGTTTTGGGCTGTGCTATTGTAACTGGAAAGAGTTTTTTTTTTCTTTTTTTGTGGTGATGTTTTCTCGTGGGTTTTTTTTTTTAAAAAAAAGCTATCTTACTGACCTTCCTAAGTAAGTTATGATTAACTGACTTCCTAAATGGGTTTGGTTCTGAAACAAGTCTTTCATCAGGTTTCTGGATATTTACAAACTGAAATGTTCTTTTTTTTAAAAAAATAACTAAAATGGCTAATTCCTTTAATTCTTTATACGTAAAAAAATAAATGTGTAAATTTGCTAAATCTGTTATTCAGATAATATTTGCAGTCTGGATAACCGCCATCTTAGGCAAATCCTTGTGTAAAGCATTCCTTATAGAGGTTTTTAAAAGTATTGTATATAAATAAATTTACATTACGCATAACTCTTGATTGATAGTTTAAATTTCAGTCTAGTTACCAATAAATTCTGGTTTGTATATGATTGAATACATTTTGTTACAATGAGTTTTTATTTCCTGCATTATTTTGCTATTAAAGATTTTATAAGGTTTCCAGGACAATTTAAAAAATTTACACATTTGTTTTTGATGAATTTATGTAAAACTGTCATTGAAACTGATCCTGTCGGGGGAGGTTTTTTTTTGGTTTGGGGAAATTTTATTCTGACACTGGAATCGCACAGAATATGCAAGATACTTAAAATCATTACGCTAAGGGGCCGCAAGATTTTCCCCACCAAATCTGACGGTCTTAAATGTACTGTACACCTCTGATTGTTGTAAAAAGATGGATCGCGATTGATTATGGTTTGTGTATCTATTGGCAGAATGCAGCAGTGGTTGTAATGGAATAAAGGATGCATGGAACAGAACATCGTCTCATTGTTGGTTTATCTTGCGGATGAAAAGGTTCCAAAATGCAGTGAACCTATAGACTATTGAGAAAAGGGTGGACGAATGGAGAGCCAGTCTTGGATTTGGGCAAAATTATAATATCATGTGGACATGGGCAATGCAGCTGGATATATGCTGAACTTGTGCTTAGTACTACATGTCTCCAGATCCTCACTTAGAAACATAGAAACAGAAACTCAGAGCTGGAAGGGACCTCTAAGTCCAATCCTTTGTACAATGCAGGACATTCACAACCCTCTCCACTCCCCACTGGATGGAAGAGGCTCCAAAACACCCCCTAGCGAGCGTTTTTGCACCTGCATGCTACAAACTGCAGAAACTGTACACCGTTATAGCCCCCTTCATAACCAGGCCAGAACAAAGTTCCTCTCAACCTTATTGATGGGCTTAGAGTGATAGATCAGCAGTTTATTAAACAATGGATCCAGCTATGCCCTAGACTCCTAGAGCAAACGGCCAGGTTTTTATGCACGGTCATAAACAAACGATCTTAATTTTGCTTTGTATGTTGCCTTCTAATTTTTTTGCATCTTGTTTTGGGTCTTTGTACTATGCCATTAAAGGTTATCTATTATCACTCTCCAGTGACCCTTTGCTCCATACCCAGAAGAAGGCAAAAAACATCTAGGATCCCTTTCTGTCCTAGAGGAAAATTTCTTCCTGACCCCAAGTAGAGATCTGTATTCCCCTGGCCATGTAAGAAAGGTGTGCTGCAGGCAGGCAGGGCGTGTTCAGGTCCAGTCTCACAGGACAGACAGGTGGCAGACAAGAGCGTAGTCAGGAGACAGTCCAATGGGTCAAGGCAGGCGACTGCATAGTCACGGGTCAGTTCCACAGGTCACGGCACAGGAGATAGGTAACAGGCTGGAGATCAGCAGTGGACAAGGCACATGGAAGCAACGGGAAACACACTTGTTGCACCCAGGCAGAAGCAACCTCACAACAAGGCTTATATAGAGATTCTGCAAGGAGTTAATCCTCATCAGATGCAGAGACTTCTAATCTCCCATACCTTGCTGCCAAATGAGCACTCCTGTGCTTCTGCAGTAGCAGCCTCTGCTTCTGCCCCCTCTGCACTGGGTTTCCTGGGAGGATCTGCAGGCTCTTCCACCTGCATGTCATCAGGCAGGGAAGGGCTGGGCGTTGGCTCTGCTACCTGGTCTTCCTCAGGAGCAGCCAATTCGAGCTGCACTGTGTCCTCAGGTTCTGCCTCAGAATCCTCTGTGTCCTGATAAGTATCTAGGGGCTGGCTCATTCTGTCCTAGAGCCAAGCGTTGATGCAAGTGGGTGTGATAAACGGTTACAGAAACGCATGACTGACAAAATATCTGTATTCAAACAAATCAGAAATGGGTGAATTTACTTTCAATACTATATATTTTCGTATATTTCGCTGCAACGTCTTTGGTTTTGATTTTTGTTTGTACCTTTTCAGTTCATTTCAGGAGGTGAGTAAATTGGCCGGTCAAAACTGAAATGTGACAGACACTATAACAAAGAAGTATGGAAAAATATGAGCTAAAGACAGGCAGTCAGCTATTGGGGGGGGAGGGTGCTTTGGTTGATTTGACACACTTGAGTGTAAACCTATCCTCCACTTCAAATCTAGTATAGTTGGACATTTGGGGGAAGAGAAGGTAACCTTCCTGTGGGCTAGGATTGTGTATTAAATAAGGTAGGTGTCTGATGACCCTTGAAAGACTACAAACCTTCCTCCATTAAGCTTTTCTGAGCTGTAGCATCTTTGGATGTATATTTACATTTTGGGTGATGTTTTTCTATTCACAACAAAAAGGCAAGGCAGAGATCTTCCAACCGGGCTTCTTGTTGCAGTTAACTAATTCTGCTGCTTAGAGAATTCACTAACTCTTGGAGGCAAAACATCATTTATTTTTGATGAGTTTATTTAAACCAGGGGTGTCCAACTCTGCCCCTCCAGGTGTTCATTGACTATGGTTCCCAGGGCCAGGGTTGAACACCCCTGATATAAACATTTGGCTGCCTCTCTGCATGGCCAAAGAAAGGGTGCAAAAACAGTCTTGTTTTTGGGGACACAAAAACAAACAAGTCTGGGACAATTTTGCAGGAGCTAGAAGGGAGGTGAATGTTTCCCCTCTCTCTTGCTGCCCCCCCCCCCCATCTTGGGGCAGCTTAAATTTGGGTGTCTATAAAAAGCTTAGAGGGTTTATGCAGAGAGGCTTCTTTGCTGCATGTGGAGAGTGAAGGGAGGCCTGGATCCACCTGGTGCTCCATTAGCTCCTCCTAGGAAACATCCCACCTATGGAATCCTCCTTGCATGGCCAAAAGCACAATCAAAGCTGTTGCATGCTTCCTTGGGAGTCAGGCCCATGCAACTCAGTGTGGCTTGCTTCACGTCAACGCCTGGATACACTGTCGCTGTGCAAAAACAGTGCAAGGATGCAAACTTTGCAAGAGAGCAAGACTTTATGGTTGCCAACTGCCTGGAGTTAGGAAATTCTCTGTCTTTAAACAGAAGTGTTGTTTCCAACGAGTTGTCATTTACCAAGCTTGGCCTGTCCATTTCCCACACATGAAGCCTGTATTAAAAAGGCAGGATGCTTTTCTCCAGGCTGTTGGCAACACCAAAGGTTGCACCTCCTCTCCACAGTGGCTCCAATATATACGCATGAGTCGAGGGAGAATAATTTGGATTTAATCCGAATTATCTCCCTTCCTCCAGTCTCTCCTCCAGGATTCTTTAACCACTATGGATCTGCCCCCCCCCCCTTTTCCCTACAAGGAGACAAAAACATTTCAATCAACTTTGCCGTCTAATTGAATAGATTTTAGAGCAATAAGTGTGTGGAGTGTGGGTTGTTTTTAATGTTTTATGAATGTTTGTGTTTGTATTGAATTGAAACCTTTAATTGCATTTTAAAATATAATATACAATAGGCTTGAAGAATATAAAAGTTAAGATCATAAAATAAAACAACCTTTTAAAAAACAAAGGATTAAGAGTTTTGTTTAGCGAAAAATCGGGAATGTGTGGTGACAACAACATGGAGAAATCTGGCCGTAGGTTCCAGTATTGAGACGGAGTTGCTATCTAACAAAAACAGAGTTTATGAATGTTCGTGGCTGCCCTGAGCACTTCCAGGGAAAGGAGGCATATAAAATTAACGAAATAAATATCCTGGGGGCTAGCCCCCAACTGACAGGAATTTTCCCTTTCTGTTATGATGCAAAGCTGCCTCGAGTCCCTTGGGAGATTGGCGGGGAAGAAATGCAAATTAAAATAAAAATAAAATTTCTCGCCTTTCCCAGTGCGTCTGACTGGGTTTCCAGCAAGAAATGTTTAAAAAGATAGGAAGATAAACTGAGTTGAGGGGATAGTATTACCCAACCTAGCCTTGAATGATAACTGAGGTAAAAAAAAATTAATAGCAAGCCTTTATTGGCATAGACAACAGTACAACAATAATAAAAAACGGATTAAAAAGCATATACAATACAGGAAATAAATGTTAGGTCGAAGGAAACTGAGGTAGATTTGAGAGGTGCAAGATGGTTTCTTTTATTAAAAGTGAACATGCATATTTGTTTCAAAACACACACAGCCTGAGGTAAATAGTAAGGCTGAAAAACAGGAGTTGTTGGATATTTGGTTTGACACGCTGTTTGCCTCAGGAAAACGTTCAGTCAGGTTTATGATAGCTCGCCACAGGCCCAGCAAAACCCTTTATTTATTTGATTTTTATCCTGCCTTTTCCCGCCAAAATTCAGACTCAGGGCAGCTAACAACCCATAAACGGTTGCAATAAATAAATAATGTGCGGTTAGATATTTAAAATCAAAAAGGATATTGAGGAGATAGAAAAAGTGCAGAGAAGGGCAACAAGGATGATTGAGGGACTGGAGCACCTTCCCTATGAGGAGAGGCTGCAGCGTTTGGGACTCTTTAGTTTGGAGAGGCGGCGGCTGGGGGGGGGTATGATTGAAGTCTATAAAATTATGCATGGGGTAGAAAATGTCGACAGAGAGAAATTTTTCTCTCTTTCTCACAATACTAGAACCAGGGGGCATTCATTGAAAATGCTGGGGGGAAGAATTAAGACTAATAATAGGAAACACTTCTTCACACAACGTGTGATTGGTGTTTGGAATATGCTGCCACAGGAGGTGGTGATGGCCACTAACCTGGATAGCTTTAAAAGGGGCTTGGACAGATTGATGGAGGGGAAGTTGATTTATGGCTACCAATCTTGATCCTCTTTGATCTGAGATTGCAAATGCCTGAGCAGACCAGGTGCTCGGGAGCAACAGCCGCAGAAGGCCATTGCTTTCACATCCTGCAGGTGAGCTCCCAAAGGCACCTGGTGGGCCACTGCGAGTAGCAGAGAGCTGGACTAGATGGACTCTGGTCTGATCCAGCTGGCTTGTTCTTATGTTCCTTACTATCCTAGCATTTCGAGGCATGTGGTAAATTTCTGTGCCCATGTGGATTAAAACGTGTGGCAAGCAGGGTTGTGATGAATTTTAAAACCAAATGTTATTCTGTAAGAAATGTTTTTTGGCTTTAAATCATTTCACCCTAGTGATTAATGATGTTTCCTTTTCTTTCATTTTATTTAAATTGTGAATAGTTTTAATGGTGTTTTTTTTTTCAAAGGTCCTCTCTTTTTTCATTTTAGAAGTTGCTCTGTTTTATGCCATGATTTAGCATTGGGCTTTGACTGTAAATAAATTGGTCAAATCTTTATTAACATTAAAATTCTAGAGACACCCCCCTCCAATAATACTAATAACAAGAAGGCCTACAGTAACCCATCATCAGAATCAATTCCCTCAACAAGAAAACTTAGTCAATGCAAATTAATCCAGATTTAATCCGATCCACTTGATCCAAATTTAATCAAATTATGTTGTTCTGGTTGGCTCCTGTGTCTCTGAGCCTTTGCTTTTCCTGTCACTGTTATATTCATCTGTCAATGTAAAAGTTCAGCATATCTGACAATTGTCCATTTTCCTTGTAAGGGTCACTAGCCACACTTGCAAGAAAAACCTGTCTTGGGAAGCCCAGCACATTTCTGCTCAAAGCGCAACGTTGGCGTGATCTTTTCACACACTGCTTTTGCATTTTTCATCCTTTGGCCTGGTAACTACAATGTAAATCTTATAACCTTGGTAAATTCCGCAGGGCCTATAAGACGGAGCTATTCCACCGGGCTTTTGGAGGGGCTGGCCGCGGTTCTATTGCCCCCCATTGAAACTGGAACTAAGCTGCCTTTTCCATCTTGGTAGGGCCCTGATTCCATCCTGGGCCCTGCCTCTCCTCCCTTCTCCTTTGGCCTTTAGACCGGGCACCTGTGTGTGTGTTTTTACACAACCTTTGTTGTTTAATCTGTATTTATTGTTTTAATTGCTGCTGAATTTTAATGAGTTAGATTTTATGTTATATTGATTTACTGTTCTGGTAACAGTCATGTTGTGAGCCGCCTCGAGCCCTTCGGAGATGAGACGGCCTATAAATTTAATTAATTAATCAATCAATCAATTAATTAATTAGGGAACTGAGAAGCAGAAAAGAAAATCCTCAGTAATTTTCCCCATGTACTGTCCCAAATAGGTGACTCTCCGCTCACAATGCATTCCGGTTCCTATATGTTGGTGCTATTTAACTTCATTACGATATTTCTATCAGGGAAGTAAATCAGTGTGGTTAATTTTGCATGTGCATATTTTGCATTTTTAGTTTGTAAAAATATAGCATGGTAACAATAAAGATAGAAAATTTGTTCTAGAAAAGGGAAAGTTACTCTCTTAAAAAATTATGAAATAGGTTTTTATACATAATAAAACTGAGTACCGAGAATGAGGATATCAGAAATGTATAAAGCATCATCTAAATCGGAACATCATGCTTCCTTAAATTCAGAGCAAATGTATTAGGAAGAAATAATGTCATTTCAAAGGTTTTTTGTATATATTTGACAGCTGTTTGCAGTGGAAACAAAGCTTCTTTCCTTTGTCCCATCTGAGTGAGCTCCATAGGTTATGTGAAAGATCTCTGCCTAAGACAGTAGAGAGACTACCAGTCGGAGCAGACAAGACTGACTTTCACAGATCAAGGGCCTGACTCTGTAGGTAGCAGCAGCTTTTTTGGAGAAGAACACTGGCTTCGCATGCAGAAAGTATCAGGTTCGATCCCCGTATCTCTCTATAACACAATCAGGTAGTAGGTGACGTGGACCTTGGAGAGCTGCTGCCAGCCAGAGTAGACGGCTGGTTTTGATCAGCTAAGGGTCTGTCAGTAGCTTAACGTTTTCAACAGAAAATGGTGCAAAAATGAGAAATTCTGCATTTGATTACACAAGGGAGGAGTGAAAACCAAGCAAGAGTTCTCTCTTGGAATTGCCAAGAGGAGAATGCTGAAAATCATCTAGCAGATTATGTGTCACATGACCAAAGGAACATTAAACTTTTCAGTTGGGAGAAATTATTTGTTGATCAGCTGTTGTAAATAGAGTTCTTACTATCTTTTTGATTTGTTTCAGAATATGGCCTGAATTCTAACAGTACTTTATGGGACACTGAATTCAGGAGCATTGTCCCCATTTCTCCTTCTCTCAGCTCATCCAGAAGTAACCAGATCCATCTACGTCATCACAAGTTGTTGAATTTCAAAGCAAAACCCTTGTCTTTCCCCTGGGAACTTGAGCTTTTTAGAGACATGGAAATACTGGCAGAAAGGCAGCAACCTCAGACTTTCTCATTTCTGAGGAATGGGATGATCCAGATGAGGAAATCGCCATGTAAGCCTGAAGTCAAACAAAGTGGTAGGCACACGGAGCATGTTCTTCGTGTTTCTTCATGTAGGGATTTAAAAGATTGGATGGGCTGGTTTTCATGGTGACATTTTGTGCCTGACGTTGCCACAAATAGTGTGAAGGAGACTTGTGAGAATCCTTGATTAGGTTACAGTAGGTTTTCCCCTCTTACGCTTGCATTCATATGAACATCAGAGCATGGTAAACTTAGTCCAGGGTTTTCTCAGACTTTCTACCGTGTTTCTCAGAAAATAAGACAGGGTCTGAAAATAAGACAGGAGCAGCAGTGGCGTAGGAGGTTAAGAGCTTGTGTATCTAATCTGGAGGAACCGGGTTTGATTCCCAGCTCTGCTGCCTGAGCTGTGGAGGCTTATCTGGGGAATTCAGATTAGCCTGTGCACTCCCACACACGCCAGCTGGGTGACCTTGGGCTAGTCACAGCTTCTCGGAGCTCTCTCAGCCCCACCTACCTCACAGGATGTTTGTTGTGAAGGGGGAAGGGCAAGGAGATTGTAAGATCCTTTGAGTCTCCTGTAGGAGAGAAAGGAGGGGATATAAATCCAAACTCTTCTTCTTATATTAATTTTTGCTCCCAGAGATGCGCTTTGTCTTATTTTCAGGGGATGTCTTATTTTTCCGCTCCACAGCTGCATGCTCTGGTGTTCTGTTCGACGGGCATGCTTCCAAACAAAAACTTTGCTACGTCTTACTTTCGGGGGATGTTTTATATTTAGCACTTCAGCAAAACCTCTACTACCTATTATTCTCAGGGGATGTCTTATTTTCTGAGAAACAGGGTAATTTCAGGGAACCCTTTAGATACTGATTTGGTCAAAGAAACACTATGTATCTACAATGGAGCTTTTCTGTATTGTTGAAGATTATGGGAATGGCACGTTCCATTCAAATAGGGCTCTTGCTGGATGCTGCAAGTCTTGATGTCATTTCCTGTGGGCTTGAATGGGGTGAGCTCTAGCAAGTACTTGTGGCTGAGTATTGTTGGGACAGTGGTACTGAAACTGTTTGTCCAGAGATAGAAGATATGCATCCACCCTGTCAGACTTCTTGCATCCAATTCATAAGAACATAAGAACAAGCCAGCTGGATCAGACCAAAGTCCATTTTTCTTTTTTTCTTTTATGTACACTGAGAGCATATGCACCGGAGACAAATTCCTTGTGTGTCCAATCACACTTGGCCAATAAAGATTCTATTCTATTCTATTCTAGTCCAGCTCTCTGCTACTCGCAGTGGCCCACCAGGTGCCTTTGGGACCTCACATGTAGGATGTGAACGCAATGGCCTTCTGCGGCTGTTGCTCCCGATCACCTGGTCTGTTAAGGCATTTGCAATCTCAGATCAAGGAGGATCAAGATTGGTAGCCATAAATCGACTTCTCCTCCATAAATCTGTCCAAGCCCCTTTTAAAGCTATCCAGGTTAGTGGCCATCACCACCTCCTGTGGCAGCATATTCCAAACACCAATCACACGTTGCGTGAAGAAGTGTTTCCTTTTATTAGTCCTAATTCTTCCCCCCAGCATTTTCAATGTATGCCCCCTGGTTCTAGTATTGTGAGAAAGAGAGAAAAATTTCTCTCTGTCAACATTTTCTACCCCATGCATAATTTTGTAGACTTCAATCATATCCCCCCTCAGCCGCCTCCTCTCCAAACTAAAGAGTCCCAAACGCTGCAGCCTCTCCTCATAGGGAAGGTGCTCCAGTCCCTCAATCATCCTTGTTGCCCTTCTCTGCACTTTTTCTATCTCCTCAATATCCTTTTTGAGATGCGGCGACCAGAACTGGACACAGTACTCCAAGTGTGGTCGCACCACTGCTTTATATAAGGGCATGACAATCTTTGCAGTTTTATTATCAATTCCTTTCCTAATTATCCCCAGCATAGAGTTTGCCTTTTTTACAGCTGCCATGCATTGAGTTGGAACTAATCATGGAACTAATCAACTAAGACGCCTAAATCCCTTTCTTGGTCTGTGACTGATAGCACTGACCCCTGTAGCGTGTATGTGAAGTTTGGATTTTTTGCCCCTATGTGCATCACTTTACATTTTGCTACATTGAACTGCATTTGCCATTTCTGAGCTCACTCACCTAATTTATCAAGGTCCGCTTGGAGCTCTTCGCAATCCTTTGTGGTTCTCACCACCCTACATAATTTGGTATCATCTGCAAACTTGGCCACCACGCTACCCACCCCTACTTCCAGGTCATTTATGAGTTTCCTGCTTCCAATTTTTCTGGGGAAAAAAGTACTTCTGGCACTAACATGAATCCTGCAAATGTTTGTTCTAAAAGGATGGCAGGACCCTGAACCAAGCAATAAAGGTCTTTGTGTTCTTGAAGAGCTTCCACCCATGCTGCCTGGCTCAGTTTCCCCTTGTGAATCTGAAGGGTTTCAAAGCAGGCTGTGATAAGGAGCATGTGGGGTGACTCCTCACTATTTGAAATCCATTTGGTGTACAACCAAATGCTTGAGTATGTTGTTGACAATAAGTGTTACTCATGGAAAGACTTTTATCTCTCCCTTTCTTAGGGTCGGTTTCCCAAAAGAAGGGAAGAGCCCAAACACTTTAATTAGTACCAAAGTTTAGCAGCTTGTAGTAAACCAACCAAATGAAAGAGCAAAACACCCACACTACATAGCATCACCATTTCAAAAATCTTGGGTAAGAAATTGTTTAGAAATTGGCTTTGTGTGTTTTCTGTGCTGGGTGGCTTGGTCTGGTGGTTTTTAGCTCCCAACATTTCGCCTGCATCTGTGGCTTGCGCCTCCAGAGGCATGTCACAGTAAGATGTGTTTCTCTCCGTGGCACACATCTTACTGTGGAACATGCCAGTTACAGATGCAGGTGAAACATTAAGAGCCAAACCCACCAGACCACAGCCACACAGCCCAGAAAACCTACAGTAACCAGTTGATTGCGGCCATGAAAACCTTCTACAGTATAATTATTCAGAAAATAAATGTCCTAGAAATTAGAGTTATATTTTGCCAACTGTACTATTTAAAGCATTTTCAGTTGCATAAAAGTGTTCTAATAGGATGTATGTTTACACAGCCCTATTTCAAGCTAGTAACAGATAGTGTATGAAATGTATTTTGGTTGTTTCTCTAATCTCCAAATGCCCTTTAGCTGCATTATTTTTTTGCCTTGAGCCGTTCCATTCTAAACTGCCATTCATAAAGGGATCGTAACTTTGGCATGCTCTTAATTTAACATCAGCATAACTCATACGCAAACCGTGTCCGAACGGCTCCCCTGAGATCAACTATAATAAGGCATTAGTGATAGGATTGGTGTGTGATGGCGCCCCCTATCTGCAACCGTGAGACAACTCAGCTGCTACTATGTGGGTAAAGTTTGCAGCCGACTTAACAGCAATCCAGCAGGGTTTCCAAGGCAAGAGACTAACTTTAATCCTTTTGTTGCAACAACTGGTCATTTAGTCCAATGTAGAGACCAAAAGGGCACTGTTGACACTTGGTAGCATACCTAACATTGGAAGATGAACAAGTGAATGGAACTTAAAATGTTATGGTTGGTGTTGTCCGGTCATGACATTGTCAGAGTGAATATGAGGACTCATCGTGGTGTAGTGGTTAAGAGCATGTGCACCCTAATCTGGGGAACCAGGTTTGATTCCCTGCTCTGCCACTTGAGCTGTGGAGGCTTATCTGGGGAACTAGATTAGCCTGTGCACTCCAATACACGCCTTGGACGAGTCACAGTTCTTCCTAGCTCTCTCAGCCCCACCTGCCTCACAGGGTGTTTGTTGGGGGCGGGGGAGGAAAAGGAAAAGCTCCTTTGAGTCTCCTTGCAGGAGAGAAAGGGGGGATATAAATCCAAACTCTTCTTCTTCTACTACTTGCATCTCTTTACCTGTAGGCGCTGATTTTCCATTGGAAAAGAAAGAACAGTGACTGGCATAACATGTGTAGTTAAAGGGCTGTCAAGTCACAACTGACTTATGGCAACCCGGTGGAGTTTTCAAGCCAAGAGATGCTCAAAGGTGATTTGTCGTTGCCTCCTTCTACATAACAGCCCTGGTATTCCTTGGTGGCCTTTCATCCAAGACTAGCCAGGGCTGACCCTGCTTCTCTTCCGAGATCAGGCTAGCCTGGGCTAGGCGGATGATCCTTGATAATAAGATTGTTCCTTGATTGATCCTTGATAACAGAGTATGATTTGGAATGATATTGTCCAGCCTGATCTCATCAGATCTCAGAAACTCAACAGGGTTGGAATTTGGACGAGAGACCACCAAGCATGACTTCGCGGAGGAAAGCAATGGCCCATCACCTCTGTTTAATCAGGGGCCTTGAAAACACTGTTGGGTTAACATAAGTCGGCTGCAGTTTGACATTACGTTACAGAAACATGCATTCACACATGCAGGTGTGTTAGTCTGCAAAATAAAACTGAAGTCCAGAGGCATTTTGAAGACTGAAACAAATTATATTAGTGCCACTGGGTATTTGTTTTCTTTGGACATTTTAAAAATCTTGAACTGTAGTCTTCAACCTTTTCAGATTGGAGGGTCTACCTTTGACCCTCCATTCAGTGGCATATGTGATGAAAATAGCACCTGAGGCAAGTACTGAAATTGTGTCCTCCCACCCAGAATTGCTCCCCTACCTGTCCAAACAGTGACACCCCTGTGGGACTTTGGTCTGATCCAGATGGACTTTGGTCTGATCCAGCTGGCTTGTTCTTATGTTCTTATGGGTAGGTTAGGCTGAGAGTCAGTGACTGGCCCAAAGTCACCCAGCAAGCTTCCTTGGCAGGGTGCAGATTTGAACCCGGGTCTCCCAGATCCTGCTCTGAAACTGCAGCCACGACACCACACTGGCTTTCAGAACGAAGTTAAAATGGGAACGGAAACATGTTGCGGGATGTCCTGGACTCCTTGGAGCAATAGTGGGATAAAAATGGACTTGATAGCAGTAAAACTCATTCCCAGGGAAACATGATGGGAGGCCAATTTCCGTTGAACTGAATGAGACTAATCTTTTGGGATATACAAACACATGGCTGGGCTGTGATTCTATGCACGTTTACTCTGGAGTCATCCCTATTTAATTCAGGGAGATTTCCTTGCTGAGCTAGAGTTGAGATGCATTGGGGGGGGGTCTTGTTTGCAACAAGAAAAAAAAGTTTGGGAATCTCTGAATTAGGATGGGCACTGACTTGATTCCTGCACCCCCTTTCTCATTCTTCAGTGAAAAATGACCTAGTTCTGACTTCCTCCATCTGGGCAGAACTGCGGAAACAGGATACCAGTCAGGAGGGAGTGCCCACTTCCAGAGAGAAAGTTCCACTCCTCTATTCCTGTGTGAATTTTGCGGCTTTTCCCAGAGCTGGGGATGGAAGGGCATTGTGGGAAAGAGCCCTGACTGTGTTTCCTTCAGGTCGCTCCCATTCATGACCACTTTATGCAATCAGTAGAATTCTTTTTATTTGTTTAAAAGATTTCCATCCCGCCTTTCCTTGAGGACCCAGGGTGATTGGGTGTTGCTTTGTAGAATATCCTCTTCATGAAGAAATAACCTCTCTACAGATAAAAATGGCACACTAGCAAGAAATATAGGTCACATTTCTGTGCTAGCCAGTGTGGTGTAGTGGTTAAGAGCAGGTGGATTCTAATCTGGAGAACTGGGTTTGATTCCCCACTCCTCCACCTGAGTGGCAGTGCCTTATCTCGTGAACCAGTTGTGTTTCCACACTCCTACATTCCTGCTGGGTGACCTTGGGCTAATCACAGTTCTTTGGAACTCTCTCAACCCCACCTACCTCACAAGGTGTCTGTTGTGGGGAGAGGAAGGGAAAGGTGCTTGTAAGCCACCTTGAGTCTCCTTACAGGAGAGAAAGGTGGGGGATAAGTCCAAACTCTCCTTCTTCTCTTCTTTCTATGGGCAGAGAATTTCCTAGTTGCTTAAACTAAGGCTCAGTCAAACAGGACACTGCTCCCTGAAATTTTACGGGATATACCTTTAACACTTGATTCTGCAGGCTGACAGACAGCCGTTTTCTCCTATGTGCATTATTTTAGGAATCCTTATTGCCATCTGGTGAAGTCGTCCAACATTGCTATCTCCAAAGATGTGCAACATTTGCGACCTTTTGAACACCAAAACAGCCAACTTGGTGATGCATGATTTTGCTGTTGATGTTGACGGTGTGGTTTCCCCTTCTGTTTTATTCTATTCTATTCTGTTCCCAAAAGTGGTGAATAATACAATTAGTTCAGAGAGTCATCAGATTTACTAGGTTATTAAACCAACTATTTAACAAAACAAGTGTGGGGGAGGGGAGCGGGGGAAAGGAAATGAAGAAATTACTGCTTCAAATAAATTCCCCCCAGATTTCAGGCATCATGAAATCATCCACTCTCAATGACCATAGAATTTCAGTGGGGAAAATCAAGTATGTAAGAGAAGAGAAGATTTCAAATGACTGAGCAGTGGCCAGTTGGGATGAGACTCTGGGAGCACTGAGAGCACTTCCAAATGTTTTTTACTCCTTTCCTCCACCTGAGTGGCAGAGGCTTATCTGGTGAACCAGATGTGTTTCTGCATTCCTATATTCCTGCTGGGTGACCTTGGGCACCTGCCTCACAGTTCGTTGGAACTCTCTCAGCCCCACCTGCCTCACAAGGGGTCTGTTGTGTGGAGAGGAACAGAAAGGAGTTTGAAACCCCTCCGAGTCTCCTTAAAGGAGAGAAAGGCCAGGTATAAATCCAAACTTCTCCTCCTTTTCTTCTCCTTTCTTTTTCTTCTTCTGTAGTCTAGATAAAGGAGGAAAATACTATTCTCCCACAATATGAAAGTTGCTGGTGAAACTCACCTTAATAAGATATGGTGACAACCACCTGCTTAGATGTTTCCTAGAAAGGCGCAAATTCATGCATGTTATATCTGCCAGTAAAAAGCCAACGAGGTGTAGTGGTTAAGGGGTCAGACTAGGATCTGGAAAACCCAGGTCCGAGTCCCCACTATGCCATGAAAATTTCTGGATGGCCTTGGGCCAATCAGACTTAACCCTGGCAAATGTTTGGATAGGAGACCTTGAAGGAATATCAGGGGCAGGTATTGAACAGGCAATGTTATTACTTCGTTTCCATTAAAAGTGTCAACTGCCCATTTCCACCTACTAAAGCTGTATTAAAGGGGCAACATTTTTTTCTCCAGGTTGTTGGCAACCATTGTTGGGAAACAAGGCATGGAAATATACTTCCTCCCCCCAAAAAACAATCCTCCATGGGCAACTTAAGTAACTGAATTCCTTTTTTAAAAATAACATGTTTCTTTGCACAAATTGTTCTCATTTATTTCTTGCTACACTGCAATCATTCCATGCCCAGAGGAAGTTGCATCTTTAATTGGATACAAATTTTAAAAAATTAGAGGGGATGGTATGTCCTGTCCTGTTAGAGCAAGATGGGACATTCTGACTCATTGAAAAAGATAGCACTGGAACAGGTAGAGAGGAGATTGACCAATGGGATCCCGGGATTGCGACATCTTTGTTATTAACAAAGGCTCAAAGCATTTGAGATGTAAAAAACTAGGGCAGGAGAGAGTTGAATGAAGAGGGGAACACGACAGATAAAATGATGGGCAGCATGGAGTCATCCAATGATATGCATCAGCAGCAAGTTCAGAAGATGCAAAAAGCCAATGAGCATTTCTTGCAGCGGAATTTTCTGCTACAAGACCTGGAGGTGGTCCTTAGCCTAGATGATCTTCTAAAAGAGCTTGGCAAAATTGAACGAGAATAAATTGTTCAGCATGGTGTAGTGGTTCTCTAATCTGGAGAATCAGGCTTGATTCCCCACTCCTCCACTTGAGTGGCAGAGGCTTATCTGGTGAACCAGATGTGTTTCTGCACTCCTGCTGGGTGACATTGGCCCAGTCACAGTTCTTCAGAACTCTCTCAGCCCCACCTACCTCACAAGGTGTCTCTTGTGGGGAGAGGAAGGGAAAGGAGCTTGTAAGCCACCTTGAGTGTCCTTACAGGAGAGAAAGGTGGAGTATAAATCCAAACTCTTCTCTTTTCAGTTTATGCACTACTCTGGCAAAATAAAGCTTCCATGTTTAAGAGGACATTTATCTTAAAAGGTTCCTCTTACAAGATCCTGTGGGTTTCTCTTTCAAATTAAGGGTGCTGAGCTAGGCAGATGCTTTGAGTAATCCAGTGGGGCACCTTTAGATTGAAGCAATAGCTCCTTATGGGTCTCCCCAACTTTCTAGGCTAAAAGTAGTAGAAAACTTGGTAGGAGTTTTGAATGCTGAAATTTTCAGTTGTGTTGTGAGATTGGCCACAAGTAGAATTATCACGCCTGATTGGCCACAAGTAGAATTAACACAGATGCCAGGCAGCTGTTATCACCTTTCAGAGCCATCCAGCCTCTATTTTCTCCCCCCCACACACACACACCATTTGCACCCCCTTCTCTGGTTCCTTCTGATGGCTGCTGCTGATTTCTCTGTTGTGAGGGACCACACTCTCTGCCCGTGTCCCAAAAAAACTTATTTTGGCTTGATTTATTTGGAAAATATACAGGCTGTCTCTCCAGAGACCCGCTTGAGGGTGCTTACAATTAAAACACAATCTTTAAACCACAGCTATTAACAGAACACGGCCACTAAAACAGGCTGTTAAAAACAAGCCAGGGCATAGAAACAGCGCAAGGCACACGCCCATGCACTTAACATTATTACAGTCCTCAGTGCCAGAAACAGATCATAAAGCTGCCGAAGAGCCTGAATAAAGAAGAAGAGGAAGAGGAGGAGTTTGGATTTACATCCCCCCTTTCTCTCTTGTAAGGAGACTCAAAGGGGCTGACAGTCTCCTTTCCCTTCCCCCCTCACAACAAACACCCTGTGAGATGGGTGGGGCTCAGAGAGCTCCGAAGAACTGCAACTAGCCCAAGGTCACCCAGCTGGCATGTGTTGGAGTGCACAAGCTAATCTGGGTCACCAGATAAGCCTCCACAGCTCAAGCGGCAGAGCGGGGAATCAAACCCGGTTCTCCAGATTAGAGTGCACCTGCTCTTCAGCATTATGCCACGCTGGCACGTTGGCTTAGTACCTCAAAGATGGTAAAGTAAGCCTCAAAGGAAGAGGGCATTCCAAAGGAGAGGGGCCACTAATGAAAAATCCCTGTTGTGTACATTTGACACTTCTGGCCCTGAAACAGATATTGATAGTGAATCCAATAAGATATATCCCTCCCGCACCGGGACAGGCACATATGTAGCCACCCTGCAGGAATCTCCACCTGTCCTATTGTTTGCGGCCCTAAGAAGCTGGACTGCCGATTTCCACCTGCAACAGAGCCGGCTTCCACAATCAGGTTGCTTACCTACTGCCCGCTATTCACTAGTGAATCTCATTATTTCTAGGGTTGCCAGCCTCCAGGTGGTAGCTGGAGATCTCCTGCTATTATTTACCAC
This sequence comes from Sphaerodactylus townsendi, assembly GCF_021028975.2. Taxonomy (NCBI): domain Eukaryota; kingdom Metazoa; phylum Chordata; class Lepidosauria; order Squamata; family Sphaerodactylidae; genus Sphaerodactylus; species Sphaerodactylus townsendi. The sequence continues at coordinate 19,747,479 of NC_059441.1, read as the reverse complement.
TAATCTCCAGGCATCAGGGACCATTGCACCTGGAGACCATGGCTGCTTTGTAAGGTAGATTGTCCGGCATTATTTATACCCCACTGAAGTCGCTCCCTTCCCCAACCCCACACTCCTTAGATGCCACCTCGTAAATCTTGAACTGGCAACCCAAACAATTTCTAATTGGATGCTCCCCCTCCCCTTGAGTTGACCATTTTGGGGACCTAGTGGACCTTCCATAGAAGACTGTAACTTAAAGTTGGAGCTATTTTATACCGTCCCCTAAGCACAAGAAAAGAAGAAGAGTTTGCTTTCCTCTCCTATAAGGAGTCTGAAGGCAGCTTACAAACTCCTTTCCAGTCCTCTCCCCACAACGGACACTTTGAGAGGCAGGTGGGGCTGAGAGAGTTCAGAGAGAACTGTGACTAGCCCAAGGTCACCCAGCAGGCTTCATGTGTAGGAGCAGGAAAACAAATCCAGTTCAACAGATTAAAGTCCACTGCACATGTGTAGGAGCGGGGAATCAAACCTAGTTTCCAGATTAGAACCCACCTGAACCACTGTGCCATGCTGACTCAAGGAGACTGAGATGCCAACAAGAAACCTGCATCTCCTTGAGTTTGCATGGGGTAGTGGTTCCAATCTGGATTCTAATTGTAATGTGGACTCTAATTCTAATTCTGTTCTGGATTCTAATTCTAATTTGGATTCTAATTCTGTTCTGGACTCAGATTCAAACCTGGACTCTAATTCTGTTCTGGCTTCTAATTCTAATTCTGTCTGGCCACAGAGACCTGCTCCAAGTCCATCCAAGACCTGTTCGTGCTCCCCGGCTTTAACCGGCACGTGTGAACATCCAAACCTGGAGCCATCCATTCATTTCCCCGCCGCTCCCTGGAGGCGCAGAGGACGCTTCGCTTTCCAGGATCTGGCAGGAAGCGTTTCGCAACGGGGATGCACAGAAAAGGTTATCGGGGGCGGCCGGGTTTTGTTTTCGCCCTCCTCGTTTTTGGGAGCGGGGGTGTCCCCCCCCTTTCCCCCTTTTGCAAGCCACCGCGGTATGTGCAGAATGCAAACGCGGCGTCAGGCCCGGGGAGGAGCCAGGCGCTCAGCTGGTGTAAACAGCGCGGCTCCCCGATCGCCTATAAAGCGGGCGGGTTGGGAGCGCGCTAGGAAAAGCCGGGCTGCCGACGGACTTCGCCGAGCTGCTCCGGACCGAGCCGAGAGCCTCCGCCGCCTCTTCGCTTCTCCCGCAACGCTCTCCCCGCAGTGCAGACCCTCTCTGAACCCCGGAGCTGCTGCAGAGAGCGAGAGGGTCAGTCCAAGCCGTGCGCCTCGCAGGGGGGCGATAGGTAAGCCTCCCGAACCGGGCGCAGCCGCCAGGAGACGCTGTTGCAGGTGGAAACCGAAGGTCCGGCTCCTTGGGAAAGTTTGTGCGCTCCGGTGGGTTGCAAACTTGGGGCCGATTCCCCGCAAACATGTGCGCGTGGCTGGGGGGAAAGGGCGCCTTGCAAACGGCGGTGAGCGGGCTAGGACTCTTGGAGAGGTGGCTGCAAGAGGCGGCGGGCAGGTAGGTATTCTGGGTTTGCGCCGCTGCTTCCCCGTCGCTGGAAGTTGCCCCGCAGTCCCTCGAAGCTGGAGCCGCTGCGCCGGGCTGGCTCTTGCAGGCACTAGGATGCTTAAGTGCTTGCTGGAGAAGAGCGCGCGTCTTGGCGCTTCTGGTGCGCTATAGCGAGCAGGGCGCACGGCAGCAGCTGTGCCAGGCGTGACCAGGGTTGGCCGCAGGACTTCTTCAGGCTGCTGCTGCTCTGGCTGAAGTGGCGTCGGGTCTCCCCCTGGCCGAGCCCTGCCTTCCTTCCTTCCTTCTGGAGAGGATCCCCAGTGCGCACACACAGGTGGGTACTTTTCTTGGCACCATCCAGCCGCGCTCTGGCCGGCCTGTCCACGTTTGGTCTTCTAATGAAGGTGCCAGCCCGACTGTCTCTTTGCAGGGAGCGGAGGTGCGGAGCTCACCGCCTGCTGCTGGCGGGGCCACTAAAACAGCTAGGACGTTGGGCTTGGAGAGAGAGCTCAGCCACATTGCTCTCCTTGATCATGGAAGACAGAGGTAAGGACTGTTACCCCGGGGTAAAGAGTGGCTTGGGGAAAGGGGGACCCCCAGAGTAGAGAATCTGCCCAAAGGGCTTCCTTCAGGGGTGCTTTTCTGCCGTTTTCCTTGGATATGACCAAGCAATGGTGTAGTGGTTGAGAGCAGGTGCACTCTAATCTGGAGAGCCAGGTTTGATTCCCCGCTCTGCCACTTGAGCTGCAGAGGCTTATCTGGTGAACCAGATTAGTTTGTGCACGCCAACACATGCCAGCTGGGTGACCTTGGGCTAGTCACAGTTCTTTGGAGCTCTCTCAGCCCCACCTACCTCATGGGGTGTTTGTTGTGGGGGAGGGGGAAGGGAAAGGAGCTTGTAAGCCCCTTTGAGTCTCCTATAGGAGAGAAAGGGGGATGTAAATCCAACTTTTCTTTTTTTCTTCTTCAATCCCAGGCAGACTTTAAACTAGTTAATTCCGAAGCCTGGTTGAACTCTGTGGAGGGGTGGGGGTAGAATGGCATAGGATCCTGCTGCTACAGTATCAGTCTGTGCCAGTGTGGCCCAGTCGTGAACTGTATGTCTAAGGTCTGGGTTCGAATCCCCTCTCTGTCTTGAAACTTGCTGGGAGATTCTGAGCCAATTGCTCTCAGCCTAACCTAAGCAGGGTTGTTGTGAGAATAAAACAGATTTATTATCATCCTTGAAATTTCCTGCTGTTTTGCTTGCAAGTAGAGAGGCCAGGGCAGTGGACTAGTGCATCTTGTCTGGGCGCTTCTCTGCTTTGGAGTACAAAGTCAGGGAGTGGCAATTTTTCCAGATGAGTTAATGCCCAATGTAAGGCTGTGCGTGTTATAGAAATCTGTGCCCCACCTTAATTTAAATGGGCAGATGGGGAGTCTAGAACTGGAGTCCGATCTGCCCTTTAGAACTCTTCTTCCTTGTACAAATGCACACAGATTCCCCTGACCTGAGCTGCCTCCTTGCCCTCCTTTCTCCAACTCTTGGGCCCCTTCCACACCTGCAGAATAATGCACTTTCAATCCACTTTCACAATTGTTTGCAAGTGGATTTTGCTATTCCGCACAGTAAAATCCAGCTACAAAGAGCATTAAAAGTGGATTGAAAGGGCTGCTCTCTTTTGAAATAATAATGTGCATTTCTTTAACAAAAGACTGGGCAATGAACCACAGTTTCCATCTGGAAGTGAGGGGGTGAAGGCCCCTCTCCAAAAGACAAAAAAAGAGAGAGGGCTGAATGCAAACCTCAGTTTGCATTCAAAGTTGCCCCACAGTGTGTAGCATTTTTTCCATGGGCAAAGCGTTTGGCACTTTGTTCTTCCAGCAGTACAGTCAGGAAGTTGCTCAGATAAACTAGGGGAGTGTCTTTGGCACATGGGAATTTGATTCTTGCCTCTCTTGAGCCCAGTCATTCTGTTAAAGGATACTCCATTTGTGCCCCACCTCTGTTTCAGACATGCACGTTCATGGGGTGGGGGGGGTGAGGGGGGTGGGGGGGTGGGGGTGGTCTTGAACCAATATCTTGATGTGGGAATGGGCTGCTGGAGAGTGACAGAGTGAAACTGACCAAACCATCCTGAGACGAGTTAGAAGGCTGTTAACTCTGCTCATGTTTGTGCTGTTAGTAGCTGTTTGGATTTATACCCCACTTTTCTCTCCTGTAAGGAGACTCAAGATGGCTTACAAGCTCCTTTCCCTTTCTCTCCCCACAACAGACACCTTGTGAGGTAGGTGGGGCTGAGACAGTTCTTAAAAGAACTGTGACTGGCCCAAGGTCCCCCACAGGCTTCATGTGGAGGAGCAGGGAAACAAATCCAGCTCACCAGAGAAGAATCCACTGCTCATCTGGAGGAGTGGGGAATCAAACCCAGTTCTTCAGATTAGAGCATAGGTGTCAAACTCGCAGCCCTCCAGATGCTATGGACTACAGTTCCCATAATCCCCTGCCATTATCATGCTGTCAGGGGATGATGGGAACTGTAGTCCATAACATCTGGAGGGCTGCGAGTTTGACACCTGTGGATTAGAGTCCACCACTCTTAACCACTACACCATGCCGGCTCTCTGGAAGGTGTAAGCCACCTTGAGTCTCCTTACAAGAGAAAAGTAGGGTATAAATCCAAACTCCTCATCATCATTAATGTCCCTTGTAATCTTTTGTTGGATCCTCCCCTGCTAGTCTTTATCTGTCTGTATAGCAAAGCCATTGAAGGTGATGAAGCAGGTGGCTGCAGCAAGAAATGTCCTGGGTTTAGGCAGAGGTGTGATTCTGTAGTTGCGCGGCAGGAAGCTTCACTCTTGGATGCTGCTGAACAAAACCTTGTACATCAGTGACCTTCAGTACAACTTTTACACTTCTAATAAACAGTGGAGCAAACGTGGACTCAGTGGCCAGATTGTCAATGCAGACGTGGCCTGGATGGAAGTTGCCAGTCGCTTTGACACCACCACCACCCACTTTGTGGATGAAACCTGGAGATTACAAGAAATTATTTCCTGAGAGCCCACAATGAAGCAGTATCCATCGCAGCGGGGGATTCTGTGGCTGAGAACTTGACTTTGGAAACCTGACTCTTCCTCAGAGATTTTCTCCATAGTAAAGTCATCCTTCATCTGGGATACAGGTAAGTTTCTCAGTGTGGCTTTTGATTTCCATTTCTGAAAGTATGGGTGTGTGAAAGCACAGCACAATAGGTAACTGTAACTATATGTTACTCTCAGTCCCCTTCTGCACATGCAGAATAATTCACTTTCAATCCAATTTCACAATTGTTTGCAAGTGGATTTTGCTATTTTATACAGTAAAATCCAGTTGCAAAGTGCATTGTCAGTGGACAATGAAAGTGTATTATTTTGCATATGCGGACAAGGCCCTAGTTAGCACTAGCAGCAAAATAAAACTAGAGTCCAGTCAAGACTACCAAACTTTATTCCAGTATCAGTTTTTGTCTGTGAAGGCTCAGTTGGTCAGTGGTATCAACTCGTAACTCATGGGAACAGGGATGGATTCAGTGAGTCTCTGTGGTGCCACCGGACTCCTGCTTGGTTTTGCTCATGAATGGTTGTACTTAGGATCTTGAGTGGCTCTGGCATATTTCTGATTTGAATGGGTTTTGGGTGTGCCTGCTTGCGGGAAACTGAAGTACGGCAGCTGTATATTTCAGAAGTGGGTTGGTGCTGTGGAATTCCTGCCCTCCTAATTGGAAACGTCCGTCTGCTTTTGAAAAATTCTGTGGATTAGAGAATTGGTGGGCGTGGCTAATGAATTAAGGTTTCAGAATGGTTTTTCTTTGCTTCCTATGATTTGCCAGTGCACTATCAGACTTCTTTGCGTCCTTAGGGACTTTTTAAAAAAGAAAGGCAGAGGCGAGTGAACACATCGGCTTCACTTCCTGGAATTCTAGCTATCAAACCCATTGATAGCTCAGATGTGCAAACATCCATGAACTTTGGCTTGTCTTACTGACCAGCCACAATGAGTTCACCAGAGACTTCTCTCCTGTTCTTGTGATCTCTCTCTATATCCCAGAGAACTAGAGAGCCAGTGTGGTGTAATGGTTAAGAGCAGGTGGATTTTAATCTGGAGAACCGGGTTTGATTTCCCCACTCCTCCACCTGAGCGACAGAGGTTTATCTGGTGAACCAAATTTGTTTCCCCACTCCTACATTCCTGCAACTGGATTTTACTTGGGCTCGTCACAGTTCTTCGGAACTCTCTCAGTCCCACCTACCTCGCAAGATGTCAGTTGTGGGGAGAGGAAGGGAAAGGAGCTTGTAAGCCACCTTGAGTCTCCTTTCAGGAGGGAAAGGTGGGATATAAATTTAAGCTCTTCTTCTTCTAGAACAGGGGTAGGGAACCTGCGGCTCTCCAGATGTTCAGGAACTACAATTCCCATCAGCCTCTATCAGCATGGCCAATTGCCCATGCTGGTAGGGGCTGATGGGAATTGTAGTTCCTGAACATCTGGAGAGCCGCAGGTTCCCTACCCCTGTTCTAGAACAGGGGTAGGGAACCTGCGGCTCTCCAGATGTTCAGGAACTACAATTCCCATCAGCCTCTGTCAGCATGGCGAATTGGCCATGCTGGTAGGGCTGATGGGAATTGTAGTTCCTGAACATCTGGAGAGCCGCAGGTTCCCTACCCCTGTTCTAGAAGAAGGCTGTCCCACATTGTGTAGGACTCTGAAGTTGGTGCAACTGGCAATCTTCTTGTTTCTTCTGCTGGGCAATGTGAGGAAAACCTTCCACTAGCTTGAGAGAAGGGACAAGGATTCTTCACCAGACGTTTAGAGCCATGTGGGTTTGGTGATGCTTCCAGATGAGCTAGCAGAATGTATAGATGTGATACACATGGGTCCCCCCTCCTCTTACATTGGTTTATTAACAAATTACAGTTTTTTTATTTCATATTTGCCATTTCCCACCATGAATAAACATGAGGCCTCTGATACTACATTTGAATTATCTGTAAGCACTGTTGGATTTTGACATATGAATTGGTACCTATGGCAAATGAAACAAGTTGACTAGACAAGGCCTCCATCAGAAATAAATCATCTTCCATTAGTTAAGAGGGTATGTGTTTGGTTTGGTCAGAACCGATAGCCTGCATTCTTGCAGGCAGTGGTGTTCGCCTGTTGAGTGAAAAATATTTATCTCCCCCACTCAAGTCTTGTCATGTGATCCTAATGCCTGTAATCTCACACTGATGAGATTTTGGGGGTGTCTGACATGAGAGGGGAAGGGGAGTATCCAGTTTCAACTGCACTAAGGGTTAGACAGCATATTATGTCTCTTGGCAATAGTTGGGCCGATGCTCAGTATCTGTGTTTATGAGAGTGTTTTGCGGTTGTAGATGGGTCTGTAGCTTCTCCAAAACAGCTTTGTTGAAAACCTGTAGCGTCACCATGGACAGCTCCGGGTCTTTCTTCTTAACAGTCGTACCGCTGTCCATTCCCAGATTTTTTATAGCAGCTGGGTATCTCGTGCATGAAGGCTTTCCCCTTGTACATTCCTTAGCCGTTTATGCCAAACACAAGTGACCTCACAGTGGAGAATCTCTCCACCACATGCAGGGTGCAAAATGTGATGTCATAACCATATCACGTCAAGATAATCCTAGATGGGTAGCTAGGTTAGTCGGCAGAGGAATCCAGGGGCACCTGAAGGTCGAACAGCATTTATTCTGCCCCAAGGTGCATCTCACAAAGGAAGTTTGAGGAAGATTCTGCCGGAATAAATTTTGTTAGCCTCTAAGGTGCTATTGGACTTCTGTCTCAGTTTGTATCTTGAATGGGTTGTTGTGAGGTTGAAACGGAGAACCACGTGTGCCACTCTGAGCTCACTGGTTTAAGAACGGGGATAGAAATGTGATCCTATTGTTGCTGTTGATTGACACAAAAAACCAAGGACAGGGATTTATGTTTCACCTTCCTGCATGTAGTTGTGTTTGTGTGCTTGATTTCCATTGCTGGGAATTGGACTTGTTGCATTGCAGCAGGTTGGACTTGATGGCCCTTGGGGTCTCTTCCAACTCTATGGCTCATTCCGCACATGCAGAATAATGCACTTTCAAACTGCTTTCAGTGCTCTTTGAAGCTGTGCGGAATGGCAAAATCCACTTGTGAAAGTGGTTTGAAAACGCATTATTTTGCGTGTGCGGAAGGGGCCTATGATTCTATAGAATGTGTGTTTAGGTAATTGTTGCCCTTATCCATTATCGACTTTTTGGGACACTGTCTCAATTTTCACCTGATTTCCATTCTGCACATTTGTGCATTCCCTGTTCATCCCTTCCCTCCCTCCCTCCCCCCTCCTCCGCATTATAGAATCAGAGTAAACTAGAATGGGGATTGAAATAAATTATTAGGCTTGGGATCTTGGATTACTACTAAGTTGCCATTTAATGTATTTTAGATTTAGATTTTGAGGGAATAATTTAAACACACTTTATTCTCCTCCGTACCTGATAATTTTGCTAAAATAAATTCCGGATATGAGAATGCATGGGGCAGTACAAGATATAATGCATTATGTCTTCCATTTGATCTGAGCAGTGGTATTTATTCATTGTCAACTGAATATTATGGATGCCATGAAGTTTGTTTTTGCCATTGCAAATTCTTTCCTTGCTTCTCTCTTTGTTTCAAGAGATCCAAAGGAATTTCACTCTGTCAACATGGCAGGTTTGGGGTTGAGAAACATGGGCCAGCAAATCTTGGGGAGCTGCATTTTCATCTCACAGGCGATACAGATGAGAAAGGAGGCTATGAACTACCATCACACCTGGACAACCTAGCCATCCAACCTGGCCTTGCTTTTTGAGGTGTGCCACCATCCATGGAGTGCATAGCCTTTTGGTATGCCAAGTTTCCGTTAACGTTGCTACCGATGCCTATTAAAATGTTGAAGAGAGAATGCACATTTTAAATAAACCGTTTTCAAGCTTTAGTCTGCTGAAACCTTTTCCTCTAGAAATCTGTTTGCTCACCCCCTCGATGATCCCCCATCAGCAGTATGCAAATGCCTTCACAGTCATGAAGTCCAGAAAGATTTCTTTATTTACAGATTTGTGGATCTTGGAAATCTGAATTCCATTCCCAGCAGTGGGCCACAAATATCTGGCAACTGTAGGCAGAATATCCGCAGCTCGCAGGGAACACGGTTTGCCCCAGGAGCTCAAGCTGTTGTTTTGTTTTTTAAATAAAAGAGAACCTCCAACAGAGCAGGGCGGAAAGTGCCTTGTTCAAAATGGCACAAAGCTGTGTGCCTGGAGTGACAATATTGAATAGGAATGTTTTTTCCTGGTCCCTGTAGCATTCTTGGTGTGTTTGATTGATGGTCGCTGGATTCTTTATCCCAATGGTAATAGGCACCCTGCATCAGGGTGGTAATGAGAGCTAGAAATTTGTTATGGGGATTTTTTGTTTAAGTTCAGGGATGACAAAAATGCACTGAGTATCATTGTTTTTCCATTACTGATCCTTTACTGATCCTTTATTGGCATATAGGTGGCCATGATCAAACCATAAACAAAACTAAGAGCAAGCCATAACCACAGATTATAGATAAGAAAAGTAGACGACAATTTATCTTCCAGTCTTATTTTGACGCCCCTTTATGGCATCTTGCAAAAATTTTGCTACTTTCTCACTTATTTAAAGATTGGAATTAATCAGGAGAAGGAACAGCTTAGCAGAGTCCGAAAGTCCAGTCCTATTTACTAAAATAGGGCTTCAATACTTTGAATTTCCAAATGGAAAAGACAATGAAATAAAGCTTGCTGGATACGTTCAAAGCAGCCCACCTTGTCGGGGCAATGCGCTGAGAGTGTCATTGTTTTTCTGTGGCCCATCCTTCTCAAGCAGCACAAGTGACACGAAAATCCATCATGGCTTGATTTCCATCTTGTCTGAAACATTCTGAATTCCCTTGTACTTTGTGATTAATGGGCCTTGAAAGTATTATTTGTAAGGTGCTTAAGAAGATATAGATTTTTGTGCACAGTCTCACGAAACTGCAATTTGTCCGAAATGGAGTCCTGTTGATTTACATTCCTAAAGACGGTTGTATATGTGGAAGATAACTGGGTTAGAAGCGTGTAACTGTTTAGAATTGCATTGTCAGTCTGTTGGGCTTTCAAAATGAAATGATTTTGGGATGCTTTCCAATGTATATATAGCTCAGTAATGTACTAAGTGACCTTCATGCTCTGCAGTAACATACGTTGATGGTCATTCGATGATCACCAGTCGTGGTTAGCTTTGGCACTCAGCCTTTCCTAGAACATGAGATTGAAACAATCTCACTGAAATATTTTCAACGGTGCATCATCTGGGCCAGCAGCCAGAGATTTCCTCCAAGGTAGAAGAGACCTCAGATCAGTGTAGAACAAGGTTGTTTGGCACAAATACTCTTCGCTCTTGTTTAATTTACTCTTGTTTAATCTATATTTTTAAAAACTACCACATGTATTCACACACACCCCTTTCCCCAAAATGCACTTCTTAAGTATCTGGGATCTATTTATTAACATTTCCCTTTAGCCTATTTCCCCATTGTTAGACTGACAAATGGAGGCGTGAATAAAATGATTTATTGAGATGCTTTAAAAGATCAGTTTTTAAAATTTACTTTCATGATCGGAGCAAATGTCCAAGGAAATAGTTCTGCAGTGTTTATGTTAACCAGATGAGAAAAATGAACAGGAATGCAATAAAAATGTACAGTGCAGTTTAAGCATTAAAGATACAACTGGAATCCTGTTACCCTAATACTTGCAATAAGATACTAAAGAAGAATTCGATCTCCCCTGGCTAAGATGGTAAGGCATATTTATCAGGTTAAAGTGGCAGTGATCTTGGCAGAAAACAACCCTAAAGGGAGGGTCTGTTATGTCCCAATTCAAAGATCTCATTACCATTGGCTTCCAAATTATAATAGGTGTCATCTTTATGACCTTGCAGAGTTTACTGGTCTGTTAACGTGGTCTTCAGATTCTTTAGTTCTTGTATTTATTTATGTTTATTTATTTATGGGTTTTGTATACCGCCCTACCCCCGGAGGGCTCTGGGCAGTGATCTAATTAGAAAAATACATGGCAGCTGATCTAATTAGAAAAATACATTTTAAAACTTGTGTCAGAAATGGGGAGTTATATATAAAGCTACATGTGTGGGTGAAGTGTGAAGTCAAGGAAATTGATCCAAATGTAGTAGGGCTGGAACATAGATGGTTATAGAAACAGAATGAGGCCTGAGTGGTGTAGTGGTTAAGAGCAGGTGCACTCTAATCTGGAGAACCAGGTTTGATTCCCCGCTTTGCCACTTGAGCTGTGGAGGCTTATCTGGTGAAATAGATAAGTTTGTGCACTCCAACACACACCAGCTGGGTGACCTTGAGTGAGTTACAGTTCTTCAGAACACTCTCAGCCCCACCCACCTCACAGGATGTTTGTTGTGAGTGGGGAAGGGAAAAGAGATTGTAAGCCCCTGTGAGTCTTCTTACAGGAGAGAAAGGGGGATATAAATCCAACTGTTGTTGTTGTTTTGGCTCAACCCTGCCAGTCCAGTGTATAAAGTTTCTCCATGTTCTGGCTAGAGCAGGCATAAGCAGCAAACTTTTCTAAATGGCTGAGTCTTGTTTTGGCTTCAGCTTGGTCTGACCTGTGGTGTGATCTACGAAGGCCCTAGAGAATCGATTATTGAATATTTGACTCTTGATCTGAAAGGCCTAGTTTAAATGTTCTACTCAGGCATGAGGCTCAGTGGGTAACGCTGGACCAGTTGCCAGCTTTTAGCTTAACCCAGGGGAGGTCAGGTTTTATGTCTCTGCTAACTGCAAACTTTTTTTTCACCCCCTCCTGGCTTCTGCCTTCCTCCTTCTCTGTATTGTCTTCCCAGGCTCTCCTTCCTCCCTGGGCTCCTGCATTCTTATTTTTTAAACTGTGAAAATTGTGTGCCACCCAATAAAACAAAACCAATCAGGACAACTAAACAGGTCAGCAAAACAGATTGCCCGATGAAACTAGTTGGTTGAACAGCCAAGCCAGTAGAATTAATGAATAAGCCCCTCAAGTCGTGTCCATTAAAGCAAGCCAGGGTGCAAGCCATACCACAAGGTATGGGTGTTAACCTTTAAGGCCTTGCGCGGCCTGGGACCGTCGTACCTCTGGGACCGCCTTACCCCATATGTCCCTACACGGCCTCTGCGTTCAGCAGAGGCCAATTTGCTGGTGGTTCCCAGCCCCTCAATGACACGGCTGGCCTCCACCTGGGCCAGGGCTTTTACGGCCCTGGCCCCTGCCTGGTGGAACACTCTTCCTCCAGCTGTCCGGGCCCTGTGGGATCTTGGAGAGTTCCGCAGGGCCTGTAAGACCGAGTTGTTCCACTGGGCTTTTGGGGAGGCCAGCCATGGAGGGTGAGCGCCCTCTTTGTCTTTCCCTTTTAACATCTTGGGAGCCGTAATTAGATCTACCGCCCCCTCTCTGGGAGGGGTTTTTATTGATAGTTTTTAAATTCTGGACGCCAAGTAGAATGCTGTAATTTTATGTTTTAAATCTATATATCTATATTGATTATTTATTGTTATTATTGTTTCTGGAATATTATTTTGTTGTTCACCGCCCAGAGCCCTCAGGGGATGGGGCGGTATACAAATGTAACAAACAAACAAACAAACAAACAAATAAATAAAAGCACTATAAACCAAACAGAGCAGCCTAAAATGATGTTGATAAAACTGTCCTCCAGGTGGGACCAGACAGCCTAGGTAAAGAGAAATGTTTTAGCCTGGTGCCTAAAAGAAAGCAAGATATAGAATCATAAGAGTTGGAAGAGACCCCCAAGGGCCATCAAGTCCAACCCCCTGCAATGCAGGAACACACAGTCAAAGCACTCCTGACAGATGGCCATCCAGCCTCTGCTTAAAAACCTCCAAAGAAGGAGACTCCTGGTCCCAGTCTCTGGAGCAGCAGAAAACAAGCTTGCTCCCTAACCAACATGACATCCCTTCAAATTTCTAAACATGGTTACCTCTTAACCTTCAAGGAGAACATCAAGGAAAGGGCATTTTCTTAGCTTCATGCTGATTCTTTCTAGGGGCTCCACGTCCACCCCTCTCTGACCCCTGGGTGAATCAGCCAATCATTGCCAGAGGCTTCATGGTTTTGGAGCACATTATAATATAGATGCTGTCTTCATTCTTAAACCCTTTGTGCTTAATTGCATACAAATTGCATGCAAATGCCCACCATGTCAAATTAATTGATCCATTTTTCAAGCTTTCTTAGCTGTCACATTATGCAAGGCAGAGCTGCTCCTAGTCCCAATCGGGTGTCTGCATCATCTTTTAGAGCTTAGGGGTGCCTCTGACAATCCATCCTAAAAGCCTGTATCATGTCTCTGGCCAGCAGTGCTTTTGACTGCCATTATTTAATGCCCTCCTTGCTAACGACTTCAGCTCTTCTTTACCAAGTACGGTGTAGTTTTGCTGGCTGGAAAATAATTGAACTCAGATGGTGGATTTCCCCCCCTTTCCAGGCTGGCTTGTTTATCGGCAAAGGAGACAAGACGACAAAAGGCAGTGCTGCAAATCCGAGAGAGTATTTGAGGGTGGAGGATGCCAGGTGCGTAAACAGCATGTCACGCTGCCATTTTGCGGTTTGTTTAATGTCACTTTATTGCTTTGGGGAACTTCCAGACTGTTCGGCCCTCTGGCCTCCATATTTGGGATGCGAGCAAATGTCCGTTAACTGGTAAAAAGGCCATTCCTCCTGGAAGGATGCTGCACCGTGGATTTCAAAGGCCCTTTGCTGATGCATTTCCATCTATGCACAGTCTGTACACTGACGCATATTGCATGTTTGTTGTGGGACATCTGAAAGTGTTGCGTGAGAGGAAATTGTGGGACAGAAGGGAGGTTTTACTCTCATTTGTAAAGTGCAGTGCTTTACTTTGCTCCATTTGCTGGTTATGGGATCAAGAGGCAGTTAGGGGATTCCATCAAGGTGGGGGCTAAACTTGTTCACAGTCACAGAATCATAGAGTTGGAAGAGACCCCAAGGGCCATCAAGTCCAATCCCCTGCAATGCAGGAACACACAATTAAAAAACTCCAAAGAAGGATACTCCAGCACTCTCTGATGCAGTGAATTCCACTGTCAAACAACCGTTCCTGTCAGAGAGTTCTTCCTAATGTTTAGGTGGAATCTCCTTTTCTGCACCTTGAATCCATGACTCCGTGTCCTAGTGCCTGAGAGAGCAGAAAACAAGCTTGCTCCCTCTTTGACACGGCATCTCTTCAAATATTTAAACATAGCTATCAGTCAGCTAGCTGTTGTGGGTTCTCTGGGCTGTGTGGCCATGACTTGGTAGATTGGTACCAGACCACTGGAGGACTTGGTACCAGACCACTGTCACACAGCTCTGAAAACCCACAACAGCCAGTTGATTCTGGCTGTGAAAACCTTCAACAACACTGTTCCCAGCCCCTCCTGGGAATCACACTCAATCCTACCAAGATAACGGCGCCCCTTTACCTGCTCAGCCCCATGCTGGGTTCTATGTTTTGGTTCCCGTGGAGAGCTTGGGAGCAGGAAAATATGGGACCCAACTGACCATCTCCTGGTAACTCTGTAACATTGAAGGATGACTTTCAAGTGCAAACAGGTTTTGTGGATCAAATTGATCCCGATGGTTCTTGCAGATCAAAACATTAGCATTGCTTTACAGTGGAATTGGGTTATGCTGTTAGATGCTGAGGACCCTGTTTGTGTCCTTTGCATTTGCAAACCAACCCAGGATTTGGCAGAGGGTCCCAGGAAGGGAGAGGAGGAGGCAAGCTGAGCCGCAAAGAGGGTTTCCTGGGACGTCCAGAATGATGAACAACTCCCAATCCTTTGGGCTTAAACAAAAACGGAGGTTTCTACTGTACTCTTCCAACTTTTGGCTATTTTTAGCCTTGCTGTACAATGTGCAGTAATATAAACTGAGTTTGCATTGTTGAACGTGTGCCAGCCCCCTTTATGTGGCCAAAAATACAAATGCCGTGGCTCCGTTTCAGCTCAGTATGCAGAGAGAACGGTTTAGCTCTGATTGATGGGGCCCCCTGTATCTAAGTTTATTTCCCATTCCACTGGGGTCGTGGTTATTAACTCAGTGCTTTTTGCCAGGTTCTTTCCACACCAAGATGCTGAGGCTGGAAAGCCATGGGTCCCAGCGGTAATTGATGGCCTTGTAGCTTTATAAATAACAGCCCAGGGGTCTGGCTCAGGGGAGGAGACATTGTTTTAAGTAACTGCAGGCAGGTGACTGAAGCCCCTGCTGGGACTCAAATGAATAGCGGTGAGGCAGGGGAGAAGAGGCTATTGTTGACACATTGATGGACTTATGACAAAATCCCAGTGCTCCAGGATTTTGTTGATCTCCAAAGTCCTTTTTTTTTGCCTTATATAATCCCCAAGCTCCCCTGGGATTTCCGGACAAATGGCAGTATAGCCGGGTTCTCCCTGGTTTTCTGCTGGCATCAGGGGAGGCTCTGTTACCCGGTGCTTTCCTTTTCATTTCTGACTATGTGAATTTTGTGCATGTAGGTCCTGAGGTCTTTGGCATTGCCTTTTCAGGAGTCAAAGTCTTGTGCCCATGGAGCACTTGGCAGGATCTAAGTATAAAAAGTTCCTAGTGTTCATAGCATTGTATATACATACCAGAGACAGAAATGGATATTTTTATTAATTAAAACATTTATATCCCACCTTGTACAGTGTGAGGTAGTGATTAAGAGCAGCTGGATTCTAATCTGGAAAACCGGGTTTGATTCCCCACTCCTCCACCTGAGTGATGGAGGCTTATCTGGTGAACCAGATGTGTTCAATATTCCTACATTCCTGCTGGGTGACCTTGGGTTCTTTCTGAACTCTCTCCTCAGCTCCACCTTCCTCACAAGGTGAGGAAACATTCTAAGGCAACATTGCATTCTCTTTACAGGCATAAGAAAAAGAGCCAGCATGGTGTCATGGTTAAGAGCAGTGGAATCTAATCTGGAGAACTGGGTTTGATTCCCCACTCTCCTGATGACCAGTGGATTCTTATCTGGTGAACTGGATTTGTTTCCCTGTTCCTCAGCACGAAGCCTGCTGAGTGACCTTGGGGTTGTCACAGCTCTCTCAGAATTCTCTCAGCCCCACCAACTTCACAAGGTGCCTTTTGTGGGGAGAGGAAGGGAAAGAGTTTGTAAGCCACCCTGAGTCTCCTTACAGGAGAAAAATGCGAGGTATAAATCCAAACTCTTCTTTTTACTCTTAGGCTCATTCCGCACATGCAGAAAAATGCACTTTGAAACTACTTTCAGTGCTCTTTGAAGCTGGGCGGAATAGCAAAATCCACTTGCAAACAGTTGTGAAAGTGGTTTGAAAACGCATTATTTTGTGTGTGCGGGCCTCTGTTCACAGTGGCTTACAGCAATATTATTGTTACAGTATTAACAGTTGACCAAAGTGTATTTCTTATAACTAAAAGCAGTGATTTTGGGAAGGAGAGCAGTTCACTGCAAGGTCCAGATTCTCTAGCAAAAGAATTCTGTCCAATAAATAATGCAATGTATCAATAACAGTCTGAAATAGTTGTGATATAAAAGTGTGAAGAGAAAATGAAAACTGAGGGATGAGAGGAAGGAACATTTCTCCAATAGATTGAACCAAATAATTAAAACCACTGACAGTAAATAATGATATAGACATTTTTTGCTGTAGAATTGATGAGAGCTGGGGGAGCTGGAAGGGAAAAGATGGCTCATATCCAGGAGAAGAAAATAAAGAAAACTATAAGGTGGGAAAATGCCAAAAATGAGGAAGAGATGTCCAAGATGTGTACGTGTGCTAATGGAGAACAGGAGAACTAAGCATTAAGATTTATTATGGAGAAGCAAATGACAAAGTTGAAACAGCTGAACAGACACGTATTTGAGTAGAAATAAACAAAACTGTCAGAAAGGCCATTGTGACAGCACGGGGGCTCCTCTTTCCTAGAGGCAGGAAGCTTGCGAGGACTTCCTGCCGCTTTTGCATCGCAGACAAACCAAGGTTTGTTTGTGACTTTTGACCGCAGCAAGGGAGTCCGCTTTAAATTTTAAAAACTCCATCTAGACAATGGAATAGATTGTGTTAGGGAATAGTGCATCTCAAGGCAACGAGGCCAAATCCCAAAGAAGCCAAATGTATCTTTGTGATCCATCAGAAGCCATTGATTGGAAGAAGTTAAAAGTCAAGTAAACAAAAGGATTGCAATCCAACTTAACCTTGCTGGTAAAGATGGTAAAGTCCATATGCAGAACAATATAGGCAAGGCAGAGAATACAATCAGCTAAAGAGAGAAGATTTTATCATAAACCTAATGAAGATAGAAGGTGTTACAGTATTTCATAAACAGGATGACCCACTAGTCAGCAGAGGAAGAAGAATTGGTTTGTATGCTCCACTTCTCTCTACCTTAAAAAGAATCTCAAAGCAGTTTACAAACTTTGTCCCTTCCTCTCCTCAGAACAGGCACCTTATGAAGTAGATGGGAGAATGGGGAATTGAACCCAGTTTCTCTAGACAAGAGTCCACTGCCCTTAACCGCTACACTCCACTGACTTGGGATTTCCTGCATGGTGAACAAGGGAGGCATCATGGCATGACTGTTTTAATACCTGGTTAAATACACAAACCCAAATGCACAGTTGTTACCACTGGCCAAGGAGAAAGAATTTTGTACAATGCATAATTTAGGTAAATTCAGTGCAGCAAGTTACAACAAGTTGCAGTTGACTATTATTCGCCAAGTTCCCTGTTATTTGCCGTGTCACGTAGCTCTCAAGTGGGGCCCATTTACATTGCTTTGAGTCCCATGGAGGAGGAATAAAAATAAATTGGCACATCTTATATGGGGTCTTTCAGATAAGACTACAAGATCCTTTCTCTTCCTGCCTGCAGAATATTAAATCTTGGTTTCCTTCCTTCCTTAGGATTTTTCCAATCTGCAGCTTCCAGGTGTTTGATGGTCCGATCCAATTGACAAGATGCGCTTTTAGAAAGTTTACCCCCACCACCAACAGACACTCGAGTGTCATTGGCTTCTCTATGAAGAATGCTTGGCCGAAGAGTCCTTATAACTATGTGTCACTGTTGGGAATAGAGAGAAGTGTAAGTGGACATATTTTCTTGCACTGTCTGTGTCAGGAGCTTTACCGGAGGTGGGTTCTGGTGGAATAAAATGCTTATGCTTATGCTTATAAAATGCTTATGCTTATTTAAGGGACGCTTCACTAGCTGTGATGCTGCTATCTTCTCATAAGGTTGTGGGCACTCTGTCATGTAAAAATTGGACCCCATATTGCAACCAAATAACTCAGCTAGGTTCTAACTTTTCCCCCGAGGTAATACATTTTGGTGAAGGTGAGATTGTTCGCTTGGGGTGTTTTTAAACAAATGTGCCTCCATATGAAAATTGAACAGAACTAGTTTGTTGCATTCAGTTAACATTTGGGGTGGGTTCTGACCAGGAATGGAGAGACTTAAAAACTCTGATGATGGTTTAACTGTCCTACGTTGAACGTTTTTTATTGAAGTGTTCATGAAACAATCTTGCAAATTTGTTTATTTAAAAAAATATTTATATCCTGCTTTCCTATGAATATTACACTATGCAAAACAGCGTACTGTCTAATGAATAATCATTTTTAGCATTCATTTCCAACAGCTTGTACAGTTAAATGTCAGAAGCTAGATGGACAATCAAGTGAAATTAATCCAGGGCCTGACAGAATTTTTTATTTATTTATTTATTTATTTTTATTTTTTTGACTTGATATACCGCCCTGTCCCCAGAGGGGATGTACAAAAATTACAACTGTGTAAACTCAGATGGTTTGGTCTG